>NC_067196.1:45486113-46102363 GCF_000699445.3 Schistosoma haematobium | reverse complement strand
TTTCTTTCATGGTTCATCAGTTAAAATTAGCTTATTGTGAAGACTATCTTTAACTTCATTAAACCTTTACAACTAGCAAATTAAAGTGATCATGTTTGATAATTTCATTCACACTTGTTATTATTAATTTATGAGTCAGTAAGAGTTTAGAGACATGTTAATTACCTGTGATAAAAGAGTTCTATACAAATAACTATTTGTTTATCAACTCGAAATATCGAACGTAACAAATGAAATGATTTCATCATAAGATCATCAATGAGACAGCTCACTTACTAAGTAATAGTCTATGTACCATTTATTGTAATCGATATTTAAATTACAACTCAATCACTTTCATCATGTTAAAGATAAAGAATCGCTAAAAAAAAACGAATTTAGTAGCTGAGGGTCAGATTTGTTTAATTATAAAGCTGCGCTTTAAATTTTAGTCACAAATATGTTTACAGATTTCTGAAAAAAATCATTCTTCTAATATCAAATCAACAGCGTAAGAAATTGTTGAAGATAATATATAATCAGTTCAGTGTTTGAATGTTTAGATATTAGGTGATTAGAAGCAGCCTTCAGAGAACCATAGACCATATATATAAGCAGAGATGGATAGTGGCTAGCAGTGGAATCCAGGACGCACGTTTCGTCCTATTTGGGACTCTTCAGCTAGATGTACCTGCTGATAAGGTTTAGCTAAGTGGATAACGCGATGGCGTTTGAAGCGAACGGTACTGGGTTCGAGTCCCAGAGTGAACATCAACTCTAAAATGCAGGTACATCCAGCTGACGAGTCCCAAGTAGGACGAAATGCGCGTCTTGTATTCCACTGCTAGCCACTATCCATCTTTGCTTAGAATGCTTGTGAATTACTGCAATATCAAGGCAATACGCACAGTATTCACATATGCCAATTGAGACTGATCAATTACAGTGCTAAACATCAATGAGAAGATTCAAGTAAACAATACCAAGTATATATATAATCCTGTGTTCTGATGATATCATAACTATTTTTCCAGTGTCAAAATAAAGACATTTTTATGCACTGCATAAATGGAAATTAACCATTTGTGAATAATACTTATTAATCTTAACATTAATAATGTTTCCCAGTACAATTTATCAGCTAGGTAAACGACCGAACAACTTATACGAATTTCAAAACTACTTTGTAATTTATTTTTATGATCAAATATTTCTGCGTGTAAAAAAATATTCTATAAGAAATCCATCGTTACAATATGATCAAACAAGTTATTATCAGCATGGAGATTGTGGAGATTGTTGAGTTTTCTGATTGAGATCATGAATTGATGAATGTTAGACCACCAGTGAAAACCTGGAAGCAGTGGATGGCCGTCTTGTCTCAGTGCGGGACTCCTCAGCAGTGCGCTGTGGTTTTCGATGATGGTCTAACATTGATCAACTCATGATCTCAATCAAGTTATTAATATTTATACTGTATAGGAGAAGCTTAAAAATTAGATAAAGATAAAAGTATTTTAATATAGATATTAATGAATACATTACTAATTGAATTAAAATAGTGATTCTTTTACCAATTTATAATGATGATTACTGTTTAAACCAGTAATGAGACATGATTCTCAATAGTCCAGTGGGAAAATCTAGGTCAACTAATTAAATAAAAGTGTTTAATTAATTTGCACTTAAGACTTTACTTCAAATCTAGAAAATTACTGATGTACTTAATTAACAAGGTCAAAGGAGAAGAGGAAGAGCAAAAAACACATTACGTTGGGAAATGGAAACAGACATGAGAAGAATGAACAACAATTGGATAAAACTAGAAAGGAAGGTTCAGGACAGAGTGGGTTGGAGAATGCTGGCCGGCCGCCTATGCTCCATTGGGAGTAACAGGCGTAAGTAAGTAAGTAAATAACATAATTAACAAAAGGACTTTGTTCAATAGTGATAGCACTAATAATGATAATTATGAATAACTTATTTGACTGAATGAATTTCTATTGAATATATAAATTATGATTATTTTATTTATCGATTTCAGTGTTTATTAACATTGGAGAATTTGTGTAATTCAAAGATAAGCAGATTGGTTTTAATTCATTTCACAAAGTAATTATTTACGCCTGTTACCCCTCGTGGAGGAGCAAAGGCGTTTATTCTGGTTAGCGTTGTTTAGCAATGTTGTTTTCTACAGGATGGGGTTGCAAACCCCATGCACAACCCTCCTTCTTTGCCCGGGCTTGGGACCGTTAGCAACCGAATAGATATGCGCTACATAAATCATTCGATTTATGTGAGGGCTGGGATACTACCCGGGTGCCCAAACCTAAGCAGATAGTAACCCTAAAAGAGCTACAGGTGGAGTAAATTCATTTTACAAGCCATCCATAAAATACATAGTGTTGAAACACAATTATATGAACGAAGAATATTCGTTTCAATAATTTCTCATCAGGTTCTACAATTATAAATCCAAATTAATAATACATAAAATTGGCCAAATTTAAAGGAGAGTACATCGTTCACATAGTGTTGATAAATAAAAATAGAGTTGTACAAAATAGTTTATACTTTATGGATAACACTTACTTTGTCCCTTTTGGAATTTCACAGTTGTTGTTAAAATCAAAAGAGTCTAGTTAACTTCTGTTTCTATGATTTGTATATTGATATCATTACTGCACACTGAATAATATGCAACATTAAGCAAATGACTAAAAATAAATCCGTATTTCTGCTGTTAAATAAGTACTTTTATGCAAATTTACTTTTTATTGTTCAAATTATATTCACAATAACTAGAGTCACTTTAGTTGAAACAGGTGCTGTATCTCCTTGTTGTGTTTACTTATATATATTGTATAAATTCTGAATGTTTGGTATAATAGGAAGAGAAATCGATGGATAACCAATCGAAAAGACCCGATCTAACCAGCTGACCTATACTAATTGTATGCACGCATACCTTAATGTATGTATATGCCTAAGTTGGCGTTTATACAACTCCATCGCACATATACACATATATGTAACATGAAAACGATGTGTGTCTGTGTTAACTTAATGATTTGTCTTCGTTCCCCTAATTGAACGGCCTGTTTCATTTTTTTCTATTTGTATTTCGTATTCTCCCAAACTATTTACCAGTTAATTAGGTCAGCGTACGTTTTTTTATATTCCACAATATTAGTAAACATTATTATTGGTTTCTGCAGAAAATACTTCTTAAATTCTACTAGCAGGGTTGATCCCTAACACACTGTAGTTTTATGGCATAATATCTTAATCATAACACAATTAGACAGAATACTTTAAATAAATTTGACTCAAATTACTTACGATTCGTGTATAATACTACGTTATAGGTTTCCACTACGTTTAGATGTTTACAATATAAAGAGTGAAACATTTTACCATTTATATACCCCCTAAATATAATTTTTCAGTGTTCGGATGAACTTTTGTACGGTTAAGACTGATCTACTTGAGCAGATTCAATAACAAACGGTTGAATACAATAGGATACTAAGTGGTCAGTTTAATTGAGCAGAGTGACAATTCCTAATTTTAGGTAATATTTGTTGTATACTTGAGGTAACTAACAAATGGGTGTGAGGTTACATTCCTGAGATTTTGAAATTTATTTTCACTATATAGTAAAACGACTAAGTTATTGGCGATTAACTTATTTTTCAAATTTTAAATTTAAAAAACTGCCATTTTAGCGCCCTATGCGCATTACAGTTTAGTTCTATAAGAGGGAAATATAAAATTGTTAATTTCAAAACTGTTACAGTTTCACTACATTATTTTAAGCTTCAAAAATATTGCCTTGTGTGTTATTGAACATGGATTTAGCGAAAGATGAATATCCGTTATTTATTATTATTGAAATCAATCATTTATTGAAATCCGAAGAAACTTCACTATCACTTAGGCCCAGTCACTAAGCTCTAGTCTTAGTTAATATTATATGGCCAGTAATGTTTTCAGTGTACTGTGAAATCTATTCTTTAGATAGCTTTATATGTAAAAAATATTGTTAAGAGTACTGATAATTGTAAAAAGTCGTTTATGTAGAAACTTTCTGATTGCCATAACAACGAAATTATTTGTTACAGATTTTAGGTATTAGTGCCTATAGTTGAAATCATGAGTCAATTGAAGCTAGGCCACCATGGAAAACCTGGAATCACTGGACAGTTATTTCGTCCTAGTATGGTCTAGCTTCAATCGACTCATGATTTCAATTTTTGAAATTACTAAGATCTCCACAAAACCCATTCTGATAATAATAATCACCTGCTCACTAGTGACTGACTTCAAGAGATTCTCCTGGAGTTCTAGTGATAAGCCGTGACCAGTGGAGTTCAACCAGGTCCGTTGTGACATATCAGTTCACTGAAGACAATGGTGACGGTGGCACAATTTCGTGGATTGGTTTAAGTTAGAAATTAACACGGTTAGATGCTGGCTCAGTGGTTTAATGGTTAAGCGCTCGTGCGCAAGACTGATAGGTCCTGGGTTCGAATCTCGAGGGGGGATCGTGGATGCTCACTGCAGAGGAGTCTCATACTAGGACGGAATGGCCGTCCAGTGCTTCCAGGTTTTCCATGGTGGTCCAGCTTCAATTGACTCATGATTTCAACCAGTGAAATTACTAAAATCTCCACAAAACCCCTTCTGATATTAGTGCATACGATAAAATCATGTGATAAACCCACTGAATTTTTTATTATGCACCTGCTGTAATCTAGACAACTAACCCACTATGTAAAAATATGTGTGAGTCCAACTGAAAGCATGTTTGCACCTCAATTTTATCTATCTTCCCATTGGTTGTTAACACAGACAGTCAATAACTTACCCACAATTGATTAACATTCATAAAAACCATACAGATATTTTGACGTTTTACACACTCACTCTTTTTCCACTGTGCTTGCCCTTTGCATGTTTGTGGATTTTTATCGATTATTAACAATACATTATCCCAACATCTGGTGTTCTGGCTTTTGAATATGCTAGAGTAAAATCATAGTACTACTAGGAGAACTGGCTTACTAAAATACTCATTTAACGGGATATCATCTATTGGAGTCAAACATAAAGGAATTAACCTCTACAATGCCACCATCTTAAACAGAAATCCAAATGAGAAAATTGCCAGTAAACATAAGTAATTTACCTCTGTGGTTTGTGCTACTGATGTCGACAGATATAAATAGTATGTATCATGAGTCGAAAGTGAGATGCCTGAAGATAGAAGTTTAAGAAGATCGGAGAAAAGAGAACGATTGCTGTGGAAACGAAGAAACAATGAAGTCTGAGACGATTGACTGACATTTTCCTAATGAAGTATTTACTGTGTGGTTATCAGATTTTACTTGAACGTTCTATAATTTTTTATTCAAATACGTCCGATTGTTCCCACTTGTGTTCTCGTTCACTACGACCTGTAGGGGTTTGTTGTCACTATATTCTGAAATTCTTAAATAATCATGGCCTCATTATACGTCATTAATTAAATAGAAACGTTGTATGGAACTGATGCAGAAATCGTAGAATACATTAACATGAGTAATATCCAACGTACATAAAGTAACCTGTCTACAGGAGCGATACAATTAATTTGATCTTACATTTTACAAACCTCAGAAGATTTAGTCTTTTAATCCTGAAAATCAAAATGTGATAAGTATTTATTCTATTGTACTTACACTAACAGATATCTGGTTTTAATGCTGGAAACAGGCTAATGTGTGTAAGATAACTAATACGAATCGACAAGAGAATCGATTGTAATGTTGTATTTTGTGATACTAGAATTTTAAGAGAAGCAATTACTGCCATCTGGTACTCAGAAAATTAATATAACGGATAGTCGGGCAAAACTTCTTTTCAAAAGACAGAATGGGTGCACTGTAGGTAAGGGATTCAAAACTAAGATGAAAAACTCTATCTTCTGAGGCTTCGATTGATATATATATATATATATATATATATATATATATATAATATTCCTTTTATTATAAACTTTCATTTGATCCATTGGCTTGTAGTGACTTATTTTTATCAAGAAAACGCGATTCGTGTTATGGAAACAATTATTGTTTTACCGTACTTGTTTGTTTAACTGTACCAAAATACATAAATTCTTCCGTTGACTGTGACCACGCACGAATTCGGTTACGCTCAGTAACCACAATTGTGACCTGGGACGATCTCGGTATTTTTTCGATACCACGAGATCGCCAACAAATGCATCTCGACTACAGCCATCAACTGCCTTCTGATATTTGGCCTACAGGTGATCTTATTGGTTAACTGGCATATAGTCTTCCTGTAGTGGTGATCATAGTCAACTGCAACTCGACGCCACACTACAGGCTACTGCTAGACGATTCACCACTCTTAATTTATTAGTTACCGTCCCACATACTCACAGCCGCTTTTGGCTTCATCTTGTATGAGTATTGTTTTTCATTTTATCATGTGATATGGTATGGTCTACTTGTATATATACCACCTATGTCTGAAATATAGGGGAGACTGATATTTGCGTTTTGAACTGAACTGGCTGGACTAGTTAAGATGCTATTATTTAACGTACAAATAAGGACTCAGAGTTGACTCAAGACTGCTAGTGTGGTGCGTGCTACTTATATGATAAACTATGATGATTAGAAGTGTTCGGATTAATGTACAAACTAGGAATTCGTGAATTAGTATAATTTGTAGTAAGTAGGACTGGATGAGCGCAAACAAATGTACTGTATTTGGAATTTGAAATCACCGGTCAACCAAGTAAAAAAAGAATCACTACTTCGTACAAATATCACATAAACAGCAACAATCTAATCTCAATTGAAGAGAATATGACTGATTAGTTATTCCTGTAAAATATTTGTGAATTTTTCTATATCATGATGCACGATCTTTTAAGTAATACATCAGTCTTCTATCAATGACGATGCTGATGTATGTAGCATTTGCTATTGTATGTGTTGACAAGATAGTACCACGTCGATAATGCGGATAAACTGCGATTTCGTGGTCTCATTATGTTGTCTTATAAGAACGGTTTGCATATTTCTATATGGAACGCTACTACAAACTACATTTTAATAGCCAGTTTAAGTAAGAATACGCGATTTTTGAGACGTTTTGTTGTCTTCGTTACATTTATACTAGATGGATGAGAACAGATTAACTAATCAAGAACTAGAATACCACTGTTGCTGAATGTCTACAGAAACCCCATGTTATGTGAATTCAAACTCATTGACCACTAGTTGACACTTTGCCCTGTTGGGGATTATTAGAACATGTTCGGACTTAACTATTCTTTATCTTTGTATTCTGTTGGCACCACAGATCAACTTCTGGTATATTCTACCATATTAATTTTCGCGATTAATTCCACTGTCATACTCATAGATGATAAAAGATCTATCACTATATTTTCTCATTATTTCAATTCACTCATAGGAATGTGTTATGTTATCTTCCATACAGTCATCATGTAAGCGCTTGTTAAATTTTTTTTCGCATTTAGTTTGCTCATAAATGAATGATCACATTTTCATTTTTATCGGCGCTTATGCTAGATTCACTCATTCCTCGTGTACCACTGTACTCTATAGAAAACAGCACGCTATTTTTGCTACATGTTGTTAATGTTAACCTCATACTACTTCACAGTGTGCTATTTTTTACAGGGTGAGCTTCGTGGTGCCTAGTGCAGCATCAAGCCAAGATGGGTTATCCTACCTTCTGGACAGGCCAATTGAATTATCCCTCCTGAGCCGTAGTTCAACCTTGTCAATTATTCACACTTTAAACTTGACTGTTTTTGTATGAAACTATGTTTGTGTATCGCTTATTCCATTGTTCACGTGTCCTCAGCTCAGTTTTGTCTCGCTACAAACGTTGAGTCGCGCTTTATCAAAATGAGTCGACACACTTGAGTTTCCCACTTTCCTTCGCTATCCTGCCTTTCATTTCGAATATCTGTCTGGATAAACGAGTATTTGAAATAAATGCTTTGAACACAACCCGTTTTCGGCTCCCTATTACAGACTTCACACAAACGTTGTTAACCTATGTAATAACACATAGAGTTACATTAAAGTTTAACGTTCATAGCATATTCATATATTTGTTCAAACCGGACTCATATCAATAGGCTACTGACAGTCATCCTGTTTCACTTATGTGAGTAATTTATGTACATTTTACCCTTATAATTAAGATGCTTCTGAGGGTCGCTTCTATTGTTGTTCACAAACCGAGATTCACAATGTTAGAACACCGCTTATACAAATCTCTGAAACAAAGTGAATGAGCAATCACTGAATATAACCTTATCAATGAAGGTTGCAGGCCTTAGTAACTCGGACAAAGTGATATTTACTTGAAGTGAACAGGTGTTACATAACAGATCTTGAAAATCATTAAGAATAGCAAATACCATACCTAAGTTCTTGAACTTACCAATTTGGAACTCTTAGTTGCTATGGACGGGGCCTACAAAACAAAAACGGGCACCAATGTACTCCAGACATAGAACCTCATACATTTCTGCGGGGTGTTGAACGCTGATAGCAGATGCCGTCACAAACTCTACCTGCAATGGCAGGTAGACGCCATGCTTACAGGCATGATGTACAAACTACAACATTTGTTTCACAGTATGCATGTTAAATAAGTGTTCATGCAATGCACATTTTAAAGTTTATAGTTGTTATAAAGTAGACTTGTAGAGCGCTTTGTCGGATGAGACAACCAGGTAACTCTAACACTGACTTTGAGTATTATACGGTTAATTTGCCGCTATCTATCATCGCAGGCAATGCGTGAAGCCCGTTAAAAGTAATCCCGTATTTTTCGACGTTTCACTTTGCGCAAAACGCAGAGTCTATTATAATTCATGCCTACTATAAGAAATAACCTGTTGTTCAAACTTATACTTTGCATGTTGAATAGAGCAATAACGTAATCATAGGTCACACTTCACTATAGCCAAAAACAACAGGTATTGGATTTGTCAAGACTAGATCCAACTCACAGTCTAGGTGACCAAACACCCTTGCGCCAAGTACAAATGTCGTCATATTCCGCCCTGTACTACATCAGCCAATCATATCCCTCTTGCAGTCTAGTACTAGTGCCCTATAATCTTATCGACTTCACCTGATGCAGTATGTATTTCGATTAATCGTGTAGTGGTGCTTTCTACTCACCAAATGTCCATTTCTCACCATAATAACGGTAGCTTAACACATAGATGCACATAACTCGATACTTGCCTTTATGTCTAACCCGTCACAGCCTACTTCAGCCAATCGTAATGAACCCATTATAACAATCAACTGCAACCAGGAAGTTCACATATTTAGTTGTAATGGTATTGGACACTAAATTAAACTTTAATGACACATGCCCGCAGTAAACACACGTTAAAGGTATCTAGCTAGCTGTGCTAGTCGGGCTTGGCTTCGTTTAATTTTACTAGAGTAACCTTTAATAGGCAAAATAATTAGAAACGCTGGTTTGAGTGATGCGGAAACCGTGCAAACGTAATATAAGATGTACATAAAGTATACACGTATTCTACCAACTATCAGTTATCTAGTTCGGGGGTCAACTCATTCTAGGCCGCTTCGTTGTCTTTCATCACTATTTTGTGATCGATTTGTTTCGAAGTTAAATAACTCTATTCTAGAACGCCTGTTACCGTTCATCTGAGCTCTCTGAAAATCGTGAAACTTTGAAATTTTCAAGGTACAGATCATTATGAGTATTCATATCCACAATTCTAGCAAGTGTTTCCTCACTAATGAGAATATTCTACATTACCTCAAGTAGCAAGTCGTTTCAAACTAAATTTTCGATAAAAAGTACCAGTTTCCATCTTTGGAAACTCCTCCTTCCACTTGTAGATCACTAACGCAGATAACCTGGCTTGACAGTACCCCCGGACATTTCAACAGACCCACATCAACCATGCTGATGACAGCCTCATCTGAAACTGCACAGGACTTTCCAAAGCGAACCTGAGCACTGGCTTGGTGTATCGGAGACTGCAGCACCTAAAAACGACACTTCTCCTGGTCCTGATATGGTTCATTCTGCTATACTGAGGGAGGCAGCCTCAATCCTGACGACACTGCTTAGCGTGATATTCTCACACTTGCTGAGCCGAAACATACTACCGGAAACTTGAAAGCTGACTCGAGTCACATCGATTTTCAGAGGAGGTCGACGCAGCGAACCTTCAAGCTACCAACTTGTGTCTCTCCTCTCGCTATACCTTCAAAAATTACGGAGTCCCTGTTATACCACGTCATACATAACTATTTATTATCCTTGATCTTCTTTTCACCACGACATCATGGTTTCAGGAAGGGTCATTCTTGTATAACCAACTCGTTGACTGCGGTGTACAGATGGACAACCATCCTCGACTGCAAGGAGAAGGTTGTCGTCATCTACCTTGACTTCTCAAGAGCCTTTGATAGGGTCAACCACATATGTCTTATCAATAAACTCAAACAATTGGGTATCAAATCACCTCTAATTGATTGGCTCACTTCACGTTTAAAAGGTCGACTTTTTGAGGTCAAGGTTAACTCCAATTTCTCTCATGCTATGGAATGACTTAGTGGGGTCCCCCAGGGTTCAGTATTAGGATATCTTTATTTCTTTATTCGTATAAACGACTTTCCACAACAGGTATTGTCTGAATCATTACTTTTTGCTGATGATGTGAATCTGCGTCGACCCTGTCTCAAAATTGGTGTGATGTGAGTCAGCTTTCAAGTTTCCGGTAGTGTGTTTCGGCTCAGCAAGTGTGAGAATATCACGCTAAGCAGTGTCGTCAGGATTGAGGCTGTCTCCCTCAGTATAGCAGAATGAACCATATCAGGACCAGGAGAAGTGTCGCTTTTAGGTGCTGCAGTCTCCGATACACCAAGCCAGTGCTCAGGTTCGCTTTGGAAAGTCCTGTGCAGTTTCAGATGAGGCTGTCATCAGCATGGTTGATGTGGGTCTATTGAAATGTCCGAGAGTATTGTTCAGCCAAAAGGTTAGCGGTGTCACCGCCGTTGTTGTGTTGGACATTAGGACTGAGCAGTTGAGAAACCCCCGTTTTGACATGTCCAAGTTAGGCTGCATAACGGAATAAGCTTTTCGGATTTAGGACAAATTTATCCATAAGCCTTATCTGGTACTGAAGTCTTTTCTCTTACAGCCTAACTGCATATGTTCCTTATATTTTTGTATTGCCTGGACGCATCGTTGTTACCAGTTTGCTTGTATTCCGCCTGACAATGCATTTTGCGGCTTAGCAGGCAAAGAGTGTGGTTATTGATGACTGTATGTTGCTTGTAGATGTTGGGGATCATTAGAGGAACAGACTGGTTTGCAGCTCATATGATCGTGGACAGTAAGAAATCCCAATAAGCATCCACTTCAGGTTGACTGTGAATTTCCCAATCCACCTGTTGTAGATTGTCCTGTAAAGTTGACTTATTCAGCCGATTGAAATTCCAACGCCTGTTGTTGGCTGGATGTCTTAGCTCAGTTTCGCTGATAAAACTGAAGGCTATGACGGCGTGATCGATCCTCCTCAGAGGAGTCAGGATTGAGAGGTTTTCAATTAGGAAATCTTCTTTTGCAAATACCCAGTCTACGTGTGATGGTGTCTGGCTGTTTCTCCAACGAGTTGCCAACTTCACATTTTCGAATGATCCCAGATCCTCAATGAGGTTGAGGAACCGGGCTTCAGTATGGTTTTCACCTCCAATATACGTATGTTCCGCGAAATTGACTTCAAGTAGATTAAAGTCCCCTAGAATCAGGATATGAGTGAATCTGAGACAAATAGAGCGGGATAATTCTTCTGGCATACGATTGTCGTACGTGATGTCAGCAGTCGGATTCATGTAGATGACTCCAACTAGACACCTCGAGGTGGTACACAATCTTCCTGAGCACCTTACGGATTCATGAACATTGATAAACTCTTGGTTGTGCTTATGTACCTCCAGGCAGGATCGTAAGTATAAAGCTGCTCCATTCTCAATTCCTGTTTTTCTGTCACTGCGAAACAAAAGCATCCCGGGTATTGCTAGCTCCCGTTCAGTGAACTGGGAAGATATCCAAGTTTCAGATATTCCTATTAAATGAGCATTACCAGCATTGATGAGTTCACGTAGTTCATCCATTTTATTCGATAAACTCGCGGCGTTCATGTATGAGCAGTTTACGCCTTCAATTTACAACTCATGAGCTTCCCCGTCCAGTTTGTCTGCATGAGTTGTTACGTGAATGGACAGGTGGCCCACCAACATAAGGTTTGCCGAGTTGGCAGGCCCCGTCCCTTACACGTCTTTTATGATCAAGGCAGTTCACAAGTGGAATGGACAGCTCCGACTTGTCTTTGTGCTCGATCCTGGTGTCATCTTTCCCATGCGGATTCATATGGACTCCAGTTAGCAACGGAAGTCTGTTGGCACGAAATGCTTCCAAATTTGCAGCCACCATATGGGAGGATGAGAAAGTTATCCTTATTATCCGGAGTCTAGAATCTCCGTCCTTCTTGGCTAGTCTCATCACTTGTTGAGTCAATATATTTTTGAGCTTCGAGGATTGCTTGATGAGTTTCCATTCCATAATATCGGAGATTGTGTGATCAGGGTTCGTGTTTCTCGATACACCTTGTACAATGAAATTTCTTCCCCGGAAAAACTCGAGATTTCCTAGAGATGTTCCGCCTTAGATTGCGCTCGGAATACGGTATGTCAGGCAGTATTCTTACATTCCCATCTGATTTCAGTAAGTGGTTAGATAGTAGGATACCCTCTACGTCGTTTGCATTCTTAAGTGTCACACGAAGTAGCCTTGGGTGATTTCGATGCTTAGAGTCTTTTCCTTGAGTGATCCAAGTGACCCTCAAAGGCTCTCTTCGGGAAAGCTCAAGCTTCTTGTTCAACTTTTCCCAAAGCATCCTGTCATTTTTGTCCTGCAAACTGAGAGGAAGGTCAGAGTTATTTTTGAGGCTCACGAATATGAGAGAATTATCGCGAGCCGTGATTGTTTTCCCAGGTTTTCAGGTATGTTCCAGTTGCGCACCTTGTTTGTTTGGTGATTGAAAAGCGTTTCCGAATCCTTGGTTCTTTAATGATCGGACGGATATACTTGAGGGCAGACTGTGAGGCCAAATCACCAGTTTATTTACCTACAATACTTGGGATGTTCAGCTTTTTAGACGGTGACGTCAGGTCCTTTATAACTTTGTTAACGGGGCTTCAATCACCTACAGAGTTTTTGAGAACCACCACTGCGTTCAGGGATCCTGTGCTGGGAGACCCAAGTCTACTGAGGGAGTCTTTTGTCGTCAATCTTATGATGGTGCTGAGTTTCAGCATGTCATCACTGTTGTTATTACATGCTCAGTCGACAGTAGCGCTATCGACATCCTTCTTCTTATTTTCATTGCGTGTCGTCGTTTGTTCACTCACTTTATGACTGTCTTTTTTCAAGTTTGCTGACAACTTATTCCACGGACCTGTCAATAGGACAATGGGATTACTCAGCCAAAATTCAGCATCCGTGTTGCACATGAAACATACCCACTTATGATCCGACTTATTGAGTCCGTCATAAGCAGTTATTTTGACATCTGTGCTCACTTCATGTAACCAGCCAGATGTAACAGCAAAGCGGCGTCCGTGTTGTTTGCATGAAATTTTCATGACTATAGTGACGTAAATTGTTTTATAGATCCTAGCGAAAGCCTAAGACTGTAGGAAACAATACACTAAAAATGGGTTGTACAAAAGGTTAGGATAAAGTGAAACTAGCCTTGATGTGATGAAGAACTGAAAAACCGAAATAAGCTGAGGTAAAACTACAGTTAACTATTACGTTGGGTGAAACTCAAAAAGAAAAGTAACCTACCGAACGTATATCTCAGAACAGATTCTTTAGATCAGGAATGGTACTTCTGTGTTAGAACACGGCGGAAGTTTAAGAAACGCAAATCACGTTCGTAAAGCGCGCGCGTAAAATCGGCTCCGCAGTCATATTTAGAGACCAGTAGAATCCTTTGGAACTACTCTTCAATTACGTGAATAAACTTTACACATCGTCGGTAGTCTTAAGGAGCAGCAAATTTAACCGCCACTGATCAATTGTAAAGTTTGTTTACTGTGGCAGAATAATAAACTTTGGAACGCCCCCCTCATATTCCAATACTACCGGTCATGACCAAGTGTATTCTTTAGATGCACAAGTAGAAGAGTTAGTGGACAAACTTTTATAATCTCTAGTAAGAGAAAAAAGGGTTTTTACCCTACGTTATTTGTTGTAAGGAAATGTACCATAGTATTTTTTGTGTAGTTAGGGTAGTGACTGCGCCTGGCATGAAATAAACATAGTCAGTACAAACTGAGGAATGTGATTTACCACTTTAAAAAAGTTTTATTTACGATGACCCGTGGCATTTGTATGGGTGATTTGTGTATCTATCCTGTCCCTCCAACCAGAACTGTAAACAGAACTTGAAATCCACAATAAGCGGTCACTGGTACTCGGAGTTTATGTAATTCCTCTTCACATAATGATCCCAACCGAATCAGAAGTAGAGAATGATGTGATAGGGCAGTATGGTTAAATTACAGGTCAGGGTATTGCAATATATAAAATCTGAGCCAAATAGATGTTGTAGACGTGAACACTACAATCTATCTATAAGTGACAGAGTAAGGATGCTCGACTGAATGTCTTTAGCTAGTGCTGTCAAGCAAAACTAAAAGCGTTAGCATCAATGTCAAAAATCTACAGAGCTATTTATCTCGAGGATTTACGTACTGCTACACACATAAAACTGTAAAAATAATTGAAATTCATAATACCGGGTGATTCATTTTGCTCACCGAGTTGTAAAGTAACCGGATTTAGGACTGGAAAAACAATATCAAAAATCTTGAAATTTCTGATATATTTTCTAGCCTCTTCTGTCTTGTAGAGGATCTTAAGTGCTGACCTTAAGGGAGGATATTTTGGTCAGGAGCGTTACAACGTGGTTGGTTGAGATGTCTTGGTTGTTTGGCTTTGGCAAACAAACATCAAAAGACTTCGACATTCCTGGTGACGTCCCGCCACCACCAAGCCCACCTGCAAGTTTACAGGATAAGAAACAGTCTAAAGATACGGCTTCTGCTTACCGATTTGATTCAGCTGCACTTGAAAGAGCTGCAAAGGCAGCTAGAGAACTTGAATCATCTAGTATGTATTAAATGTTCGATTCATAGTGTTTAAGAACATGCGAAGGAAGCATTTGATCTATCTCAAAAACATGAACAAACTTTACAGATGGAATATCAATCAAAAATGAAGGTATAAATATATACGTTTTCAAGAAATGTGTCATTCACATTGTTTACCTAGGAGTACGAGCTTGGATTAGAACAGATTAAAATACAGCAATATAGAGCTCAGCAGGAAGAACGCAGGAAAACGCTAGAGGAGGAGGCGAGAATACAAAAGCAGCGCGCCGATTATCAAGATATGCTGGCTCGTAAACGTCAGGAAGATCAAATAGCCTTACAGGTTCGTTTTTTGAATAGTTTTACTAAAAGGTAGGCCAAAGCTCAGGCAGACAATCTGAAAAAACAGGAGGAATCCGTTCAGAAACAAGAAGCAATGCGAAGAGGTAGTCATGATTTTAATAATAATTAATAAGCATGTTTATTAATTGTTTCTGTGCACAGCAACAATTGAATTTGAATCGGATCTTCGCCACAAGAATGAAATGAAACAAATTGAAGCAAAGATTAGAGGTGAAGCTGAAGTTGAACGACAAAATCGTGACCTGCGCCTAGAACGTGCACGTGTTGACGCCCGAGAGTATCGTCAAACGGTCTTGGAATCCATAACAACTGCTGGCTCTGTCATTGGTAATGGTATCAGCAATTTCCTGTCAGAACCTGACAAGATGGCCACTGTCATTGGTTCACTAACGTTATTAGCTGGCGGCGTATATGGGGCTAAATATGGGATCGGAACATTTACTAAAGTTGTAGAATCTCGTATAGGTAAACCGGCACTTGTGCGTGAGACTTCCCGACTAAATATAGTAGATACTTGTCGTCACCCTATCAAGGTTTGAATTTTTATATTAGTCCATTCAATTTTAGACAGCCAAAACGGTCTTTCAGCGTCCTACGGATCCTCTAGAAGGTATAATTTTGCGAGTAAGTTTAAATTTTTGTCCTGTTTGGGTTGAATTCGTCAGTTATGTGTCATCCATTGATGTGGTACATATTTCACTCTTTAGTGCCTCATAATAAGTCATTAGTGGTGTAGTTAAGATTCAGAGCGCTAAACTCGTTCATAAGCCATGTGATCAGTTAGATTCAGGTTACTAGTACAATCTGAAGCCTTTTTTGCAGTTGAGTTGCGATCATAGTTTTTGATAGCTTTGTGGTGGATAAAAGTGTTTCTATGTAGTAATGCGTGTTAGGATAAACAGATACTAGCTTTATCTTGATAACTATCCTATTTCTTGACAATTATTTTGGGCTCTGAATAAATAGTGAATTCGCGACTTGATTTGCTCGTGTCGTAACTCACTTTGCTCATATCGTCTTTGCAATTATCTGACCATAAGATGCTTAGTTAGTTTTGTACCTACTGAATTAAAAACTAATGTAGCGAGTAATAAGATTACTAGGTATACCTGGTCTGTGTATAAATTTTAATGTACTTCGAATGTCAGTTTTACAACTTCTTCACGTTACATTCGTGTATTGTTTTGCATTGCTACTAGTTTAATATGTTTTAGCTAGTGCCAACAAACGAGTTTATTCCACGCGTTGGATAGTCAAAAATACGTAAAATTATGGAATTAAATTCTGGATCAAGTTCTGTAGATCTTAAAACATCTCCATATTCGAATAATCAATTGACCCCTCAACTATTAAATCAACTTTCGCTTGTAGTCAGAATAAGGATTTTGTTATGATTATGACATATAGAGCAATAGCTTCAAGGGGATTACTTTATCGGTTTTTATCTGCTTGTAATGTCGATATTGAGTAGACCTTAATGTTGCTTTGATGTAAGAGCGTTATGTTTGTTGTGGATATGTGACTTCTCTCTTTGGCTTTTTCGATTGGACTTTTTGATTCGCTTGCTTCTTAGACAGCGTTCTTACAATTGCCTTTCTCAAAATCCTGTCTTCTGTGGATTTACATTTTTCATAGCCTGAGTTGGAAGCATCTTTGAGAAAAATTGCAATTGCAACCAGACATACCAAAGCAAATAGAGGTTTTTATCGAAATATCCTAATGGCAGGTCCTCCTGGTACTGGAAAAACTATGTTTGCAAAGGTAAGTTTTAGTTTATCGTATTCTGTTCATCCACAAAGTTGATCATAATCAAGGTAGGACCTAGAACAAAAACTTTTAGAGGCAAGTTATTGAGTTACAACAATAAATCGATTAGAGGAATTCGAAAAATGGAACCAGAGAAATCGATGTTAAGGAGCTAAATATGACTTTACCCCGAACGAACCAATGAAATCAAATAATATGAAGTATGAGCATTAAGACTATTCATGGAATAAATTCATACTTGACGTAGTCGATCAGTTGGTGAACAGTGTCTGTAGGTATGGCATGTGCTTTACACCTAAGTGTAGAGCACTTTTACAAGACTAGCAGGACCCTGTGCCTGCTCTCACTTTGAGTAGTAGTCGGGGAGTTCGCTTATCTGGGTAGCCGTGTAAGTGTGCATAGTGGTATGAGTGATGAAATCAATTCACGTATAGTGAAAGCCATAGCGGCTTATGCCGATCTGGGCCATCTTTGGCGCCTTCGTGATGTTGGTCTGGCTGTAAAAGGTCGAATGTACAAACGCGTCGGTGAGGCAGTTTTGCTCTGTTCTTGCGAATACTGGCCTCCGAGTTGAGGATGTTAGGTGACTCTCCGTGTTTGATTACTGTTGTCTCCAAAGGATTGTTGACATCCAGTGGCGACACCATGTTAGTAATGCAGAGGTTCGACAAGGTGTGATTGAGCACAGTGACGATAATTCAATTAGTGTCGCCATCTTGAAACACCGGTCTCGGTGGCTTGGGCATATCCTACAGATGCCATCTCAGTGGACTCCACACCGTCTGTTATTTGACGCACTGGGACTGGTTGGAAGAGGTGGTCAGTGCACGACATGGTGTCGTGATGTGGAAGAAAGCTGTACAAGACTGTCGGTCCTTCACAACTTTCTGGTTGAGCTCCGAGAAATGACACGACACAGCAGCTTGAAACATTGGAAGTAGCTGAGAAAAGTAAATGGCGATCCCGCTGTAACTTTTTTAATGTCTATAAAAATAAACGCACCCTTAACTGAGAGGATTCTTTCTGGTTGTATTTTTCCTAGTTTATCTGCTTCTGTTCATTACTGCCCTTCTTTGTCATTATACTGTTTCTATTATCTATCTCTTCATAACCTCATATTTATTGTGTGGCGCACATATGTTTGGTGTCTCTTTGCACTAATGTTTGTTTGTTCATATAAGCAAAGAAAATAAGGAACATTTAGTTATGAATAATATCTTTATTAATACAACTACTAGACCGTTCATTTTACCACTTGTTTCGGGTCAATTTATAGGAAATGGAAACTGTCTTACTTTTAGTAGAAGTCCTGATGATAGTCAATACTTGTGCATCCGTAAAAAGATAATATTGTAGATGTAAGTAAACGGAGAATTGTTTATTCAGCAAGCTGCATAGTTAAAAATACTAATTAAAGCGTGTTCATGTCTTTTATTTCATTATACACTGGAAACCATGTATTTGAAATAAAGCTATATACTTAAATATCTTATCGTTGACATTTTTTAAAAATTATCAATTTTATGAGCAAATAAAATTAGGTTAGGGAACGAAATTTGATTTAAATATTCTTATTTGGTTAATATACATCAAGTTATCTTGGATATGTTTGTATCCAAACTCTCCATGTTACTTTTAGTTTTCATAATGAATGTAGTTTCATTATTTTTATTTTGTATATTTATTAAGCACCAAATTTTCAACAATTTTTGGAGATCTCCAATCCTGGCATATTATATTAGTAGGTTTTTTTTACTGAAGTTGACGCTCAGCAAAATATTTCTTTGTGGACCTTCTTTTAGCTTTTAAGATTGTCAATACTTCGGTCTTATATTGTTTGGTTATTTTCTAAACACTCGTCGGTAACTGGATAGAAAAAATTCAGACAATATGTTACTTCATTCTCTCTTTCAATTGGTAGGGTTTGGCTATGCATTCGGGTATGGATTACGCGATTTTAACTGGTGGAGATATTGCACCTATGGGCAGTGAAGGAGTTACTGCAGTCCACAAAGTTTTTGAATGGGCCAAAACTAGTCGTAAAGGGTATGTAATGATGGGTTTTTTTTGTACAAATACACCCAACTCCATTATGGCAACAAAGAGTTAAGTGGTGAAATGCATTAATTCTAGTTACTTATCTTACTACTAAGTGGTGAAATAAAGCACTAGTTCAAATGACATATCATAATTCTGAATCTTTGTTAAAGCTTCGCTTCTAAAGGATAAATAGGTGAGAACTGCACAGTGTGAGTTGTTATAATTAGTTAATTTTGCATAGTCAATAGTTTTCTGTAATTCAAATTTCCAATCAAGTGAACTGAATACATGGGTTTGATATAAATTACAAGTTTAAATTAAGGGTGTATAAACAAATAGCTTACCCCATCAAAGTCAAGTAATGGTCCTTAGTAAGATATTATGCAACTAGATATATCCTTCCACATTGTTGTTAACAAAGGCATGTTGTTAATATGTATTCTCATAAGATACATTGTTACCAGACCTCAATCAGTTGATTACCGTTTTTGTATGAAGGGGTTAACACAGATAAGTAAATAAGATAAAGGAAAGAGTAAATATTTGACTCGTATACATGTTCGCTTTCGTTTCCCGGTCATAATTAATGGTTGGATCCTAGGACATCAGAAACATTAGATTATTTTTTATCTTAATAGTCCCAATCAAATGAAATGAGCGTGAATTTAAAGTTGGAAATAATTCTATTGTTTAAAAAATGATGATTGCATAATATCATTTATAGGATCTAGCTGCTTATTACTTCAAGTCTTTAATATTTAATTTTGACTTCGATACTTTTTTATTTCTTTTAGAGTTTTACTTTTTGTGGATGAGGCTGATGCATTTCTTCGTAAAAGAGACCAAGAACGAATAAGTGAAGGTGTCCGAGCAACTTTAAATGCATTTTTGTACAGAACTGGAGAACAGTCTAAGAAGTTAGTTAAAAATCTTTACAAATTTCCCACAATGTCTAGAACGCTTGGTTAAGTAAAACAGTAAAACACGAAGTTCAGCGAAGGGATCTCTTTTCGACGAATTTATTATCAAGCTGTACAATTGCATATATATGAAAATTTTTGTTAATGTACTAGTTTCGTGAGGAAATATGGACAAACAATAACCAAGATGATGTAATAGAAAGATTATAATACTAGACCACGTAATACGAATAATAACGATAGACTTAATAAGTTAGTAACGAATTATAGCGTGAATGTAGTAAGACGATTAAAGTGTTTTTGTTACAATAATTCAAGGTCATAGAGGTGTTAAAAATAAATAAAGTAATATCACGAGCACTTATGAATAAAATAACGAGAATATGAAACATAAGTAAGGAGAGAAATGCAGTAATAATAATTATTATAAAGTTGACGATAACGATAGGATGTACTTCTTTTGTACGCAGATTCCTGGCTTCAGCTCAGGGATGGTAAGAGTATCGACTATTTTTAGGAGTTGGATACTAAGAAATCTTGGTAGATATGAAGGAATCGTATATACAACCTTAAAATCAAACTGTCGATCAGTAGAATGGTTACAATTGATTAGATGTTCAAGTATAGAACTCCTAACTGCTTTCCTCTCACCGTTGTAGAACCATACTGGGACATGTCCCCGTATCCAAGTTGAAAGCGAGCACTGGCTACGGCAAATGTACCTTGCTCCACAAAAGCAGGTAAACCGGTAGATGCACATGAGGGCGACCAGACGGGGAATCTTTTCCGCAAACAGAAAACAAGTTCCTACCAGTGAACGTTATTTTCATTTTTGCCGCATAGAATGTTCTGTTTATCTCTGTCGTCAAACAATTTTTGATTACATCAGATGTTCGATCACTTTTAAATTCCAAATTTATATAAGGATTTTTCGTTAGAACGGAACAACCGGATTCCTTGTTACTACTTCTTTTCATATTCTTATCTATGAAGCGGTTTGGATAGCCATTTTTCATCAGTTTTCCTGAGGAATGTAAGTTCTTCGTCAATGCTTTCAGTACTACATATCCAGTGTATTCGGTAATATAAAGAGTGAATAAGATTGTAACAAAAACACTTTAATCGTCTTACTACATTCACGCTATAATTCGTTACTAACTTATTAAGTCTATCGTTATTATTCGTATTACGTGGTCTAGTATTATAATCTTTCTATTACATCATCTTGGTTATTGTTTGTCCATATTTCCTCACGAAACTAGTACATTAACAAAAATTTTCATATATATACAATTGTACAGCTTGATAATAAATTCGTCGAAAAGAGATCCCTTCGCTGAACCTCGTGTTTTTAATGTCTAAATTGG
The DNA here is from genome assembly GCF_000699445.3 of Schistosoma haematobium. Lineage (NCBI taxonomy): Eukaryota > Metazoa > Platyhelminthes > Trematoda > Strigeidida > Schistosomatidae > Schistosoma > Schistosoma haematobium. The sequence goes on along the minus strand of NC_067196.1, from coordinate 46,080,649 downwards.
AATTATCTGTCAAATAAGACAGTGTTTATGTTTAACTACCAATTTCCTCTAACGTTGAGATATTCACAATAATCGACCGCTGAGCCTTAATATTAACGTCATGTCCAGTCCTCAGTACTAATCTCGCCCCACCGACCAATTTTGATTATTTAATAGCATCGTGCCCTGCAACTGATAGTAGATGATTAAGTTAGTCAGTTTTCCTCAGCTATATGTCATCAAGTGAGTAACGTTTTACTTGTAAACTACAGTCTCCAGACCAACAATCTTTGGAAAACAATCACGTCAGAACATATATATATATATATATACGTCTCTCAGAAAATTAATCCACTAGTGGTGTATCTTTCATTCTTTAGTATTGCAGGCCATTCTTTGCCCGATGTTTGATTGGTTGATTGTATCAAACACAATCACTGTATCTTACTCATCAACTAACAAAGCGTCTTAAAAACGTGAATTCTTTTCGACTTTCATAATGTAGAATTCTCGTTTCTGAACTGATGTATTGCACATGATAGACAAAAGAACATCCACCATTTATTATTCGTTCAACAGAATAGCTTTATATACTTTGACACTGGAACCAAACAGGCATCATATTTAATAATACCTGTTTGGAAACGATATAATGATAGTTACTTCAGTTTTCCTATCTACTCCCGTATTATTAAGCAAATATTGACTTATCTGCGCAAACGAAAAAACTGACTCAGTACTTGTTTAAATACGTACAAAAGGTTTGCACGCTTGAATTTTCATTTTTTTTGTGTAGAATGTAAGGAAATCTATTTAATGCGTCGGAAAACTTCGCAGCTCCTCTAAAACTGTCTAAAGCTCATAAATTAGAAATTTTTATTGTTCAATGATGTGATTTCACTTGTAGGTGTGGTAATCACTCATTTTATATAAGCTTAGCTTTGTAAATGTGTAGTGAACGCGAACACAAATGCGGGACAACCAAATGTATTTGAACACAAAATTACAAAACGTTTTAGTAAAATATGAGAACTCTACAGTAAATACTTCATTTGAAAAATGTCAATCAGTCGTCTCAGGCCTCATTGTTCCTTCGTTTTCACAGCAACCATTCTCTGTTCTCTTTTCTTCGATCTTCTTAACCTTCTGCCTCCAGGCATTTCACTTTCGATTGATGATATATACTACTTATATCTGTCGACATCAGTAGCACACACCACAAATGTACACGAAAATCGAGGAATTTTTGTCTGTATACAGTGTAAATAGTTTTGTTGATGAATTTACTTCGTTTTATATACAGTGAACTCGAAAAAACGTTGCACACTACGCAGAAAATGAAAAAGCCTTTTTTAGTAGCCATTTGAGAAACCTGAATAAGTTAGGGATAAAATAAATTCTACATTATTATATCGATGAAAGCCTCTAAGTTGTAACTGAGTGCAACACCTGAACGGCTTCATTGAAATAAACAATTTAATCGAATACTAGTACTATATGGACCAACGGTTAAATTCCTACATTAGAACGAAAATTTAGCAGAATTTTTTAGCGGGTTACCCCAACTATTCTATCTACTTAAAAGGAACCACACGTAATGATCCAGATTAATAAAAGTTGTAGTTGGTCCGTTAACAGTCAGATGTAGATATCTACAACTACTTATTCAATTAAAATATTGCTTATATGTAATTAGCACTTTTGGTTTACTGAAGAACATTAAGACTTCACAATTTAAAAGAAGCAGTTAACTCTACAATTGTTGACATTACAGAAATGTAGGAAAGATACACACTGACTGGGTTAGGTATGGAATCTTTTTATTTTGAAAATTAGCTCGCAAATCTTTGGACTTTAACCACTTATAGAACACTCACATATACGTAGCTTTAGAAGATTATGAATTTCATTAAAAATTGCTGGCGCTCTATAAGTGTTTGAAAACAAACAATGAAGTATATTGCGTTGATACAAATCAAACTGTTCCGTGTGATAGGAAGTTCACATACTACATACTACCGTATTATGAATTGTAGTCGTTTGATATATATGTTCACAATATTTGTTATGTTTCAAGATTATTCATAAAAGTTAAAGCGATTTAAAAAAAGATGCTACGCTTCTTACAGTATCTATTCACTATAAATCCGTTGGTATAATTGGAAGTTGTGTTAGTCAGGTATGACATTCAGACCTTTGACCATTTTTACTAAAAATAAACTTTACAAAGTTTAGAGTCAATACAATAGTGTTCGTCATTCAACCTAGTTTTAGTTCATTATTCCATATAATTCTTAAACCCTAGACAATTTTTATCAATCTATTAATCGTAAATATTTCCTCTTATAGATTTATGTTAGTTTTAGCCAGTAATCAACCTGAACAGTTTGATTGGGCAATTAATGATCGTATGGATGAAATTGTTCAGTTCACACTACCTGGTTTGGAAGAGCGTGAACGATTGGTCAGGCATTATTTCGATCGTTTCCTTCTTCAACCTTCGTTAACCAAAAGTCACCGTATTCGCCTAGCTGAAAACATAGATTATGCTGTAAAATGTGCAGAGATCGCTAAAAGAACGACTGGCCTCTCTGGACGCGAAATTTCTAAAATTGCAGTTGGATGGCAGGTACATGATTCACATTTTTACATAAGTACTATTAATTTCAGTGAGAGTGCAACATTTTAAAAGAAGCAATAAAGAGATAGGTTCTAAACGTTTAAAAATGATTGAAATATTTCCAGGTTGTCAATTCGTAGACGTGAATGCTATTGTGGTCGTATTTTCATCGTACAAAAAATTAAGTGATATACCAGAATCCACGTAAACGATTGTTCAAATGGAAAAAGAAACATTTTAAGATATTCAGGGTTGCTTCTGAACTATTAAAAATTTCGAAACGTGCTAAAGCTTTAAAAGTAACATATGCACTATTAGATAACACATTACCAGTATTTATCTCGGCCTCCGTGATGTATGGAAACGGAACAAGTCTGGTATACCGATTGCTAGAACATCAAACTAATATTAGTTTGCTACCTCAAATCACCCAACTCCTGATTAAGTATACTTGCGTAAATCTTTCGCTCAGTGTAACATTAAGTAAATCCCCAAGTCATTTCGACTTACAACTTTAGTCATCTTGATATGAATTAAACAATAGGTGGTTTACGTTAATGGTAAAAGACACTTAAGCATCTTTGAAAAGTTACGAGAACCTCTATATGTTTGTGCGAATGCTGATGAGGATATATGGGATAAGGTCAATCTAGGTTGAACTACTTTTTTGCCATTGTATTACGTACATGAAGGATCAGCACTTGTTAAAACCTAGTTCTGTAAACCAGACTTTCGATAACTTTGTGCGTTTACTGTTGTCGTTTCAGTATTTGTTGCATTAATTGCCTACACTATGCAATGTTACACCTGCTTGGACTTAATCCGTATCATCATTTTATTGAGGTTTCACAGTGATTGGCTGGTTGAACGCGGTTTACAGGTATCGTCACAACCATTACTCAAGCATTTCATAGCAAAGTATAAAGGTTGTAGTGACTCGGAGTGCATATATGTATTATGACTTCTAACGTAAGTGCCGTTCCTGTCGCAATAATTTCCTCTTCGAAATATAATCAATACTTCAGAGAAGTAAAATCTTTTTGGCCCTGTGCTTATGTTGTCTGCTTCATTTATTACCATTATTTTCATTACTAATCTACACAATATTGTCATCACGTTTCATTCTGGTTCAGGTCAGTGCACGCCAAACACTGTTTAAAATAACTATTGGTCCTCAAAATGTTACTGATTTTTTTCAAACTGAGGTCTAAAAATAACTAACAACACTGGTGTTTGTTGAATTTAGAAAACTTCTTACCTGATCAATCTTGAAAATTCCCCTCAACTTCATTGATTAATATAGTCCGGTTTCATAAGTATTGGTTTAATTTAACAAATGAGCTAAAATGACCATCTATCTTTAACTCTCTTGATTGTTTAATATTTTGTATGTCTCTTCCTTATTTCTGTTTCAACCGTAACAGACAGCTGCATATTCCAGCGAAGACGGTGTTTTGACAGAAGGCATGATGGATGCTGTTGTCGACAGTGCTATTGCAGCTAATCGTCAGAAACAAGAATGGCGACACTATAGACTTCCTGACGCGGTAGACGCTGTTCCAAACTAGTACCACTTACAATAAGGAAGCTACCAGCTTTTGCATTATGCATCACATCTGTTATTTACTAATCTATACATATGATTCCCTGTGTACCTAATCAGTAGTCTTTTTGAGATAAGATCAAGTAGCTTTTTCAATCGCCAGATATAGTATAAAATTGTCAACTAATTTTCTCCCTTAACAAAAGGCTTGTTATGTCTGGTTTTTCTTCACGCAATGAACCAACAATGAAGTTTTTTTACAAATTCATTAAACGGTTCTGTGGGCACTTCAAAGATCTTTTATCGTGTATATTGGGCTGGACATTTTGAAATAGATCACCAAAGTTTGATTGTTTATAGTCCGAACAATCCAGTTTCTAACTAGCCTTAAATATAACTATAATGGTTATTTAGACATTTAGAGAGACGCTAGCGAGCATCGGTCACTAAATTCTAGAAACACCTGCAAAAGGTTGGGGTCTATTCTACGAGAGACTCTGTGGTCAATTTAATATACCAGGAACAAAATTGGTGTAAAATTCTTCGTCAGAGAGAATTTCATTCAGACTGCAGGGAAGTCATCTAAGTTTATTTTTAAAGCGGACTAGCATACAAACCTTGTTTGAGGTTTCGAAATTTACTTAAGATCGAACTCCCCAGTTCTTTATGCTGAAAAGTAATGCTGGCAATATTTCCTAAATCGTTATCAGGATTTGGAAAATGGACTATAACACCACAGTAAAGCGACCAGCCTAAAACAAGGTAGAGACTATAGTTAAACCATGCAAAATGTGGATTCAACCGAGCATTCCACATGCGATACACACACATTGTGTGATTGTGCTCATTCCTGTTATAATGCTTGGTCTCTAACCACTAATTTGTACCATAATGTCCTCAGTTCTCATTTAGCACACTGGTGGTTTGTCCATCCTTAACTTCACAATGATTTTGAATTGCATGTCGTGGTAGTAGTGGTTTGATATTCAGTCAGTGTAGACTTGTAGTTTAATTCTTTTCAAGCGAAGAGTGTATAGTATTCTTCGTCTAATGATTCAAGAACACTAGAAACGAAAGCGATCGGTCACCCGCAATCTACATGTATCTTCATCTCTTCACGGAAGTCCCACAGTTTTACGGTTCTTATGGAAGACAAATGCACCTGCGCAGTTTTCAAGCTAATGAATTCCAACAATCAAGTTCTCCTTAAGGTTAGACAGTTACCGAACCACCTTTGAAACCTAAGCCAGTGCCACAGCCATTAAAATCACGATTGTTTATAAAGCAATGTGGTGAGTTATGCAGTCATCGGGTGATAGGTTTCTTATAGATTATTAATAGTACATATTTCGGGAAGTGACTTATATCAATTGTTATTATGCATGAAAGAGCTTTATCAACTTTGAGTGTGGGAGATTATATTGCAATGACAAATTATAGTATAGATATGAACCAAGATTAGGCCTGCCCCACATATGGCAGAAATGACCAAAGAGTCCTCGTAAGTTAGAGAATGACGGCATACAAAATAAATTGTGAATACAACAGTCAGTACATCACGAACAGACTGTCGACAGTTTTACCGCTTTTATGCGGAGTTAGCATAAGCGTGAACCCTGTATTTTTAAATGAGTAAATGAAAGAAATATCCTTAGCCTATTTTATTTTTAATAAGATTCTTGAGCTTTCTTTACCATTAGGGAACAGTCTCGAAAATTCTATCATTTATTAGGTGCATAACTGAAGTCATTTGATATGACATCATCCTACATGGTACGGTTACTGTCAAACCTTGGATGTTTTTTGCTGATAGTCCGTTACTTCCCCTGTTTGGAAGAATGGTTTGGGAGTGTGGCTTAAGTGGATAACTAGCTTGAGAAATGCACGATCAAAAGACGTTCTGTAATTCTGCTTGACAAATAACAATTTGCTAGATTCCTTAACAAAAATAGAAGGGAAAATATCACAAAATATTATATTAGGCTGTTAACCGCTTACAATGTAAAAGCAGATGTTATCATTATTACATAGCAGACATCCCGTTTTTGAAGTCATTTTGGTAAAGCTCTTAAAACATACGTCCACCATATCCGTAAGTTTGTTTCAGTGCAGCAAGGAAAATAGTGAGCCATCCATCGCGGGTATTTTCCAAGTCATAGGCAGGAACATTTTTCTGTGCTAAAAAAAGGCGCGTTCCGCCTTCAAAAGCATTCATTTCCAAAGTCAGTGAGCTGTAGTGGTTCTCAGGCCAATCGCGTTTACGCCACCTCATTTGAATGCTTTTACCAGGATCCTGAACATTCGTAGACAACAAAATGATTCACATTAATTCAAACTTTAAGCATTAAAGTTGAACTATTAAATGGCTGAGACAAACAATATCCAGTAGTGAACAGACTAACTGTGAGTAATCAGAACTTTATTAACAGAAAGTATCCCAGACGGCTAATATGCATAAACAAGTTTGGGACACGTAAAAATGATACCATAAGTTTCACAGGAATGATAACCGCAACACCAACGAAACAAGAAATATTGCTAAGCAGAAACATGAGGACTATTGGTGCTTAACTTTACTGTGGAGACGCACTATGCACATACTTGATAACAAAAACGTCCCGTTCATCAGTACGATTTATATAGGTTTTGAGGAAAATGTCACGACTGCGCTGTCGCTTTTTTGCTTTATACGCATTGTTTTTGAAACCAACTAATTCTGCAATCAACAGGGACAAGGGTTTCTTGCCTACTTTTTCTAACTAATTTATCTGAACAAAAACAGTGCAAAGGATCATTAAAATGTATCAATCAGCAACAACGTAAAACTTCGTACATACGTACATCAGTTCAAGTTGCCGCATTAAATGTATATGTGCCACACAATAAAAATGAGGTCGTGAAAAGATAAAGAATGGAAGGTGAGTATACTACAGAAGAAAATGGCAATGAGATAAGTTCGTGTATAAGAGTGAAAAATTTAAAATGAGTAGCAGTTCAGTCAAGAAATATACATTGTATAAAGATTCTTTCAACTAAAAACCCATTTATATCAAGAACACTACAACAGAACCTTCACTGGCTTCTACTCTGAGCCATGTCTGACACCTCAAGGGTGTGAGGAACCGACAGTCTTGTACAGCTTTCTTCCACATCACGACACCATGTCGTGCACTGACCACCTCTTCCAACCAGTCCCAGTGCGTCAAATAACAGACGGTGTGGAGTCCACTGAGATGGCATCTGTAGGATATGCCCAAGCCACCGAGACCGGTGTTTCAAGATGGCGACACTAATTGAATTATCGTCACTGTGCTCAATCACACCTTGTCGAACCTCTGCATTACTAACATGGTGTCGCCACTGGATGTCAACAATCCTTTGGAGACAACAGTAATCAAACACGGAGAGTCACCTAACATCCTCAACTCGGAGGCCAGTATTCGCAAGAACAGAGCAAAACTGCCTCACCGACGCGTTTGTACATTCGACCTTTTACAGCCAGACCAACATCACGAAGGCGCCAAAGATGGCCCAGATCGGCATAAGCCGCTATGGCTTTCACTATACGTGAATTGATTTCATCACTCATACCACTATGCACACTTACACGGCTACCCAGATAAGCGAACTCCCCGACTACTACTCAAAGTGAGAGCAGGCACAGGGTCCTGCTAGTCTTGTAAAAGTGCTCTACACTTAGGTGTAAAGCACATGCCATACCTACGGACACTTTACCAACTGATTAAGTCTGCATGATTTGGGTGAGTGTTCATTGTGAGAACAAACACTTAAACCGCTCATCAAACCGTTAAGTTCACGTTAGAAGACAATGTGACTAAACAGCTGAACAATTGAAATCTACTAGTTCCCGTAAAATCCTTGAAACCAGTTTTGCTACGAAGGTGATGTCATGTGATTTTGAAAGAAGTGAAGGCAATTAGTTGAAAATAATATTCGCTGGAGCTCTACAACATATTCACAATACCTTCACACATAGTAGTTAATCAAAATGGGATTAGTATTGGATCGTGAGAATGAATGAAACATTAGAACAATAATTACAAAGAGATTAAGTAAAAATCCGTCTAGTGGAAAAAATAAATCAAGGATGAGAAGTACGAATGGATTTCTCATCCGGTAAATACAGAACAACAAAGAGAACCAAGGCGATAGATAAAAGTTAATGACCAGATCAAAACAAACGGAAAGGTTGGAGCAAAGCAGGATTTAAAAAGTCGCCTTTGAGGAGTTTGAGCTCAATTTAGTGCATTTTTTATGTCTATGTCATACCTGATCCCACATTCGTTGAATCACGTTATTTGGTTTCGCGGACAATTTCGAGAGGTAATGTGGAGTTACATAGCCACAGTTGGCAAGTTAATCATAAATTGGGCTAATGATTTAGTACCATTAAGAACTAAAGTGTAATAAACTGAAAAAGCACTAGGAAACAGTAGGTTATGTGAAGTTGATAAAAAATTTACAATCGCATATAAATTGGTCACAACAACGAGATGGACAATTAATTATTAAACTTTCTAATTACGACCACTGTTAAGTCCCATAATTTTATCATAACCGTATCGGTCATTATCAAACCTCTTCCTGGTCTCTGTTATATTTTACCAAATATTGAATGCGATTTATACCGCTCAATGAGTATAATTTTAGTCAGCCACCAGATTTCTAAAATAATTTTAAATAAAATTGTACAGCTTCAGTGAATTGTACTGTTGAAAAGAAAACTAACTTCATTAAACTAACTATAGTTGTTTCATATCAAATGAACTTATTCTTTTGTTTAGATATACCCTAACGAATGTGTGAAAAATTGGTGACTACATATAGACAAGTTTACTTTTGAATTATACTAGTGCTTTTCGAAAAATTACGTGGACAAAAATCAGTGGGACTTACTAGCAAGTCGAAGATTCCTGTAATGTTTCCACTGAAGATGGAATATGCTCCACCGACAACTGGATCCACAGTGGCCTCAGATCGTGTAAAAGCTTTAACTAACTAAAATTAGAAAGAGCGCATTCGTACTTAAACTATATGATATTTATTTAGTAATTTATTAAAGGTAACCCAATACAAACTGAAAGTAACTAGCGAAATGTGTGTGATATGGTATCCCAACACGAGTATCATTTCATAAACAATTCACATTGTAATGTGATCATACATTGGTCAGTGAGTCAAACGCAACGTAGAACATGGCACATACATCAATATGTACTACCATAGCTCCAAAGTCTGGCATCAAATTCTGTTATTTTCGCAAGCCGGGTACAACTATTTCAACATTACGATCAAGTCATGGATATTGCTTCTTTAAAATATTTCGCAAATACTACCATAACACTTCTGGAGGAGTATTATATATGACTTAATATCACACAAAATTCACGGAATATTATGGAGCATAATTTAGATCAACATACTCGTGGCCTCTTACTAGAGCTAGACGCAAAATGCCTCGTTTATTGAATATACATCTTGAGGGAGATTTATTATAAGATTGGCTTTTTATTCTACGTTCTTAAAATAAAATGAAACACTATACAACGGGTTTTGTGTGAGCAATTATACTACTATGGTTTGAAAAGATGTTGAAACAGCCAATTTCGGTGTTCTTCAATCCAATGATGCGCATTTAATCCCAAGAATTTGAATATAAATGAGAGCCTTGGTGCCTGGATTAACTGGTTACAAATAACGAGTCGCACCAACGTTTTTAAATGGTTAGCAGGAGTAAGTTTGAAAATTTAAGTTGTGTTTAACTACTTTCCCGAAGCACATGAAAGAAAAATTAAGCTACTGCCAGAACTATTGAATTACTTACTTATACATTGCAAACTGCAAATTTTCAAATGCGTGGAAATATGGGTGTTTCCAGAATTGTAAGTATGAAAACTACTTTACAAATTCAGATCATATGGTTAAATTAAGATATTCATTATCAGTGAATTCAAAACTTGTTATGTTCCCCTTGTCCGATATTCCTTGACAAAAAGAGCATTGGGGTAGCAACAGGGTAAATCCCAAGAAACAGCTGTATAAAGAATAATTTTCACAGAAGCTTCTAGTATCTCTCCGGTCCAGCTACGAGTGATAATGATTAAGATTGGATCAATCAGAGAATTCAAATTTGAGCTTAAACTAAGCACGCAGCGCAGAATGTCCTGTTAACAATACTATTTGCTTTAAAAACAAATTTGCCATCTTAAAATTTACAGAAAGCTGAGACATTTTCCCCATATATCTAATAGGGGCGACCCTACAACCTATGTGATTCTTACTGTAACTACATAAGGAGCTAGGTACCTCTTTAGTAGTGAGAACTCTGTAAAGGTCATCCGGAGTGCAGAAAAATTCATCTGTGATTGAAAGATCTCTGTTTGACAGGTCTTTAGGTTCTTTGATCCCATCGGCAGTATGGAAAGCTTTGTTGGTTGTTCTGTCTAGAGCCGCGCCAGACCGTGTTGTACTAGCAGGATTCACGTTAGCACCATTCTTTGATGGAAGGATAAGACCCTGAGCATAATCTGTTACAATAAACTCGAAAAAAATTATTCACATACTAACCTTCTTTAAGTAATGTGATGTATTTCTCTAATTTGGACTTGATAAAGTCAACACCAGTTGACTTCATAAAACTCCCGACTAGATCACCATCAGTACTAGAAGTCCAGCTCGTATTGGTTTCACATTTATTTACACCGTATTCATCGATCAGACTTATAACTTCCACTTTCCCTACAATTTTTACCTTGTCTTCCGAACTTTTTACTATTCCTGTTGAAATAAAATGACAAAAAATATGACGTCATTGAAAGAATGGAGGAAGTACACTAGATTTAACAATACAAATCAAAAAAGTGGTGTCTTATAGGCTTTGGTTTCTACAGTTAGTGTAAAAACGCGAAATTATTAGGATTTGAAATCCGACTAAACTATTCCAATAACGGGGATAGAACTGTATCTAAATTGTCATGTAGTACAACTCCAAGCCGTTATGAGCGAGACCTACGTTTCTAATCCGACATCTTTACCAAGAATTAGGTGTAACAAAATGGACAATATTGATGGAAATCAAGCAAAGATACAACATCCTTCAATGTAGACACAAAATGATAGCTTGGTTTAGTTGTTATTACTGACAGCAGTCAGATAGGTACAGAATGCCATTAAAATTTACAGACGATCTTTGAGCAACACTTAGGTGACCTCGAGATAACTCACCCACTTACCAGGACTAAATGAGGGTTATAAATTTGTATGCAGGACTAAGAATGGAATTTTAAGTTAGAATTTAGGGTTAGGAATTACGGTAATGGATTGATATTAACTATAACGCCGAAATGCTATTGAACTATGTGAATGAATGAAAATCGAACGGAAGCCCAAGAATTGCTAACCCTAATTTTACTGGTCTGTTCACAAATCATAGTCTCACCAAATTTGTCACTAAAGACCGAACACAAAGACACGATTACAGAAGCTAACGGACAGGAAAAGTTAAGACGATAGATGAAGGGACCACGATGTAGTTGTCGAGTCTGCCCAGAAACACAAAACATGACTTAACTGTAATCGAAAGCACACAACTAATTATTTCTCAGTCAGTCAGCTACAAAGCAGGACCAGGTACATATGTGCATCAGTCTAAGTTGCCATACTTCACTAGCACAAGATGAACACTGGATTCATAAAAGTAGTTAGTTTAGTGGTGGCAATACATAAAAGAAAGATTGCATATAAGGACATAGTACAGGGAGAAAGATATAAAGCAATTTTAATCTAAAAATTTAAGGGAAGACAATGAGTGTATACACCGACGCCATTGTGATCGATTCTGAGCCATGTCACCCAGTCTCTAACCATTGGTTACGATAGTCACGCGGACCCCAACCAAGTAGTCTGCATCTCCCAACATGTCTCAGACTAGAAATTAATGTCCTCAAGCACTGATGCCACGTTTTGGCTTGGCCGCCCCTAACTTTCTTCCAACCATCTCCAATATTAGTCAGCATTGCGCGTCGCGGTAATCGGTGTTCAGGCATGCATAACACGTGTCCTAACCATTTCAATCGATGAAGATTCACAACTTCATCAACTGATTTACCATCATTTCCTAATACCCTGCGTCTAATCTGACTATTACTTACCCAGTGATCCCAACAGACCCAAGTAATATTTCTAAGGCATCTGTAATCAAATACCTGTAGCTTACGAATATCTTCTGCTCTTAGTGGCCATGTTTTGCAGCCGTAAAGTAGAATAGAACGAACTGCCGCGCAGTATACTTGTCCCTTAATTGTGAGGCGGATATCTCGCCTTCGTCATAGGTGACGTAAGATGGCAAAAGCCAAACGGACTTTCCCAATCCGTGCAGAAATTTCGTCAGACACCAACCCATTAGGGCTAACCAAGCCTCCAAGATAGGTGAGGTTGTCGACGCATCCGACTACTTCATTCTCTATCCTTAGTTCAGGTGTTGACGCAGACCAGTCCGGAAGCAACAACTTGCACTTAGAGGGGAGAAACGCACACCAAACATCCAGACATTGTTGCTCAGTGCTACCAGAAGACTCTGCATTTTATCAGTGTCTTCACCAAACAGGACTATGTCATGTGCGTATTCTAAGTCGATAAGTGTACCAGCTGGAAGAAGGCCAATGCCCGAAGATTCAGTCGACCAGAACGTTATTTCCATCAGTAGGTCTATGATGAAACCTTGACTGAGGCCACTTGAGGTTGCAAAACCATATGACAGTTCGCCATAAGCTCTCACTCGACTAGTAGTTTTCGAGTAAAGAGCCCTCACAAGGTTTATGTACTTCTAAGGTACACCTTTCAGTGACAGACACTGCCACAGAATCTCGCGGTCTATCGAGTCAAATGCTGCTTTCAAGTCAAGAAAAACTATCATTGTCGGACGCCGATAAGCATTTCTGTGTCCTAGAAACTGACGAATGGTGAATATGTGGTCGATGCTGCCACGACCAGGTCTGAAGCCAGCCTGATGTTATCGTGTTTGCAGTTCACGAGTCCGATAATTATTGAGGCTAGTATTTTAGATGCTATGTTAGTCAAACTAATCCCTCTATGGTTATCACAGGATGATTTTAACCCGCTCTTATATATTGGGACAATTAGTGATTGTGACCAGGCAGATGAGACTACGTCCAACTCCCAGATTTTAGCTAAAGTGTTAGTCAACCTAATCGCTAAAACTGGGCCGCCATTCTCAAAGACCTCTGGAGCCAATCTATCTGAACTAGCTGCTCTTCCTAGTTTCAGATTAGTTAGAGCATTTTGAACTTCAGCTAGAGTTGGGGGACCTAACTGAATGTTCCATTCACACTGTCTGGGAATGGTGGGTAGTTGTCAAGTAGCTGCAGGCCAGCTGAACTTAAAATGTTCCGCACATCGTTCTAAACGTCTGGACTGGGACCAGATAAGAGTGTCGTCCCTTTCCGAAATAGTCTGACTTACACTTGACTTATTAATTCCAGTTTCTTTTATTAGTCTGTAAAGCTGTCTTGTGTTACCTACAACCGCCACCTTTTCCATTTCTTTTGCTTTCGTTGCCCACCACTGATCACGGTCGTTTCTTAGACTTTTGCTTAACCTATAACTGATTTTTTTTCGCTCTTTATCGTGTTTAGAACCCGATGGGGTGAGTTTACGAGAATCCATCAGTGCAATAGACTTGGAAGAAATCCATTGGTTTTTCGTAACTCTGATTTAAATTACTAACAGATGTCACTGCTGTTTCCACAGCTGTTTGTATATCTTTCCAAGCAACATCCGGGTCAGCCTCGTTTCCAGGACTACCTAAGTGTGACATCAGTTGTTCCTGGAACCTATTTTTGGTTTTCTCATTACTCAATTCAATTCCTATGGGTCTTTTTAGTGTGGCTTTTCCGCGTCTAACTAATTGTTTCTAACACTGTAAGAAATAACGGTAATTATTAAAGTGAACCACAGATAAAACACTGAGAGAAAAGGTTAGATATGAAAGCCTTCTGCTGATTTTAACTGTTAAGCACTCCAGCTGTTATAAAAATGAAGTGTCGCATGTTTACAAGTACTAAAGATCATAGAAGCGGAATCTCAAAATAATGAACTATTGCATGTTCAAGACTATGATTTATCACATCTATCAAGTTAGGCGTTCTAAACAGTAAACCACAGCTCTAAACCAAAAGTATGCAACAGTACAAAGGAGTCAACAAAGGATTAAAAGTGAACAAGTGACAGGAACAGATAGGGAAATGCGTGAAGTTGAGTGATGTAGTATATTTGAGGGTAGTAGAAAGTGAGTGAATCACTGACACTGTGTTCGATTAAGTCAATCCAATTTTAACCCAAGTATTTTTCATGTTGACCCTAACCAAAAAAGGGGATTCTTTGCACACTCAGTGAACCACAACTCGGAATTACTCGTTAAAACAACCCTCCACTTAATTGACTTGATTGCGTTGTAAAAGGTTGGTTTGATTTGTGACGTGACCATATCCATATAGAGCTAAGATTTTACTCACATATAAATCACAAATACTCTGGATATAGTGAAGGACGAGTTTCTTGACCATCAAATTCCAATTCAAGGATATCTAAATTGCCCCCTAAAATAGAGACCATACGGCTGGAGATGGAATCTGATTCAAGGAAAATGATAGCTAAAATGAGTTTTCCTGTCAATCTATGTAGCTGTATCTCATACGTGATGTTGAGATCTTCCAAACATTTTACTAATTGTAGTACATACTAAAACCTTTAATCATAAGACATACTGGGGACTCGGCTTTACCAACAATGGATTACGTAGCTTAACCATGAGAATAAGCAAACAGACTTCGAAAGATTTCGACACATACCGTGGGCATCTTTTGGTTGTGACGGTCTATATCACATTACTATGGGGTTGTCTACGTGCACGCTCACATACATTTCAAATGTCCTGACCTTTAAGGTGCCGATGATTGCTTGATTCGAGCTATAAGCTATCGACACTAAATCATGAGTTCGACTTTAAATATAAAGTTCAAATGTAGGGAAACCAGCTACAATATACAAAATAGTATAGAACTTACCCTCCCAGTCAATCACAATCTCCCACTCGTAAAAGCACATTAACTTTCCTTTTCGGACATAAACGTTAGCCTCCCCATCAAGTTTAGAAATATCAGTGATTTTACAAGAATCTTTAGAATATCAAAAGCAATAAGTTGATGGACACTACTTACATAAGTCATTTTCAATCTTAGAACCTTTCAATAGCTCTTTTATCTTATTTATAGACCAGCCGGTTGCGTCTTTATCTGACCAGTGCCAATTATTAACATTTTTTGCATCTGCTCTTTCCTCTACAATCCACCTAGGATCACCTTCTCCCAACTTCGCCATGTTGACAAGCGCTAGTACCCTGCTGCAATGGAATGATCGCGAAACAACAGTGCGTCCGCCCAAGGTCGCCAGAACATACCTTTCACTGTCCAATACGCAAGAAGTCAAGGTGACTAAAAGACCATCGAAGGATTTCGTTTGTCTTTTGAGGAAGATGATAAGATAACTGGACAAAGAAATTACCACTAAAGATAATGAAATAACTTCTTCCGAGACTGCTATGATTTCGCAATTGTATCAAAATTTACAAACTGCCCTTAAAACCTTTTTCATGCTTGTGTTTGTTCAGGCAACTTGTTTGTTTCCACGGGCTTCAATTTTATCAAAAAGATTTTGGACCCTTGAATTAAATCAGCGGTAGCCTCTTCTAATGGCGCGTTCACCAACAATCGTGGTCTAGGGTTGGACAAGTTACTGATTTATATTGGCAATGTAATTCCCTAAAATGAACAGTTTCGCAAACATTTGACATATGCACTAAC
The DNA here is from genome assembly GCF_000699445.3 of Schistosoma haematobium. NCBI lineage: Eukaryota > Metazoa > Platyhelminthes > Trematoda > Strigeidida > Schistosomatidae > Schistosoma > Schistosoma haematobium. The sequence continues at coordinate 46,064,607 of NC_067196.1, read as the reverse complement.
AGTCTTATACAACAGTCAGACCTTAGTAGGTTTGCGTCTGGCCTGAAGGTACCTCTTATACTGAGGTAGTGTGAGAAGCAGTATGTGAGATGATCTGGAAGAGAAAAGAACGAGAGGGAATGTAAGACGACGACACGGCAAACACATAGAATGTAATTACTTTTGATCGCGAAAGGAACAGGTAACAATCACGAGTGACACAAGCATGAGACTAAGACAATCTAAGAATTGAGACTACAAATCGGGACTCGTGTTCTAAAAGTGTGCTGACTTCGTACTTTCAATAGTCAAATTCACGGGTCTATTTAGGCTAGTCCATCACTGAAAATCTAAAAGAACTGAACGGCCGTCTCGTCCTGGCATGAAACTTCTCATTAGTGAGAAGCCACAATCCCGAGTATGAGATTCGAACCCAGGACCCTCGTTCTTAGCGATGAAGCAGAAAAGAGACAGAAAAAAGCGTCAAGAATAATACCCATTTGGTTGAAAAGTTTTTTGCGTATTCTCATTCTGTCATAGAATATACCGCCAAAGTCCTAAGTAAGATTGGACCAAATCCTAGCGTAAGTTGAAGCATTTATTCGTAGAATCTTAACGCATAACTGTACAGGGGTTCAGGTAAAAAAACTGATAAGAATAGATAAGAGGATCGATGAAAATTTTGAACCGCGACCACACATACTCCTTAATATAACCCGAGGGTGGAACAAAGAACGAAAACTTTTGTTAACCAGTGCGTAAAGTTAAGGCAACACCGACATTCAACTAACACCTGACATGTCTGTAAAAGTCGGGAAGAGCTGAAACCTAAAAGGGTCAAAGAAGAGAAAAAATTCACACTTGATTGGTTTTCGAGAAGTTAGGTCTTGAAAGTTAATGTTACCAAGGTCTGTATGGACAAGCCGTTCTCTTTCGGAGTTATATATGTGAAAGCTTGTAATCCAAGAGATAAATTCTATAAAGTAGAAGTATCAGTGGACAAATTAAGGTCATTCATCTTAGCCGAAACCTAGTTGCTCCATGTCTCTGACGTCACTCCAGAATTATCGAGATATAACTATCTAAGTGATACGAATAGATGTAATAAAGGTGGTCCTTATGTACATAGCTAGTAATATAAACATCAGTTCCTTGGTTCGTGAATCTCATGATGATGATATTTGTGAAGTTACTAGCTGTGGATTTACTTTTGAAGGTCGTACGCTTATCTTCGGTGTCATCTATCCTAGTCCAGTCTGTCTAACTGATGACTTCATTTTGTTGCGCGTTCATGCGACCGAGGATGCTATCTATCTAAATCATCCTTCACTGTGGCCAAATAATGGCATAATATACGATAGGGTTAAACCTCACACGAATCTATGGGGAGCTAAAAAATTTTCAATCCAGGGGCGCGTTGCACCAACGAACTGATCATCAAACACTTACACATCTACTGAAGAATTGTGGTCCATACTTCAAGGTGCTCTTAACTTACTTGCATTCAGGTTATATCATGCTTTGTAGCACATATACCAAGTAATTGTCTACCTTGGCTAACTAAAAAAACTGATGAAGTTTTTTAACGTCAGAAAAAGCATGGGAGTTTGTATATTTCAACAGTCTCTGGACAACACAGATATGTCTATTATAAGGCGAATGCTTGCAAAGTGTCAGTGAGCAAAGCCAGGCGTTCATATAAAAAACAAGTGATTCGGAATTATGGAAACAGTCTGAAAAAGTCATTTCTGTGTATAAAGAAGCAAACCCAAGGAAGTGACGAAACCTCGCCACTTACGATTTATATTGGCAAGGAGTGGCTCTGCAAAAGCCGAAGCCTTATCAGTATATTTTAGCAAAGTATGTTCTATCGAAGATGTTGAAAGACTTATAAGTAATCGTGATAATGACGGCCTGTCTATCGATCCTGTGGTTATCGGGGGAAAAAACTGTCTGACTATTACTTGAACATCTGAAACTGAATTTTGATTTGACTGGGTTGGTATCCTTCGATTATAAATGTGTTACAAACAAAAGCGTTGTCAAATCCTATTTGTCTATGGCAACTTTATATGTTTGGTTGTAGCTGAATATAGATGCATGTGAGATTACTGATTTCGCCCTCTGGGAGATGTAAGAAGATCCGATATACGAACTGACGAGAAAATTTCATGACTCACCTGGTCAAGCAGGTTAAAACTAATCGAGCGAATATCATTAGTGAATGCTAGCTATATGGCTTGCTCGCTCCTACATTTCAATATAGTGAAGTCTGATAGTGTGATCAGTAAACAGTCGTCAAATTTGATTCTTAGAGGATTTGTAATTAAATTCTAGAAGGAAAGTGAAACGTTTAGTGTCGTTGTTTAAGGTAGTCTGAATGCGTGTTGAAAATCTCTAGTTCAGAACGATATGGTTGTGAAAATCTAGCTGATGAACATCTTTGAACTTTCAATCAGATTATAAAACGTGATTCAAAAAAGATAGTGCACATTAACATGGTGGTTATAAATTTGGTGAACATTGGTGACCTAGATAGATGTAAAAGCATGTCATCTCACTCTACTATTTGCCCAATTATTTCGACAAATTACATTCTTTACCGACATTTTTAATGACCCTGAAAGTCTGGTTATATCTGATCGTGCTCCTATGGCAGCCACAAATCACTTTCAAAATAATATTATGTCACAAGGATTGATTTGGACTATCTTGCAGAGTGAAGAAATATGATTTGGAAAACATGAACGTCTTTGTGGTGTATTTCCAGATTTCAGCTGTCTGAAATTTTGTTAGTTTGTGAGTATCTCACAGACTTTCTTTACATTGTTGGATAAAAACGTGTTGATTTGAACTGAGTCTTGTTTTTGCATAGACTAATTGCGTTGGTTTTAGGTGAATTGTAGTGTTCGAATTTCACGGATTATGATCAGGGGTGGATTTGGGTCTAACTGTAGCCATGATCAGTCACTTTGAGTGCAGACTTGACAATTTTGACAGTTCTGCAGTCTGTTTCAAGCAAGATTACTTTTGATAATTCAATTTACACTAATATGGCTTTGTCTTTTACTCTGAACGATACTAGAATCGATAATGAGAGCAAGGCATAAGATTGAATAACTTTGGTACTGATGTCATCACTTTTTGAAGTTCGCTTACACTTTACCCCCTGATCGAACACCGAACCCTTGTATAAGAGCTTATTTTCGTTTATCAGGACACTGTACCTGTGGCTTTAAGACTCTTGGTCTCGGTTCAAATCCTCAAAATTCCACTCTTTTGACGTAATTCAGAAAGGTTGTTACAAATCAGTGATAACGACATATTTAATAGTCAGCGAAGAGGGTCAACATCATACTTATGTTCGTGACAAATTTAGATGTTAGAAGTTGATAAAATGCTGGCATGCGTATCAGTTGTATCTTGTGGACATAAGTGATTACGAGGCTGTGGATGCTGATATGTTACTGCTTTAAAACAAATCCATATCGGACACAAATCTTGATTTTCCAGTGATTCGAAACCTAAATTAAAATAAACCTAGTTACATATGTAAGTACCTGTGCTAATTAATATGTGAAAAACCTATCAACGTGACGTACGCGTATCCTCAAGGTCATGATTTACAGCAAGCACTCTACGAGTCTACTTTATAACAACTATAAACTTAGTAAGTTGGGAAGCATGCTGTGCGCCAACAAATGCTGTAATTTATAGATCATACCCGTAAAAATGGCGTGCACCTGCTCATGCAGAAATATATTATTGTTATGTTTTCGCTTACAGTTACTCCCTTGTTTTTCCTTAGTATGCAACGTTTATTCTATTGCTACCCGAACTCAGTATATTTGTATCTCTTGATTTGTTTGGAACTATTATTATGGTGTCTACAATTTCTGAATCGCCATAAAATCTTTGACGTCGTTAAGATTGTTGCTTGCCATTTAACTTGATTTTGTGCAACATCTTGATTTCTGGAAAACGTTTTATGGGTAGTCGTATGTTTGGTTGATTCTGTTTGATCTAACTGTCCGACTCTATCCCTAGTGAATTAGATGTTAGGTATTGTTTTGCACAGATAACTTCTCAATTTGGACTTATTTATTTGGTGCTTATTTCCAATCATTCTTGAGTAGTAACTAGGAATCAGCACTGAAGAACAGCACATTAGCAAAATCTGAAATGGATTCCTACATTAAATAAAAATATAGTGCCATCATCGACAAATGCAACGCACTGATTATCTCGAACTGCTCATATTATTCATCCATCAAGCCATTTCACATATATTTGTGGAATCCGTTTTGTAGTGGCTTATTAAAGAATATCTAAACTAGATCATTCTTTTTTACTGAATTTCATTTCACCTTCAACTAGCCCAAACACAAATTTTTATCTGATATGTGTTGCGAATGAACCCGTAGTTTTGTGTCACTTCACGACCAGTTATGGGATAATTATATGATGTATGGCGAATGGGACTAAACCCTCACAACTTGACACTTATCAGTCTAATGCGCAATTATGTCGATTACGGGACCTTAGTCGCTTGATATTTTACGAAAAATAGTGGAGGTCAAAACGCAGGTACGAGAAGAATATCGAGATAGCGCGCTCCGCCATGCAAACCTGGTCACTGTAGCAATGTTATACAGATTTAATAAAAATGATATATTACTTTCATATTCCAAATATTTAACAAGTCTCCATACGTGACAAGGAATGTCAAGAGATCTAAAATATTGACACCAATTATTATTACCTAATTTTAAATTTTAATTAATTGGTGATCAAACATTTTCCGTGGTTGATTTGTGGGATGGCATGGGTGACACAAATCAAGAGCATATATATTGTGTTTATTTTCTGTCCTACCGAACGTATTGTGAGATCTCCCGAGTTGTGGGTTATCTTTGTGTTACTGTGAGCCCAGTCAGTTAATTATTGTCAACAGTTTGATTTAGAACAACATATATAAGCGAACAATATTGTTTTCGATTAGATCCTCATCAGGCTTTACTCTAATATACAGTAATATTTATATGCATATACGAAATTATTAAACCAATCAAGGTAGTTTATAAGTCAATGATAACAATGGAAAAGATTACATAATAAGTAAAATGTGAAAAGTACAAATTGAGGGTGTGACAACAGGTGCATTAGTTTTGATAAGCAATAATAATAAAGGTTCAAATCAATGTTACATAATCTGAAATAGGTCAATGATTAGAAAAGTATAGAAACTGAGATAACAATTATAAAATTATAAGATGACGTAATAAGAAATGTTCAGATAATTGGACCATGAAAATAAAGTGGTAGGAGGGTGTGAAGAAAAATAATAAACGAAGAGAAAGTTGGAAAAGGAATAAATAAATAAATTCATTTATTACTTCAGGCAAACCGATTTTATATGTAAGCCACATCATTGTCCGTACTGACTTGTATCAGATGGCAATCAGTAATGTGTAGTAGCGTCGGGCCCTAACCACACAATCCTTAAAGCTGGACACTAGACAACTGTGAAACTAGATATTCAATGTTTAACTCGAAGAAAAACCCAACGAGGGGGAATTAGAGAAGAATGACGGAATTGAATTAATTCGAGCTGATTGGATGGCATGACTCGGCCTTGCAGGCGTGGCCCCTGTTGAATGTTACCTTATATCTCTTACTCATATTAAATATATCGTTCTATCTCCAGCCTGAATGTGTTCTCCATCACATATCAGTAATTCTTACGATACGATGAGTCAGTGTAGACACTAATGTGAATTCCACATAATATCTTATAGATTCGGCAGTTACATCATAACAAATCTAACATTTTAGGATTAGGTCTATTATTAGAGCAGTGCAAATATCGAAGTAGATCATAATTCCACAAATGTAATCTCCGACACTTCTGAGGGTCACGTTTGGGCTATGGATAGAATAAGATATTTGATGCGGATAGGAACAAGTTACACAGAATGATCATGCCTGTATGATCGAGCTACGATATACAGATCGATTGTTCCTGAGTTTTATCTTCTCCAGTTGTTACATATTGAATGCGATTCTCAGTAGTTATATGTTCAGGTTCAAAGCTTATGCGAAAACGAACATTATTAGCTCATCACTGTGCAGTTTCTTTTCGTATATGATTATTTTATACAAACGGTGGAGCAATTATTCAGGTCTGACTTACCTTAATTATCTTCGAAGATCCTTTATCTTTGACTTAAGTGTGACTCAAGAGGCTGGTGGGTAGATAACTTACAGCCGAGTAGAGCATGGGAAAATCGTAAATTACCAACATGTTGTCGGGATGCCCGATTGCGGCATCAATGAGTTGTCTCCGAATATTGTATATCAAGCGCTGAACAGATTGGTGGTTCTCCATTAACCTGTTGAAACGGAACTGACATGTCCTTGTTAGGCAAATCGATCGAACCGACATTCATATGGAAGTCAGTTATAGGAAGAAGCTAATGCGACAACTAAGGGTGGTTGACTGAAAGTTGGTTGAAAGAATCTGAGCAACATCAAAACAGAATAGCTAAAATATCCCTATACTTCCTTGTTAAGCACAACGGCAAGTAATTCTGGTCGTTTTTGCACGCGTGTAACATGTTGTCGTGGCATTTTGCAGAATAAATCACGAAACTCGGTTGGATTTGGTTAAGTTGTACTGAAGAGATGTAGTTTTAAATACTTTTATGAGCTCTCATGCAGTTGACGACAGCAGACAGTGGCAATAAACATTTATCTTTATTGAACACCCCTAAAGCTCGACGATTTTATGCAGTATTAGTAATGGCTGATCATGTTTGCTGTTTAAATCCAAAGCAAGTGACTTGGAATTGCAATCTGTCAATACTGTTGAAAATGGTTGTCGAAATCTTCGTAACTAAGTAGCTCACCACATGAAAAACTGACTATGTTGTGTGAAGTAAGGTATGTATTTCAAAAGCTGTCTCCTTCGCTGAAACAAGTTTGTAAAAACAACTCTCTTTCCTCGGGGTTGGAGAAAAAATTAGCACTCTTAGGTAAAATTGATATAAACACCAGAAACAAATAAGCTTATAAAGGTAGACACAGCATAACGTGATATTAAATAGCATGAAATATTAGCTGGATGAATTATAAAGGACAGTTTTCAGTACTGAGTGTGTGGTCACTTAAGTGCACCTGAGAAGAGGAAGTGGTTATCTGTCGTTCATGAATACATGAAATGAATTTATTTAGTTATCAAGGTCTCAGTAATAATGAGTGGTAACTTTCCGTTCAACAGCAAGTTAGCGAGTATCACCTAATATTTTGGCTATCTAAAATCCACTTAGCATCTATTCCTTTATCCGTCCGTGTCCATGCAAATGAAATCGAGCGACCACTGCCGAAGTTATCAGTTATCAAGGAGCATATTCACTCCTTGCTCTTTGTATCGTGGTTAGAATCCATACTGGAAACTTCTGGATATTGTTCATATAAAGTGATCCGATGGTAAATACCAAAGCAAGTTTTAGTTACAAGTCTGCATTAGGAGAGAAATAACCTCAGTTAACGTTTTTGTCTTTGCAACTGGAATATTTGCAATCGAGCAGCACAACCTGAAAATATAAGAATAGATGCCTACTGGCAGACATATACGCTTCCACTGCCCTCAAATCGGTGACAGAAAATTCATGACCAGTCTGTTCTCTAACTTATTCGACAGCCTGAATTAAGGATGATGATAATACCAGTAATGGTCTCAGATTTTCCTTGTGCCCTGAGGCCAGTCGCCTCGTTCTAGGATCGAAAATCATTCACGAACTTTCACAAGAATGGTTATATATCATTCGTCATGACTTCATCATGTACTTATTGTGTCATAGAACCACGCGAAGCATTGGCTGGAAATGTAGTAACTTGGGTCTGAAGTGTCGTTTTAGATTTACAGTTCTCGCGGTTTATCAATCATTCCAAAACCCTGTAGCCCACATTTACGACCAATCGCGCACTTGAAAACAACAAACGTATACTTAAATCAAGTGTCACATAACGAGCGGTTTCTATTTGTATGTAATGAGTATGAGCATTATAAAGTATATAAGGATATTTATCTTACGTGTTGGAAGTCATCCAACACTGTCCTGAATTCCGCCTTCCTCATGAACCGTCTGAGCAGCAGGTCAACCGATCTATTTCTCGAAAAAGGCAGGAAAATGGAACTGAATTAAAAGAAAACAAAACAAAAATTTATTATTGGTGGTAAAATTTTTCAACCGAGTCGCACAAGTTACTATTAACACTAATCGAAGAATACAACGGCTCCAAACTCACTTACTATTAGTGGGACGATGTGAGAAACAGATTGTCGAACTACAGAATCATGTGTGTTTATTTTCAATCACGTTATACACACTCGGATATAATAGACTCTCCCCAAGATATTTTCCAACCGATGTACTTCGAACAATGCTTCACAGCAGCAAACAACGCTAAAAAAGCAGAAGAGCATAGGTTATGTTGTCAGCGACGACTGGTGGTTTTTAGGCGTAAACATACCACGTGAACATAATAGCACCCAAGAATCCTGCTAGCATACAAGCACGCAAATGACCTCAGGCACTTCAAACACGGAATGGCCACTGTAATTCAGGGCAGTCAAGGTCATGGGAAAAGAGAAGATTTAAGCATGAAAGTTAATTACTTATTTATCACGTCATTATACTTCCCACTATTTCGTACTGAATGCTAATCAATCTCGTATGTTTGAAAAAGACAATTTTGCTCTTAAACTGCTCTGTCCCACAATCTAAGTGAAGGCCTATTCGGTCGTTAATCTGGTTTCTTCAACTGATAAAACGAGGGGCATCTACCAGCACGGAACATGTAATCACAATAAATTTGACAAAAAGTGCACTTACTCTCCATTAACATCATGTACCTTTACTAAAATCGTTCTATTAATATTAACTCGTAACACTACCGGATATCAGAAATAACCAAAGGATTCAGCAAACTGAAAAAATCAAATTAGGTTATCGATTGAAGAAGGCCGGAGGTTTACTATGGTTTCCTGCTAGCATGTGCTTTATTAAATAGATTATTTAATGGTTTAGATACCACTCGGTGAAAAAATTTGTATACCGAATGGGTTTTATTTCTTACCGAATTTTTAGCCCACATGCTGTTTACTCAATGATATTCTGATATAACTGAGAGAAAAACACATGAGTAAAATTCAAAATACATTTAAATTTCTATGTAAAACAATCAAACCGTCCTTTTTTTCAGTGCTTAGGTAGTGGAACCCTGTGTGTTCTTAGGTTTTTGATTTCTCGGTAAGACAAGTATCTCCAGTACTGAACGTGTGGCAGTCCTTTGTGTTCTTTCCAAAATATAAGAGTTATTTTTTAGACACTTCTGCCATAAATACTACTTTCTGAAGTGAAACACTTTGGAACTGTGCAAACTGTAACTAACGAACTCCTCTCTGACCTAAGGAAAGTTTTTCTCAAAGCCAACATTATTTTGAAATATGTAGCTACATTTTTCTGAGGAAAGAGGACCCACTTCTTATATCATATTGTTGTATGATTATCCCAAAGCGTGATCATGATCAAGTGAAAGGTGGCAGACGTCATTCAATCTTTCGAAATCGTTCGAATGAAAAAAAATTCAAACCACTGACTCGAGGTGCTTTCAAAAATCTCCCGAGGTTATGAAATTTGCAGTCTGTCTGGCTACCTATTTATCAACTATCAATAAATTCCTTGTCATCCTAAAAGCAAAGCTTCAGCAAGGTTCATCCTTTTTTTATCATCAACGCTCGTCATGAATGTATGAAACTTTTGGATCTTTTCAGCTTAGAATGAACAAGCGAAACAATGGTGAAACTATAGAAAGCTAAAACATCATGAACCGTAATATCGTCAATCCTAACACATAAATCATGGTAAATACTGGGAATTTATAGGTGAAACATGGTAGGTTGAACCAAAGGAACAAGTTTTACTGTTTACGAGTAGTCGAATCTTGGAGTACCGTTCCGGCTCATACTAATTTACTAACACCAGCCAATTAATGATTTCAGGTGTATACCTTATAATAACTGTGATCCACAAATACCAGACAAAGTGGTTCATTTGGGACGAATTTGTTTTGCTTCATCCAAAACCATTTAAGCCGTTTGAACAATTGTCTCCAGGTCATAACGTAACAATACTCCCTGAACCAGTCAAAAAAGTTATGATGTGTTTATAAAATAAAAAATGAATAAGATTGTGATGGGTTTTTTCTTTACAGGTTGTTACTTCATGAGTGCTAATTCATCCTAAACAAAAACGGGTATGTTTGTTTTTATCAACTATTTCAAGTGTTAGTAGTACTCTAATTACAATCGGTGGTAAATTGGAAATGTCGTCGTCAGATCCGTATGAGTGTCTAGCAAATGAGAGTAAAATTATCGAAAAGCACACTGAACAAAGGCTGCAAAATGATCACCGAATGGATAATCTTATTCTTTTAGTATATGTAGTGCTTCTAACTCTTTCTGTCATAACAATCTGGGCTTTTAAACATAGACGCTTTCGATATATCCACGAAACTGGTCTTTCAGTGGTATATGGTAAGTTTCATCATTTGGTTCATAACTTGTAGGACTGGCCGTTGGTCTTATACTTAGATATGCTATAAAATCTTCAAATTATACCGTGGAGATGCATGTGTTTTCACGTAAAAATGATGAAGCGTGCGGTGGTCGTTTGCCTCCAGAGAGACTGATTATTGAGTTTCCTGTCCGTGACCAGTACGGAAAGTTCAATTTAAGCATGTCGTTCCGGTACAAATTTGAGCAGCAATCGGATTTCAACTCTTTAATCAACAACAAGGTATTATAATTTGTCTCATAACTTTCAGGCTACGTTCGACCCGGAATTCTTCTTTAATGTTTTACTTCCTCCTATAATTTTCTCAGCAGGTTATAGTATGAAACGCGTATGTCTGATTCCAACGCAGATTCATTTTTTAGGGCTACTTTTTCAAAAATATTGGAGCCGTTCTTACTTATGCATTTGGTGGTACTTTGTTGTCCGCTCTAGTTGTTGGGTAAGCTGAGAGCATTATTTTAACTTTAAACAGAACCATTTGCTATGGCTTCACCCGTGGAATTACTTCATTGTCTCAAACTTTGCGTCTCTCAGACTGCCTTTTGTTTGGAGCTATTATATCTGCTACTGATCCTGGTAAGAATTTATCACTTTGCTATAGTTTTAGTAACTGTTTTGGCCATCTTTAGTGACTTGAAAGTTGATGTCAACTTGTATGCACTCGTATTTGGTGAGAGTGTCCTTAACGATGCTTTAGCAATTGCCTTAGCCCAGTAAGTTACATTCTGCTCGTTTATTTTTGTTACTAAATTTCGGTCTTATATTCAGTAAGCAGTCTTTAGTATCGATAAAAAACAGTAAATTTGATTTTACAGGTCGATCGAGAAATATGGATCCATTTCTGCTGGTAATTTCGATGGCCACGCTTTCCTGTCTTCTGTGTTAAACTTTTTTATAATGTTTGGAGGTTCATTCGTCACTGGCGTTTCTATTGGCTGTGTAACGTCTCTTCTTACAAAATTTACACACATCAAGGAGCACCCCCTACTGGAAACAGCTTTGTTCGTTCTAATGTCTTATAGCACATTTCTTTTTGCTGAAGCTGTTGGGTTTACGGGTCAGTCACTTGTATATTATATTTTATTATACTTCGATGAATAGTTCTCGTATAGCTAAGTTGGTTATTTTCACTCTTAGTTGACCTAAAGCCGATTGTCAGGAAAAAGATCACTGTACTGAAATGAACAAAGTTGATTTTGTTGCGAGACTTATCATAATGCTATATAACTAGATGACCATTTTCGACTAAACGTCACTATTATTGTATATAAGCTAGATATATTTAATTAAATAAGTTACATCACTGGTACTTATGTGGTGTGCTACTTAAATGGGCAGATGTAAGTAGTATGTACCAGCAATCGAAAATGGAATCCTTGATGAAAAAAAGGAAAACGGAAAGCGATCAAAATAACAACATGAGTGGGAGTTGGAGTTTGTATGAGATAACTTAAGAAAGATGTATAATTAGCGTGTTTAATGTATTGTTTTAATGTTTTACAAATGCAGTATATGATGTTGCATATTACAAAATACTGGTCTACTACCTAAGACTTCGTTTATTACACTTACACCAAACGTTATAGGTAAAGACACTAATCTGTTATTGGGTTAGCTTAATTGGAACTCCCTGGAGATCAGGAATGACACAAAGTTATGCAAGTTTCCGGGTTATTTTTGGCTCGTTAAAATATGGTTAAATCTGAAGTTACTCATATTGCGATAAATATTCTTCTGTCCCGTCTCATTTAATATGAGAGCGATATTTTAATTACAATTATTTATAATTAGTTCGATTTTAAACCACATCTGAATAATATTTGATACTTGTCCTGTAAGTTATATCGTCCATTTGATGAACTGGTAGTTTTATGATTTGTATTCTATGTGATTCCGATAAATGGCAAAACATTATAGTCAAGTCTTAAATATCCTTTTTATAAAGCAAAGTTTTACCTCCATTATTTTGTTTATTTGCTACATTTAAGTCTAGTTATCTCGGTAGATAGCGCAATTGATAAGTTTTACTACAATAATCCACATTACAGAAGAATTGAATAAAGCTTTGATATCAAAAGTTTTCAGTGGGTGCATATTATGATCTAAAGAATTCTAACTATAGTTTATTAGTATACTCATTACTTATCCTTACAAGCCTAGTGTTCGCTTGTAATTGACGCTGTAATCCGTGATGAACACCATAAAAAGCCTTCCATTGTGTAATGAAATTAAGTAAACTACGTTAAGATAGTTATTTTAAAAATATCAATAAATTGACCAATGACAATCTTGAACAAACTGATTCTCCTACAAGACCATCTTTAATTATGGTATATTAAAAATCATATAAGTGTAAAATAATGTATATTCTAGCAAAATTCAAACCAACTAATTTTGTATACAATCGTATTTTTATCAACCAAATTTAGATATTCTATATTTGCTGATAATACTCATTAAAATATTGTTACTGGTTTGCTTGTTTGCAACTGATCGTATCGGAAACTTGATCATTTTCTAAATATACATTTTTTCCAGATATTCTAACGTGCATTACCCATATTGACACCTTCGTACCGTTCTTAATTTGTGGAATTCTTTCTTTTTTGAACAAGTTATTTCATGCACTAAATAACAGCACTAATTTTACTGTCAAAGCGTTTTGTTTTATGCGCAGTAACTACTTTTAGTAGAAAATGAGGAAATCCGTATAATCACTAAATCTCGTTATTTGCATCAACATATAGCTGTATGTTGTGTACACTAACGTCCTTATTATTTTGACTACACAATATTATATTGAAAATAGGGCTCCATAATTGTTTTGTCAATCCTAATGAGTGTATTTATTATGAAGTCATCAGTAGCCTAAGTTAATTTTTAGTTTCTATTGGCCCAAACTACCCGTGCCTCACGGTCAATAAAACTGTACATGTTATGAAAAGAACTGACTCAGAGAAGCCTTCATATATTTTCAAATCTCAGATCTTAAAGTACTTCGCTTTTAAGTGAATAGAAGTAGCCCAACAACCTTCTTTCGTACAATCATTACTGTTTTTGCCTGCAGAGTGTGTGCCACTGTATAATCCAGAACTTATACACCAAATACCAGTTGAAATCTCGTCTGAGGTTTTCTGCCTTTCGCAAAACTATCATTAGGACGTTTAATATACACTTGTTGTCACTGATTTTTTTTAGCTTAATTTTCCTCGTAAGTTCATTGAATCACAGTTTTCCGAACTAATTTTTGGTTAGTTTCTTAATCTCTCGAATATTCGTTTTGACACATTATATGCTATACTTAGTTACCATCCTGAATCTTTGCTTTCAATTTATTTTTTAGCCGTACGCTTTCTGACACTTCAGTTGCAACCTCTGTCGTGTGAATTTGTCAAATTTTTGTAGTCTTTGAAAAATATTTTATTCTTTTTGATATATCTATATGTTACTTTTTTAACAAGTAGAACATAGTTGATGTTCAATACAATCATTAGGTTTGTTTTTTCATATTTCCTGACAATTCATCAAAAACCGGATAACAACTAGAAGACTACTACAATAAGACTGTTGACTTTCTGGATACTGTTTGTTAGATGTAGGATCTACATAGTTTACTTACGTTTTGGAGAAGTAACTACAAACTTAGTTTTATTGATTAAACATGCCTTTCCTTCGTTAAGATAGCTGGTCAACACCTATTTTAGAGTTTAGCGTTTACACAATGACAAAACTATCGCCGTAAAATCAAATTTTTTAAACTCAGTCCTAACAATATGGACTTTAATTAGCTTTCTACTGCAAGATCTCTCACAGATGTACTGGTTGGTTTTTCAGCATTTATATCAATAAGAAATCATCAGCTTATCGAACTTATTCTTTGTGTGTAACATAAACTCGTTAGCGTAAACTTTCAAAATTATTTTTCAGTAGTTTATTTGCGTTATTATTTTATTACTGATTGTCAGTTTTGTTGGCAAATTTCGTAAATCATTAACAAAATAATTAAGTACTTACTAGTTTTGGAACTGAACTTAGACATGGCAGCTAGTGGAGTCATTTGGTGTTGACTGTATTTTTATCTTGAAACCGTGATATGTTAAAATATGAAACCTATAAATTCAAAGCGCAAACAACATTTTTCACAATATTTAGTGAAATAAGTAATTATCAGAATTTACATGTGTCTTCTCTTATGGAAATATTTTATATCAGCCATCAATATAGCGTCTTTACTTGTCTAACGTACACTTGTTTACTTACTTCTATCTCATTTCATACGTCAACTTAAGATTTCATTTATTTTTAGGTATTGTTTCCGTGTTGTTCTGTGGTGTGACTCAAGCACACTACACTTATAACAACCTATCCCAGGAATCTAAAGTATGGACAAAATCTGTAAGCTTCCCTTTTTTTAAATACTTGTACGAATAAATATATGAAATAGTTTCTAAGATCGGGAAATCGTTCATAAGTGTCACCATTCATTTCTGAATTTTGACCAGTCGCACGTAGTTGCAATAATCATGGAGTAGCGATGGTTTGGTTGTGCATTACTTCTCGTTTTGATTAGCCTTGTACATCATGAAGACACACTATAATAGGAAACATAGAATAACCTTTACTGCTGTCTAAAGTTTTGGACCAAATAACATATCTACGGGCGTCCAGCTGTATAATTTTTTGTACCTCATATAAACCGGGATCGGTCAACAGATGCTAGTACAGTATAGTTATCCACCATCCTATCTTGTCATTTCATAGACTATAATCTTTTAATTACTTCTATCAGTGGTAATGTTATGTCCACACCGCCTATTAATTGTACTTGAAAAATAAGAATCCATTACAATTTCTTCAGCGCTAAGAACACAGAATATTGGTATAAGTGAAGGTTTGTTCACCCCCAAAACAGGACGACCCTAGTTCAAAATACGCTCATTTATATCTCGATTTGCACATCCATTTGATTAACAATTAAGAAAACAAAGAAGGAACGAATCGAGCGAAAAAAAATTTTTCAATTGGAAAGAAATTTCTTCGCCCGATTCGTCCCCTCTTTATTTACCAAATGTCAAAAAGAGAATTATCACTATAAGTAGGAAAATGTCACTCACATGAAATTACAACAGTCTCATGCTATATATCATGCTGAACATAGTTTATGTTGATTCAATACAAAGAATATCATATCTTGAATAAATATTGCACTGAAATCAGTGTTACACTAAACAAAATATCCCACTGAAAAATAAAATAAATATTAAACTGAGTAATCATCGTATTAAATTAAAAGCGGAAGTAATGTTGAAGAAAAAACTCATAATGAGTCAGAAATGTAGTTTTCCCTTTTTAACCCATCATATCAGTTGAATAATGGGCGATATACAAACTTCTGCTTTGTGGTTAGACCGGTCAACTTTCGACCATTTCGACACAGTTTTTACCCAAAAGCTATCCCTTACATATCAGGAGCATGGTATAGATAACAAGCTGTGATGTACTGACGACATCCTTATTCAAATAGATTATTCAGAATGATACCTGTTATCTTGAATTCAGTCTAAATAATTAGATTTTGTGAAAAGCTTTATTAGAAGTTAAGTCACTTTCTTGCACCTAAATAAGGTAAAGGGTGGAACATTTCATGATAAGAACTATTTCGATCTTCGAAGTTTTATTTGTTTAATAGTTTATGAAATAAAATGAGTGTATTCAAAACTCTTCCCCAAGTAGTTACCTTTTAATAGTTATAATAATATGTAAAAATCAGAAGATTTACTAGTAAAAGTTAGTTTACCGATGACATATCTGTATGTCATGTTTGAAGCCAGCTTCAGGCTTACAGTGACATTTTTCTAACTTTCAGTCTAACAATATTTTCAAAAGTTTACTGAATATACTACCTGAAATACCTCGTTATCTAATTTCATCACGATGTTTAGAAAACAATAGACAACATTGTACTCAAAAATCGTATCGATCGGTAACTTAAGTAATTCGGCAGCCTGCAACATTTATGAAGTAAAGGGGAAGTTCTCACAAAAATTTGTACACGTGACAGTTAAGTAAAGGAGTTCTTCTAGAATTATTCGTAAGCCTGTCGTTTGAAACAAATCACTTCTGAAGTTTAAGGAACGAACTATCATGTTTCAATATCGAAAAAAACATCTTGTCCTCTTTCTAGACTTTTTATTTAGTAAGTATATCAATATATACTCTGAATCTCTACTGTTTGCCAATTCGTAATGCTACCCGAGCTTGCTTATCGTGAAATCCAGGCCTATGTATGTTTACTGGAACACTTGTTCTTTGAGGTCTATCACGTAAGCAGAATTGTTGGATAGCAATATGAACAAAAACACCAAGTGCGAAGTCCATGAGTGAAGTCATACTACCATCTCTACTGGAGTATGGCTGCAATAAGACTTTTCTCACGGCGAACCATTATCACTAACTCTCCGAAAACGAACGGGGGGTCTAGTGACGTTTGGCTTTAAAAACAGCGCACCTTGTCCCACAAATTTCTAGCGTCGACTGTAAGGTTTACAAAGCACGGAGTTTATGTAGAAAGCCACTTACAAAAAGTCTACGTAACGAGCATCAAGTATCTATCTCCTGTGCTAGTGGTCGTGCTCCTAGATCTGTGAAACCGTCATTAATAATCCGATATCAGTCAGGTTCCTGAGAGCGAAATTTCATCTTACTACGTAAGCAACCAGGAACTGTCAACAGACCATACGCACGTAGCAACGTACAGGACACCAGTTTGTGATACAGGAAGTTTATAGACAGATTTTATTTATTCAGTTGAATTATTTAGATAAAGTTATAAAGTATTAACTTAATTTGATGATTATTTATTTTGATTTAGTTTTTTGAACTACTTAACTTCTTGTCGGAAAACTTTGTTTTCGCATATATCGGTGTTTCAACGTTTACTTTCCCTCATCATTATTGGAATGCTCGATTTGTATTTATCGCATTGTTCTCATGTGTAATTGCTCGGGCAGTCAGCGTATATCCACTTACAGCCCTCATCAACTTTTGTCGAACTTATCAGTGTTCCTGTTCTACGAAATGTTTGAAGCGAAAGTTTGATTCCAATTCTCAACTGTCTTACTCTAGTGATAAAAATATTGTGCCTGGATCATCATTTTTGTCGAATTCAATTGATTCAGGTAGTGTCGCAGTTACTTCAGCTGATAATAACAGGAAGGATAAATCTAACAAAATCACTTTAAATTTTCAACATATGATCTTTTTCTCAGGCCTTCGGGGTGCCATGGCTTTTTCATTAGCGATTCGCAATACAAGTTCTGAAATACGTCGGATGTTTTTTTCAACGATTATTGTAATAGTTATGACTACGGTGTTATTGGGAGGTTGTTTTGCCATATCGTTACTTCACAGATTGCAGATACCGTAAGTTTTTATGGGTGTGTTAGTGTTATTCAAAAAAATAATGTGACATGACGTAATCCCTCCTTTTACCTTCAACCACTTAACTATACTCAGATGTGAACCTTATCAAGTTATCAAACTTACAGAGCCCCCAAATGCCCTGGTACGGCCGAGAGTGGGGAGAGTCTGCTCTCCCTCTTGACGTGCACTCACATGGCCACACGTACATAGCCTCTGCTAGGGAAGTCCTACTCACTGCCTTCTCGTGGCAGGGGTGTTGTTTACGAAATTGAGGGGACGAAAAGAGAATGTCTGGTGCTTTAACCGAGTTGGTGGACATGGAGAGTCCACCTAGGGTAGTTGGAAAACCCTGATTCCGAACCAATGGTGCACGTGGGCTCCAGTATTCTGAAGGAACAAACGGCGTATGAACCAGTCGTTGGACACCGGCTACCATGGGACTGCATCTCCTTACGATGCTCCGCTGCCTTGTGGATTAGACCCTTAAGTCGAAGGCTCCGGGTGTGGCCCCCTAAGAAAACCACCTGCTTCGGTCTGGGCACCCGGGCAATATCCCAGCCATCACACAAATCGAATGATTTATGTGGCGCATATGTATTTGGTGCCTCCTTGCACCAAAATCTATGTGTTAAAATTAATTAATTTAAAAAAACTTACAGTAGATTACAGTACTGCATAACACTACTCTGAATTCAGGTATAGGGTATCTAAATTCAACGTACAAAATTGCTCTTTGAAGTCAATTAAAACACTGGTATATCTGTTATGCACGTTATTATGAGTTTTTGATGTTGCAAATGTAATCCGGACCTGTTACCTGTTTATTCAAAAACATAAAGCTATCATCCTCATCGTGAAAGCTAGACGTACTTTTCGACTTCCGTCGCTGGTCACTGCCAGACATAAACGCACGATATATCCGTTTAAAGAGACTCTGTAGCTGGTCTATTCAGTCGTAAAAATCAACGGGAGAAGGTGCCTGCTCTTACTTGAAGTTTCGTAAATTCACTATAAATTTTTAAGTTCTTAACATAAGTAGCTGAAATTTAAAATGTTGGTTATGATGTATATATATAAAGTGAGATTTTCTTATTGAGATGATTCTGATATCATCCACATCATTATAAAAAACGTTTTCTCGTCGTTCATGTTATATTACTAAATATTTTTCTCACAGTTGCCTTAGCAATTTTACGTATCGTAATCGTATGGTATTAGCTTAATTTTTCTTGTCATTTGTCTGGCCGAGAGTCGCCTTATGTATATAGTTACAAAGATTTCATAACGAATGACACACATCCACAAATTTTCCTAAGGAATCAGGATACTGAAATTGTCGATTATGGTATCAAGCTACTGATTTTCATGTTGAGCTACAGAACTGTGACTGACCGACTCAGGTTTAGTCGTGGCCATATTATAGTTCGAAATCATGGATGTAAAATGTGTATAATTGAATTATCAAATTAATGGGATTCTTTTGGGATTTTCTTGTTTAGATGCTGGATTCAAACTATCTAATTGAAAATAACATTGTTCGCTCACATATGTTGTTCTAGTTTACAGTATAGGAATTTTTTATATCTTCATGTCATAAATCGTTTTTTTTCCGTATTTCAATTTATTTAATTGGCAATTCGTTCTTGTAAATGTATTAATAATTTCTGTTTTATGGATTGATGTAAAATGCTTATTAAGCTGTTCCCTTCGTTTATATTTAGTGTTGGTGTAGATTGCAACAGTAAAAACCAAGTAAGTCATGAAGTGAATCTCTTGCCATTGTTTTTTGAGTCCCATAACTTTATGATTATGTATATGAGTTTGGATTAGATTAGAATTTATACTGAAAACAAGTTAGAAATAGTGATGATCTTTTTAGTAAGATAAATAAAAAGTTTATAAAAATCATGATTAACTGACTACCAATAGCTACACAATAATGTTGAGGTTGTACCCGATTCATCAGAAATAAACTTAATCAATGTTTTGACCAGTCGGTCAGTACGTAATTTTCAACCCTTCTTAGTTATTTATGTTAAACATTCTGGTGAAAACAGATATTTTATTTATCACAAAGAAATGGATTTTATGGTCAATTATATAATATAAGGTAGATAAGTAGG
This sequence comes from Schistosoma haematobium, assembly GCF_000699445.3. Classification (NCBI taxonomy): domain Eukaryota; kingdom Metazoa; phylum Platyhelminthes; class Trematoda; order Strigeidida; family Schistosomatidae; genus Schistosoma; species Schistosoma haematobium. The sequence continues at coordinate 46,044,443 of NC_067196.1, read as the reverse complement.
TACCAATTAATTGAATCTTATTGCATTTGATTAAGCAAAACTTTCCTTCCAATCTTTCTGATAATTCATTATCATCAACGCTTGGTAGCTCGTTATTAGGACATGTGTGAAATTAATCTAGATTTCTCGAAATATAGCTAGGGTCTTCTTGTTTGAGTTTATTTAAATTGTGACATTTACTGAGAGATAATTATATGTACAAATTCTAGGGTATTATGACATCAAATTTATTAACTGGTAATAATAGCATCGTAGGCACTGATTCAAATTTTTCCGTGAGTGTTAAAAGATTTATTCGAAATAGTGTTAATTAGCTAGTTTCAAACCATATTCTGTAATATTCTTTTCAATATACCAGTTACGTCATTGGTTAAGTTAGAAAATAATTTTGCATACTACTTAGTCATCCATTTTTAAGAAAAAACATGTGGCTTGTCATATTAATTTATTAATCATCATAACTACACTTACTTTGGAAGCTAGAATCCAAGTAACTAAATAATTATGCTTCAGAAGTTAATTTTAAGTAACCCACAATAATATATTTTTTAGCTTAAACATATGAGAAGTGTTCTAATCTCCTAGCTTGTCTGACTTTTCCTAACGTGGTGTATTATTATCGTCTTTATTTTAATGTCAAATCAAAACCGTGATAATTATTCTTTCTAGCCGCATACAGATACGGAAGAAGATTTGGTTGATGATCATAGTTGCTGTAGTTCTCATTGGATGAGTTTCGATAAATTGTAAGTGATCGTTTACATGAATTTGCATGCCTTTCATATCACAGGGCTATTGTATTGATTAACACTTTTTGTCAGATCCCATAATAAAATTTATTTTATTCATTCCTAATCTAAATTAACTGAATATGATAGTTTCCCCGTCAGTTGAGTTTACGTAGATCTGACTTGGTTAATTCCTTTGGTTTCTTTAAATGTTTTTTTAGGTGTTTCATTCACAAAGATTGACTTTACGTTTTGGTTTTGATATCAATACAGTTGTGCGTTGTGATTTGTCAGCTTCTCCAACTAAATAGGTCAGGTCGTTCGCTGGATTCATTGTCTAAATCACATTATTTTAACACCTTGTTACAGGTAGTTTCTGTATCAATCGAGTCCTTTTTCGTACCTTCAGAATCAAATGACTGATCAGCTTGGTTAAAATATTCTCCTGAAATACTACCTAATAATTATCATCTGTCACTTTAAATATTCCCTAAATAAAATAAGTTTATTTTATAAACAGTTTTAGACTCAGAAGTTTCCGGTAAAAACATCGAATGAATTACGAAGAATACTTTCCTATCACTTCGTGATAATTGCATTTACACGTCTTAGATATATTAAGACTTGTATTTATTGTAATATTGCGGGTAATATAACTAGTTTGAGAGTAGTATGTTTTATCCTTCATCTCCTGTCAGTGTGTTATTTTTTAAAGTATTTGGTTAAGGAAAAGTGAAATAACTGTTTTGTATTTTGTCATGTTTAAGATAATCAAAAAGAAACTATCCAGTTAGTAAAAAGTTACCATAGGGGGTTTATAGGAGTCATTAAATCCAAACATACTTTATGTCACAGATTGACTTCATCTTAACAACCATTATCGATCAGGGAAAATTGGTCATTCCATTTTGGGACTCTTTAGGAGCCTGCAATCCCAACCCTGCTGGTAATCGTATTTGAGATCAAAGAATTTTGGGTGTGCAATTTGCATATTAACCACTCGTTTGATGTACAATGCCCTGTGATATAACCTGTCTTAATTTACTAGAAAATGCCAGTAGAATTACGTTTACAGCAGGTTAGAGCGTTGCGCCTACTAGATATTAGACTGTTGTGTTATAATGTAATTCAACGTCTCGCGCTTCACTTTATGTTGACTAATATTGAAGCTAAATTGTAAGTAATTTTAGTTTGTTACTCTTTTTGCAGCTATTTGAAACCATTACTTACACACGGCACTCCACCACTGACCGAATCATTACCATCATGTTGTTATAAATTTGCCAAATTACTTACAACTTTTGAACAAAAAAGTGGGACATTTGTCAATAACGATAGAAATAATGGTTACCCTGACAATTTTAAACGTGACAGTACTACTGTATTTTATTCAAATGAGAAGGCATCAATCAGTTCTACACTCAGTATGAATACTGTTAAAGTGCAACCTGTGGAAGTAAGCGCGTTTATTTGTGATTTTATTTTGTAATAAATTGCATTTTACGAAGTTTATCAGCGGGGTAAAATGACTTGTGTTTGAATAACCTATTTATTTAGCACTATATATATAATACATAATTTTTACGATTAAAATTGTAGAGGGAATTGAACCGATATCTAGCTTTTCAAATTAAAGTGGTTGATTATTTATGACAGAATTACTTTTATTGCGGTAATCGACTAAATTTACCAAGATTAAAATCATAAGTCTCTGATTTATGAATTTAATACCCGGGTATGTAATAGGCTACCACACCTGTCAAGTCATACGACTTAATTTTCAAAGTGTTAAATCAGCTTCTCTTTTTACCTTCATGAAACAAAAAAATGAACTGATTGTGGTATGTACTTTGTTTTTTTTATTGTAGTTGGACAAAATAATGTTTAGGGTTTCTCGGTATCTGCTTGAAAAATTTATTTGCACATTACAAAATATCTAATGAGAGGGCTTAGTTTGTTTTCTTCGTTTGCTTAAAATCTATCTGCTATGACTATCACTAGCATCCCGTGGAGCTAATGAACAAAATGTAGATAGTTCGATTAATGATCAGCAGTAAGCTTAAATATTAAAAGTTTATTTTTCTAAAGTGTTTGAGTTTGTTACAAATACATAAATGTTTTATACAGTTTCACTGTCTACAACGTTATCAACCAGCAAATGCTTTATTATCATTAATATTAATGTAAATGCTTATTTTATCTTCTCACAGTTGACAATAAAGTCATGTCGGTCTCACTTACATACTAGTAGCATAAGTGGTTTGATCGGACTACATAAGGATAAAAAATCAGTCAATGTTCATTTCGTTTTTTCTCGTAATATGATACAATTCATAGTTTGACTAAAGTTCTGTCGTTTAGCAAAATTTATATTATGTATACATTCCTTTTGTTAAATCTCAGTGTATAAACCATTCTCGTAAACGTCTATGAGCACGTTTGATTATTAAGACAAATGAAAGTGATGTAGACTTTCTCATAGTTATTTCCTCATTTCAATGAGTAATAAGTTGGCATTTCATTTTCGCACATATATATATATATATATATATATATATATATATATATATATATATATATATATATATAATGACAATGATGATGGTGTTTACAATCATTATTTATATAAATCCTATTATCTTAACTATGTCATTGTTGGTACTGTTGTTTCTTTTCCCTTTTTCACATTAATATTCATACTGAAAGTGTGCACAACTTATTCAACTAGACAGTGATAATGATGACACTAATATTAGTAATGATAGTAACAATAAGTTTAAGGTTAGTTCTGCTCCCTTAAAATTAAAGCACCGTGATACGAACTGCGCTCTTATAACTTTTTGATTTACTACATCTTCCCTAATTCCATATTCTCATATGTTGCGGTGATCTACTAGGCTCAACCAGCATGCCAGTGTGTTCACTTGTAAATTAATCTGCATAGTAAATAAGTTTTTTCATCTGTGAATTAACCCTACTAAGTTGTGTTTTTATGAGTACAGTAATAATGGTGAAAAACTATATTATTACTATTATTTGTTCTTTAATTTTCTACTAGGATAAAAAGATTTTATTTTCTAATTTCAGTTCTCATTTATTTTTTACTTGCTTCTATCCGATTCTGCTAACTTTGTGTGCTTGCCATACACTGACTAGCTTTCTGGTTTCTGTCTTACAATTGTTGTATTTCCTCCGGCTATTTTTGTTTGTATTGTGATTCGCTTTCATATAGCAATCATTATGCAAATATAGAATTGTAATTTTTAATGAACCTAAAATTATTATCTAGATATTAAAACAACAATAAGATATTATGTGCATAAAAGTACATATGTAAACATGAGCTACATTTGTTAATCTTTTTTTATTTACTCAATTTTGTCAAAATATTGATTGATAGTATAACGCTGTTGATTCTTCTAAAGAATGCATAGTCGTCCATCCGGTTTCTTGTCTATATCAGTGCAAAAAGTTGGAAACGAAAAATCGTATTTTCCGTGATACATAGATTTTCTTAAATGATTGCTTGTTGCTTATTATCTAGTTTATACGATATCTATTCAGCTAGGAAAGTATGATCAATGTTAGTGTTGTTGTTTATCTACCTATGTTACTTGTGTTTGTATATGTGTGGAAATTATTTGCATCATAACATAGGAATCATCTTGGATTATTCCAATTTTCATTAGAATTAATAATTAACTAATAATTTGTTGATTGGAAAAAGTCACTAATCGTTAATCTAACCTGTTTGAGGTCTTTGTAGTGAAAAGGTTTATTAGCTAGAAACCCTGATTTACACCAAAGAAAATTGATCTCTGTTGTAATATTTAGATTAACTTGTCATTTATTTTGCTTTTCTCGTTATTATAGTTCTAATCATCCGTTGTCTTGCTTTGGCAAATGTTTTTGCACTGTTCTTGTTGCATTTTGTGTTTTTCCTAGACGTCTATGGTATTTAGAAAAATTGAAAGTTGAAGTACTGCCATTTTGAACTTCATTCTTTTTTTAATTGTCTTTTCCATCTTACCTTCATTAGTACAGAATATTCAATCATTTGTAATTTTTGTACTATTTGGAATACATTAGATAGTTTGGTAAATCTTAAAATATATTTATTTATTAAGTAACTGACTATTAATCATAAGATTTAGTTTAAATATGAATATTTTATGGTTATGCTGTCTGATCAGTTAGTTCACTTATCCTACCAAATGAATCATTATTATTATTATTATTATTATTATTATTATTATTATTATTCATACTAATATAGGTTACTCTAATATGAAAAAATGTAAAATAAAATATATTTCTTGTCATAAGCAATTATTAAACAGAACCATCCTATATGCATGCTGAAAAGAGTGATGTTTTGTGTACATGGGCTTAAAGAGATATTTTCATGCATGTATATTCAGTGAAAAATTCTAGTATTGTCACAAAAAGAGCGTCAGATAATTGACTTGATTCTGTTAGTTTTTGAGCCTTAGTTTTTGTGATAGTACTGTCTGTTGGTTAACTAAATATATCTTTGAAACAAAACTTCATAAATTTTATTTTTATGTTACCCATTTATCAAATTGCGTCATTTATGGCGTAGATGATATATTCGTTGGCCAACCAAAGGAGATAAGTTTACTGTGTGCAGTTCTCTCTGTTATATTTTTTGGCATGATTTACGGCTATTGACAGTAGAGGGTATTCGTAGGTTAATAGTATTTGATCATATCAGCCTTCAAGGTGTTGCTCGCGTATTCTGAGACCATCGAGATGGCTGTTCTGAGATTGTATGCGGAGTACTAGGTAAGCATGAGAAATCGATCGGCGAGGTATTTAATCTCTATCGACTGGGATTATCAGGAAATATATTACGTATACCCATCCACCAGCGACCTCAACCGGCGATGAATGCTAGTGTAGGAATAGGTTAGGAGAAAGTAAGGGTCAGCCAAACCAAGACATGGCATCAGTTTATGAAGATACTGACTGTTGAACTAAAGCATCTACACATGTGTAGGTTACCTGGTTGGGGTCTGCGTAATTAAGTGAGATGGCCCAAAATCATTTGCAATGGTACAGGTACATTCACTCTTCGTATTACTGTAGGAATCAGGTTTCTTAATTATCTTATAATCCTGCTACCACCTCTATTACTGTTCGATTTACCCTGAGAATTTAATTTCGTTATGCTAATAGCATATGGCAGCTTGAACTTGTGTATCAAGTTCGACATTTTGTATGACTGACTGGCTCACATTTACTAAAAGTAAGTTTATGTATTCGGCTTCGTACCAAGTTAGTTGTATAAGGACCGGTAGTACTACCGGACTGCCGAATCCGGACTAATGACCTACCGATTGGAAGTACAATGACTTAACCATTAAGGCACCGCCCCAAATACTTACGAACTGTTATTTAGACAATACCAATGTGTAATATGAACTAATTGTATACCTGCTGTAGAATTTTTCACCACGTCCCAGTTTGAAGTATGCGAAACGCTAGAAAATGCAAGTGAAATGTGTCATTTTCCATTAATGTTAGATTTCAGATCTATGTATGCTGATAGCAATGACTTAATAGCTAAATAAGTTAGAATTTCAATCCTCAGGTCTCACAGTAGTGCCTTATCTGTCTTTGGAAAGTCTTGATATCGACGTTTATTGTCTATCCGAAACCCGTATTCAAGACTCTGATGAAGTACTACAAATTCGCTCTCCATCTGTCGCTTCAAAAACCTTGTTTTACGTGCGTTTATCCGCGGACCCTGTGGCATCTTCGTCTGGTCTTGCTGGCGTTAGTGTCGCACTAAGCGCTAGAGCTGAGGCAGCACTAATCGATTGGATCCCCATTAACAGTCGGTTATGTGATGTTCGATTAGAAAGTTCCATCAAAGTGAGAAGAAATCGGCGTGAGAAACAATGTCTTTTCGTCATCTCCGCCTATGCCCCGACAGATTGCAGCCCGGATGCAATCAAGGATGAATTCTACCACCAGTTATCAGTTCTTCTCCAGAAAGTGAGTTCGACAGATATTGTAGTACTAGCCGGAGACTTGATTGCTCAGGTCGGGAGTCTAGGCACAGAAGAGAGTCCTCTAGGTGGTCGATGGGGACTCGTTGGTCTCAGGTCAGATAACGGGGACCATCTACTGCAACTGTGCACAGACGACAACCTGTTTCTGGCTAGCATTAACTTCCGGCACAGTCATCGCCGATGTGCCACCTGGCGTCCTCCATCTGCATCTCAATGCTGGACTCAGATTGATCACATTGCGATCAGCTACAGCTGCGCCAATCTTACCTTACTTTTCAGTGGCCAACGAAGTGACCGCCACCAAAGGATTGATTTCAGCACGTTGGTTGCAACTTCTGTTGCAAGTAAGTATCGAATCGAGCTAGCTTCTAGGCTAGCTACCATTCGACCGAAAAGTATGAATGAGAATTGGTTGCAACTTCATGACGTCGTCAAAATGGCGAGTAAAGCTGCCTGCGGCTTCGTGAAACGTCCCGCTTATAAACACTGGGTTTCTTCAAGCTCCTTACAACTCATCGAAGCCCGTCGGTCTACTGTGGGTGACCGTGAGTTTGACCACAAACTGCGACTGTTACGTAATGAAATCGGGCGAAGCTTGCATAAGGACCGAGAAGCCTGGTGGTCGAAGTGTGCTAATGAGCTGGAAGCAGCAGCTGCATCTGGTAACTACCGGAGGCTCTTCCAACTCATCCGAGCCACTAGCAGCAAGAAATCTGGAATGAGCGAAACAATTTGCGAGGATGATGGGATGCCAATCACTAATTTCCATCGATGTCTTGGACAATGAGCAGAATTCTTCGAAGGACAGTTCAACTCGTCTGCTGCCTTGGCAAAATCGATCAGACCTGCCCTCCATGACCTGTGACAACTGATCCACCAAATGAGACGGAAGTCTACAAGAAACTCCAACTACTGAAACGCTACAAATCACCGGGCTTAGATGACTTACCTCCGTTTCTTTTTAAAGATGGTGGAGGCCTTCTGGTTAAGGAAATGACTACGTTGTTTACAGAAGTTTGAGAGATAGAGAGTGTTCCGACATCATGGAATGAGTCGATAGTTGTCCCTATCTTTAAAAAGGGTTCACGTCGTTCCTGTAACAACTATCGAGGGATAAAACTACTTCCGATTGCGTCCAAACTATTGGCTTCCGTCATTCTTCGTAGGTTGTTCGAAACCCGAGAAAGATTAACTCGCGAGGAGCAGGTTGATTTTCGTTTTGGTCGAGGGTGTATTGATCATATCTTCATCCTCCGCCAAATGTTAGAACACCGTCATACTTGTCACAGGCCAGCAATCGTAGTGTTTCTTGACATCAGGTCAGGGCTGCCTTCGATTCGTTGGACAGGACTGTTCTGTCGGTTTTGTCGGTCCTTCACGACTTACTGGTTGGGGCCCTAGAGATGGTGTAACACATTGGCTAGAGATGTTATCAGATATGACTCAGAATAGAAGCCAGTTGCGATCCTTCTGTAACCTTCTCTTACTTTCTTCATAAAAAGTGGTTGTATCTTCCTTAACTGAAAGAATCCTTCTGGTTGTACCTTTCCGTTTCCCCCATTATTATTATTATTATTATTATTACACTAATCTGTTCATTATTTTTCTTTTTTTTATTCACGAATTCTCATTGTTTTGTGTGGCGTATATATATTTGGTGTCCCTTTGTGCCAATATTTATGTGTTCAAATAAATAAATAGTACCTTAATATACCTACTTCTGGTCGGACGTTCAGATTATATCACTGATTCTTACATATAGAACAGGTATACAGAGGCCGAAGGAACGGACGTAAACATGACAGTCGAGCTACATTAACAAAATACTCACAGATTTTTCTTTCAGTTTCTGACAAAGCTCACTTAATTGTCGTACATACGTATTTTATATGGTGCAATAAATAGTGAATACTAATTTACTTGATCTTAATTGTTTACTTTGTCCTCATACAATAATAATTTCGTAAATTTGCCTCTAGTTTTTAGCTGTTGGTTGTTTTCTTTTCTCAGTTTTCAAATTTCTTCTCCTTAAAATTAACACATCAACAATTAACGCTCGGTTTTACTTCGTCTATTGTTATAACGTTTGGGTTTACACGTTTACACAAACGGGACGTTAATTTACCTTAGACGAATATCTACACTAGATTCCCTCTCAGTGTCTATTCTACAGGACGTCAACACAACTCAGATCAAGAACACGTGATTAGCTTGACCACAACGTAAATATATTTCCGCACCAAAACCCGACACAATCTAACAACAATGAATAATCAATAATAAGTGAGTAATAATAATAATAATAAGTAGGATAGGGGGAATATCTAACTTATCTGACACCTGTCAGACTATCTACATGTTTGACTAAGCAGACAACCAATCATTATCATTCCCACACATCAGAAACACAATTGAACTGGATATTGGCCTTTAGATGAAACCTAGGTATTTGTTCAATTCTCTCTCAACTCCATTTTTCCGTGAATATCATTTGACGATAAACATAAATAAATCAGGAAATAATCATTGTAAATATCATTACCAAGGTTTGAATTGATAATTTCAAATAAATTGAGCATTGGGTAGATTGTTATAAATAAAAATAATACATCTGTATTATCACAATGAGTAAAAAAAAATAGATTTTCTGACGTTTCGTGACTCAGTGTAAGCCACTTTTTCTACTCTTTGAGATATTACAAATATATTATTTTTATTTGTAATCATTGTAAATGTTCTTTATTTTATTACTTTTCACTGATATATATGTTGCCAGAATCAACTGTACAACTCATTTATCACTACCAGCATGCTTGAATTGATTCACATGTAATCATATTCTAACTTTTAGTAATGGTTAATTGATTATCATTGTTGACAATATGTATCTGTTTTTGTTTTATACATTGTTTCTTGTTTCTCTAAGATACTAACTATTTTCTGTATGGCTATTGTATAAAAAGTCTATTATAGGGCTTTTCTCTTGTGTTGGTTTCGTGTCTTTTAACTAATTATATCAATTACTTATGTGTTATAGATAAAATTCTTCAGTGTAATAGTTAATTATATCAACCTTTTTTCCTTTAAAAAGACAATACCTTTGTATGTATCCTTATATGATGATCAAAACAAAATTAGTAAAGACTTATCAAAATTATTTATTCTGAGGTAAATGTTATTAAAACGTACTTCTCAAATCTTAAATCACGCTTCTCTATTTTCGGTTTACTCAACAATTCTGATGACATACGTCCAAATGTATCTCACTGACTTAAGTCATTTATCGTTTATTAACAGCATCATAGGTTCCACTTTTATTTCTTTTTTTTCTGCTGAAGATAATAGACTAGTCTTTATAGTATCTCTTTGAGAGATGGTAATAACTTCAATTCGAGCATATGATCGTGTACGTGATCACTGAGTTATCCCTCTTTAGGATGAACACTCATTACCTGTACATAACATCATACTTTTTTATTCGGTGTAGTTGTAAAATGTGAATATTATTACACCACATTTCCTTCGTTGTATAGGTTTTTATGTCTTTATAAAGGTGTACATAACTATATTTCTTTACTTATTGCGTTCATTTATTTAACAAATTTAAGTTATATCCTAATAGGTTTTCTACAAATTTGATTGTGCTATATGGTATTGTATGATATGATGCTCTGTAACGATATTCTGCGTATGTTAATTTCTCAGCGATTTATTATCATAATTATGTAATTCCTTGTTTTTATAAAAATGTGTATGTATCAAGGGTGTGTTCGCTTGTAATTTGGTCTGTAAGAGAACCTCTTTAGTTAATCATACACAACGATTTATTCTTTTTTCAGCTTGGTGATGGAAAGAATTTTCATGATCCACTCTATTTCAATGAAGTTATGTGAATAAATATACGGCGAATTATGGAAAATAAAAAAAGAAACACTGGTAATTAGCATCATCATCATCATCTCTGAAAAGAAAGCACTTGTCATTAATGCATTTTCTTTCCTTCGTCGTTGGTATTTTTCTCGCTCTCTCTCTCCCTCCCTCATAATCTATTAGATTTGACTGTCCATGACTGAAAATTCCATTTATATGTTTCTATTTACCTTTTATATAAATATGCGCAGACATATTATAATAAAGAGCACTGATACATATTTGATGAAGAAAAATACACTGAACAGTAGATGGGAATTATTCATAAATGAATAACCGTTTAGTTTGGTTTGTTTGCATGTGTTTGTTAATTTCAAGCTATCTTATCACTTTTTTTCCTGTTTTTACCTTCCTTGTATACATTCTTCTATTATGCACTATTGTCCCATATGCATCTGTTGGTAGAGAAATATTTATTTTCTTTAAAAAAAAACAGTTAACATCTTTACGTCCAATTACTCTGTGATTTATTGATTTCATTCCGTAGATTAAAAATAATTTAGTAGTTAAAAAGCGTCATGTGTTACTTTCATTTCATTTTGTTTCCTATTATACTTGTAAATACTGTTATTTGTGTTGTTGCTAAATCTCATTTACTAATAACTAATTACACATTGTAATATTCTTTTGAAATATTATTTTTGTATATTTTGCCAGTCTGTTTATATTCGTTTGTTCACTTGATCAAGTGCATTGAATCATTACTATTGGAAATTTTATTTTTAAGTGTTTTCATGAGCTTTGACAAAAAAGATTCTATTTTACTTTTTAACTGAATGTTCACATATACATGCATGTATCATATATATGTGTATCATATACTAAAACTCCACTTGAAATTTTGTTTATTTACTTCAATTACGTCTAAAAGTAGAGCACAGAAATGTCCGTCACTCATTTAACGAGTTATGTATAAATTCTTGATAACCAACAGAACTTGAACTTTTATTTATACAATGTGAATTAGTTGTTTGAACAAGAAGAAAACAGTATGATGATATTCTTTTTGATTATCTCTTTAAGTATGGTTCAATATTCACCTGAATCGTGTCATTCATTTAGGTGAGATTTTTTTATGATTGAAGGATTGGGATTTCAGCTATTGAAAAACAGCTTGGACTTCTTTTTCGCTGCAATCCTGACAATCAGATAGTATTTTTAGCGTTCATATGAAAAATGAGCAGCCCTAGGTTTACTTAATAAGTGACTTCATCAGTCGATTAGATGAAAATCAGTTTTGTTGTTGAAGCTTATATAATAATATTGGTATTTCCTTTCCGAAATATATATTTCTAATGTTCGCTGTTAATATTTTTATACTCTAGTGATTTAAACATTGACAAGTGGCCAAAATGGAATAAATGTTTCCAGTTCATAACACTGACACACTTGATTTGACTAAAACGTTTTATACTTATAAACTGTGTATTAAACAACATCCACTGCATAAAGTAGTGATATTAGATGCTAGAAAGGTCAGCTCTTGTTAAAACTTTATCATTTGTGTAAAAGTTTAGCTATTGAATTCTCTACAAGCTGCACACTCACTGGAAGGCAAACAGTCAAATACTGGAGATAGTTTAATAGAAATATAGATGTTGCTACTGTTTATGGACTTAAAGCTATCGTGCTACACACAGTTGTATTTCTGTTTATACTATATCCGTGCTGGAATAGTCTACGATTGTCACAGTTACTCGCTAGAACTTTTCTGAGTCAGAAAATTTAGTTCCTACCATTCACAGAGTGTACCTGGGATAATGACTTCATTTATTACGTATGATATAGTAAATCCAGTACTTTAAAGGTGGATCACGACCCTAGTGATCTGTTGTAAAGGAGAGTGAGTTTAAATCGACCAATTTTAGGGTCAATACACTACAAGTTATAGTACACTCGATTTCAATCTATGGATTAAATGACTTGTTAGTTGTCAACTGATATATGTGACGCTAAAAATGACACATAATCATAACACACTAAGAAATGGATCTTTGAAGAGTTTCTGGCACTTAATGTCACACGATAAGTATTCTAAAGTATTCATATGTATATTGCCTTCAGGTTTAAAAATGTTGTGTGAGTGATACTTGTTGTTATGCAAATGATATTTAAAACAGCAAAATGGAAAATATGTGTTTATTATCTTATCACAGTAAAAGTACAGTTGATTCAGTTTTCTGACCATCACATATAATAATAACAAACACTGAAATTAATTACGGAATGTTGCCGTTCACATAGATGATAGCAACTAGATCTTTCTTTCATCCAACACCATTTCTCCTCACCATTAATTGACTCAACAAAACACAAATATTTGAGAGTTATCTATCACTGTTTCAATCTCTCGTGTTGGTACTTAAATTCTAATGAAATGGGCTAAATATTTATCAATGTCAATTTTCACTGTACATGCATTTTCTTGTTAAAATCAATAAATGTTTTTTACTTCTGTTCTAGGTGTACTTTTTTCAGTATTCTTGACACGGATATCTATGTAGATGCATGCGAACTTCTACAGATGACACTTCACAGTTTCGTTTGACTGTTTTAACATTTTATACACGCATTATTATTATTATTATTAGTATTTTCTGTCATATCTCGTCCTCACATTTTCGTCACAATAACATCTTTGTCGTTCGATTAGTGGTATGGACTTACTAACGTGATTTTAGGTCACAGATTTTGTTAGGCTAGAATTTCTATTCCAATTTTCTGGTATTATCAAATTCAAATATGTCATTATTTTTAACAACTCAGTCAGTGAATTTTACATAGTATTGCATAGTCTCATTAAAGAAGTAATTAAAGGTGTGATTTTTGCTATAATTGTATTATTTGTCCACCATATCTGGTCACGCTACACTGGACCAGTTCATAGCATGCTCAAATTATATTTCAGTTGTAGACAACTTTAGATTAGTCGTGAATTTTTGGAAGTAAATCTTTAGTGAATAATGTTAATAGAAGCTCTGATGCTATACTTCATTCTGACAGTTGTACTTTGAACCGTGTATTTAACCCTAAGTGAATTGAGTCTTCAGTCTTGAGATGATACATTTTTCGTTTATAGGTAAGTCTATATCACTTGTATTTAATTTACAGTTTCTAGGCTTTATTGTGTATAATGAGTTTTTCTAAGTGACATGTCTAATCAAACCAAACATTAATTAAGACACTTCTTAAGTATACTTATCTTTCACACAACTTAGTGTATTTAATATGATAATAATGATTGGAGAAAGCAATAAACCATACAAGTTTCCTAGACTGATTTGTTTAACACTTCTTTTCCTGTTATGTGCTTGAATGTCGAAATTAGAAAGATGACAGTATGAAAAGCCGTAGCATAAATACCTCCTAGAAGTTTATACCTATGATAAAGAAATACTCATCAAGAAAAAAAAGTTCAAAACTATTCAATCTTTATTCAAATTTAACATCGAGATAATGTGTGTTAATAAGTAAAATTGCCACTGAATCGTTTAAATCAATAAACAGACAATGCATCTAAGTCCATTGAATTAAGACGATTATTTTTTTCTTATAAACTATGATCACCTAATTAAATTTTAAAAAATCGGTAATTATTTTGTTGCAAATATTAATTAATCACACATAGTTCTTTTTATCTGTTTGATTGTGTTTTATGTTGTTGATAAAAACTCATTTTAAAGTAAATGATCTGTAAACTAAATTATCATAAACTTACCATTATAATTGAACTTTGTAAATGTATTAATTGGGTAATTGAATGAGTTATTCTATAGTATATACCAGCTGAGAAAATCACGGATACCTTGTTAAAATTAATCAGCAACGTGAAAAAGAGATATTCAGTCTAAATATCAAGGTCATAAGTGTTTTTATGATATAGCTTGATAAAAAAAAGTAGAAATAATCTCAAAATAATCAATACACTATACAGTTACAATTCGTAAGAGTTATTTTTCCAAGTGAACTGTAGAATGAAAATATTATCTTTGAGTGTTAATCCCATTTGGTACCTGGAAAATGACTACAGATTAAAAAAGCTCAATGATCTGAGAATTTTTTCTATTCCTGATAACATATAATTGGTTTCGATAATGCAATAAGAAGACGAAGATTATCAGAACTATGTGATATATTAACGCAACATATTTCGAACAATCCCCCCTTTGTGTGTTCAAAAACAGTTTGTTCTTACCTTAAACCTACCCTGGTAATATTGACTTATTATCCAGAGTGATTAGGTTTTGAATTGTGTTCACATTATTATCATTACTCTTATCATTATCCTTATCTTCTCTTACCCCGTTTCCAATCTAGTTGACCTTTTATTTTTATGTATAAATGCTCTTAACAAGTATATGTGTGATCAGATTGTTCGAAATGTATTGCGCTAATATATCACATAGTTCTCATAATCTTCGTCTTCTTATTACATCATCGAAATTTATCAAAGGGACTAGTTGTTTTAAATATAATTGGTTATCAAAATCTTATGAAATAATTTCTCAGCATCTATTAATTAAAGGTTTACTTTTTGTTCGAGTAAAAATCCCTATTCAGACATTCAGTAAAATCAAGAAAAAACCAAAGAAATACTTGATTGATTTTATGAGCTCTTGGGTTGTTGCTACTGTAATTTAGAATTTGATCTGTGTGGGTCGTCATACAATATATTTGAGTCACAATTGATTGTTCACTGGGTGGTGATCAATGTCATGCTTGTCTAGTCCCTATTAGTGCAGATCGAATGCTATCGATCATGTTGCAATGTGGCCACCAGTCTAGGTGACTCGACACTGCGGGCACTATGTATTGAGGGAGCACCAGTTCCCTCAAGATTACAGGTACACCTTGCTGACGAGTGCGAAGTAGCACGAAACCCGGGTCCAGGGTTTCCTGTTGACTACCTCCAACCACCATCTAATATATTTGAGTCTCCAGATATCCTGTGTCGGTTCTAGTGATTAATACATACAAGACTGGTAGTTTGTTGTTTGACTCCTGTTCCATTGTGAACTTGATGTAATCGAAAACATTGTTGATCAGCTTGTAGGTGTTTTCCAGCTCGTCCTTTTTGACGATGACGAATGTGTCGTCCACATAACGAATGCAAATTTTTGGCTTGATCACTGGGGCTTCCAGTCTGCATCACTGCTTCTGAAATAAGTCCTGATGTTGGTGATCCCATTGGAATTCCTTTAGTTTGTTTGTAGATTTTGTTGTTGAATTGAAAATATGTTGTTAAGCATAAATCGATAAGTTCTAGTGAATTTTGACTTTGAATTTTCATGTACTTTTTGAGATTTCTGTGACTGTGAGAAGCAGGGATACAGTTTCCTTTGCCCCTTTTAACACACCAGAGCAACAATTAGTATAGGTACATGGAACGTTTGGATAATGTGAAGGACTAGGAGAACCAGTCAAATATCTATGGAAAGAAGTAGATGCAACTTGGCAGCTGGAAAGAAAAGATTAGATTCGAGAGAGATACTGTCGTACTATGGTCATGAAGAAGAAAATGCTTTGTATACGCAAAGGATTGCACCGATGCTGTCCGAAAAAGCACGTAATGCACTTATAGGATGGAAATCTCACGGAATCAGGATCACCAAATTTTCCTTCAAAACAAAGGAGGAGGGAGTCACAATGAATGTTACCCCACGTTATGTACCCACCAACGATCTCAATAAAGATCAGTTCTATGAGAGGCTAAAATCAATTACAGCGGAGTGCTCAGGAAATGACCTGACAATTCTGATGAGATACCTAAACACCAAAGTTGGAACGGACAACACCGGGTATGAAGATATCATGAGACGACATACACTGACTAGGAGAAAGGAACGAGAATGGTGACAGATTTGCAAATTTATTTGCATCCAACAAAATGGTTACAAGAGGCACAATCTTCCCAACAAACTCATAAATAAAGCTACATGGGTCTCGCCGGATAACAATACAGAGAGTCAGATCGATAATATTTGCAACACTAAAATATTCAGAAGGTCAATGGAAGACATGAGAACGAAGAGAGGAACTGACATAGCTTCAGACTGCCACCTGGTGGTTGCCAAGATGAAACTGAAGCTAAAGAAATATTGAACAACTGGACAAACAGCACTACAAAGGTTCAATACAGCCTTCCATCGAGATGCTGACAAACTCAATGGATTCAAGATCGCTCTCAACAACACATTTCAAGGCCTACAAGATCTATCAAAAGAAGAAATTACTATGGTTGTCAATTGGGAATAGATCAAAGTGGCACTAACTTCAACGTGTGCGGAGGTTCAGGGGTGCAATAAGCACAATCATAAGGAATGTGTCTCTATGGAAACCATGGACAGGGTTTAAGAAAGGAAGAACAATAAGTGAGTAATCATCAACAACAACCAATTAAAAGCAGCGAAAACCAAAACACTAGTCAAATATACAGAAGTGAACAAACTAGTGAAGAAGATCATTAGATGTGATAAGCAGAAATATGTGGAAGTGACAACAGAAGAAACTTTAAGATAGTTTAGTATGAGAAATTCGTATGATACAACGAAGAAACTAACATGGAAATATAGTAAATCAGAGCGACCAGTCACGAACAATAAAGGCAAGCCAATTGCTGAGGTTCACGAACAACGGAACTGGTGGGTAGAGCATTTTGAAGAATTATTGCAAAGGCTAGCTCCATTGGTTACACTGGATATCAAAGCAGCACCTGAAGAACTTCCTAAAGATTTCACCCCAACGATCAAAGAAATTAGCATGACCATCAGACAAATCGAGAATGGGGAAGCAGAAGGATCAGACAACATAATAGATGAAGCACTGAGATCAGACATATAAGTAACTACCAAGGTGCTCCACATACCATACAAAAAAATTTGGGGGAAGAACGATTGCCACAGATCGAAAAGAAGGACACCTCATCACGATATCAAAAAAAGGAGATCTGAGCAAGTGTGAGAATTACAGAGGTATCACTACTATCGGCACAAGGAAAAGGTTTCAACAGAGTGTTGCTAAACCAGATGAAAGTTTCAGTAAACGCCTTTTTTGAAACTATGGTTTATCTGAAAAAATCATCAACATCATCCGGAATTCATTCGGTGGACTACACTGCAAATTCATGCATGTGGGCAGCTCACATAGGCATTTCAAATGAAGGCCAGTGTCAAACAAGGCTGCATACTCTCACCTTTCCCCTCCTAATGGTTGACTAGATTATGAAGATCTCAACATTTGAGAGGAAGCACGGAATACAATGGACAGCTTCGATGCAGCTGAACGATTTGGACTTCGCATATGAATTAGCTCTTCTATCCCAGGAACAAATGTAGATGAAAATGACCAGTGTATCAGAAGCCTCAAAATATACAAAAATACCAAGATCCTCAAATACAGCACGGAGAACACCAACCAACTGAATCACATTTGATGGAGAAACTCTGGAAGAAGTGGAAACTTCCACCTATCTGGATAGCATCATCGATGAACAAGGAGGGTCTGATGCTGATGTAAACTTAAGGTTTGGCAAAGCAAGGACAGCACTCCTGCAATTGAAGAACACATGGAACGCAAAACAACTATCTGCAAGTCATCATCAAAGTCACAAATTGCTTTAGACAGAGTTGGATGGAGAATTTCGATCTGCAACCTATTCTCCACTGGAGATAACAGGAGTAATGAAGTAAGTAGGTAGGTATATCATAAGTTTATATAAGGATTGTGCAAATTTAATTGTATTGAGGAATAAAAATTGTGGTTTCATCATGAAGACGATTGAAAAATTTATATTTAATAACGAGCAATGATGATTTGATGAAAATGCGGTGAATAAAATTTGTGGTCATGAGAACAAGGTGACAATGACAAAATTTATGATGCCAGGGTGTAGTAGTAGCCAACCGGAAAGCCGCGACGTAGTTTACTTGCTATCTGACACTTGTCAGCAAGGTTTACCTGTAATTTGTAGAGGAATGGAAGTGACGGTCTCTATATTGGCAGAGTTTGGTCAGCACTAATAGTCACTACTCGATGACTGATCAATTTCAAATAAAATTTGAGCTTTGATAACGATATATGTGTATTATACGATTAGCAATGTTTATCTAACTAGGACACTTTCAGTTTCCCATTAAACTTTCTGGTAAACTCCTTGTGAGATTTAGTTTGTCTGCAGGCATCTTTACCGAAAACGTTTTTCAAACTGCTGAATTAGGATTCTTGAAGTAACTATAGTCAAAACGACTAGAACTGGATCTTTAATACTATTTCTGTTCCTGAAATGTAATTTACTATAATAAGAATAAAAATCTGAAGTAAATGTAGTCAAAAAGAAAAGAAAAACACAGTAATGGAACGTACCAATAAATAAATAAGTACGAGAAATAGTCAAAACTTATAAGAAGGGTACAATATTTATTGATTAGTAGTTGAATAAAAGTATAACCATTTAGTTAGAGTGGTGAGCATTCAAATGGAAATTCTATTGGCCAGTTTATTTTGTATACATACCAATACTTCTATTTTGAAATAAAAAATAACTATTTATATACACTTCATAGTTTTTGATGGAGTTTTGTTCTTTGAGCTCAATGTTTAGGTCGTGAGGCTTTCATCGTTATTCTGAATGACATTATCAGCACAAACTTCAGGTACAAGTGATGATATCATTCAGAATAACGATAAAAGCTCCATAACTAAACTATCCAATTCAGAGAACAAAACTATCAAAAACCATCCACTTGAGCTACAAATCTTCTCCACTCTCTCAACACGTCACAGTTCTACAACTGAAATGTTAGTTATTTGTAAAACACTATTTAATTCAGTACAAACAGTCTATTATACAAAAAATAGATACCTAAACAATGAAGAATGTTTAAGTAAAGCATATAAACAAGAATTAGTTTATATGTAAGATTGAAACTGATAATTTAAAAATTATAACTTGACTAGAACAATTGAGAATAAGAAACCTAAATTAAATTGATTTAAGGTTTTTCTGTATGGTTAATTATGACATTAACAATCCATAATAGATGAAATTATATAAAGTTATAAATAATCAATAATTAGTCTATTTTATATTACCACATCAAATAAATAAGACTATTCTAGTTTTAGCTGAAATAATAAATAAATTATGTAAAAAACGGTATTGTAAATTCAAATTTTTATCATTCAATTGATCATGTGACTAATCATCATTTCGAAAACAAACCAACAATGTACAGGTTATATATTTATTATATTTTATTGATTTAAATTAATTCAATATTATAAATCATTTAATTTATTTGTATGATAAAACACGAAGAAAAAAAGTTATTTGAACGTGTAAAAACAGGAATTCTTACTTAGATTATTTTAATTTTAATAGTTTTAAATGAATTTTATACGTATCTATCTCATTATGTTAGTTAAATAATCAATAAATACGAATTGATTATTTAACAGTATATATGGTTGAAATATACTTACTTTTTTTCAAATTCAAATAATAATAAAATATTGAATTCAACACTAATGATATTTGAATAAATTACAGTTCTACAAAAAAAAGTACACACTTCTATAATAACATGTTAAATAATGAAGATGAAGATTTCTAGATCGAATAGATGCTTTTTGATGATATCATGTTCTGGAAGCTAAATGATTTAATTGTGAAGATTTCATTACTTCTCTAAATCGATTTATGTGACACTTGGTATATTTAAATTGGAAGTAAAATACTATTAGATTTGATAAGGGTTTATTTATCTATTTGAAAACATATATATTGGTACAAAGGGGCACCAGATACATATACACCACACAATAATAATGAGAATGTGAAGATATAATGAATGAAAGGTGTGTATAAGAAAAAAGAAGTATAATAATGAACAGAAATTAGTGTATTATAGTGAAATAACAATAATGTGAAAGACAGCTCAATTAGGGAAAGTACAGCCACAGAGAATTCTTTCACTTGAAGAAGTTAAATCTTTTTTATGAAGAAAGTAAAAGAAGGTTACAGGAGGATCGCAACTGGCTTCTATTCTGGGTCATATCTGATAACATCTCTACCCAACGTGTTACACCATCTCTCAGACCCTAACCAGGGAGTCGTGAAGGACCAACCGAAGCCAGTCCTTTGCAGCTTTCTTTCATACCACGACACCATGTCATTCACTGACCACCCCCGCTTTTTCCAACCAGTCCCAGAGTCGGCAAATAATGCACGACGTGGAATTCTCTGGGACGACACTTGTAAAACATGTCCAAGCCACCGAAGTCGATGTTTCAAGATGGTGACACCAATCGAATTATCATCTCTGTGCCCGAACACACGATGCCGAACCTCTACATTACTAACATGGTGTTGCCACTGGATGTCAGCAATCTTTCAGAGACAACGATGGTCACACACAGAGAGTCATCTAATATCCCCAACTCGGAGATGTCAGGTCTCACAAGCAGTCTTTCTCCGGGCAACAGATCCACACCGCCAATACTTACATCCGTCGGGGCTGTTTCCAGAACGTTGTCGATGGCAAAGTTGAAGAGGAATTCTTAAATGGAACAATGGAGAGAGGTGGTTGTATGCACCCACTCTGCCTGAGGTGCATGTATATAGAGCTTTTAAGATGTTAATAAACTTTTCAGGCACACCCTTCTTCAATAGACAATCCCAGAGAACAGTCCTCACACCGATTTCTCCTCACTTTGATGGAACTTTCTAATCTAACATCACATAACCGACTGTTAATGGGGAACCAATCGATTAGTACTGCCTCAGCTCTAGCGCTTAGTGTGACACCAACGCCAGCAAGACCAGACGAAGATGCCACAGGGTCCGCGGATAAACGATCATCGACCAAGCTTTGTGAAGCCACAAGGGTATTATGTTCCATAAATAATCAAGAAAAAAACACTCAGCCTATGTCAATTATCCAGAGACAAAATGTCAAATGAAACGTAACTGTAACATTGTACCAAAGAAAAAAACGATATATTTCTTATGGTAGATGTTTATTCATGTTTCATAAGATTTACGTAAACTTCAATCTATGACCTTACTATCCCTTTCATTCTATTGATAAAAGCTTATGTTTTCTGATCGTTAATATCCATGAATGAATTTTCATAAATCACTCATTTTATGATTAATTGATATCATATAAAATCACTTGAAAATGGAATGTGATGAACGTATAGTTTATCCTGGTTTAAAACTCCTTAATCTTACTCATTAATTCACACAAACCCAACTGCAATCAAAAACTTGAAGTTATTTGGGATTGATGATTGACTTTAAACTAGTTAGTTTGTACTTTTAAATGAAACAAACTTGAGCTAAGCACAAACAATTTAATTTGAATGCGTTTCAGTTCCCTACAAGTCCTATTCAGTAAGAAGTGAGTTCATGGTCTAGAAAAGAAAGCAAACATAAGGAAAGATTAGTATGCAATATCGTATTTATCACACCCGATATAATATATCGTGTTTATTGAAGCTATGGAGATTGGTGAAGTAATGATCTAATGAGAATAATTATAATTATGTGGGTATTGAAGTCAATTATAAGGTTATGCCTTAAAAGAATTTAATATAAACTAAAATCTAAATATGTATTGTGTTTACCAAAAAACTGACAAATTATCGAATGCTCTTAATGTAATATTCATCTAGTGACTGTTAGTTTACATAAACGATACCCCAGGAAACCCAAACAGATCGTATATTGTTGTAAAGTTAGGTGGATCACATGTTCTTACAAGATCAAATAGTGAGTAAGAAAGGAATATGTGCGGGGTGAGGGTCTGTACTGAGTGATTTTTTCACCTGCCTTGTGGTTACAAACCAAGTAGTCCATTGTGGACCATTCTAGTATCATACTGGAACAAGTAATAATACAAAAAGTACTTAATGTGATAGAAGTTCACAGTTCGTTTCAAAACATTCTCTGGTAGACACAAATGAACCAGCGTACGAACACCATAAGAGACCTCGAACACACTTTAATTTGTGGCAATGGCATTTTGAATAAAGTCACCAGTTATGTATAAAGTATTTATCACCTTATAAAAACATCTATGTATATATATGTACTCAATACACCTATCATTCTCGTAGAGGACTAGTCAGCGATTTAGGAATCGTGAGGCAGTCACTCAATTAGATCGGAATATCACAACACGATATACTCCTTTTGACTGAGTTCATCTGATCTTATATCAGAAATTCGCTGTTTAAGAAAGAAGTAACATTACTATTGTCAAAATTCGAGGGTACGATAACTCCGAATGGTGTAACTGTTAAGGTCGTGATCTGAAGTGACTTATGTTATAGCTACTACTTTAGGTATCCGAAGAAAATTTAAGGGAATAGTGAGTAGTGTTAGTTTCAGGGTTCCTTGAATTACTATCAGAATGCGTTTTGTGGAGATTTTTTAGAAATTTCACAAGTTGAAACCATGAGCCGGTTAAAGCTAGACCACGGGGGGGGTCATGGATGCGCACTGCTGAGGAGTCCCATACTAGGACGAAACGGCCGTCCAGTGCTTCCAGGTTTTCCATGGTGGTTTAGCTTCAATCGGCTCATGATTTCAACTTGTGAAATTCCTTGAATTACATTAAAAAAGTGCTTTGATAATCATTCGTGACCCACATCTACTATTTGAGTCCATACAAACTGGTTGGTCAATTTTCCTTCACCTCACCAGAATTAATTCACTACTCAGTAAGAAATATAATGCAGTTAATATAATCTATTCATCTAAACATACAAGATAATGCAATTTTACTTACCAAAGAATCTCCAAGAAACAATATTATTACAAATATTTTCATTCATTGTCATCAATCTGTTTCATGATTAACAAGAGTAGTTGAGTAGTCTGAGTTCTGCTACTTGTAAATTTTCGTCTGCAATAATTGATACTGTAGTTGTCTTTTCATTTGCAATCTCTCATCAACAAAACCATACAGAGAACGAGAGATTATTTTGAAGCACAGTGAAAGTAAATCTTACTTGTGCGTATATTGAAAACTGTACGAATTTAAATTGTACTCCATTGAAATATTTTAAATGAAGAAAAAATAGCTAGTTATAGTAGTCCATTTTGTCTCCCGTTAATTCAACTTCACAGAAAGGATAACATGAGTTTTATTGTCAGAAATTGCGATAGAATATTTATAACAAATCTCCCTTTCAATTTTGTGAGGATCTTCTTCTAATCAAACTGTTCAAAAGTTTGCGAAAGTAATCAGGCGAGAAAAAGGATAGAGAAGAAACATAACTTTTCAATTAGATATCCATCATGATTCTGCATTGATATCTGTGATTTATAACAATAAAATAATACTCATAGAATGGTAGTGTTACATAACAATATTATAATTTCACAAATGATTGTGAAAATAAAGTTGAACTGATAACTAAGTGATTTAAAGAACGATGTGATAATTACAATAAATAAAGTTGTTAACTGAATCTGTCATAGTTTGATTGATCCCGGTGTTGATAGGGTGAAGAGTTTTAGCTCAGGTGAATGATTTTGGTGGAGTTTTGTCCTCTGAGCTGGATGGTTTAGTCGTGCAGCTTTCATCGTTATTCTGAACGATATCATCATCAAAAACTTCAGGTAGAAGTGAAATGTTCGAAGTTCTCCACATATGGCTCACAGCTTGTCCTGTAGACCTCGATCTTGATTGGTTATTGTTGACCTTTAACCTGTCATTGTGTACCTCTTTATTTTGATTGTATCTCCCATCAATTTGATTCCTGGTCCTATATTTGTCCGTAATTTTTCTGATTGGTTGATAAATTGGGTCGATTTTAATGTGCTTGTCGATTGCTGATTGACCTGAGCGCCAAGCTTCTAAGGATCCTTTGGCGTTTTTAGAATTATCTCCATCCAAAATCTTAACATTTTCCCAGTCGAATGCGTGTCCACAATTGTCCGCATGCATTGATATAAGTGACGATATATCATGACGTTTGACCACTAATTGATGTTCGTCCAGGCGAAGATGAAGATGGCGTCCACTTTACGCAGTTGAAACGATTTAATTTGTAGATGGTGTCTGGTTTTTCTTCTTTTGTCATTTCGTTCTTTAGTTTGCATAGGATTGATTGAAGTGATTTTGTTGGTTTGTGTGCTACGCCTATTCCAAACGGCTTCAACAATCTCGTAATTTAATATATGCCTTTTACATATGGTGAGATATTCCGTTTGTTGGTTTGCGTACATGAATTTGTTTCTGCTGATGCGTCTGGTTAGTATTTTTTGATGAAGTTATGTGGGTAGCCGTTTTCTGGAAGATAGTCCTTAGATATTTTTCTTCATTTTTCTGCCCTACACTTGTGTTGCAGTGTGTCCTCGCTCACTTGAACAAAGTTTGTACGCAATCGATTTTGTGAGCTCCTAGGTTGTTGCTACCGTAATTGAGAATTTGATCTGTGTGGGTCGTCATACAATATATTTGAGTCTCCAGATATCCTGTATCGGCTCTAGTGATTAATACATACAAGACTGGTAGTTTGTTGTTTGACTCCTGTTCCATTGTGAACTTGATGTAATCGAAAACATTGTTGATCAAATTGTAGGTGTTTTCCAGCTCGTCCTTTTTGACGATGACGAATGTGTCGTCCACATAACGAATCCGTTCCGTTTTATTTCGAGACTTCGTCTAATTCACAACACTGGCTGGTCTGTTGAAGAGATCCAAAAAATTCCTCAAAAAAGCCAAAAGGGCTCTGAAAACACCGAGAAGCATCTTATCAAGTCAGCATTCACTAGGAGTTTTGCCAGAAACATCGAGAAAAAGAAGTCACATATCGGGTTTCTGATTGGATGATTACCAATACTGCTACTATGTTTAGTAGCGTTCGATAATTTTCCGGCAACCCAAGACCATCTAAAATACTATAAAAATCTTGGATTTTCTGTTCATAAACAAACCTTTGGAGTAAAGCATTTCTTCCATATTTCTCAAGTTTTCCCTCGTGTTCACGTTGTGTGGATCTAACCTGGGGGTTACTAATAGGGTTTAGGAATGAAATCTAGCATTCATTCGGAGGACTTATCAGTAGCGACGGGGAAAAATACGGTGAATATTTCTTTGGAGCAACTAGTAGCTTATTTGGAGTGTCAAGAGAAACGGTTTGAATAATATCAAATCATAATCATGGGAGCTCTTATCCAAAAATTGTGCCTGCCCCGGCAAAACCCTGCTTCTGGAGAATTACAAGTGTCCCCTCGCTGATTCAGTCATTAATGCAATCCTTGAATTTAATTTTGATGTCTAGCATGTGTTATTTTTTACTCTTGATTTGGGAATTATGGAGATCTTTTCCATATTGACCTCGGCAGACTGGATGACGCACCGAAAATCGGAATACATCTAAGAAAAGTATCCATCTGAATTTGGTGGATGTCTCACAATATCCAGACGAACATGGTTGAAACGAGTGTCGGAAGTGCTGAGACTGAGAGACATTTTTTGCGTCTAATTATATGTTATTTACTCATTTTTGTAGGACCCCTCTGACTATATATATATACTTAAATCTTATTGTTAGCTTTCGTTTTGCCTTGCTACACCCTTATGCTATTTGACTATAAATTTACCTATGTATTTGCTTACATATACTTATTCGCTTCTCCGCTTCAAATACGCTCGATGTGCTTTTAGCTTTGTGATCTGCGCTATCTACTTATAAACTATGGTTGCCTCTTCTCTTTGTCTTCTGATTTCAAACACCGTTTGGACTTATATTATAACGGTTCTCGAGACGATTGTTTAGCAAAACAAAGTCACTACAAAGTGTTTACTGCTAATCATGGCCGTTGATAGGACAAGTCTTCAATTTTCTGGTTTGTTGTTTTGTAAATGTCATTACAGAAAACTGATGAAGAAATTAGACAATCTCTACATTCGCTTCAGGTAAATGTCATAATGTAGTTTTAAAGTTAACAATCAGAGGAATAACTGAGAGTTTAACTTAACCACATGAACACACTTAGGGGAAAACAAACCTAACGTCCCTAAAATCTGTAGTCAATTACAAGTTTCAAGAAGAGATTGTTGAAATAAAAGATTCTAGCTTTTACAACTTACTTGTCAACGGCTTAAACTTAATTTCCCTTACATCTTCAGAGAGAACACTCAAAGGTAGTTCTTTAGTATGAATGTGATTGTCACAGTACTAAATCTAAAACTGTTATGTGATAATACATCTCTCTTCATGCCTTCAAAGTCATCAGACCTTTTAAGTTGAAATTCATACGACTTGATATTAGCATGGTCGTCAAATTGACTATTTGAGATAAAACGTTTCACAGAAAGATTTTCGAGTGAATCCTTAGTAAGTCTACATTTTGTAATTTATCAGTCAACAATTATATTTTATACGCTGTTGACGTATAACTGTGGAAGTGAAACAGAAAATATGACGACTACTGAGTGATATAGAGAGTGCATCATATTTTTTGACATTTATCGATACGACCAAACGCAATGAGTGTTATCTAATGACCTATGGCTTTCATAAGAACAAGAATTATTCGAATTTTAATTTATTTAAATTTATAAATACATGAGTTTTTTAAAGGAAGTGAACATGTACGTCAAATGTGTCTAAAAGGAGCAGACTTTAATGTTTATTAAAAAGACTATTTTTTCACTCAAACAATACTTAGCTTCTGTTAAGGACATGCCTATGAATTTTATCGTTTTAAAACCAAACAAATCCACGATGGTATTCTAAAGACAAAACATTTGAGTCAAAATGTAGAGACGAATAGCTAGCATTGTGGGTAATACAATTTCATGCAGTTTGGGATATAGTCAGTACCAAAAGTAACATCTGAAAAACTTGTTTACACTTGTAATTCATTATCTCTCCCGAGGGAAATATATTGCAGTTTATTGTACTAGCTAATGTGGACATGTTGCTATTTCCATATATATTTATGTGGTTACAGTTCATCTTCTCCATTGTGCATACATAACTTTGTCAATCTTAAGACGCTTTTATTGAATCCTATGTAATTTAAATATATCACTTATGAAGCTGGTTATTGGAATGACATTGCTTGACCTGGAAGCAGTTCGTCTACTTATTTTTTGAGTTCTGTTCACACTCCACTTCAAGCCCGGGTACATATGAAGGTTTTCAATATTGACTTTTATTTTTGGATTTGGAAACGTACATTTCGAAGAGTGAAATTGAGCGCGGTGAAGAAAATGAGGGCCACACTGCATTTTCTGAGGTTTATAATCATATGAATGACCAGTTTTTTCACGTCGTTCCCCTTCCAGAGATGTTTTCAAATCGTATAATAAGTCGATTCTGTCATCAGTCTTCAATCTAGAGCTATGATGTTCTGTTAAGGCTGGTTTTCGGCACACAAGTATATCGTGACCTAGATAGTTATAAACAGTGAAATCATTATTATCTGCTAATGAGTTGAGATCAAATTCATTCTTGCAATCGGATAAAAACGACTCTTCATAATATCTTTGCAATTGAAAAGTTGGTTTCATGTCATGACAACAGTTATTTAAGTTTAATCCAAACTAACAATAGAAATACTCAATTTACAGTTTCAATATGTTTGCGATCAGATAGACTTTGGAAATAGGATGTGATGTCAGTAAACCCAATCTAATCTAACCTTAAATGTATCAACAAAAGGTACTAATATCATGCGCTCGGGTAGAAAATTCTAGTAATTCATTACTCATTAAGAACAATAAAAATCTGGATATAAACTATTCGATCTCGGTTTGCGGACTTTCTTAAAAGGTCCTCTTAGATAATCAGTCCCATATGGAATGAAAAAATAAGGTATGTTAATGCCAAGATAGTATATTATACTACTGTAAAGTATATAATTGTGGAAAACAACTGATTCCCCTGTATCCGTACTTTATTGTCCTTAAGAGAGATTTGTTTATACACTCACCTGAATTATTCCTAATAATAAATATGTAACGGTAAATCAAAATAAAAAATAAAAACGTCTGTATGTCTTCAACATCGAAGATGACTTCAATGAGATTGCTGGACAAACTCAGGATGAAGAATTTCGGTGACGCATCCGCAGTAAATCACGAGTGGTTAGGCCGTGCTTTGCATCCCCTGTAGTTACTACTCAGCATCAATCAAACTCTTCTCAATACATTGACAACTTTCCAAATATACCTTCGAACTTCTTTCCTGACTTTTGGTTTGACTGGATTTGTGATATTTTGACTATGAAAATGGGCCAAGCTGTTGTCAAGTATTGTATATGTGTGGTATCTTTGTCTGCCAAGAAAATGGAGGTAGTTCTGTAGTCCTGATGTGGTGTGAAATATTTCTGGTTACACACGGTGGTTGCAGTCATGTTTGTGAACCTAAAGACACCTGTCGAGTGTCTGATGGAGGTACGCATCATTTGTCTGTTTAACCGTGTTCAGGCACAACTTATAACTAGATAATGACGTCCCATAAGAAGATGACTTCCACCTACTAACCTCTGTTTATTCCGGTCGATGAGTAGATTATGATGTTATAGCATGTATATCTCGACAACTGACGTAGAAACGTCTTCAACAACAAAAATCTAGTGAATGTGTTTGTGTAAATTCATGTCAAGGTGAACACAACTTATATCCCCTATGACCAACAGTTTTCAATTTTTCGCCTGTGGGCTGAAAACAGGATCATGAAGACAGTTGTTTGCATTTCCGAGAAGAACGCTTACTTCTAAGATAATGTCCTCGAGATGACAAACTTTATTCACATCAGTGATGTATAACAGCTGGTCATTTTCACCAGTCACGTTTGTCTTTAACGCTCAGAGAAAATACGAAATGCAGTTGGCACAAACTGTAATCAAGCAGTCTAAGAGACTATTCTCGTACATGAATTACAGATTAAGGACACAGTATTGGATTCCTAACCTTATTAAGGAAATGATAGAGGATGATCAGAATAAGGCAGAAGCTATGGCAAACTGTTTCGAAGCAGTTTTCACTCAGGAGTCTCTCCAAGATGAAGAACTAGACCCCAATACAAAATCAACAAACCGTTTGCCTACCGTGAACTTTAATCGAGACGATATACTTAAATCCTACGGTACTTTAGACACGGAAAATTTAATAGAACCGGACTGAAGATGCCACAGGTCTTTGTAGATTGACAGCGCTTTAACCATTAACACCTTCTAACGAGAAGCGTACCTTACAGCTGACATCAAAAGACAGAAGCGAGGACGTTCGAAGATACAGTTGATAGGCTATCAATATATCGAGGATCAACTGATCTGATCTGGTTAGTGATTGCAATGGATGTTGAGCACAGCGTTCCCACTCGTGATCTGATGCGGATACATGACCGAACGCTTTCAGCTAGATAAGTCCATTAAAATTAATGTGGGCAGCATCCAATATTGAAGATTTACTGAGCTATTTATTTTGGGGATTTATTTACCGCTACACCCCAAAATCCTGAGACAGATTGCACAATATATTGCAGCCCCACTAACTTTGATACTCAATATGTCACTTGACCAAGGAATGTTAACTAGGGACTGGAGGGATGCTTTCGTTCCTCCCATACATAAAACATGACCAAGACAACTTACATTGACTTCAGACCTGTCAGCCTCACCAGTGTCGTAGTTAAGGTACTGGAAAGAATAGTCAAAAACTTCATAATCACATTCTTGCAAGCCATTAATTTGTTAGACAACGAACAACATGATTTCAGAAGAGCTTTATCTTGAACAACAAGACTCCGCATAGCAAGGAAGCAATGTAAAAAGGCTCTAGACAATGGAAAATCAATGAATGTTGTCTACATAGACTTCTGTACAGCTACAATTAGGTACCAAGAAACAGATCACTTTTGAGGCTGAAAAATCTAGGCATTGCTGGATGTCCCTCTTAATGGCTAAACGATTTCCTGTTAGGTCGTATAGAGAAAGTAAGAATAAATTCCAAGTCATACACCTGGAGACCAGTACTTAGTGGAGTAGCCCAAGTTCCTGTCATAGGTCCTTTAATTTTCATACTGTACGCAAATGATCTTCCAAGTATAGATGAACCCCCAATACTAAAATACGCTAGTGATGTAAAAATCTGGAGAGAAATAACAGAAGACGCAGATGCGTGTTCACTTCAGGCAGACTTAAATATTTTGATTAACTGGTCTAAAAAGTGGCTGATGCATATTAACGCAGCAAACTGTCCATATGGTCTTTGAGGAAAGAAAGTTAGATGGTTACATCATTGAAGAAGTTCCCGTACTCGTGATCCTGACTCACAAGGATCTTGAGGTGAAAGTGAGTTATGATATTAGAACAACGACACATTGCGGGGAGGTTTCAGCCAGCGGTTTATAACCCAATGGTATTTAAGACGAACATCCCCCAAGTTAGATACAACTATGTTCACTACAACACATGCAGTCTTAGTAAGAACTAAACTTGTGAACTGCGTTCAGACTTCAAGGTCCTGTTCAGCAGGTAACTCAGGTGTTCAGATTTGTGTAGTAAGGACAGAAGGCCTACGGCCTATGTTATTCCTTTTCTAGTATGCTTCTGTGAGTGTCCATTCTTCTCTTGAAAGAGTCAATTGAAGGTGCGGACACCACTGCTTTAGGCAGCAGGTCCCAAGTATTGATGATGCGGTGTGAAAACCTGTATGCCACGGGTATTTTGTTCGTTCTTGGCTTTCCTATTCGCCTGCTATGTCCCCTAAGGTGTCCCGATCTAGTGGAAAGAAAGAGAGAGGATAAGTTAGGTCCGAAATCATTTTTCAGTATTCTCTACATCAAAATTAGATATCCCCTTAGTCTGCGATAGGACAGAGTAAAGAGGTCCAGTTTTTCAAGCCGCTCTTTGTATGATAAACCCCGGAGTTCCGGAATTGCACGGGTAGCTGCCCTCTGTACTTTTTCTAGTATGTCCGATTCACCTTTTAAACAGGGGCTTGCAGCCTGAGCGCAGTTCTCTAGCTTAGTTCTCACTAAGGATGTGTATACTGTGGTGAACATGGTAGTATCTAACTTAGTGAATGTACGTTTTAAAGCTCAGAGGGTTCGAAAACCCTTGGCAGCGACCTCCCGGCAATGGACCGTCGTCTTAAGATCATTACTCACTGTCACCCCTGGATCTTTATGAGACCGGACTACGAGTAATGACACATCCCCTTTGTTGTACTTATTCACCTTTGAATCCCCCAAGTGCATGTAGACACACTTTGCCGCGTTGATAGGCATCAGCCACTCTTTAGACCGGTTTATCATATTGTTTAAGTCTGTCTGAAAAGTAAATGCGTCTTTGTCTCCAGTTATCACTCGCCAGATTCTTACATCGTCAGCGTATGATAACATTGGAGACTGTACTATAATTGGAAAATCATTAACATACATTATAAAAAGTAAAGGACCTAGGACGGAACCTTGGGGTACTCCACTAAGTACTGGTCTCCAGATGGAGCACTTGGAATTTATTCTTACGTTTTGTCTACGACCTACTAGGAAATCTTCAATCCATTTTAAAAGAGGTCCGGAAATACCAAGGTTTTCCAACTTCAATAGCAGTCTATTAGTTGGCACCTTGTCAAAAGCTTTACTGAAATCTATGTAGACAACATCCACTGAGTTTCCGTTGTCTGGCGCATTAATCCAGAACTCCCTTCCTATAAGGAGGTTCGTTGTACAGGATAGACCCTTTCTAAAACCATGCTATGCCATGTTCAGCAAGTTATTGGTTTCCATAGATGCCGTCATGGTCCGTTTGATTATTCTTTCTAGTATTTTAATTACCACACTGGTGAGGCTTACGGGTCTGTAATTCGACGGAACTTGTCGTGGACCTGTTTTATATATGGGAGTGACGATTGCGTTCTTCCAGTCCATAGGTATCACACCTTGGTCAAGTGACATATTGAATAACACAGTCAGTGGGGCTGCGATATATTGGGCAATATGTCCCAAGATTTTGGGGTGGAGTTCATCTGGTCCTGTTGACTTCTCCATGTTGAAGGTACTCACAGCCTTAAGCACATCGTCTTGATCGAAGTCCACGGTGGGAGGGTTGTTTGTTGACTCTTTATTTTGGTCTGATTCTTTCTCTAGAGGAGGTTCCTGAGTGAAAACCGTCCCAAAATATTCAGCCATAGCCTCTGCTTTTTCTTGATCTTCTTCTATCGTTTTAGACTCTAATCCTTGTTTGATGAGGCTGGAAATCCAATGATGCATCCTTGTTCCGTAGTTTATTTACGAGAATATTCTCTTGGGCTGCTTGAGTGCAGATTGTGCCAGCTGCATTTCATATTTCCTTTGAGCTTCCCGAATTTTTGTTATACACGTGTTTCTTACCGACCCGTAGTGTTCCATCGTACCTTCCGTGCCAAGGCGGATGACAACATTCCAACATTTCCTCTTTTGTTTTAATATGGGTCGAATATCCCGGCCAATCCAGGGAAGGCCATGCTTCATCTTTGGGACTGTCCAAAGTATGTATGGTTGAGTTACCCTATTGTATAGCTGCTGGAATTGAGTCCATGCGTCTTGTACGGATGCTCCTGAGTCGGTCTCCCAGTTTTCAGCCGATGTCGCGGTGTTGATTGCGTCCTTATTTGCTTTCCATAGATTAGGACGGGCCGGCGCAACTGTTTGACAGGCAATTTCAGCCATGAATTTGAATAAGATGACTGCATGGTCACTTCTCCCAAGTGGTGGGAGAAAAGCCATTTGACCAACCTCATCACCGTGTGTGAAAACTAAATCCAAAAGAGAGGAAGAGTTTCTTAAGTCGTATCTTGTGGGATCTCTAATGTGTTGGAATAAAGCTGATGCAATCGAGGTTTCTAACAGTTTGCAGTCGAACGACGATACGGATGACCCTACTTCTAAGTTAACCCAGTTTATATGTGGTGCATTAAAGTCGCCTACTACAAGAATTTTACCGTTGTTACACCAGCACTTAAGTTTAGTTAGGAGAAAATCATCTGCTACACATTCTGGACTGCGATATACTACAACTAATTCAATATCTTGCCATCGGCATTTCAACTTACATCTCACCAGTTCACATGTCCCTGAAACATGTGCTACTGTCTCAGCTAATCTTATGGTTGGGGTACTTTTCGTGTACAGAATAACCCCGCCTCCCCTACGGTTTAATCTATCAGCCCTACTGGTTATGAAACCAGTCAACTGGATTTCATTATCTAATACTTCTGACGTTAACCAATTTTCCGAGACAGCAATAACATCCGGTTTTTCTTTATCCACCACTGACTTGAGCTCCACCACTTTATTTAGTAGGCTGCGAGCATTTGTGTAGCATACCTTTAAGTCTGTGGAGAGCCTTCCCTTGCCACTCAGAGTGGCTTGGGGATCGTTTTGCTCCGAACTTTTACAACTTGAAAACCCTTAAGAACAAGGTTCCTTTCCCCGTTTTGGCGACGTTCATTTATTTCCGCTTCTGCAGCTCCTCTCTTAATACGATCTGCCAGGCTGAGATCCTCACGGACATATATCCCGGATCCTATCAGTTTACGTGAATTACTTAGAACCAGGTTCCTTTCTTCCACCGTGTTGAATGTAACCTTCAAGAGGCGGCTTTTCGGAGGACTTTCGGAATACACATTTTTCCCTACTCTATAAAGCTTACAAATACTGACTCCTGAAACTGTATCTGTGAGTAGTTTACTTAATGATGTCTTAATATGATTGAGATCGTGTTCAAATCTCGTCTTTGGTTCTTTATCTGAAGATTCTCTTA
The DNA here is from genome assembly GCF_000699445.3 of Schistosoma haematobium. Classification (NCBI taxonomy): domain Eukaryota; kingdom Metazoa; phylum Platyhelminthes; class Trematoda; order Strigeidida; family Schistosomatidae; genus Schistosoma; species Schistosoma haematobium. The sequence goes on along the minus strand of NC_067196.1, from coordinate 46,009,971 downwards.
TCTTATGAAAAATGACTGATCTCTCAGAGAGATCTGTCTTGTCACGCAGTGAGGATTTTTCTTCTGATAACATCCCCTCCAATGCCTTGCTGACGTGCTGCGTTTTGCCCACAGTCTTTTTCTTCACATTTCTTTTTCTCCTTACTGAAGTCCATTTGTCACCACTCAGGACACCCACACCTGGACTACGTAGCATGGTGACAGTTTTTTCCGGATCTTCTATTTCGACTAGAGGTGTATGACTCCCGATGTCAATATCAAGCGGCACTTCATTCCTCGTTAATGTCAACGGAGATTTCACGTTCCCGTCAACCACAGTCAGGTGTTTAACGGGTCCGTTAGCAGCAATTACTACACTGACTCATGCTTCACCGTCAGTTCTCTTGTTATCATTGCTTCCGCCATCGTTTTTCTTGCAGGCCAAAGCCAATAGGCCCATAGCCTCCTGAATTAGTGCCTTTTTATCCGTACAGCACAACATACAAAGCCAATGCGAGTTAGGCTTCGAGCATCTTTTGTAAGCCGTCGAACATAGGCGTGCACACATTTTGAGGTACCACCTTTTACAATCGTCACATTGCCTTCCCTCCTCCACGAGGAACAAACAATTTGGTTGCCCACATTTGTGAGTCTTACCAACCATTGTAATTCGATTTAAAAGGTTTAAAAACACAAAATGATCACAATGTGAACACAAGTGTTAGTCAGGAGTAAAAAAAGTACTCAGGAAAAAAATTGGCTAAAAATTTCAGACTTTAACCAAAGTACTTTAAGTTAAAGTAGACCAAGAATGCTTTCTGGTGCAATAACTACCTAAAGCAAGTATAATCACAAGTACAAAAATCACTGCACCTTTTGAAACGAGCGCGTCACTCGAAAAAGTACAGAAAGCAGCTACCGATGCAATTCTAGAACTCTGAGGTCTACTTCAGAAATGAATTGCATAGGCAGTAGGTGTTCTGTTCTTACTACACATATCTTGATCATTGGTTATTGGGACAACTTTAAGTGCACTTTTTGAAATGGAGCAATACATCAAGGTTATCTTATTCTCATGTTTTTTGTCTATATAAATAAATAAATAAATAAGAGGTGACCGAAGTAATGAACCTTCAATCCAACTGTCGGTAGCATTTCTGCCAGTACTCTCTGAGGTCATGTTATCCTTGATGTACGACAGCTTATGCAACTGCCTGCTATCTTAAAACTTATTTTCACCTCGAAAATAGTTTCAGGTGGACCTCCACCTGCATCACCAATCTGCTAACGGTGGCAAGTAGATTATTTGGTTCTGCCTAGTAAAGACAATGAAGGAATGCAGACTTATGATCACCTTAAGGGGCAATGTGAGAACGTGTATAGTGTGTTTCTGTCCGCCTAGGTGCTAAATACTGCCTCAAGACTGGTGTGCTTCAAGGCCTGAACTAAGGGTGGGGAATGGACTAGTTAAGCGCGTCAGTTACCTCACTTAGCTTGGGAGTCTTATCATCCCTGGTGAGTTGGCGTCTTACAAGGTTTCATCACGTGTTCAAGTAGCCTGGTTGGCGTTTGCGAGAGGACACCATTTTTGGCGTAGGTGCGTTTACTGGACAACAATTCGCTCCGTTATTTATGGAAATGGAACAAGAACTCCAAAAATCAAGGATATTAGAAGGTCACTGGTGTTTGATAGTAGGTATCATTGAGGCATTTCTAGTGTACTCTGGGACCATTGGGTTCTCAATCTTCACATTATATGCACAGTACTACGTGAGTATGAGAAACTAGTTGATGAGGTGATAAATCTTTGTTGACAGAATATTGGGACATTTATTACGTCTGCTCATCCACCAACCACCTCAATACTCAATGAGACCCGATATAGATGTATTGGGATAAATCCAGATGCGACCAAACTAAATCATCGCACCAATCCATGAAAAAATTGACTTTTGGACTGAGCTTTGTAGGTAGACACAGGTGCAAACTACCTGGTTGGGGTCTGTATGATTATCATTAACATTTGTTAGAGAATTTGAATGACATGACTCAAAATCTTTGGCAATGGTGCAGCTGTACTCACTCTTTCTCTTCACTTAGATCCAAATTTCTAAATTCCCCACAAAATTCTATTATTTCACTAATGTATGTTTACTTGTTGAATTGTATCTTGGCTGTTTAATCTATTCTACTACCACTAATCCTGTTACTCCCCCTACTGAACTAGAATTTGCCCTAATAATTTCATCTTGTTATGCTAATAGGGTACGGCAACTTGAAGTGATGTGTATATGTGTCAGGTTCTGAGTTGTGTTTGAATAGACTGAGTAAAATGTATCTTCGTTCTTGATCGCTAGATAAATGTTGATTCGATATATCTCGGTTTCTTGAAAGCCTTTACTACAATCAATCGTATATGTATCACCAGTAAGCTTAAGCTGATAGGCATCAAGTCACAATCAACGGACTATTTTGAGCCATATCCAAATAATCAACTGTTCAGATTCAGGGTAAACTTCTCAGGCTACGGAATGTTCTAGTAAAGTCCCTTCATGGTTCGGCATTAGGACTACTTTTCTTAATCCATATAGATAGCCTTCCCCTCTAAGTATCGTTTGAGTTATGGCTTCTTGCTGATGATGTTAAACTTTAGAGGGGAGTTTGCATCCAGGATAATAATCTGAAGCTTCTGGATCAGCGTTGCTTCTTTTCCAACGAATGTAAGGAAATGAGCCACAATATTAACATCCTCAACAGCTTCCTTGTTCATAGCCCAGAGTTTGAACCTCTTCATGTAATACCCAATAATCTTACTCTGGATGTATTTAGAGCAAACCGTGCACCGACAAACATGAAGCACGTTTCTGGCCAGATGATAAAACTTTACGTAAATTCATTAGTTTTATTCGACCCTATTTAGAGTACGAAAATATGATGTTTTCTCCTGCACTTTAAAATATGAAGAAAACTCTGGAACATATCTTAAGTAAATGCACGACTTTAGTTCGGGGACTTCATTTCAAACCTTATGAAGAACGTTTTAAATTATTGGATTGTTATCCATTAACTTTTACAGGACCCGGGCAACATTTTAATGGTCTGTAGTATCCTAAGCATCCCTGGGTACCCTCTAAAATACTTAAGCTCAGTTCCAACACAAACGTTAGGGTCGATGACCAAAAATTAAAGGGATAACAAAGCAAACTGGACTGTAGGGGCAGTTACTCTGGCTGAATTGGTTCTATAAACGTCCCTGGAGTCCTTCTAGCAGAACTTTAATCTACCCTTAAAGTATTAAGACAGTATTTCTCTCTTTGTTAAATAAACCTAGGTCCGTACCTAGAAGTACCGGGGTTCCACTGCCGCTAGATACAAAGCCAGCTAAGCAAAAGTTTCTATTCCATCATCATCATTCACACCATATTATTGAAACGCTAGTTACTGTATACTTAGCCTTCTAATCCTGTAGTTACTTCTGGACACCCATATAATTATTGAATTATGACCTTTTTTTAGGATTTCCCTTTGTGATAAGTGGAATATTCACCAATCTCGTCAATTTGGACAATAAATTATGAAAACAGGATCATTTACATTTCGATTGACATCGAAAAGTAGTTTTTTTCTAATCACAACAACAGAACACAAAACGTCCAACGTGTTTAGGACTAGTTATCCAAATACTGGATATTTTGTGTTTACTAATTAGATGGACTGTTAGGATAAAGTAAACATGTGAGTGTCGCTATCTTTAAAATAAATAAGGCATGCTAAAAACCCTCGGTAGCGATTAAAGAACTGACAGCCTACTTTAAATGTTACAACAATGAATCATGATTTGTTTCGTTTTACTGCGTCTTTCGATCCTTGCTTTCAGTATGAAGTATTGTGATCTGATTGAACGATCTACTTGAGTTATGGTATAAACTCTATTTATTACGTGATTTCATGATTTCCTGGAAAGCTATACGTAGTTGTTATTTACCAAAATATGTAATTTTTATCAGTCGTTTTTAATTACGTTAACTCTTTTCACGCATGCAGCATACATCCTAGACAAGATAAAAAAATAATTCAACTAGCAAATTTTGTTATTTCAAAGCAATATCCCGACTTTCACCAGGAATCAGCTCAATTACACTTTTCTTCTGATTCACGATTAAACTTCTGTATAATGGGTACTTCAAATCCAGCATAATTTCGTGCAATAGAGATATTTGTCGCACACCGACTGTCTAACGAAGTAACTTAAAATTCTGTATTGTGGGATTTCCAACGTTTCATGTCCTCAAAATAATTAAGTATTATGTGGACAAATGTTGGATTATAGGGGTTTTTGGGTATCCTGCCACAAACAGCAAAGTCAACATACATCATGTCGCCTTGTATAGATAATAACATATCATCAAGGCTCTAGTTTCCATTTCTCATAAGTTAGAATTTTACCCCTTTCTCTACCAAGGTTTGACATATTCCAACAGTTCCACCTGACAGTGTATCCTCAAAATGGTATTGAGTTGTTTCCAAGCACGTGAAATTGATCAGTCTACCCTACTAGGGAGACTTATCAGTAGATTTAGTGGTGAGCAGATAATTACCAGCTTTTCGATTTTCATGGTGTGACCACTTTTACAGCTAAATATTCGCTATTTTTCATCACATGATTGTAGCACTATCCTTGCCATTTACTAGCCTTGCTCAATGTGCAGTGCCTTTTTACACAGACAGTCCAAAGCTCTGTGTTTTGAAGGTTTATAACCCTTTACATTAAGTCCTCGAAATAACCTTTGGTATTCTTATCGTTTAGCTTTATCGCACGCACCAGTTTTTTAAAGATAACATACGTCGAACGCTGGAGACTTCTATTTTAGGTTTGTAGTAGCTGTATTTAATGAAACGAAACTATTCTGTTTCTAAGTCTCGTGATAAGCTAGTGCGCACCTCGTTTTTTTCAAAAAGATTATGGTCATGCTTGTATATTCACGATAAAATATTTTCCGTCATCTTTCTACCAGAACAAATGACAGTGCATCGTTTGGAGTAGCAGCTGACATCTAACACACTCTTTCATTTTTACTGCTTATTAAAAAACCAAGTGGTTCTAGATTGATTTCTTAGAGATTCGAAGCAACGAAATATTTATCGAGTATTTCTAAAATGTATCGATCCTTTTCGTCCTAAAAATAAAAAACTTAATAACAAACTTTGTTTTTGTATTTTATTATGTTGGAGAAAACAAGTGATATTCCGAATACATAATACCCTGGCTCGTTACTGTGCTTTCCCAGGAATGCTGCAGTACATTTGATCCGTAGTTTTACTTTTATCAAAGTAATATTACTTTCCCTACGGTTTTTCCGTGGTTTTCTCCTGGTTATTTGGTCTCAATGCAACTCAACAATCTCCACAACCCTATACTCATAATCATCATGTGCTCACTAGTGACTAGCTTCGAGAGGTAATTCCTGGAGCTCTAGTGAGAAGTCGTGACTAGTGGAGTTCAGCAGTGTCAGGTGTGAGACAGTTGCCCACCGAAGATAATGGAAGTGGGTCGTAAAGCATCGTGGGTTTCTTTAAGTTTAAACACGGTACGGCCATCCAGTGCTTCTAGAATTTCAACGGTGGTCTAACACCAATTGGTTCATGATTTCAGTGCAACTCAACAATATCCACAACCGTATACTCATAATTAATTTATTATGATCACACGGTTTTATGTCGAATAATATTTCTAAGTTTCGAGAAATTATTTGTGGGAGTGTAGTTTTTCGTTCCTCATTCCTTTTTAGATACTATAATCAAGAGAAAAAATCTCAGCGAACTAATACAAAAACGTCAACTTTGTATGTTTCTACATGGGTTTTATTATTTGCCGCCCTGTTTTTAAAGGTACATGAAATATTTGGGAAACAAAGTACTTGTTCATCATCGATACAGTCAAAAAAGGCCACGGAATTACAAACCATACTTCGCGTAAAACCTTCCAAAAAGACTGCAAATGATTTTCAAGTTGTGGAAAGTTCGCTGGTCAGTGTGCTACTCACCATCATTTTACAAAGTATGCTACAGTTCAAAATCTCATTCTCCTGCATTCGTAAGTAAAATTAAACTACTAATATTCGTTTTAAGACATCCAAGAAGAGCAAACTTGAGGTATGGGAGGGGATAACTATCAAAGAATTGTCGTCAGCTGCTAAAATATCTCCTCACATAATTCTTAGAACCTTAAACTCAGCCCTTGTTACAAAACACAAAGCAAACACCAATTCAAGTATGATTGCTTTTGCACAGTTAGTTAAACTTTAGAGTTGGAAGATAAAGCGATAATCGAAACTCTGGTGAAATTAATGGGATTCACACCAGCGTTCAGACACCAGATTATTCACGAAACAATTGACTGTGATGCTTATCCAAGGTAATTTAATCTCCACAATTGTAAAATAAATTTTAATGAGGATAAGTTAAATAAAACACTACATTTCCTGGGCCACTAAAAGAGGTCAGAAATTTCGAAAGTGCTTTTCCTATTATGTTTCAACTTCTACACAGTAGAGTGCATTTAATTGTTGACGTTTTTAATTAATGTAGAACGTAGCGTATCTGAAGCTGCTGTGTAATTTTGTTTATATCCAAGTCCACTGACACAGTAGTATTGTATATACCGAGATTAAATTCTACTTTCAAGTATAGATTTGGCGACTGGTTCCACTTTCGTTTCAATCCTCGGGAGAATAAAAGAATCCACTCATCTATCAGGTACTTGTTATGAGGCACACTTTAAATTCGAGAGATATATTAGTGCTACCCGGTTTGTCAACCCGAAGTAAGTGGAGCACGGTTCAAATTTGAGGCATAGTACTTGAAAGCTAAGACAAATTAACTAGGAAGTTAATACTTTCATACCCTATAACCATTGGTTATTGCAGATAAACATTTTAGACAAAGTTGTTAAAAAAATTGTCTTTTGCAATGAAACGTGCGAGCAGTCTCGAATCCTTATTGGTCCTGCTTTCCGCCTAGCCCAGCGAGTTAAGTCCAGAAAACCGATCTGAGCCTCTGCAATATGAATCATTTATTTCAGGCTTGCTGGGTTTATATACAAATCAAACAGACCACATCGTATCATAAAATAGGAAACAACATTTGTACAAAACTTTCAATGCAGGTAAACTACACTTGGTGTTTTCCACACGTTCAATGATCACTCTGAGGTCGAAAGATAAATTGCCTACACTAGCCACCTGTTTCTGTATCCATCAATTCAACTGCTCCTGTGGAGCAAGTTATATCGGCAGACGTTCTAGGAATTTGTATATTCGGGCTCATGAGCACCTCCTAATGTGGTTAAGCAAATGTGTAGTTAAAACGGTTAACAGCTTCATTTCAGCCCATTTAATTCAGACGCAACACACAACCAACATGGAGCAATCTTTCGCAATAATATATCGTGTTGACAGCAGTCTACCTAATTCTGTCAGACTGAGAATCCTGTAGATGGCTGAAGCAATTGCTATTTGGATCAAAAAGTCAGAGCTTTGTATCCAGAAGAAATCTGTTCAGCCGCTTATTTTACCCTGGCCAGCTTCGGGCCCAACTAGTTAATAATCAATTTCATAATGTGGTGATGTAATTTGATTAATCTTCATTTTTATGTCCTAAGCTTATCTTATTCACACATCTTACTGTGGTGCGTGATACTTATATTGACATAAGTAGTAGTGGAAAACAAACAAATGTCAGACATAAAGAAGGCGCAACAACAGAGGAGACCGTGGAAACCTTTTGCAGTGGCGGACATAGTGCAGTGTAGAGAACGGAAAAGTAACGTAGCAGGGGGATCAATGTCGGGAAAGCTGATCCCAAAATGGGAAGGACCGTACGTCCTCACGGAAAGACGTGGCTCGGTCTACGAGATCCGGAGAGAAGACAAGCAGAAGCGCGTAAATGCCAGTCAACTACAGAGATGGTTTCAAGACCATTATGAGTGTGAGTCACAAACAGCACCGAAGAAGACATCTGTACGGCGATCAGAAAGACTACGAAGACACCTTATTAAAGTTGTGGACGAGTGTGGTGTGTCTACTTATATTGACCTAAGTAGTATATAACGCGAGTCAGAAATGTAATTTCTAGCAGCAGAAGATCGGAAAGATCAAGAAAGGAAGAACGGGAATAGAAAGCAACTAGTCTGGAAATGCAAGAACAGTGAAGTCTGAGACAATTATTGAACATTTTGCAAATTAAGTATTATAGTATGGTTTTTCTATTTTGCTAAGTAACTCTGTAATGTGCGAAATATAATTCGGTTGTCGCCACTTGTGTTTTCCTTCACTACGATACTATTGTCATTATTATTATTACTATTATTATAATTACACTTGCTAATCTTTTTGAGAAATTTATTCAGCATCCAACCCTATCTGCTATATCTGACCTGAATAATATTACGTAATTTCTGATATGTAATTACATTATCCTCTCTCTCACCCCTATGTTGACCATATTTATACTGATCATGTATCTCACAATTTCATTTCACGTAGAAACTAATTCAAGTTAACACTTCATATTAGTCATCCCAAAACTAACGATTTTATTTTATTTTATATCACAAACAGTCTTTAATTCATATGTTACAATTTTATATGATGTACTCTGCCTTAAATCTGGCCAATTTTATGGATTATTAATTTGGATTTATAATTATAGAACCTGATGGGAAATTATTGAAAAGAATATTCTTTGTTCATATAATTATGTTTTAACTGAATTGCAATCAAAAAATGTTATTCTGGTTACCTGACATATTTAGGTATTAGTTCGAAGTTAATGTTAATTAACAGTTTTGTTTCAGGTTAAACCAATTATATTAATAATTTTCACTTTTACATGAGGAAAATCGACCTATATTATGTCTTATTTATTTGAGTTCAGTTATCATTTTCTATCTCAACCTTGTTTCCCTCATTTTTTTAGACCACCTTGTCCTCCGGAGAAATGTGAACCACGCCCCCCCATTGTCGCTGTCCTGGGTCATGTGGATCACGGAAAAACAACTTTGTTAGATGCTTTACGCTCTAGTAGAGTTGTTGACGAAGAAGTTGGAGGTATAACTCAACATCTTGGCGCATTTACAGTATCTTTGTCATCTGTTGAACGCAATGCTGGATTTACAGATCCCAATCCCGTGTCATTTTCCAGAAGCATCACTTTTCTAGATACACCAGGCCATGCAGCATTTTCTGGCATTCGCTTTCGAAGTGCAAAAGCAACTGATATTATGCTTTTGGTAGTCGCTGCTGATGATGGGGTTAAACCTCAAACTGTTGAGGCAATTCGTTACGCAAAAGAAACAAACAGTGAGTTTTCCCATAAGTTTGTTTTATTTTATGGATGGCTCTTCTTAAACACATTGAGTAATGATAACGTAGTTTAAACTCTCTGAATGGGTGTATTCCGTTTACTAGTACAAACGTAATCTGTTTGTTTTGTGTTTAGAAAGAACAGATCGTTTTGCTAGTCCTTGTCGATGAACATGCATTTTAGAAGTAATCTGGAAGAAAGGAATGTTGGAGTGATCCATTATTTGAAATATACTATGTCGTAATTATTTTATATCTCATTTTTTAATGAAAGTTGAAACATTAGGTCAATGTTCAAGTGTCAAACTTATAAAATGACTCGTTGATTTCTGAAACGGTATTGGTAGGCGGTACCACGACATTCTGACGGAGCTCGATATTCTGTAGAACTAGTCTCAAACAGTCGCCAAATGTCTGGAGACCCTGAATCCAGTTAGGGAAATGGCGAAGTCATCGAGTTAGTATACTTCTTTTCTTGTAAAGTATGATATTTCAATCAAGCAGTCAGTCATCCATAAGCGACGTAGAACGTGGCACATTTATGCAACAGTGCAAGTTGTAACACCACATCAGCGCAGCAAAATGAAATTATTAGAAAAAATGCCAAGTTAATAGAAGTAATAACAATATTAGTGATGTTAGAAAAGATAACTCATACACACTATAATTTAAGAAGAAAAACTGAATTTGCACAATTAGAAGTAAACGACAATCCTAAAACTCAGGATCTAAGAGAAGACAAAGAGTGAGTGTATTTCCGCCATTGTGCTCGGTTTTGAGCCGTGTTGCCCATTGTTAGCAGGCTTACCCCAACCAGATAGACTATATTTACCACCATTGTTTCTTTTTGGCAATCAGTGAATTCATGGACTTGTTCAGAGTATCAATAGAGATCCACTGTTTATTCTGGTGCTCCTTCAAATCCAAAACATGGCATTTTGAAACTATTGCTTCTTTAATCTCTTCCCATCTTCTTTACAAAGTGTCCTCCCTTTCTTCTAGTAGATCTTGTAAGTGTTAGAACTTGTTGTTGCGAGCCATATTGTGCTTCTTGAGCTGGTTAGCATCTCGAAGGTGGCGTGTGCTATACTCTTGTTGCGCTCTTTGTCCAATTGTCCAGTGTTTCTTTAGCTTCAATTTTAGCTCGGCCACCACCAGATGATGATATCAAGCGTTATCAGCTCGTTCCTTTATTTTTACGTTTTTCATGTGCCTTCTGAATTTTTTTATTTATGCATCTGTGGCCGATCTGGTTTTCTGTGGTGATTTATTGAAGCTCATGTAGATTTGTTTATGCGTTTGTGGGTAAAGTGTTGCCACCTATTATCATGTTAAAAACACGGAGATCTACTAGCCTCTCATTTTTCTCGTTCCTAACTACTGTTCCATGTCGCCTTGTGGTGCCTTCGTACCTGTTGGTGTCCACCCCGACTTTGGTGTTCAGGTTCTTCATCAAGGTCACTAGGTCTTTCCAGGGGAGTTATCTACAATGGACTGTGTCCTCGTAAAACTGATGCTTACCATATCTGCCGCTGTCATCGATGAGCCCGTATCACTGAATGACACATATCGTAATCCCTTCCTTCTTTGTTTTGAAGGGTGCGTTGGTCGTTCTGGAGCCACGTGATCCACATCCTGTGGGCACTTTCCATGCTTCTTTGGACAGCATTAGTGCAACTCCTTGTGTGCTTGTAGGGCATTTTACTCATCGTAGCTAGAATAGGACATAAGCTCTCCTGAAGCTAGCTTTTGTCCAATGAGTTTCACTTACTCCGACCAGAGCCAATTTGTATCCTCTCATTTCTGCAGATATTTTAATGGTCCTCCCGGTTGTTCTGGTTGCCGGGAGAGGAATCGGCCTCGAGATTTCCCAAATATATCGGTTTTCATCATGACGCGTCACAGTCAGTCAGCTACAACGTAGGACCAGGCACGTATGTGCATCGGTCCAATTTGCCACACCTCATTAGCACAACAAGATGAACACCAAATTCATAGAAGTAGTCACTTCAGTGGTAGATAAGAAATACATTTCATCTAAGGATATGATACAGGGAGAAAGAATTAATTTGTAGAAAGAAAAGTATGGAGTGATTTTAATCTCGCGTTTTAAGGCAAGACAAAGAGTGTATACACCTACGCCATTGTCATCGATTCTGAGCTATGTCACAGTCTCCAACCATTAGTTACGATAGTCACGCGGACCCCAACCAAGTAGTTTGCATCTACCAACATGGCTCAGACGAGAAGTTAGTGCCTTCAAGCACCGATGCCACGTTTTAGTTTGGCCGCCTCTTACTTTCTTGCAGGCATCCCCAACACTAGTCAGGCATCTGTAGCCAAATACTAGTAGATTACTAGTATCTTCTACTCTTAATGACCTTGTTTCGCAGCCGTAAAGTCGAACAGAACAAACTGCTGCACAGTATACCCGTCTTTTAATTGATAGACGGATATCACACCGCCCGAGGCGTTAAAGCCGTTTTCTATGAAGACTCTTCGACTCCCAGGATAGAGTCTAACTGGTTAGAGTGATTTCTCCAGTTAGCGTTTTTGGCAATGTTGTTTTCCAAGGAATTGTATTTATAATCCCATGTCCAACCCTCTTTGTCTACCTAGGTTTGGGACCGACAGTAACCGCACAAACACACCAGGTGGACTTTAAAATTATTTATTCAATATTAATCAATGTAATTTTGAGTCATGCTTCAGGGATGTAAGAGATAATGGTACTGTCATTTTACCCTAACCGATGTTAATGAAAGATTGTAAGCCCACTTCCGCTTTCAAATACTATCCAATAGATTATCAATTGAATTTGTAAATTACCTATTATTTTAGATATGATGAAATTCTTTATGAAACGATCTAAATGGATATTATGTATATTAACGTTTTAGCTCCTATAGTTGTCGCAATCAATAAAATTGATAAACACGATATCAATATGGTAAGCAAAAATTTATTGTTTTTAGCAATGAATAATATATATAAAAAAAGCAGCTGAATAATAATAATAATAATTTTCTTTTATTTACGTCTCACAAAATTATGGTAGGTTCGCTTGTTTTGATGACCAAATTTTTCGACCAATCGGTTGTAGATGGCATGGAACCTGGCACATGTATACTTTATTCCGAAGAAAATGAAGCACATAATGCGAAAATTTATGTAGAGAATTTACTGAGCAAGGGCAAACATGAATAAATTTTATGAATCAGATTGTTGATGAGAGAATAAAGTTCATTTACTCTGAAATAGTTAATGAATCTGATAATTGGTTTAATTAAAAACATAGAATCTGAGAAAGCAGATTAGAAACATTCGTTAATTCAGTTAATTTTCAACTATTTGCAGTTTTCCATGAGATCAATATCGACTTGTGAGGGATGCATGATTTGTTGATAATATTACACTGAAGGGAATTTGTTTATGTCACTAAATATTAGCTACTTATTGTGTATGACTCAAACAATCCATCTTTCCATCTCATAAAACTTCCACTACTCCTACCGTTTACATAACAACACTAGCCCTGGTATAATGTGTCGACGCGACTCGAGAAGAGAATGAAACCCATCCCATTGCATGCCAAATCAATTGTAATCCTTACCTACATGGTTACACTAACACTAGGGAATTCATTCCATATATGATTTATACTACCTACCTGACTTATATGAGGTTATCACATAAAAAAAACTCACCAGGGGATAAGCTGTTTACCTCCTCTATCTTATGATCGTGGAAACATCCTTGGGTGGATGTGTTGCTCGTGGACATGTATTGGCGTTTGAGACCGGTTCCAATGTTATTGACAGACGTCTAGTACATTTGCACATGTATCTCACGGGAAACACTGATAATTACTTGATAAACAGGAGTAGCTCCAGATTTGTGGGTTATTAATGCTTTAGCCTTCGTGTATTCTCTTAATCCTTCTGTGACCACGTGGTGATGTCTTTGTAACACAGTTTTTTCGTTACCCTCTGGTGGTTATTAGTTCTGACTCGGGTGCAAATGTTGTTAGATGAATGGTCTGCTAATTTTAGTATCTCTATCGGATCTAACCCCAGTAAACTGAGGGATGGATTCTTTGTAGTGTATATTGTTGCATTCGTAGTTGCATTACCTTTAGAAACAGTCCAGGATACTTCAACAATATTTAACTTTCCACCGGAAGCACTGTGTGCTAGTATCGTCGTTGGGCGAACTGGGGGTCTTCCAAGTTCCTGGGGTGGTATGAGTAATGTCAGATGCTGTATCGAGTTGAAGAAAGATACAGTGTTTATTAACGTCCACAGTTACATATTTTCTTTGGCGGTAAATACCTGCTCGGTTATGAACTATCAATATTTAGTTATCACACGAGGTCTGTATTTCTTGGAATAGGGTTTCCATGGATGATCTCGATAGGTTCTTTTTCTGCAGCTGGTCTCTTTATGGCATTTACTGTGACATTTATATGGACGGAACTTCTTGTAATGCCAACTTCCACATGGCCAACATGGAGATGAAGTCTGATTGTCTATGTGGGATGGTTTTTGTGAGCTCGAATCTTTTCGCATATAGCGTGAACGTATAGCGACCAGCTATTGTTTTCAACCATGGAGGTATTATGTTTCAAGTTTACCAGTCTCCGCTATTCTGTGGTTACTTTTTGTAGCGTTATGTTTGGATATCGTTCAATTTTACTTAAAATTCTGGTTCTGATATCAGCATCTTCAGGAGATTGGAGACTGCACACAGATATAAGACTGTCAAACTGACCTTCTATCATTGCCGATTGTTTAAGCCGCTTGCAATCGCGATTTACTAAACCTGAATGTTTCACCCAGTCATCATCACCAGCCTCTGTTATCTTGAGGCACTCATAATAGATAATTAAATAAAGATTATTGTTCATCAAAGATTTGTGACAGGATATCAATTGTTGCATCAAAAGAAAAGTCTTCTGGGTTCTTTGAAAGAATGAAATTACTGTGACCTTCGTGTTCAAGTTTATTGGGGTGGATCCTGAAAAATCTTCATATTTCTTGAGTCAGGTTTCATGAATAGAATTGTTGATGAAATCGGTATGCGGGTTACATGGGTATTCAGTAAGTCCTCTGTGATTAAGGTTCATTTATTGCGTTAGGATTCCCGGGATACAAACTTGGGACTGTTCATGCCGTTTTTCCCGACGTTCAGGCACAGATTCTACTTGTTCAAGAGTTACTGGCACTGCAATTGGTATACCTCGTCGCCAGTTCGCTACTTGATTACGACAGAATACAGTATACAACTATCGTAAGTAGAACGTGTAAAACCCTTATAGTCGTAAATCAAAAGATCGAAGGAAAGCAGCAAAAATGGGTATTGCGTAAAAATCACAAATGTATAAAAAACATGAGTGTTTATACTTATTGATATTGGCTATAGACACCATCATAATTCTGCCAATCTCCAAGGAGGCAATTTATGCGACTGTCTAATCGTCGCATGTCACGTTAGTAATCTAGAATACTCTACAAGTTCCAATTGTACGAAATCTCTTCGAATCCTTTAGAGCCTCCGGACGCTTTGTCTTGCGTTTCAAATCCATCCCAACAAAAGAACCTTGCAAAAAAACGCTGACCGGAAAACCTATGGACACTTAGACTTTCTGTTCTGCTTTAGGTTTTTATTTCAAGAAAGCTTCTTCAAAAGGGTAGACTGCACTTTCAATTTTTGTTGCACATCTTTCTTCTACTCAGATGTGGTTCATTTATCAAGCTAAAACTCCGACTCTTCGACTGTGTAAATATTGTAAAATCATTGCTTAAGTTTTCATGTTTTTGATTATTCGTCTTTTTAGTTTGTTTTGCGATCGAACGCTGGTCAGTCTATTCAAACACGACTCAGAACCTGACACATGTAATCACAATTGATTGATCACTGGGTGGTGATCAATGTCATGCTTGTCTAGTCTTTATTAGTGCAGATCGAATGCTATCGGTCATGTTGCAATGTGGCCACCAGTCTAGGTGACTCGACACTGCGGGCACTATGTATTGAGATTAGATTACATCTCAGTCCTACAGAAGGTCACTCGCGGCTCGGATAACTCAGTGGTAACGTCTCTGACTGTGAAGCTGGGTGACACGAGATCGAATCCGCCAGGGGGCACCAGTTTCCTCAAGATTACAGGTACACATTGCTGACGAGTGCGAAGTAGCACGAAACCCGGGTCCAGGGTTTCCTGTTGACTACCTCCAACCACCATCTAATGGTGTTACCACTGGATGTCAGCAATCTTTCGGGGACAACGATGATCAAACCCAGAGGGTCGTCTAACATCCTCAACTCGGAGAGGCCAGGTTTCACAAGCATAGAGCAGAACTGCTCTCACCGACATCAGGAAGGCGCCAAAGGTGGCCCAGATTGGCATAAGCCGCTCTGGCTTTCACTATACGTGCATTGATCTCAGCACTCACACCCCCACCAGCACTTATGCAGCTACCCAGATACACAAACTTCTCGACTACTTCTATCTGCTCAGCACCCAGGGTGAGTACAGGATTGGAATCCTGCCAGTCTTGTAGAAGTACTTTGCACTTCGAAGGTGCAAAGCACATACCATACCTACGGACACTGGTTGCCAACTGATTAAGTGCGGATTGCATGCCTTGGGCATTATCGCACAGTAAGACAATATCATCCGCATACTCAAGGTCGAGAAGTCTGTCTGCAGGCAACAGATCCACACCGCCATTACTTACATCCATCAGAGCTGTTTCCAGAATGTCATCGATGGCAAAGTTGAAGAGGAATGGTGAGATTGGACAACCCTGCCTAACCCCACTGCTCGAATGGAACAATGGAGAGAGGTGGTTGTATGCCCTCACTCTGCCTAAGGTGTTTGTATATAGGGCTTTTAGGATGTTAATAAACTTCTCAGGCACACCCTTCTTCAATAGACAATCCCAGAGAACAGTCCTATCCAACGAATCGAAGGCAGCCGTGATGTCAAGAAACACTACGATTGTTGGCCTTTGATAAGTATGACGGTGTTCTAACATTTGGCTAAGGGTGAATATATGATCAATACATCCTCGACCAGAACGAAACCCAGCCTGCTCCTCGCGAGTCAATGTTTCTCAGGTTTTGAACAACCTACGAAGTATGACGGAAGCCAATAGCTTGGATGCAATCGGAAGTAGACTTATCCCCCGATATTTGTTACAGGAACGACGTGAACCCTTTTTAAAGATAGGAACAACTATCGACTCATTCCATCACGTTGGTACACTCTCTAGCTCCCAGAACTTTGTAAACAACATTGTCAGTTCCTTAGCCAGAAAGTCACCACCATATATAAAAAGAGCCGGAGGTAAGTCATCTGGGCCAGGTGATTTGTAACTCTTCAAGAGTTGGAGTTCCTTGCGGACTTCCGCCTCACTTGGTGGATCAGTCATCACCGGCCATGGAGGACAGGAGAGTCTGACCGATGTTGCCGGAGCACCAGGCCAGTTGAACTACCCTTCGAAAAATTCTGCCCATCGTCCAAGACGTCGACGGATGTTAGTGATTGGCATCCCATCATCCTCGTGGACTGTTTCGCTCACACCAGACTTCTTGCTGCCAGTGGCTCGGATGAGTTGGAAAAGCTTCCGGTAATTACCAGATGCAGCTGCTGCTTCAAGCTCATTAGCACGCTTCGACCACCAGGCTTCTCGGTCCTTACGCAAGCTTTGCCCCATTTCCTTACGTAACATCCTTCGTTTGTGGTCAAACTCACGGTCACCTCTTAAAATCAATGCTATGCATCTTGGTTTCCAACTATCAGGAACAACGTCCTCGTTTAACAAATGTGATAAGACTACACTTAGAAGTGTTCCCAGGATCCAAGCCGTTTCTTTTAGTATAGTAGATTTAACCATGTCTGGATCAGAAGAATATATTTATTTGTATGTTTTACCTGTGTTATGCTAGGACCTAAATGTGTATTAAGTAATTCTTTTGGCGTTTGGATTTAGACATTAGATTAGATACTGTGTTATGCTGTGTTTTGCAAGTATTGTTTTTTGCTGTAAATAAGAGTACAATAATATGTAAATGACAATCTGCAAGATCAAGCGATATATATACACGTCACTGGTGTTAAACTTGATATCATCTAGTTTTAAATCAAACCTAACGTAACTTGTGATAGATTCAATTTGTAGTTCTCATGGATGCTTAATGTTGTTCACTTCTCTGAGCTAGATAATTTATTATCGAACTTTTATTGTTGTTTTGGACATCATCAACGTCTTCTTCGTGTAGAAGTAAGCTTCTTGTTATTACGAAACCAATGATGTAGTTGGTGATATTTACAGATTTCGTTGTCTTCATATATTTGTGTATTTAAGTCGAATGTCTTGTTTGATTGACCTCTAACTAGAGTTTCTTTAGTTTGTATGTGCTTTATATATTGTTGATAAATAAAAGTTAAACTGTAAAATGTATAATTAGACTTTATGCTAATATTTACATAATCATCGAATGATATGCCAGCCAAAAGATACTAATTTCAATTTTTTTTTATATATTAGGATAAAGTAGTCCAAGGTCTAGCTACTTATGAAGTTTTAACTGAACAGTTAGGTGGAGATATACAAGCAGTTCCAATATCAGCATTAAAACGAATAAATCTTTCTGAATTATTAGATGCTATTATTCTGCAAGCTGAAATAATGCAGTTGAAAGCAGATCATACCGGATTGACTGAAGGTATTGTTTTAGAATCGGAAACACTTCATGGGATTGGGTAATTATTAGTAAATTAATTTTCGTATTTGTACACGTGTTTATGTGTTTAAGATCGATTATTGTCTAATGTATTGCAATTTTTTTAAAAAATATTCAGAACATGCTATTTTCTCTTAAAATCATTTCCTCAATATGATGCTTGTCCATATTCAACACTTATAAACGTGTCACTTAATTGAGTTCAAAAGCAAATGTCATAGGCTTATCTATTACAGGGATTGTAATACGTATTACATACTTGTATTTGGAATTGTGCTGAAGACAAGTGATATATATGACTAGTGTAGATATTAGTTTCTACTTTATGAACTGTCATGAATCTTGACGTTTATGGGATCGATTTTGTGTAGACTTGTGCCTGTCCACTGTTGAATTATCTCAAACTGAAAGGAAACAGCTGTCTAATGCTCCCTGATTTTCATTGATACTTTAAATTATATCAGTTCTAGGTGAAAATCATCTTCAAACTATGTGAAAAATTAACACAAAACCATTTTATCTTATGTACCTTTGTTAGATGCATAGGTGTTTTCAATCATAGACTAACATTTTTCCAATTTCCTCCTTCCTGTAACGTGACGTGTCGTTTTTTTTCTTCTGATTTCACTCACAATCTAAAGGAACGAAGTTTTTTGATTTATTTGATTTTTGCTTAACTATTATTGGGTTCTTTCTAAACAACAGATACTTAATACTCTTCTCTTATAGCAAAACGGCTACCTGTCTTATTACTCGAGGTGTTTTGCGTAAATCACCCAATAGTGGTCCACTTATAGCTGGTGAAGCAATCTGTACCCCACGAATCTTGCTAAACGATGCAGGAAAACTCGTGGATTCAGTTAAACCCGGATTTGTAGCGCGGGTAGCGGGTTGGAAAGATCTCCCCTCTGCGGGAGATCTTATCCTAGAGGTAGAATCTACGGTAAGTCTTGTACTTCTTGTTTTTTTTATATGACTTGTAGGTCATTACATATTTCCATTGAATGGGATTATGGAGATTCATTCAAGTTGAAGATGATTTTCGTTGCAAACTGATATCATTATCAGAACTGTTCATCGCAAACATGTTTCCAATCGACTTCTGAATACTAATCACGGTTTCGATCAGTTATCTTGATTGTTAAATAGCTGAACGGAAACTAATTAATTGATGCCATATTCATGACTGATGTTTGCTCAAGATACCGACTTGTTGGGATCACTGACATTCCCCTCGCTGAAGAAACAGCTAAACGGTTGATTACATGGATATATCTTCATCCTACTTATTTTTCTGCTATATGCAAATTGCCTGACCTATCGACATAATACATAATATACAATATAACATCCGCAGATTATTGAATATGCATTAAAATTAGAACTTTACATGTCGTTCAGTGTAAAATGTCTTGAAATAATATTCATGTAATGCCATTATTTAGTACCATAAAAAGTACATAGCATATAATCCATTTGGATTTAATGTATTTACTATAAACATCTGTATTTCCCAATTTCCGACGAATAAAACATGCAAAATGTCGTAATTATTATGATAACGCGCCCATAAATTATTGGTTTTTTGAATACATTTCATTTTAATGCGATTCTTTATTTGGAATTTAGTAATTCCTCACAATTATCGAACGTATCGACTTTTTGTCCAGTATGTGTATGTCAATGATTTAACACTAGTCTATACAAATCCCTATAAGATACTTTTCATGTTTTCATATGAATAACTTGTAATGCATTTCGTATACATTATCTGAAATTTTTTGTTGAATAATTAGACTGTCGGTTTTGTTGTCTTTTTCGTTTTCACGAATCACTTTAGAAGCGAGCTAATGAAGTTCAACGATATCGGCGGTGTTTAAAGGTACAGGACAAAGTTAAAGAAGACCGTGATGCATATGATCTTCGAGCGTCTCATCATCGAGAACATCGCGAGAAATACGCAGAAAAACGTTCGAGCCTTCATCTACGTCAGTGGCGAAAACTTAAAGTATGTCTATCGTCTATTCGTGTACGGTCTATCAATTCCAACTTACCACAAATTAAAATACTAATATAACTGAAATCTCTTCGTCCCTACAAAATGTTTCGGTTTCTCTAAGCATTATCATGCAGAACAATATATTTCAATCGGAATATTTTACACCACAAACACGAATTAGGTATTTTTCCTAATACGTACATACAAAAACTTTGAACTTGACAATTATTCAAGTTATTTGGATGTTATTTATTATGCTTAATATTAATTCAAGGCTAAAGGTATACAAGTTCAGGTCATAAATTCACCTTAGTTGTCAAATCTTTATTTTGTCTCAGTGTAGATTAATTACTAGGTCTGCTCATGTGACTACCATAATTTTCTTCCTTAATACAAAACTTTTATCAATTTAACCATTCTGCGATCGATTGTCTGTGTAGTTTCATTAAAGTCACGAACCGTTCAAAACTCGACAACCATTGAAAACCTGGAGGTACTGGACAGGCGTTCCGTTCTAGTATGGGACTTATGAGCAGAGTTCATACACGATCCCGCAAGCGGAAATCGAATCTTTGGTCTCGCGCGTGAACGCTTAACCTCTAGACCGCTGAACCTGGATCCATTGGTATACAAGTCTAACTTCAATCAGTCCACAATAGTGCGTGGCCACCTTCTGTGGTACCTTCCTGACACTTGACAAGGTTTAGCTCCACAACCCTATATTGTTTAAGTAGTTTTCACTGAATACTGTTCTTAAATGAGTATAAACTTAATTGTGTATATCCTTTAGTTTAAAGAAATATGTACACTCCATCAATTGCTGTACAACAATAAGAACTCCTTGTGCAATCTCATTCCAGGTATTACCAATATTAAATAACACAAACTTTACATCGGACTGTATTGTTATGATACACTATTCGAGCCAATCATCAATTTCTTTGTATGATTTATTGGGCAATAGCATCCTAATTAATTACTTGGAGCTGAAATTTGTTTGAATAATCGTTTCCTACTCTAAACAATTAGCACAATCCCGGCTTTTCATGATCTTGATTGGTATTTGTGAAAAGATGCCAATTCATAATGTTAAAAAAATTATTATTTATCATATAAAAATGACGAATCAATCATTGTAATAATTTCAGGAAATTATGTTTGGAAACATGATTTATTAAACTGTCTGTTCTCGAAATACAACAATCGTTATCTTACCAATTAACTAATTGTTTATTCTAAACTATATTCATAATATAAAACCAGATTATTCATGGCTCACCACTTTTGGTATGACTAATGAATAGGATTGTTTTTCCATTAATGTCAAGTTCTCTTAATAATTCATAGAAGATTCAATTTACATTTTAAAAAATGACAGTTATTGGCAAACAAAAATGCGTTAAAAACTCATCAGTATCAAGTTATCGAAATATATTGTACATTTAGGCTTGTTGAAACAATTTCTAAACCCACAATACTGTAAATTCAAGGTGTATTACAAGGTACAATTTCGGAAATCATATTCGAGTGTCTGAATATAAATGCAGCAGTATTCTCATTATATTTCTACTCTCACAAACTGAAGCATCAGTTTTAATAAGTTAAGTAATTCTTAAGAAACATTTGAATAATGCAAAGATTATCAGAGTTATGTGATACATTACTGCAATGCATTTCGAACAATCTGATCACGCATTGACAGCTCAGACTTTATAAAACTAATAAACGTTAGATTGATCTGGTGTCCTTCCTTTTAGTCTTATATCTTGTAGTCCGGTGGTTTATTTGTTATAGTACTTTGATTTCGGTGATCGATCTGGTCGCTTCTTCGGCTTGGATGTATATAACCAGATATCATATCCAAATTGTGGCTTAGAGCTGACTTCATGAATCTATACTTGACCACCTAGTTCTTTCATTTAGTAAGTTGATTATTCTTGAAATTCGTAATAGAATACAAATTAATAAGGATAACGTAGTTGAAAAAATCCGCTTAACTTTCATCTCAATCATCAGTGTACTTTACATTATTTAATTTTTTAAAATTTTATTTAGTTAGAACGTGATTCAGCTGAATCTAGCTTATGGAAGGAAAATTCTAATAGAATTTCCTTACCACTTGTAATCAAATGTGATGTACAGGGTAGTTTAGAGGCGATAAAAACACTCCTTTCTACCTATTCATCAGATCAATGTAAAATAGAATACTGCATTACCGGTGTTGGTCCGTTGACTGAATTTGAAGTAGACGCGGCCGCTGCAGTTAAAGGTTGGTATTATTCTATTAGATTGCTTTGATTTTTTCATCATGGACTACATTTTGTTGATTTGTGTTTTTTAAAGGTTGATTCTAAAAAACCAGTTTATCATGTATTCAGAATTTATATTTATAAAAAATATGAATGACCCTAATCATAACATACTACTGTCATTATATAATTGATGTGATTATCTATCAGTTGTGTGTATTTATATAGTGCTTATGCTAAAGCTTCTATATCCGCATGAGCTTGGAAATAACGAGCGTTTCGGAGACGTTACTGTCTTAAGTAATCACTATAAAAAAATGAAAATTGCTCGATGCGAGCATAAAGTTGTGCAGTGCTTCTAAAAATCTAGCTCTTTAGATAATTGTTAATGTTCACTTGTCTACCTGAATATTTTATTGAAGCCACTATCCACATAAAGATCACATTCGAGTTTATTGACAGCTTTGCGGAACAGTGTTGTTATTTATATCACATATGTTTACAGGCAAAAGCTAATAAATGAAACTTGAATCCCCTTTAATGTGATTTCCGCTATTTTTAAACCCGTAAAATCACTACTCAGAAGTAAAAAGTCTATAAATAATATTCGTCAATAGGTAAAAACAGTAGTTCCCTTGTTTAATTCACATGATCAACCGTCACAAGTTTTGATTGGAAGCTCAATTTACTTAGGAGGTAGTATCTTCTACATGGGTGCGACCAAATTTTGCAAATAATGAAATCGTATTGATCAGATATGTGTCTTCCTTTCTGTTCTTCTTACCATTTTAATCTAAATTACTAATATAATTAAGATTGGACACTATAAACAAAAAGGTAGTTTTTATATTCATGCTTGTCATAGTTTCATCTACTTTAACAACAGAAACTTCATTACATGTACTATATATGTCAACGTTTAATTTCCCTTAGGAAATACCTATTTTTAAAACTATTAAATAGAACACCAAAGAGATTGACAAGTACTTTGTATAATTCAAATTTGGTTACTTACGTAAAATCACAAAACAATATAAATAATACATCCAATGTATCTGCAGCTGGAATATTTGCGATATAAATCTAAGTTGTGGATAAACGATATAGCAACAGATAATGAGTCGAATAAATACTTGCAGTTAATAAAATGTAGAAATATTGTAAACACATTAAAAATATCTATGCTGGTTACCCCTATAAATTGTTATCCCACTTAACAATATTTTAAATGTGAATATTTGTGGTTACATTATTTGTACACTATTTGAATTGTACTGTGTTTTTGTCACACATAGTACTAATTCTTCTGTTGTATAAAATCTTTCCATCTTCACGTCGAATAGAAACTCAGACAAACTTCTTATATATTTAAATGTTCCTGTTGGATAGGTACTGTCATATGATCTGTTTAACTAGAGGATACAACGTTCAAGTCAATTCATAACGTTTAATTCATCTGGTTCTTTATTCTTGTTTTCTATACATTATACATAAGACTATTAGATTACACTCGATGGGATAAAGATTGCCTATAAAAATGAGCGCGACATCCTTAATCACAAGGATTCTGACGCAAAATCAATTTCCAGCATGTCATGTACAAACTACTTAGAAAATATCTACCTGTATGGATTTCTAACTAGTAAAATCATTATAACCATGTAAACCAACAACCTAGCTTGCACAAACTAGTATCATAACTTTGAAGATATAATTCAGATGCCTACAGTTAAAATTTAAACTTAATAGTGCATGAATTTTTCAATTTTAGCAAATGTACTACTATTCAACATTCATGCTCTTCCTGAAGCAACAATTACAGCTGAACATAATTGTGTTAAAATTAAAGAATTCAATATTATTTATCGATTGGCTGAAGAAGTTAGGGAACTATTGAATGAAAAGCTCCCACCAGTATCAGTGGAGAAGATAATTGGTCAGTTTCTAAATTTTTTGAAGTTATTTTTCCCGAATTTGAATAAATGTAGGTTGGTTTATCTTAAAATTAGACATCAAGGACACTACCGTATTCCTGTATGTTTTGCTAAATCCTAATATATACAAAGCCGCTTAAGTATAGGATGCAGATATTATTTATGAAAAACACACGTCACACTGGAAAACTCATATACTGAAACATGGAAATACTAATCAGATATAATAATTCCCCTCTCATTAGCGTCAAACTACCAGGACTGTTCACCAATAAATGGTTTCTTAATACGCATCAATATATATTCTAGGACAACTCGTAACTTGCTTTTATTAATTACGATGCATTTTCTCTGATCACCGTAGAACTGATATCATTTATGTGCTGATATTTTAATAACATATCCCATGCTAGTGTATGCTCACTTTTCGACCATAATTATAGATCCCACACTAATATTCAGCGGGGAATATTTGGTTTAATTCAGTAATTGTTCACTGTGTAACGTTAATGAGACACCTATTATAGAATAATGCAATTTATTTTACGATGCTTAATCTACACCAACTTAAGTGACTAGATTGGTCAGAGATGATTCTTTGAGTACAACTGTCAAATCATCAGTCACTTTTTGTAACATCATCCATTATTATTTCAGCACATAAATATTGGTACAAGAGGGCGCCACATAGATCGAATGATTTATGTGAGGGCTGTGATACTGCCCGGGTGCCCAAACCGAAGCAGGTGGTTTTCTTAGGAGGCCACTCCTAGAGCCTTCGACCTGAAGGTCTGATCCACAAGGCAGTGGAGCATCGTAAGGAGATGCAGTCCCATGGAAGCTGGTGACCAAAAATTGGTTCATACGCCATTTGTTCCTTCAGGATACTGGAGCCCATATGCACCATTGGTTTGGGATCCGCTTAAAGCGCCGGACACTCGCTTTTCGTTCTCTCATTTTCGTAAACAACACCCGCGCCAAAAGAGAAGGCAGTGAATAGGACTTTCCTGACAGAGGCTATATACGCGTGACCGTGTGAGAGCATTTCGAGAGGGAGGGCCCACCCCACTCTCGGCCATACCAGGGCCGTAGATGTATGGAAGCACGTTACGCTCTGAGTCTGAGTAAACAACTGTCGCTCGTATAGAAAGTTCAGTAAACTTATTCTTTAGTGACGACATTCAACGACTCCATAGATTTCTGTTTCTTATAAGGCAATGAATAAAGAGACCTAAATTAACAAAAACCTGTGGCTACAAAGAACAAAAAATTGAGTGAACATATTATTACGTAGTTTGTTGATTTTCCCACGGTTTATAATCAGTTTTCTCCTTCTTTTAGCAAACTCTTTTCTCTACAA
Source organism: Schistosoma haematobium (assembly GCF_000699445.3). Classification (NCBI taxonomy): domain Eukaryota; kingdom Metazoa; phylum Platyhelminthes; class Trematoda; order Strigeidida; family Schistosomatidae; genus Schistosoma; species Schistosoma haematobium. The sequence goes on along the minus strand of NC_067196.1, from coordinate 45,984,337 downwards.
CGTCTACTTTATACTCAATGAAAAGTCTACAATAATTCGATTTTGTATTTTCGAACTCATGTTACCATCTTTAAGGTTTATGTAATATCACCACTCACAGATTAACAGTTTCATTATTAACAATGTTAAATGGACACGCATTCATCCATAAATTTTCCTATTATGATCTTTTTCTTTCAAACCTTGTATATCAGCTTGCTTAACAATTTTTCATTTGTTTCAGGTGAAGCAGAAATTCTCCAGCTGTTTACGATTAAAGCATCTAAAAGCGTCGTGAAGACTGGACTTTTACCAGTTGCTGGATGTAGATGTATTAAAGGAAATATTATCGCTAATATTACTAAAATAGGCTCCATTCTCACAGATCTAGGTGAGATTATATACGTTTAATGTATTTTACGTTTACTTCCTGTCAGTTTTTTTTTATGTTACGAGTACTCATGTTACTTGTCTTAGATTGGTAAACCCCAAACTTATCGTTCCACATAATTTATTCCGTAAATATCTGTATGTATTTTCGAAATTGTTCGATACTTCGTTTTGGAATTAAAGGACAGCATACTTCACCTCCAATATTGACCAGTGTTTACCAACATTTCAATTGTTATAAAGATCGTATTTGTTTTATTATCGACCTTTCAAAACGACTGCTTTAATGTGATATTTCATTTGCTGAAATTAAATTAACTCGGTGATTTCATACTACATACCACAGATATTCCCAAATTCTACACGAATACGAACCTAACAACAGTTTTCACTTAGTGTTATGAAATAAGATTAGATTAGAAGCATTGTTCAGCAAAATAGTTTGTTATTAATCTACTCAAATACATCAATATGAGAGCTGGAATTCGATTTCAAGTGAATTCCTTAGTATATCAATGACAGAAAAGTGCTAGATATTCAGAACTTACTTTATAAAGGTTGTCTAAATACAAAAATTTATTTAAACACATAAACATTGATACAAGGAGGCACCAAATAGATATGCGTCACATAAATCATTCGATTTGTGTGAGAGCTGGGATACTGCCCGGGTACCCAAGCCGAAGCAGGTGGTTTTCTTGGAAGGCCACACCTAATGATCTAGTCCACAAGGTAGTTGAGCGATATTAGGATGCAGTCCCATGGTAGCCGGTGACCAACAATTGGTTCATACGCCATTTGTTCCTTCAGGATACTGGAGCCCATGTGCACCATTGGTTTGGAATCAGGGTTTTCCGACTGTTCTAAGTGAACCCTCCGTGTCCACCAACCTGGTTAATTCGCCGGACATTCGCTTTTCGTCCTCTCAATTTCGTAAACAACACCCCGGCCACGAGAAGGCAGTGAGTAGGACTTCCCTGCCAGTGGTTGTATGTGGCCATTTGAGAGGGAGAGCTGACTCTCCCCACTCTCGACCGTACAAAAGGAACTATTTGCATAAAGCACTTACACAGGTGTAGTTATGGAATACAAAAATAATTAAGCATTCATATTCTTTTTTGCCAATAAGTGGTTAAGAGCTATCCATTCATTAAGCTATTCTGGTCAACGATTTAAAAGACTAATTCTAATGATCATTTCTAATAACTTGTAGCATAACACAATCAAGATATTTTTTTCGTGAATATGGACCAATTTCTTTTGTTTAAATACATTTCAAGTATCAAGTTTAAAAAATCGTGGTATAATTTAACAAAATAATTTCCCGTAGGCAGATTCTTTACCCTGCTCGATGTAAAATCTATTCAATGCAGTAGTGGTTTTAAATCTAGATTTCTAATTACATTCTAATCAGCGAAAGTTGGGCTTGTAAAGTTTGCCATGCGTATGTCAATTATTACGTAATATTGCTAACTGCCACTTCAGTGAAATGAATAGCCAAGTAGTGGTAAGTTCAATGAAGCAACATTGAACTGCTTTGTTGTTAAAAACCTAGCTTCCCGGTTTTTCTATTGAGAATTATTTCGTAGTTCGCAAATACACTAGGTATCGTTGGTCATTTTCATCTTTACGAGAGTACTAGAATACCTTACACGTAAATAAACCACCTATCTAAACAATAGATTGTTACTCAAAGAATTTTTTCATTATGCATCAGATATTAAGCTTTGCCAATTTTGCTCAGTATTGTGTGATATTACATTAAGCTCGATATTTCGATGTATTACTTCTATCCGATGCATTAACTTACACTATGATAAGGGCATTAAATGTTATTTGTACAACATTTTTTATTTTGTCTTCTATTATCATTTTAGGTGTTGATGGTCAACCAACTGAATTATGTTACCGCATTGTCCGTCCAGCTCACCATTCAACATCACCAAACAATAAACATGGAGAAAATCCAACCACCGCTCAAAAAGACTTTCCTGATTCTAAAAATACCATAGTGGATCGAGCTATCTGTTACTCATTGCGTCATGAAAAATCTGTTGTTGAAAGTATTCGAAAAGGAGTAGATTGTGGTATTGTATTAGTTTCTCCTGAAGTTCAGGATATTCATAGCGAGAATCAAAATTTATCCGCAAAGAATTTCATTTCACAATGGAAAGTAGGAGATATAATTCAGTGTTATGTAACAATAAATGAAAAAAGTTCAGTTGATTGGGACTTCGAGACCTATAATTCAGAAACAACAACACTCGAAAGCCCATAACTTGGTCATTTTTATTTTTAAAACAAAAAGAAACAATCTGTATAGTAGAATAAACTTACTAGTATAAGTTTTTTACAACTGCATTACCTGGTTTTTCAATTGCATAAGCATACATATATGATGAATGTGCATGTTAGTACAGATGGATTCCCAGCATCCATGTGACTTAAATGACTATTTAACATGGAAGACACATGTATTAATAATTTGTGCTACAGGAATTTCGAAATCCAAACGGTATTATTATGCTTCTTACAATCTCGTTACAGGGTTCCGATGTTTCCAAGATGTTGATAATACTAATGTAGAAGTAATTTTACGTTTCGTCTGATACTGCGATACAATTGGTTACTGGGAGATATTAGTGAATGTAGAATTAAGTAATCATCCGTTTATTACGAAATGAATAGATATATCTCATAAAACCCTCCCTGTCAGTCAGCTACAAAGTAGAACCAGGCACATATATCCATCGCTCCACGTAGTAAAAAATATTTCGTACGTAAAAAGGTATGGAATAATTTTAATCTTATGGTCTAAGGGAAGACAGAGTGTATACACCTACGCCATTGTGATCGATCCTGAACCATGTCACCCAGAGTCTCCAAACATTCGTTACGATAGTCACGCGGACCCCAACCAAGTAGTCTGCATCTACCAACATGGCTAAGACGAGGAGTTGGTGACTTCAAGCTCTGATGCCACGTTTTGGTTTGGCTGCCCCTAACTTTCTTCTAGCCGTCTCCAACATTAGTCAGCATTGTGCGCCGTGGTAATTGGTGGTTGGACATGTGCAATACGTCACCCAACCATCTCAGTCGATGAAGATTCATAACCTCATCAACTGATTTACCATCATTTCCTAATACCCTGCGTCTAATCTGACTATTACTTACCCAGTGATCCCAACAGACCCAAGTAATATTTCTAAGGCATCTGTAATCAAATACCTGTAGCTTACGAATATCTTCTGCTCTTAGTGGCCATGTTTTGCAGCCGTAAAGTAGAATAGAACGAACTGCCGCGCAGTATACTTGTCCCTTAAGTGTGAGACGGATATCCTGCCTTCGTCATAGGTGACGTAAGATGGCAAAGGCCAAACGGACTTTCCAAATCCGTGCAGAAATTTCGTCAGAAACCAACCCATTAGGGCTAACCAGGCTGGTTGATAATGAATAAAGTGGTCTTGAGTGCTTTTAGATGTATGAGGGCCGTTATCACTGCCCGGTCGCACACAAAGTGGAAGGGTTCTTTTGGAGGTATCTGAAAATGATATTGGATTAGAGGTCTTAGTGACCTGAGAGCGTGACTGCGGTGCCCAAGGGGCAACCGCTTGAGGCCGGTCATACATGACCTTTTGTGAGTTTCCATGTTGGCTGCGTACGTGTTGGGACCTTACCACCGGAGACGGATATTCGTGGGATAAGGCGAGGTATTTTTAGGGTCGAGCTTTTCTAACCCCTCTTTTTTGTGGGAAGGCAGCACTGCAGTTATGTTGGTTGTCTGAAGGAAACACCTTAATGCTGCCCCGCCTCTGTACAGTCAGCAGTACGGCATCGCCTTTGGGTCTGCTGCTTTTAATCTTACCGTTCTTCAACTGACCTATCTGGCATGGTAGGGCCTTGAGGAACGATTGTTCCAGCCAGTATAGCTCGATCCGTTCATTACGATAGGCAAGCCCGATCACCACATCAAGGTAGAAAAAAACAGTCGGGATAAAACTCACACTATTATGCGATTTAATTCGTGTGAACCAACTACTGGGTATGATTGTGCACTGCTAAGGAGATTTTAGCTCTTTTCAAATGTCGGTTTTTAAATGTAACATTAACTGCGAATTCATTTTTCCGCAATGAAATTCGCTGTTATCTGTTTAGCTATTCTCATTTTTAGTTTCCTAATTTGAGTGTCCCAAAATCATGTTTTGATGCTATTATACTGGGTCGTTTCATTTGAAATCTATCCCCTTGAATTTCCTGTTTCTACTAACTTCTCCGTCTACCACTACGTTGGGAATTATAGTCGGAGTGTTTCGTGTCAGCTACCGGTCCATCAAGTTCGAATTAGAGGAATTTTGAAATCAATATATCCCCAATCACAATTTATGACAGATAGATTTCATCCGTATATTCAGATAACTAGTTTACTGAAAACTTTTGGATAATAATTCACATTTCAAGTAGAAATTTGGATATTTTAACTAACCTTTTCATACGAATTTCTTTATTTGATTAAAAACATAGATTATGTACACAAGATTATAAACAACAAACAATTTGAATGGGATTAATCAACAATAATCTAAACCATCCTGAGAATCTAAATTACGTTACATTTTAAGCGTATCACTGGGTATAAGATTAAAAATTTATGAATCATACGGAGACAACAGTTGATTTATATTACTAATTGCTTTTAAAGGGTCATCTTTATGCAACAGCAAATAACCTTGAACTTGTGCTGAACTCAAAGGTGTATCCTTTAATAGACTTGCAAACTTTTGAGCTAAATTATTAATGTCAGACGACGTCCACTGTGGGTAAAATCGACTAAACATGCGCATTAGTTGAGACGAGTCGCAAACGTCAACTCGTACACGCATATCAACGCGACCGGGTCGTATTAGAGCAGGATCAAGTCTGTCAGTAAAAAAAAAACGGTGAATCAACAAATTAACTACAAGTATTCTACAAAGCTGCAGGTGGAGTTATTACATCAGCAATAATAATAACGAAATAAAGACCAGTAACACGAGTGTATTATCGAACCCGACCAAGTAATACAGTTATTACGTTGCTAGTAAATTTATGCGTGAATAGACTGCCGTTGCTGATCATCCGTAAAGTACTAGGTGATGACTTAAGCAAGCATTAGTGCAAATGTCACGAGAACCCCCTAGTTTGGCTTGTTTATATGACAAGCTATTTGTGAGACCATTCAGAAAAACACCCAAGTCACACTTATTGTAAAAAAATCTTTATCGCTGAAGCCAGGCTCTTATTTCATTTGTGTGAAGCTTCCTGGTTAAGCGACAGACGAATCTAAAAAGTAATGCATATAACGCTGACTTTGTTTAGTTGTATGATATTTTGAAGTAAACAATATTGGACTATATTGTTCGAAATAAAGTGTTTATAAAAATCCTCAACGACTATACATATGTACACCCTTCAGATACACAAGCAACCAAAAGAAATCTATATTGAACACATCTCTTTATGACTTAACTTTTTTTCATTTATGCATCTCTGCAGGTAAGTTAAAATTGTATTGTTTTACGTCAAAAGTAGGATAAAAATGTAAAGAAAGGGGGGAAACATGGATTGATTAATATTTTGAGATAGAGGATATTTGTAGTTCAGTTTCAGTATTTTCGAAGTGTTATCGAGAACCATCCAAACTAAAACCAAATATTGATTGGGTTTTGGTGGTGTTCTATCCCTAAAGCTGAAAATTTTAGTCGCGAGGTTTTCATTCTCTTTCTGAAAGACACCATCAAGCCAGTGAAAGCTTTACAACTAAGCCATTTCAGCTTAGAGAACACAGCACCACCAAGTCAGGTTACCATGACTTGTAATGAGTGCACGGTAAACGTCTTCTAGTATGGCGTGTTCTGAGACTACCATCAATCGAAACGAAACCATATTGCTATTCTTCAGGAGAATCATAGTTTTGGTGCGGGATACTATGGAAATGAGAGTAGTTTTAATCCATGCTTCAAAACCTGGCATCTGCAAGTCGAGGATGTCATACGACTCTGTGTTCAGTCGTTGTTGTTTCGGAGGGGTTTTCACAACAGGTAATAGCAACACTATGTTTGATAATGCTTGTTTGGACATAGTGACGATAACTCAATTGATTTCACTGCCCTGAAACATTGGCTTCGGTTGGCTGGACATGTCACCTCAGCGGCTTACACATTTTGTATTAATTCCCGACGCTGGGACTGATTAGGAAATGCGGAGAGGTTTACGGGTTGTCACCATCATTTGAGTTAAGCAGTGTAGGAGAAGCACCTGCCGGTTCACCACCGCTCCGTTCGAGGTCCTAGAGGTGATCCAACTCAAACGTTATCGAACTTGATTCAGGACAGAAAAAATGGCAATTCTGCTTTAATTTTCCCAACATTCTTCATAAATGTCAAAGGAACTTTTTTAGCTGAAATAATTCCGGGTTTAATTGTTTGTATGCGTAAATATCTCTCCTCTTGATATAATGTTCATGTTAATGATTAACTATCACTCCTTTCTATCCAAATGCACTTCCTTTTTCTTACAATGTTATCTATACTTCCAGACACATTTTATTATTTAGTACTATGTTGTGCCAAGTTTCATGTTGTTAAATAAATAGATAAACTATAAATAACACCTAAGCATAACAGAAAAAAAATTAAATTCAGCGATTGATAATTACCTCTGTTCTACCTACTATAGTGTCAGTTTGTTTTGAATTTGTTCATTAATGATTACCAATATGAAAATTTTATTTACGAATAAATGAAATTTAAAATACATAATTTCACTATGAACCAGTTGTAGTGAAGAAGAAATTATTCCAACTTTACTGATAGTTGTTCAAAGTATCGACTATGGCCGAGGAGTTTAACTTTTATCTACCAAGAAGCAGGTTAGAACGCCACTCCGTCTACTTCGGTTTGAATTACTGGATAATATGATCTAAATAAAATTACACAAACCTGCACCTGGGAAATGAGAGTTAATATGGGAAAAAAGTTTGTATGCAATAATTCAGATACTCACCGATCGATATAGTTTGTAGTCATGAATATGATGCGACCATCCGTCGAGGTTACACCATCTAGTGCATTTAACAATCCACTTAAAGTGAGTGTTGGCATACCTTCATAAGCTAAATGACATTAATTAAACGATAAAAACTAAACGAAACCAACCTTTGCTATGAAGTAGATCATTATTTGATGTGTTACGACTGTGCACTGCTGCGTCAATATCCTCAAGTAAGATGATAGTTTGAAGCGGTGCATGCGTTAATAAATGATCTAATCGATCTGCCGTCATGCCGAATTCGCTTAAATTTAATATGCTAATGCTATAATCTAAATGGCCTAGAAAATAATTTCAGAAATTGATTAAGTCATTCATTGTTATATTCATTAGGTTTAGCAAACAAATTGTTAAAACTTATACAAGCTACAGTAAAAACAAAATGAGACCCCTAATTCATATAATTTCAAGGGACTCTAATAAAAAATACTTGGTAATAATCAACCTCAAAAAAGAAATATCATCTTTGAAAATATGAGTCAATTTGATAATCATAGATCCTTGCACACGCTGCGATGACGTGAGCTGTGACAACTTAACCAACGGACATTTGTTTCTGATATTACGAAAATGATAATCCAATAACGGTAAAATTGTCTACATATAAATGGATCTTTTAAGATTAACAAATAATGGAATTATACTAAGATGTTAAAGAAGGTGAGAGATGATATGCTGAAAACCGTTTTTAGGTACCTCTTTTGGTAAGAAATTAATCTAAGCTTAATATAAAATCCACAATCATTCACATAGCAAATTCAGTTTATCATTTGGATCAACTACTTTGATGAAAAAAATAAACATTTGCATATTTAGATTTGAAATACGTTTTCAGTATGTGAGCTTGTGTATTGATGTCACTCTATTTATAAAATTGAAGTAAATATATCAAAGTTGGAACCAACTAAAATTATTGGTTCGTATGTAGCTGAAAAGGAAGTAATGAAATGTGGTGAATTCACTGCATTCTGTAAATATTTTCGGTCTTGATTTGTTTAAATTTATGAATACGAATAGCTTGTACGACGCGTTATAGTTCTATTTATTCAGGGTTAAGCATTAAAATTTATCTTGACAAATGACCATTATTTTTATTGAAATATTAAATGAACAACAAATTTCAGTGCAAATCGAACAGAGAATGAAAAGGTGAAACACAAAATATGTATACATATCTTTAAAAAGGTTCATCTGGGAAACGATTTATTCCATTGTAATTGAACGAAAAAGTGTGGCAAATGACTGTTCTAACATTCGTAACAATGTCAACATATTACATACTAATTCTAGGTGAAGAACCGTTCTGTTGATATATTTTACAATTAGTCAGATTCATACTTTCCACTGAAATGCTTACATGATTATAAATCTGCTATTTGAATTTTTTTAAAACCACACCCTCCTGATATTGTCACATAATGATCATAAAAACTACGAGCTGATAAGTAGTATATATGTTACCTGCCAAAGCTGTTATGAAACTAGTTTTGCCACATCCTGGTGGTCCATATAATAAATAACCACGATGATATGGTATACCACGATCAGTGTACCAGGCCTGGTTGTCTAAACGACAATAGAAAGAAAAAACGGAAAATTGGTGTCCAAAAGAATACGGTAGTGAGAGATTGCTTAGTAATCGCTACACTTATTTCATAACAAGGAAATTTTTTAAGAAAGGACTATCATGACTTAATTTCAATACCGAACTACAGTTAACGGATAGATGCTGATTTTTAAACATCTGCAATAAACGCTGTCAGTTAGTTCCTTGAATTTCAACACGTGATTTATTTAGACATACTGTGCTTTCATTTAGATGCTTGATAAAACTTGAGAATGATTTAATTACATTTCTACAATTGACGTCAGCGAAAGTATCTGACAAACGTCAAGAAATGTTATTATTCCCAGATCAACTCAGGGAATAATTATCATTCTATCAAGCTATTGTGACAAAGGATTGACGGTAGTGTTATACGATTCACATAATTAATACGGGTCTAAAACGAGGAGTGTCTCTTATGAGAATCTACGCTCTTTGTAATGATCGATAAAGTTCAATAGGTTGTATTTCAAACAACGAAATACGAAATAACAATGACAAATGAAACGACTTGAAATTATTCATACTGATCTTATATGCACTAAGAGCTTCATCAGTAATATAAACACCTATATTAGAACAATCATGGTGAAAACTGATTCGAAACCAATTGAAACATAACAAGAATTCACATACTGATCAAAATTTACCATAAGTTCACGGGACATACACGGTGAGAAAGTAACATTTTATTGTAAAAATGGGATATTGATCAGTATTTAGCAAATCGAATCTAATACAAAACATATAAGGTGTGGAGAAATAGTTAGATTTATTACTTATCAGTAATTTTCCCCGTTCTATTATGAGGGAGATCTGAAACAAAAATTTTCCTGGATTATTGTTTAACTAATATATCATTCACTATTTATTATTCTCATCGATAGCCTCATCAACTACAAGAGATAAATAATGACTAAAATAAAATATAACAACTTGCTTTTGAAAAGCTTACCTACCAACAAACTCTTTGACATCAGCTACAATAGTTTCAGCTATACCATCACGCAGTATGACAGAATTTAAAGGTCGACGTGGACGAGGATAACCAAACTGGCGCCATTCTGAACCAACAGCCTACACCGTATAAATAGCAAATAACTAAAATTATACACATAATTCTTGCATCCAACAAGTATAACTAAAAATTAAATTGAAGCAATAATTAAGTGGAATCAATTATCTACTCATTACCAATAAGTAATCCTAAGTACGTCTCTGTTCTTTGAGGTAGATACATTCATTGTACTGGAAAAACCTAAAACCAAAAACGACTTCTTCGTACGATTATTACACTTATTATGTTCTTATATGAACCGATATGGCCGACGGAAATTAGAAGACAATCTATACATACCCTAGGTAAATTATATCATAAAACCACAAGTGTTTCCGTAAGAATTGAGTAGGAAACTTCTAGCATCTAGACAATTACATAACGAAAATCTTTTGTGTGTTGACTGCTTAGAAAAAAATCACAGAGGAAGCCTGAATTATTTTCTTGCAATCAAATAAGTGTACAGCTATGAGACTAATATATTAAGAATCGTCCTAAACGAAAACGTCCGTTTATGATTCACTTTTTTATGCATTCAAATTGTCAGATCACAAGTTAACCTAAAAAACCGTATGATTATCATTTCTGAGTAGTAAATGACAACGATAATTTATGAACGGAAAATGAATTTAGAAAAACAATATCAGTTCTACTAAACAACTACTTAAACAGATATTCTTCAGAATATGTAAAATAATCAAACAAACTAATTTTTTTATTGAGATCATGAACCGATTGACGTTAGACCACCATTGAAAACCTGAAAGCGCTGGAAAGGTCGTTTCGTCCCATTTTGGGACTCCTCAGAAGTGCGCGTCCACGATCCCGCTCGCGGGATTCGAACCCAGGGCCTCTAGTCTCGCGCGCGAACGCTTAACCTACTGGACCACTGAGCCGGCATCCAATGGTGTTAATGTCTAACCTCAACCAATCCACGAAATTGCACGACCATCTTCCATTGTACTGAGGTAGATACCTGTCTCTACCCGACACCAATTAGCTCCACTGGTCACGGCTTCTCACTAGAACTCTAAGAATTCCCTCACGAAGCTAGTCACTAGTAAGCACATGATAATTATCAGTATAGGGGTTGTGGAGATTATTAAGTTTTTGATTGAAATCATGAACCGACTGATGTGGAGCTCATCCGTGTCGGGTAGAGATAGGTATCTACCTCAGTACAATGGAAGATGGTCGCGCAATCTCGTGGATTGGTTGAGGTTAGACATTAACACCATTGGATGCCGGCTCAGTGGTCCAGTAGGTTAAGCGTTCGCGCGCGAGACTAAAGGCCCTGGGTTTCAGTCCCGCGAGCGGGATCGTGGATGCGCACTGCTGACGAGTCCCACAATAGGATGAAAATATAATTATATAAATTCCAGAAATCTCTTACTCCAATATCTTTGGAGTAGTGTAATATGGAAAGTCAAACATATATATTTTAGATGAAACACTTCACTGCTATATTATTACAAGTGTAACTCGCACATTAAACTTTTCAACGTGGGAAGTTTGCACAATATCGTTAATTTAATTATTTGTAGTTATGCATTTTTAAGTCCTGTAGATGCTATTTCTGTAGGAAATATTCAACATAAAAATGAACCGTTTGTGAAAATAATCACGTTAGTAATATGGTAAAACTGATATTCAATAGTAACGACAATTAGTTTGATAAATTTTTTTCGACATTAGAGTAAGATCAGAATATATGATAATTGTGAAAATTAAACACGAAAAAGGGTCAGTACATATGTGCCTTAATTACCTTGTAAACAACGGTCCAACCCTTTTCACGTGCAAGAGCTTCTTCTCTAGCCTCCTCGAGCAAATCAATAAAAAATCTGGCGTTGCGACCGAACGTCGTAAGAGTTACACTTTCGAATGGAGCTACAGTAGCACCTTGTAAGGATTGTTGAGCACGAACACGTTCAATTCGGATTAATTTCATTTGGTGAACCATATAGTGAACGCCAACGCTAGGCACAAAGCCGAATGCAGCTTTGATTCGCCCGCCTTCTGTACGTACTACACTAGTTTCAACACTTAAGTGTTGACTTGTACCACCTATTTTGTTTTTTCCACCTTTCATTAACGGTCCATTAGATTTCAGCGTAATCCAATGTAAAACCCAGGGATAAGCCTTATCATGACTGGCTACTTCTAAAGTTAAAGTGAGATTACGGCGAACGAGAAGGTTTATAACTTGACTCATTCTTCTAAGGGCAGCCATTCCTATCCCAACTCCAAATAGCCCAGCACCGGCACTAAAGTATGGATTATCTTTCAAAGTGGAGGCTGCCAAATCCTGTACGATTTCCATTGTCCTAAAATATGTCCCAATAAAAAGTAAACTATAGTTTATAAAGTTAAAAGCAATGTTAAGAAAAGACTACAGTTACACAACCTGTTCACAACATCAAACAGGAAGATATTAGGAATCTACGAAGTTTCAAAATATCTACTTCTCATAATAGTTTAATGAGACACTATTATTGATTATTGAAATGCCAAAGTGATGGCACTTTTTGCCCGCCTAGTGTTGAACATTGATGAGTTCGAAAGTGTATATCACTATGAAATGGATTGGAGGTCATACCATTCATGTTGTCTTGAGTTTTGTACTATATATGGACAACAGTTTCAGCGTACAAAAGAAATTTTACTAGGGAAAGACGAATTATCGAAAAAAATACTTTTACATACCACTATTTATGGTTGGAGAGAAATATCTTTTCTATCAAATCTAAGATGGTCTCGTTCTATTGCTGCATGTATAAAATAGTTATCTAAATTCGACTACTTAAATACAGAACATCTATCTAACGGCAACATATATAATCCTTATTCGAAAAGCAATGACTTTTTGCTGCGAATATAAATGGCATTTATACGATGAATTAGCCAAGTTAGTAAATTTAAGTCTATGGAGGAATCGGAACTCATTGAACAACGACAGTGATTGACGTGAATTAGAAGAAGCGAAACCAGAATTAATGGACTAACTTAATAACCTGTTGTAATATACAACTGACTAATCTGTTATATCAGGCAGGATCGAAAATCAAGTACGATTTATAAAGTTTACCTTATCCACGTCATCCTAATTACTATGAACTTTAAAGTGTAAAAGGTGTAGAGTAGTCAGCACAGTTCAAAGTGTGGATGGGAATGGAAAGATTTACATAGGTCTGAAATATTGATAATGAAAAAGAAACTTGAAGCGCCTTCAGCAGCAAGTCTTCCCATCGAAAGTCCAGAAAATATGAAAATCGAAACACGAAATATGACCCACTTTATGGAGCGAAGATATCATCAACAGACTGCAGAGCAATAAATTACTGTGATGTGTTCCCAGTAATATGCACTATAAGCTTTTAATTACTCCTAGGGTAACTCATCAGAAATATATAAGATAAACCAGTTACTTTTATCATGTTGTTTAGTTACTCAGTATTCTTTTCTCATGGAGATCACGCCAGTAACAGGAAAATGAGACGAAATTCATTGTAGTCTTCATGTTACAACTGACTTACCTTACCACAAATGAAAGGAAGAATATGACAAATTCCGTCTCATTATCCCATTACTAACATGATTTCACTGAGAAAGGGAAAACAAGTGTTATAATCTATCTAGTTCATAAGGTGAAACTATATGAAACGGTCATGCAAATGAATCATTAAATAAAGTCAGATTTGAAAGTCTAATATGAGGAAAATACAACTCCATATTTCCTATGAAAGCCATCAATTTTATTTATGTCCAAGTAGAATTACTATACTCTAGAAAATACAGGATGCAATGGAAACAACAGATACAAAGTACACAATCCAAAAGATAGTAAACAAGTGTAGGAAAAACTTGATATAATAGCCAATATAAATCAGTATAATTCGTACGCGTTTGTATATCAAACTGAGAGTCGAAATTACCACTGTTTGACTTGAAAAATTATACTGTACTGTATGCAATAATCGATAGGAATTAATAATCATATCAACACCAATCACGTACAAAACAATATGATGAGATGGGAGTTGCAGTAATAACAAAATAATATTTAAATAACTGGATAGGCAACCAATTATAGGTACACGAAATATATATAAGAATAGAAATACAGTAAAAGCGGTCTTAGTGAGTACAAAGTAAACTAATTAGACTAGAATAGCGTATTTCATTGTAAACTTCGTGTTCAGTACTCTGTGAACTTCAGACATGTACGTAGTTATCTCTTTAATTCATCACACGAATACAAAACGGAAATTATGCGGAAGCTGTTTGAATTGAAAACTCAATTCGTGAAAACCACGTTTCTCATTGGCTGATCAAACTACACAGTAATTGTTGATTTCCATATAGCTTCGTTGTGTGATAGCAAGGATTTTGTTTTAAAAAAACCGAACTGAATAAATTATACACAATAACTACTATTTATCAAAAGGAATTAAAACAATCACAATTACAAATAAACAATTGAGAAGAGCAACTCAGAATATATACAAAAATGATAGAAATTCAAAAATATTTTATTTCTATAAATAATAAGTAATATGATACAAACTATATATTATTTACATAAGAAAATGTATGCGTTATATTATGAACAATTTGAATGATTATGTATGACGTTTGGATGTAACTTTTGGTTTCTTTTGAATACAGTTGATTGAATAAGTGAATACTGCCTAAGTAAAAAGTATTTTGACAGACAGATTATAATTGTTTTCTTTTAGAATCATACTACATATTTTAGGGCCAATCATCTATAGGTGGAGCTATAACTCCTTGCGATTCCAGTTTATTCCATAGTGTTAAAAGTGGTTCTGCTGTACGTGTATGCCACACTAGGATCTAGGTGAAAAGTAAAAAAGAGATAGTTGTACAGCTGGAAGATGGTTTCAGATTAAATGATACTAAGGAATCAATATATTACGAATACTATTTTATTATTAGCGGAGTGGTTTGCAGTTACTAAATCCCAATTTCAAACCCCGCTTTATCTGCTTGAGATTGAACTACTGGATAGTATCACTAGTCCTCATACTTAGAGAGAGGCACACACTCATATGCTTGGTGAATTAGTTACTGTGGTAAATTACTATCAAGCGAAAAATAATAACTGTATTATGTCTGGAGATTGTAAAAAGTATTTGGAATAAAATAAGCTGAATAATTATACGAATGTACATGTAATATGATATTAGTGAATGCTCAGATTATGTTAACAATTTTAGCAACAGCGAAAGAGATGATTTTTCGCTTCTCTTCTAAAACCTAGGATATTTGTGCATCGATTCAAGTTGCTACATCACATCACAGGAAGAAGACGTATAAGCAGCACAGTGTTAGCAGTATTAGGAAACACTAAGTACAGAAGATAGCATTCAAGAAAATATGGATTCATGAAGTAAAGAAGTCACAAAAAAATCTAGAAACTTAAGATTTGAGAGAAGATAAACATTGAGTGCACCTGCCCCGCTAAATCACCCAAAGTCTCTAATCATTGGTTACGAAAATCGCGCAGATATTACCCAGCCGCCTACACTCATCTATATAGCTTCATCCAATAGTCGGTGACTTTAAGGACTGATGTAAAGTCTAAGTTTGGTTACCGTTAGCTTTCTTTCGACCTACTGCTACACGTCATCATCGTTGGTGGTTGGGTGTAGGTAGTACATGACCTGATTATTACAGTCAACAGATATTTACCGCCTCATCAATAAATTTGTCATTCTCACCTAGTACAATGTATCTAACTTCAACATTGGTTGGTGGTTCCAACATCCACGAGAAACACTCTGAAGGCATCTATGATCATATACTATTAGTCTACGAACATCATCTAGTTTCAAGTATTCATTTATGTTAACGCTATAATTTTTATTGTTTCTAGTTTAGTGTCAATGCTTCCGGTTGTCGATTTCTTATCAGTTATGAAATATCTATCATTATGAACAATCAAAACCCGCATTGTTGCCATTATTGTTTTCATTCTCTATCATTCTTGAAATCAACGTCTTAGGTTAATAATAAATAGATAATATTCAGCTTGAATGCTTGTGCTAGTCAGTTGAGTGCACACAGAATAACTGCAGCTGTAAAACACAATATTGGTAATTGAACAGACAAATATAATGAAGTGGCCAAATAATAAACAACCACATGAAAAGTTTAGGTGATCGAACAATCAAAGCAGAGGTTAGGTATTGAATCCAATTTTACGACGAAATTTCACGACACATTAAGATTTTTACACTGCATATTTCAAAATAAGTGTAGTGAATACCACTAAAATGTCAAAAACCCTTTCGCGATCCGACAAGTGACCTACTACATAAAGATGGATATGGATCAACAACAGGTACCAGCATACGCATAATAAAATTTGAGAACAGTACAACTTACCTTCCGACAACCATCTGCTAGTGGTTCCAATTCTCTCCAATTTTTTAAACCAAGATCTAACAAAAATTGTGATTCCTGCATTCCACGTAAACGTTTGTAGTCAAATCCAGCATTCTTGTGTTGAAGAATAAGATCAATATTAACTGCAAATCCTGCCATATCAATTGGAAAAGGACGCTCGGGTTTGTATACTGACCACATACTTATAATGTGCGTCCGATTTTTAGACGTCACACAACCCTCCCATGGGAGTTCACCTGCAAATCCAACCGGCCATGTTGAAACTTTGTTTGTACCACGCATCTGAAGTTATGGATGAACTTTTCATACTTAAATTTAATCAATAAACGGTACAAAGAAGTTAATATCTTTTTTTTCTAGTCAAGCTTTTATTTGCATTTCCAGATGAAAACTACTAATGTTTTTGAGCTTTAATACTCTGCCATGAATTTGTTATTTAGTGACTAATTTATGAAATATGTGCTAGCGAAGTAGTTTATTTTGGTAATGAAACAGCGGAGAAAAAATACCAGGGCTTGAAACATTTGGAAGTGAGACAGACTGACATCCTTTTGTCCTGCTTAAACAGACATTTCAAATGGCACTTTGTAACACTAGGAAATAAAAAACTTTATATCCCTAATTTATTAATATCCGGCAAACTAAGACAAGAAGTAATTGATTTGTCGATTTAAAAGCCTATCTATTAAAATTCACTCTTTTCTTCCCATTATCTACAGGACTGTTGTACCATTTTCAGTATCTATGTAGAACCATGTTAGTGCAGAGTCCTACTTCAGTTCTGTGAAACCTGGTCTATTCGACAAAGGTAGTAAAGCTGTTCATATGACTCGTGCTTTCTAAATGTTCACCCAATTTATGAGAAGTCAGGATCTAAGACGCTAGTTATTTATGAGAAATACCTAACTTCCGATACTCTCTGATAAACTTGATGGTACGATCTCTTCCGCAAATAAATTATTTGCGCTTCTAACCGACCTACCAGCCCTAGTAGAATCTGAGCAAACGATATAGCTCAGTAGAATTGTCGTTAATTATAACCGAACTTGAACCAAGTCTCACCTTAAGGTATAAAACAGAACAGTTGGTATGTCAATAACTTTGACCAACTATCCTGACCAATCGTGGTTTTTTCTGACAGGAACTGACAATTAATGGAGTGAAAAAAAAGAAAGTGTCCATAAGCTGCATTAATTTAGTATGATGAAAATTAAGCATACAAAAATTTATAAACTTACTTCCTCAAAAATACGTAAATTATAGGAGTTGTCATCATCGGCGATGTATAAGACACCTTTGTTTCTACCTAAAATAAGATTCTGGCGCAACCATTGTAGTCCAAGATTACGTTGAAGTATGCCCTTAGGACGAAACCAAAAGGGTTCATTCACTTTAGGTTTTTCTGACTGTGGTGTTGGGATGTTTAGGTGTACAAAAGGGACACCACAATCATCTAAAATATTTGATACAACCCTAAAAGAGAATAAAGTACACTTATCACATTATCATATTTCAAATAGTTAGAAAAAACTTCACTAAGGTAGATGCGACTAGCAACAACCAAGTTAAATTCAAAAAAGAGCAATTAAAAGGTATAAGGCTTTCATCTAATTGAACTCAATTAGTAGTTTCATGAACAAAAGTGTATATTAAGATATAAATGACTGATCAAACAACATACTAAATACCAAACCAAAGAAAGACTACCATGAAGGTTCTGTGCTATCTTCTACAAGAATCCATAAAATATCCTTCAGATTACGTAGAGTGTTACACATTCTTGTAAGTTCTGCACGTTGAACGTTTCTTTGGTATGTAGCAGTAATTATGTACAAAATGGGTTTATTCACATGACTATCGTAACTTCCTGGAATAACAAAGTTTACAACCATACACAAATTACTTTGATGCTGTTTCCCGATGGTATACAAGAAAACTGTCAGCAGAAAAATACAGAGAAAAACAGCAAGCCTACATCGAGTCGCACAAACCCACTTGAGCAATGTCCGAATGATACAAAATAACTCCCATACAGTCTAAAAGAGGAAAATACAGCTATTAATTGGGCAAGATACACTGTGTCAGACTATTACACGATTACTGAGTAAAACTATAGTCAGTTGATAATCACAGACATAAAATCTGATTCATATCTGAATCGACTACAATTTTTTCGGTTCATACTAAGAGTGGTGAAAGATTATTGAAGAATGAGACTGAATAAGATAAACCAGGTAGCAAAGAACTAGAAAAAAGCATAACATAGAACGTATATTATGATAAATAGATTTACAGAATAACAATGATTCCCTCTACACGATAGAGGTGAGAAAAAGTATACACTGAACATCCCATTTTCTTCATGAATAAAGTCGCTCAAATGTTTTATTTTTTTAGGCTTTCAATTACCAAATAACAATATACATACTTAGCTAAGTGCCATATAGTTAGCCTGTAAGAACTAGAAATCTCAGCTCTAGATGTTCTTCAGTTGTAGATATGGTGCTCTTGCTTTGCCGATCCGCGCCTTCACATCTGCATCAGATCCACCCTGTTCATCAATGATGCTGCCCAAATATGTAAAGGTTTTTACATCTTCCAAAGCTTCTCCGTCAAGTGTGATTCGATTGTTGCATGCTGTGTTGTATCGGAGAATCTTGCTTTTCCCTTTGTGTATGTTGAGACCTACTGCTGTTGCACTGGTCGTGTCCTCCTGTTTTTTTTGTTGAGTGTGCGATATAAGAGCCAGACCATCTTCGAAGTCTAAACAGTCCAGCTGTATCCTAGTTGTTCACTATATCCCATGCTTCCCCTACATGTTGACGTCTTCATAATCCAGTCGATCACCAGGAGAAAGAGGAAGGGTGAGAGTAAGCAACCTTGCCTGACTCAACGATGATCAGTAGTGTCACGATTTGGTCTGTGCACGATCGATCCGTACGAAATCCAGCCTGTCGATCTCGAAGTTGGGTGTCTACTGAGTCTTTCATTTGGTTTAGCAACACCCTGTTAGAAACCTTTCCTGGTACTGACAGTAGTGTGATGCCTCTGTAGTTTTCACACTTGTACAGATTTCCTTCCGTTGGCATCTTGATAAGGTGCCCTTCTTTCCAGTCCATCGACACTTGTTCTTCCTCCCAAATCTTGTTGAACAGAACGTGAAGCATACTTGCAGTTACTGCCACGTCTGTCTGGTACCGCTACTTTTCCGTTCTCGATTTGTCTGATCGTCATGTTGGTTTCAATTGTTGGTGGGGCAACATTGATTGGGGAGTCCGTAGGTGTTGCATCGATGTTGGGCGGGTTCAGTGGGGCTGGTCGACTCAAGTGTTCCTTAAAGTGCTCTACTCACGTGTTTCACTGTTCTTCAATGTTGGTGATTATATTACCTTCCCTGCTTTTCACTGGTCGTTCTGGTTTACGATAATTTCCAGCGAGTTTCATTGTTGTGTCATACAATCGTCTCATGTTTCCTTCTCTTGCACCCTTTTCCGCCGTCATTGCTAAATCCTCCATATATTTACGTTTGTCGGCTCTGATGCTTCTCTTTACTTGCTTGTTTCCTTTTGTGTATTCAGCTTGTGACTTGGCTTTCTCTGCTCTTGTTCGGCTGATATTGATTGCTGCTTTCTTGTTCCTCCTTTCTTGAATCTTATCCAGTGTATTAACTGTGATCCATTACCTGTGATGGTGCTTCTTGTGGCCCAGAACCTCATGACATTTTGAAGTGGCTGCCTCCTTGACCCCCTTCCAGCTGTTCGCTATGGTAGTCCCCTCTCCATTAATTAGACCGTGAAAGGCTTGGAACCTATTGCTGAGGGACATCTTGGATTTGTTGAGTCTGTCGGTATCCCGAAGAAACGTCGTATTAAACTTTTGTAGTGTTGTCCACTCCGCTGTCCAGTGCTTCTTGAGTTTCGGTTTCATCTTGGCGGCCAGCAAATGATGGTCTGGTGATATATCAGCTCCTTTCTTGGTTCTCACGTCCTTCGTCGTCCTTCTTAACTTTTTATTGGTGCAGATATGGTCGATTTGGTTCTGTGTAGTGTGACCCGGTGAAATCCGTGTGGCTTTGTGCATGCGTTTTTGCGAGAACCTTGTGCCACCAATGACCAATTTGTTGAATGCACATAGGTTTGCAAATCTCTCACCATTCTCGTTTCTCTCTCTCAGTCCATGTCGTCCCATGATATTTCCGTACCTGGTGTTGTCCATTCCAACTTTGGCGTTTAGGCCTTCCGTCAGTATGGTCAGGTCCTTTTCTGAGCCCTTCACTATGATCGATTGAAGCCTCTCGTAGAACTGATCTTTATCGTCGTCATTGTTATCATTGGCGGGTGTATAACATTTGATAACATTCATCGTGATTCTTTCGTTCTTTGTTTTGAAGAAGGTTTTGAGGATCCTGGGTCCATGAGATTCCCATCCTATAAGTGCATTCTGTGTTTGTTTGGATAGCATCAATGCAACTCCTTGTGTATATGAAGCAAAAAGGCTAACTAGAAAAAATAGTTTAAACCATTAACAGATGCACTGCATTTATCGTATTTTGATTAGTGCTCGTTAAGTTATCAATAACCTTATTTTTAGTAGTTTTAACAATACATAATCGTTTCCTAGTAAAGGTGTATTATTTATAGTCACTATTGTCCGTTTCAACAGTATAACAAATGACCCATTCAACTGCTTTTACATCTTTTACCTTCAATTTTCCTATTTCTATATTATTGTTTTTATTGATACTTTTTGTATGAACATTAATAAAGTGTCCACATACCGTTTTTCGAAAAATTGATATCGATGTTTTAGACTTCAAACTTTTAAAAAGAATCCACATAATGAACAAATTCCTACTATTTCATTTATACTGTTCTTGTTTTATTGGAAAAAAATGAAAGGTATGAAATTTGTTGACATTTTAGCTGTAAGTAAAGTTGGTGTTTTGAATATCCATCCCATGAATCCCATCTGCCCCAATATTAAAGAAGGGGTCAAAATCATCCTGTGGTAATCATAGAGGGATTAGTTTGACTAAAATAGCACCTAAAATACTAGCCTCAACAATCATCGAGAACAACGAGGCTGACCCAGATGCCGCTTGGAAAGATTTACAAACAGCTGTGGAAACAACAGTGACATCTATCAGTGGTTTAAACCACAGGGTTACAAAGAACCAATGGATTTCCTCAAGGTCTATTGCACTGATGGATTCTCGTAAACTCATCCCATCAGGCTCTGAACACGATGAAGAGCAACAACAAATTAGATCTAGGTTAACCAAAAGTCTAAGGAACGACCGTGAGCAGTGGTGGGCAACGAAAGCAAAAGAGATGGAAAAGGCGGCGACTATAGGGAACACAAGACAGCTCTACAGACTAATAAAAGAAACTGGAATTAATAAGTCAAGTGTAAGTCAGACTATTTCGGAAAAAGACGATACTCATCTGCTCCCAGTCCAGACGTTTAGAACGATGGGCGGAACATTTCAGAGAACAGTTCAGCTGGCCTTCAGCTACTCTACAACTACCCTCCATTCCCAGACAGTGTGAATGGAGCATTGAAATAGGTTCCCCAACTCTAGCAGAAGTTCAAAAGGCTATAGTTAATCTGAAACGAGGAAGGGCAGATGGATTGTCTCCAGAGGTCTTTAAAGATGGTGGTCCAAGTTTAGCGACTAGGTTGACGAATATTTTAACTAAGATCTGGGAGTTAGACGTTATCCCATCTGACTGGTCACAATCACTTATCGTCCCAATATATAAGAGAGGGTCAAAATCATCCTGTGACAACCATAGAGGGATTAGTTTAACTAATATAGTATCTAAAATACTAGCCTCGATAATTATCAGACGCTTAACTAGGACTCGTGAACCGCAAACACGAGAGAATCAAGCTGGCTTCAGACCTGGTCGTGGCTGCATCGACCACATATTCACCATTCGTCAGGTTCTAGAACACAGACATACTTATCGGCGTCCGACAATGGTGGTCTTTCTTGATTTAAAAGCAGCATTTGACTCGGTAGACCGCGAGATTCTGTGGCAGTGTCTGTCATCGAAAAGTGCACCACAGAAGTACATAAACCTTGTGAAGGCTCTTTACTCGAACACTACTAGTCGAGTCAGAGCTTATGGCGAACTTTCATCTGCTTTTGCAACCTCAAGTGGTGTCCGTCAAGGCTGTCCACTTTCTCCATTTTTGTTTAACTTCATCATAGACTTATTGATGGAAATAACATTCTCGTCTACTGAATTCTCGGGTGTTGATCTTCTTCCAGGAGGTCCACTTATCGACTTAGAATACGCGGATGACATAGTCCTGTTTGGTGAAGACGCTGATAAAATGCTGAGTCTTTCGGTAGCACTGAGCAACAATGCCAGAATGTTTGGAATGCACTTCTCTCACTCTAAATGCAAGTTGTTGCTTCAGGACTGGTCTGAGTCAACACCCGAACTAAGGATAGGGAGTGAAGTAGTCGAACGCGTTGACAACTTTACTTAACTTGGAAGTCTGATCAGCCCTAATGGGTTGGTATCGGACGAAATCTCAGCACGGATTCGAAAAGCTCGATTGGCTTTTGCCAACTTACGTCACCTTTGGCGAAGGCGAGATATCAGTCTATCAATAAAAGGACGAGTATACTGCGCGGCAGTCCGTTCTATTCTACTTTACGGCTGCAAAACATGGCCACTAAGAGCAGAAGATATTCGTAAGCTACAGGTATTTGATTACAGATGCCTTAGAAATATTACTTGGGTCTGTTGGGATCACTGGGTAAGTAATAGTCAGATTAGACGCAGGGTATTAGGGAATGATGGTAAATCAGTTGATGAGGTTATGAATCTTCATCGACTGAGATGGTTGGGTGACGTATTGCACATGTCCAACCACCAATTACCACGGCGCACAATGCTGACTAATGTTGGAGACGGCTAGAAGAAAGTTAGGGGCAGCCAAACCAAAACGTGGCATCAGAGCTTGAAGTCACCAACTCCTCGTCTTAGCCATGTTGGTAGATGCAGACTACTTGGTTGGGGTCCGCGTGACTATCGTAACGAATGTTTGGAGACTCTGGGTGACATGGTTCAGGATCGATCACAATGGCGTAGGTGTATACACTCTGTCTTCCCTTAAACCATAAGATTAAAGTTGCTTCATACCTTTCTTTGTACCAATTAATTCTTTCATCCTGTACCATATCTTTACATGCAATTTTTTATATTTGTCACTACCATTGAAGCAACTACTTCTATGAATTCGGCGTACATTTTGTTGTGCTAATGAGGTATGGCAACTTGGACTGATGCATATGTGTGCCTGGTCCTACGTTGCGGCTGACCGACTGCTGGCCTGACAGCTGTTAAATATTTACTCCTACATCTTATTTTGTTAAGGTTTGATTCTGTGTTTTAGGATTTTCTGAAATCCCTTAGATGGATCATCACAAAGATGGTACAAAGGAAGTTCATGACGCATAAATCAGCTTTCCCTAGACCGTCCCGGGATTAGTCAGCTAATAACTATTGAAATGGAGGATGATTGTCATACTTTTATGTTTATGCTGCATATTATCCCAGTTCTTTTTGGAAAGACAGTCAAATCATGGTAAGTGCTTATACATAGTGGACTTTCCATTCGACATCCAAAGGGTAACATCAACACTGCTTATTGCAATCTTAGTATATAGAGACACACTGTCGTTCACTTTAAAAAGACATGTCTCAAAGCAACATAACAATATAATGCGATCCCAAGTGGTATATTAAAAGCGAAAGTACTACTTAGTTACCTGGCTTATGACTTAAATTACATAAGTCAATAAAACTCAGCCGAGTCCTTGAGTCTATGTAACAACTCTAGTATAAGTTGTTAAGGCCTTTAATTGCAAGACTAATCATCAAAGTAGGATATATTATTCAATTGTCACCATAAATTGTTTTCCACTTCATGATATTTGGACCCTGCATTCAGATGTTAACATCCACCACTAAGTATATTGTTTATACGCTGAGTCAGTTTTAGTCTTCAATGAAAAAACTGACTGATAATGCTATCTTAGATCAAGAAATTAGAAATTCGTCTGCCATTATGGATTTATTCCAGGGTAGAGGGATAGGAGAAGAATTCCACCTCACACCCCAAGTCATAAAAAACACTAGATTTCACTAGTCTTTTCTAAATCACTAAAAGTGCTTGCAGTTCACCAAAAAGTTATTTAGACAGGACAGGGTTAGTTAGAAATGAGAATTCTTCGCACGGTTAACTTTCCATTCTTCAGAAACCTTACAAAACATTTCATCTTTGAGTTACGCCTTTCCCGTCAATATGATACAGTAAGCAATATACTACAGTACATTACCTAAGTATACTTAGGTAATACTCTGTATATATACAGAGTAGAAACATATGTAGCAGGAACTAAGCGCAGTTGAGGTTCATAAACGTTACACAAGTGATAATTATTTACAACTGCGCTTATAATCGAACTAAATCCCTCGTATATTGATTTTACATCAGTGGTTGTGAATTAAATAGCTTTTATTTATAGAACGCCTGTGTTAAGCGGAGATAATTGTAATAACGGTATCAAACTAAACAAGAAGTGTGTGAACCAAAAATGTTGAGAATCATCAGTAAAAGAATAAAATCACAATATGCTTTCAGAGTTGTGCGAAGAATTTGCATTAGCTCCCAACACGAGAATGTTACTTCAAGGTCCAACAATGTGATATTGCACCTTGATGAGTTTACTTAAACAATTATTTTCTCAAAAAACTTGAAAATATTGCAGATCTGACCGGGGGAGAACTGTGGCAATTAGTACTTATGGAAATACTTTTCAAGCTAGTCATATAAAAGTAAGTTCGCAACACGCTATATAGTTGGACTGGCACTTCGAAAATTCTACCAAGGGTAACTAAATTTCTCATCCTAATACAAAAACTTATACTTAAGCTCCCGAATGACTAGCGAAGTTACTTATTACTGACCTTTCATCTAAAAAGTAAAGCAGTATCAGTACTAGGATTTACCCCGGCGCTATTATTGCAAACACGAAAGGGGAATCAAATTCGACCCTGGAAACTAGAGATCTTAGTTGGCAATTAATTGTAGCGGTAAATAAATCCCCAAAATAAATAGCACTGTAAGTTTTCGACATTGGATGCTGACCATATGTTTTAGTGGACTCATCTAGCTGAAGGCGCCCGGTCAGGCATCCGCACCAGATCACGTGTAGTAACGCCGTGCTCAACATCAACCGCAATCGCTAGCCAGATTAGATCAGAGAATTCCGATATATTGGTAATCGCCAAATACACTCTTCCGATCTCCTCGACTCTGTCTTTTGATTTCTCTGGGTGGGAACGAAATATATTAGGTGTTACTGGTAGAAGCGTTGTCAAACACTGAATACCTGTGACATCTTCATTGGTGAGACCGACGTGATCTGGTACACCTGATTGCAACTGTGAGTCTGTTCCTTTTTGGGATTTTTATATATCATTGCCTTATTTTTTATTTTTTTTTAAACATTGTGATTTTTTTCGTGTTTTTTCTTGGATATGCATATATTTTCCCCTCGTTCATTATCATACTTCATCATGACTGAACAGACACCCAAAGTACTCAAGCTTAAGACGTTGTCCCGCCTTCGTTTCAACTGATCCCTTTCTGGCCCGACAACATCGAAGCCTGGTTTTGCTACGCAGAAGCCGACTTCTCCGAGCACGGCGTGATCGACACACGTGCACAATTCCTTGCAGTAGTCAAGGCACTACCGCGCGAATTCAACAAGTACATAACACCTAGTATGTTTACTAGTGATGTTTCCGATCCTTACGAAATCTTAAAACGCTCGATTCTTAAACGAGGAGACCTAACCGATCGACAAAGGTTAGATCAACTCTTCAACAATATCGACCTGCAACACGGTTCTGCGACGGACATGTTGCAACGGATGAGAGAGGTAATAGGCCCAAGAACTTTCGACGAAGGTCTATTCAAACAATTCTTGTCAAAACTTCCCCAACAGGTGCAAGCAGTTCTGGTCTCGTTTCAGAACAACGCCTTAGACGAACTAGCTGCATCAGCCGACCGCATTTTAGAAATTACGAAACCTTCTACTACCGAGGTATTTTCAGTCAAAGAAAAACCTCAAACGACTCAGAACGATATAACCGAATTATGTCACACACTCACGCGTTATCTTAGTCTTCGTACCGACCGTAAGAGATCGCGCACACCACGTAGAAGCATGTCACGTAAGCGATCTGTCTCTAGACCACGAGAGACAGATAACCCCGACTGGTGCTGGTATCATAACCAGTATGGAAAGTTTTCCAGAAATTGCAGAAAACCCTGCAATTTTACCAACACGAAACCGACTGATTCGAAAAACAATTCGGGAAACTTCCAAGTCGGCACGCGTTAACGGCAACCGTAGCCGGCGAACATAGCCGTCTGTTATACGTCACGGATGTGACAACGAGAGTTTGCTACCTCGTCGACACTGGCGCAGAAGTTAGCGTTCTCCCAGCAAATCCTAACGACCGGCTTCAGGAATCGGCTCTAAACTTACAGGCGGCAAACGGAAAACCGATCGCTACGTATGGCAAAAGGTACGTTTACCTTAACGTGGGTTTACGCAAACCCATCCACTGGATTTTCGTTATTGCAGATGTTTCTATGCCAATTATTGGTATGGACCTTCTACAACACCACAATCTGATCATCGACACGCGCAAACGGAGGCTAGTAGACGGGAACACTAATTTGTCCGTTTGCGTAACTTCCTTTTCTGTTTGCAGATTATCCCCAGTCACAGTTAAGCATATGATCGACCCACTCTATCAACCACTACTCGATAAGTACCCTGGGATACAACAAACTCAACCGGAACTACCGTGTGTAACCAGCAATGCTACACATCACATCACGACTACAGGACCACCTGTATTCTCTAAAGCACGACGACTAGCTCCTGAAAAGCTAAGGTTAGCGAAAAACGAATTCGACCATATGATAGACTTAGGAATCATACGACCGTCAAGTAGCCCATATGCATCTCCGTTGCACATGGTCCCTAAAAAGGACAGCAACGATTGGCGTCCAGCTGGTGACTATCGGCGATTGAACGCGAAAACCATTCCCGATCGTTACCCGTTGCCTCACACTCACGATTTGACAGCTACCTTGAAAGGTACAACTGTTTTTTCGAAAATCGACTTGGTTAAAGCGTATAACCAAATCCTTATGGCTACTGACGACATTCCGAAAACAGCTATCATAACTCCCTTCGGACTCTATGAATTTTTGCGAATGCCTTTCGGTCTAAGGAATGCTGCTCAAACATTCCAAAGATTCATAGACGACGTTTTTCGAGGTCTCAACTTCGTACATGCGTATGTTGACGACTGTCTAATCGCAAGTCCGGACAGAGAAACACATCTCAAGCATCTGGATCTTGTTTTCGAACGACTACAAAAACATGGCATTACTGTAAACGTTCAAGGTATCCGACCCCTTAGAACCAAAGTGGCGGCTATTCTGGATTACCCAGAACCGACCACCACCAAGCAATTACGCACGTTTAACGGCCTCGTAAGTTTCTATAGACGTTTCATACCGAAATGCGCATTACTTATGAAACCTCTGACCGACCAACTTCGTGGAAATGCGAAATCCATTAATTTGGACGACACCGCACGAAAAGCATTCTCCACAGTTAAGGAACTGATTGCTAGAGCAACAATGCTCGCACATCAGGACACCGAAGCACCCATTAGTATCGCAGTAGACGCATCCGACTCGGCAATCGGAGGAGTCTTACAACAATGTGTTAACAACTCCTGGCAACCCTTGGCATTTTTCTCTAGAAGGTTGCTAGACACCGAATCTAGGTACAGCACATTCGGTAGAGAATTCCTAGCTATGTATTGTGCTGTACGGCACTTCCAACACTATATCGAAGGCCGTGAATTCACTCTTTTCACGGACCATAAACCGCTCACTTTCTCGTTAAGCTCTCCTTCTGACAAGTACTCTCCCCGTGAGTCTCGACAACTGGACTACATTTCGCAGTTTACTTCAGACATTCAACACATCTCTGGAGCAAACAATGTAGTTGCAGACGCCTTATCTCGCATAACTTCCTTGAACAGTTTCCAAGGAATCGACCTTCTTAAACTCGCCGAGCTTCAAAAAGAAGACAGTGATCTTCAGCACGAGTTATCGTCCACAACACTTAAACTACGCATCAAACAGATGGGAACAGGTAAGGAAACCTTACTTTGTGACACATCTACAGGTAGGGATCGCCCAATCGTGCCGAAACATTATCGACGCAATGTCTTCAATACATTGCACAAACTTTCGCATCCAGGTGTTCGTGCAACCATCAAGCTTATAGCAGAACGGTTTTGCTGGCCTGGAATGAATAAAGACGTGAGGGAGTGGGCACGCTCCTGTGTAAGCTGCCAAAAATCTAAGGTTGTCAAACACAATAAATGTCCCCTAGGCTCGTTCAAAACTCCCGATGCTCGTTTCGACCATGTTCATCTGGATTTGGTAGGACCTTTACTAGATTCAAATGGATACTCTTACCTCCTGACCTGCGTAGACCGTTTCACTCGATGGCCAGAAGCAGTACCTATCAAGGACATCACTGCTGAAACAGTGGCCCGCACCTTCGTCGAACGATGGGTAGCAAACTTCGGTTGCCCTTCAACCATCACTACAGGCCGCGGACGTCAGTTTGAATCTGATCTTTTCCGTCGTTCGACCACACTTTTAGGAACCACTCGCTTCCGAACGACCGCCTACCATCCACAAGCAAACGGGTTGGTAGAACGTTTTCACCGACAACTAAAAGCTTCACTATCAGCTGCAAACGTTTCACAGTGGACCGACGCTCTTCCACTCGTCCTACTAGGTATCCGCAATGCAGTGAAAGCTGACATTGGATACACTGCGGCTCAACTGGTTTGTGGAACGACACTTCGACTTCCAGGAGAATTCGTGGATCCTTCATCCTCTTTAATGAAATTGGATCTAACCTCCTACACGAACAGGCTTACAAACGCAATGCGTTCAGTTAAACCTGCTTCCACTCGACCTCAATCAACTGATGTTTTCGTTCAACCTGACTTACGATATAGTACACACGTTTTCGTTCGTCAAGACTCGCATCGACGACCATTCGAATCAGCATACGAAGGACCCTTCAAAGTTCTTCAACGTGAATCTAAATACTATACAGTCGATAAGAACGGAACAAACGATAGCCTCAGCATCGGTCGCTTAAAAGCAGCGTATTTAGAAGGAAATTCTATTCACGTCGATTTTCCTTCGGCACAATCGCACAACACGACTCCTACACTCATAATTCCTCAAACGACAACCAACACTAGCGATGATACTCCGAATGTATCTGAAAATAAACCTAAAACGACGCGTTCTGGAAGAAGAGTCAGATTTCCAGAACATTTAAACGACTACTGCACGTAAGACACTACTCGACATTTTATATTATCCCGATCTTTCTTTTTAACGATATATAATTTTTTTTTAAAAAAGACCATTTTATTATGCCTATATATTTATATTTTTATTAAAAAAACAAAACAAAACATAAAAAACATTTTTTTAACGCTATTACGTGGGCTTGAGTATATTTTCCATTTTTTCGCCGACATTGTGTTTTTACGCACATACGAGTGTATTTCGACATGCACTTACACTTTCTTTTTTCTTTTCCAGGACGACTGGAAAAGAACGATGCAGTTAACGAGGAGTCGAAATTTTCGTTGTAACTCTTTCTTTCTTTACTATGTTGTACCTCGGTCCCATATAGTAAGGAAAGACGACCAGACGCTGCTACACTTAGTAAGCTATCAGAAGAGTGTTTACCAACGACAAACTCGTTGGGTTTAAACTTCTGGCTGGCCACGTCTTAGGGTCGTCACTGCCCCACTAGGGGGGGAGTGATCTGTAGCGGTAAATAAATCCCCAAAATAAATAGCACTGTAAGTTTTCGACATTGGATGCTGACCATATGTTTTAGTGGACTCATCTAGCTGAAGGCGCCCGGTCAGGCATCCGCACCAGATCACGTGTAGTAACGCCGTGCTCAACATCAACCGCAATCGCTAGCCAGATTAGATCAGAGAATTCCGATATATTGGTAATCGCCAAATACACTCTTCCGATCTCCTCGACTCTGTCTTTTGATTTCTCTGGGTGGGAACGAAATATATTAGGTGTTACTGGTAGAAGCGTTGTCAAACACTGAATACCTGTGACATCATCATAATAAAATCACCTGGATTCTCATTTGTGATTGAAATGACACCTTTGTTCACAGAACACACACCCTAAATGACTGGAAAATTGCCCGAAACCGAAGGATATCAGCAACTGCCAGGGCGGCCTGCTTGAGCATCTGGGCTACCTATTCCTGCCATCTAGATATTTCAACAAGTCATCTATTTTTGTTTGTTTTAATATATCTTTATGTTTATTAGTCGCATGACCTATTCTGCTGCCTTTCTGAAGTGTACAACCTTTCGTTTTCAAAGTTACAAAAAACTCAATAAGAGCCAATGTGGTTGTTGGCAACATACAGCGAAAAGAATGCACATTATTCAGATGTTCATTTACTGAACAACTAACATCTAACTGGCGATCACTCAATATTTATCGCCAGGACCGACCAAGAAGAAAGAAACGGAAACTTGTTGAAATACTTTGCGCTGAGAATTCTATATTGTACTAAAAATATAATATTGAATAAAGCTGATGATGATAATAATAATAATAACTCAACAGGGGATAAAACACAGACAGTACTGGTCTTCTGGACAACTCCTGCTGATAATCTGTTTTTCTTGAATTACTGTGGTGTTTGAATGAACTAATGATTCCTTTGTACTTGTCGAATGCTTGATTTCGAATTCTAAATACAGTACATTCGTTCGTGGTTATTGAGTACCTTTGATCCAATTGCGTTATTTCTGGGATTCCTAGTTCGTACTATTATTCAAACACTCATAATTATCATAACTATTCAGCTTAAGATATATATATATATATATATATATATAACCTCTCTCGGTATTAGATCTGACGAATTCATTGATCGGTGGGAATATCTGGATGTCATGGGGTTTCTGTTTGTTTTGGTTTTTGAACTCATCTCTAGTGTCCTCTGAGATGTCTTAACCTAGGTGGAAGTAGGAGAGGGAATGTATGGGATACACAGCTTTTTCCCAGTATTCCGCTCATTACACTTAAAACATCTAACCTCACATCATTTGTTTTAGAGAAATCTAACTTCTGGAGCTGCATTGTGTATGATTACTCATTTGCACCAATACGCTTCCAGCCAGAAAGCATGTATTATTCGGAGGAAGGTCGTGGAACAACATAAATTAGGTAAAGGAAAAAAGAGACAGATAATTTGAGACAGCGTCTCTATTCTTTTAACGCTGAGAGCAGCTGATAATAGGTAAATGCACAGCATGTGTGAAACTAAGACTATTCGACTATCAAAACTAGAAATACTAATGTCAAATCTAGAATCCATCAATGCAAGTAACCCAGGATCGATTTTATAAGCTTCCTTTTGTACTTTCCACATTTAAAGATAGCCTTACATCGGCTGCTTATATGAGGTGCTGCCAGCCACCACCACATTGGTCGTGCGAAGCTTGCTGCCACACAAAGTTTCTGCTGACTCTTGAGCAAGAAGGATTCTCTTAGGCAGGCTTGAAAAGCGTACACTCTTTAAGCAGACAAAATCAAATACGGGCATTAGTCAGAAGAAAATATCCAAAATCTGAAAAACTTGTGTAGATCATGAACGTGGATGATCTGTTTCGACAGACCGTAGGCCTGCCAGAATTGGACGAGAATGGTAACCAACCCGCTGAAATTCAAGCCGCACCTCTCGGTTGGTACCTAACTGTATCCAAATCCTATGGCTACTTTGATAACCATACGACACAAACTACATTATTACGGAAGTATTTTAGTCAGAATAGGTACAAGAAGAAGAGTATGACTGTCACTATATGCACCAGTCCACAATGTTCAATTTACTGATGTTAGTTGGTTGTCCTTGATCATGACGACGATCGGTGAGCTATGATACAAGGTTATTTAACCTCCACAATTGTAAAATAAATTTTAATGAGGGTAAGTTAAATAAAACCCTACATTTTCTGAGCCACTAAAAGAGGTCAGAAATTTCGAAAGTGCTTTTCCTATTATGTTTCAACTTCTACACAGTAGAGTTCAAAAATCATTTTGCTTTTCCCAGAAGCACCTGTTTTCAAAGTCACTTCCTCTACACATTTAATTGTTGACGTTTTTAATTAATGTAGAACGTAGCGTATCTGAAGCTGCTGTGTAATTTTGTTTAGATTCAAGTCCACTGACACAGTAGTATTGTATATACCGAGATTAAATTCTACTTTCAAGTATAGATTTGGCGACTGGTTCCACTTTCGTTCCAATCCTCGGGAGAATAAAAGAATCCACTCATCTATCAGGTACTTGTTATGAGGCACACTTTAAATTCGAGAGATATATTAGTGCTACCCGGTTTGTCGACCCGAAGTAAGTGGAGCACGGTTCAAATTTGAGGCATAGTACTTGAAAGCTAAGACAAATTAACTAGGAAGTTAATACTTTCATACCCTATAACCATTGGTTATTGCAGATAAACATTTTAGACAAAGTTGTTAAAAAAATTGTCTTTTGCAATGAAACGTGCGAGCAGTCTCGAATCCTTATTGGTCCTGCTTTCCGCCTAGCCCAGCGAGTTAAGTCCAGAAAACCGATCTGAGCCTCTGCAATATGAATCATTTATTTCAGGCTTGCTGGGTTTATATACAAATCAAACAGACCACATCGTATCATAAAATAGGAAACAACATTTGTACAAAACTTTCAATGCAGGTAAACTACACTTGGTGTTTTCCACACGTTCAATGATCACTCTGAGGTCGAAAGATAAATTGCCTACACTAGCCACCTGTTTCTGTATCCATCAATTCAACTGCTCCTGTGGAGCAAGTTATATCGGCAGACGTTCTAGGAATTTGTATATTCGGGCTCGTGAGCACCTCCTAATGTGGTTAAGCAAATGTGTAGTTAAAACGGTTAACAGCTTCATTTCAGCCCATTTAATTCAGACGCAACACACAACCAACATGGAGCAATCTTTCGCAATAATATATCGTGTTGACAGCAGTCTACCTAATTCTGTCAGACTGAGAATCCTGTAGATGGCTGAAGCAATTGCTATTTGGATCAAAAAGTCAGAGCTTTGTATCCAGAAGAAATCTGTTCAGCCGCTTATTTTACCCTGGCCAGCTTCGGGCCCAACTAGTTAATAATCAATTTCACAATGTGGTGACGTAATTTGATTAATCTTCATTTTTATGTCCTAAGCTTATCTTATCCACACATCTTACTGTGGTGCGTGATACTTATATTGACATAAGTAGTAGTGGAAAACAAACAAATGTCAGACATAAAGAAGGCGCAACAACAGAGGAGACCGTGGAAACCTTTTGCAGTGGCGGACATAGTGCAGTGTAGAGAACGGAAAAGTAACGTAGCAGGGGGATCAATGTCGGGAAAGCTGATCCCAAAATGGGAAGGACCGTACGTCCTCACGGAAAGACGTGGCTCGGTCTACGAGATCCGGAGAGAAGACAAGCAGAAGCGCGTAAATGCCAGTCAACTACAGAGATGGTTTCAAGACCATTATGAGTGTGAGTCACAAACAGCACCGAAGAAGACATCTGTACGGCGATCAGAAAGACTACGAAGACACCTTATTAAAGTTGTGGACGAGTGTGGTGTGTCTACTTATATTGACCTAAGTAGTATATAACGCGAGTCAGAAATGTAATTTCTAGCAGCAGAAGATCGGAAAGATCAAGAAAGGAAGAACGGGAATAGAAAGCAACTAGTCTGGAAATGCAAGAACAGTGAAGTCTGAGACAATTATTGAACATTTTGCAAATTGAGTATTATAGTATGGTTTTTCTATTTTGCCAAGTAACTCTGTAATGTGCGAAATATAATTCGGTTGTCGCCACTTGTGTTTTCCTTCACTACGATACTATTGTCATTATTATTATTACTATTATTATAATTACACTTGCTAATCTTTTTGAGAAATTTATTCAGCATCCAACCCTATCTGCTATATCTGACCTGAATAATATTACGTAATTTCTGATATGTAATTACATTATCCTCTCTCTCACCCCTATGTTGACCATATTTATACTGATCATGTATCTCACAATTTCATTTCACGTAGAAACTAATTCAAGTTAACACTTCATATTAGTCATCCCAAAACTAACGATTTTATTTTATTTTATATCACAAACAGTCTTTAATTCATATGTTACAATTTTATATGATGTACTCTGCCTTAAATCTGGCCAATTTTATGGATTATTAATTTGGATTTATAATTATAGAACCTGATGGGAAATTATTGAAAAGAATATTCTTTGTTCATATAATTATGTTTTAACTGAATTGCAATCAAAAAATGTTATTCTGGTTACCTGACATATTTAGGTATTAGTTCGAAGTTAATGTTAATTAACAGTTTTGTTTCAGGTTAAACCAATTATATTAATAATTTTCACTTTTACATGAGGAAAATCGACCTATATTATGTCTTATTTATTTGAGTTCAGTTATCATTTTCTATCTCAACCTTGTTTCCCTCATTTTTTAGACCACCTTGTCCTCCGGAGAAATGTGAACCACGCCCCCCATTGTCGCTGTCCTGGGTCATGTGGATCACGGAAAAACAACTTTGTTAGATGCTTTACGCTCTAGTAGAGTTGTTGACGAAGAAGTTGGAGGTATAACTCAACATCTTGGCGCATTTACAGTATCTTTGTCATCTGTTGAACGCAATGCTGGATTTACAGATCCCAATCCCGTGTCATTTTCCAGAAGCATCACTTTTCTAGATACACCAGGCCATGCAGCATTTTCTGGCATTCGCTTTCGAAGTGCAAAAGCAACTGATATTATGCTTTTGGTAGTCGCTGCTGATGATGGGGTTAAACCTCAAACTGTTGAGGCAATTCGTTACGCAAAAGAAACAAACAGTGAGTTTTCCCATAAGTTTGTTTTATTTTATGGATGGCTCTTCTTAAACACATTGAGTAATGATAACGTAGTTTAAACTCTCTGAATGGGTGTATTCCGTTTACTAGTACAAACGTAATCTGTTTGTTTTGTGTTTAGAAAGAACAGATCGTTTTGCTAGTCCTTGTCGATGAACATGCATTTTAGAAGTAATCTGGAAGAAAGGAATGTTGGAGTGATCCATTATTTGAAATATACTATGTCGTAATTATTTTATATCTCATTTTTTAATGAAAGTTGAAACATTAGGTCAATGTTCAAGTGTCAAACTTATAAAATGACTCGTTGATTTCTGAAACGGTATTGGTAGGCGGTACCACGACATTCTGACGGAGCTCGATATTCTGTAGAACTAGTCTCAAACAGTCGCCAAATGTCTGGAGACCCTGAATCCAGTTAGGGAAATGGCGAAGTCATCGAGTTAGTATACTTCTTTTCTTGTAAAGTATGATATTTCAATCAAGCAGTCAGTCATCCATAAGCGACGTAGAACGTGGCACATTTATGCAACAGTGCAAGTTGTAACACCACATCAGCGCAGCAAAATGAAATTATTAGAAAAAATGCCAAGTTAATAGAAGTAATAACAATATTAGTGATGTTAGAAAAGATAACTCATACACACTATAATTTAAGAAGAAAAACTGAATTTGCACAATTAGAAGTAAACGACAATCCTAAAACTCAGGATCTAAGAGAAGACAAAGAGTGAGTGTATTTCCGCCATTGTGCTCGGTTTTGAGCCGTGTTGCCCATTGTTAGCAGGCTTACCCCAACCAGATAGACTATAATTACCAACATGGTTCATTTTGGCAATCAGTGAATTCATGGACTGATGCCAAGCTTTCCAACCTACCCCACACTAACCAACATTACTTATCAAGGTAGGCGCTGGTTAAGCATGCAAATCATCGGTCCTAACCACTTTATTCAGAAACTCGCCCCCTTAACTGCTGATTTGTCATCTTTACCTAGAACCCTGCGTCTAACCCCAACATTCCTGACTCAGTGGTCCCAACGTGCACTGTCAATGCTTCAAAGAAATCTATAATTAGGCACTAGCAATTTAGAAATGCCGCCTATTTTTAAAGACCACTTTTCACAGCCACGAAGTAAAACAGAACAAACTGCCACTCATTACATTCATTCTTTGATTGGCAGACGTATACCTCTCCTAAGTCACCAGTGACACAAGTAGTGCTAAGCTAGGCGAACATTCTGAATCCCTGTCGACATTTCGTCAGATACCAACCAAGGTTGATAGAACTTTCCAAAAAAGTGAAATGGTCAATGGTCTCAACTACCTCCCTACCATTAGTTTAGACGTTGACGTCGACTACCTCTAGGGCAACATTTTGTGTTTAGGGAGAGAAACGCATCCTGAACACCATTTTATTGTTGCTTAAGTCGATCATCAGACTTCATTTATGCAGCGTTTTCGCTAAATCCAACTGTCTCATGTGCATATTCTGAGTTAACAAGTGAATTTCCTAGTAGTAGGTTAGTCCCCAAGAACCACATACTGAAACCTTTATCTCCCGAAGAATGTCTATGAGAAAGTTAAATAGAAACGGAGCAAAGTGAGCAGCCCCGATAAACACCACTTGATGTCATCAATTGTGAGGGCATTCCGGACGTATGGTATATGGATATGAATGACATTTTTGTTAATACTCAACACAACTGGAGAAAGTGTTCTTCAATTAAACTAAACGTCCTTCAAGCTAAACTATGTAACTAAGGGTAAAAATATGTATTGTTGGGGACGTGTTGCGCATGAAATGTATTGTACACTTATTTCGTACCTTGAAGGAAATTAGTCTAATTATGGCCGAATTAACCGGGTAAAATTACTTCTAATTTTATTCTCTTGTATCTTTCATTATTTCTCACTTATTGAATTTAGAATAACTTACTTAATACTGTTACTCCTCATGGACTATAGGCTCTAGACCAGAAGTCTTTAACTGTCCTGAGCTCTCCTTTCCACTTGTTGCTGTTCATGGCCTTGATGTCTGCTTCCCATTCCCAACGCTATGTGTTATTTGGTCTGTCTCTTTTTCTTCTGACTTGGGTATTTTAAATTAGGGCTTACTGTGTGATGTAGTTTGATAATTTTCTCAAATTCCATTTTATTCACTTTCGGCGTCTGTTCCTAATTTGCACATCAGTCGAAAGTTGGATTGTTCTCTGCGAAAGTAAGCTATTACCGATAAACTCTGACTAATTGATCTAGAGTATCTTGCACAGACAGCTGTTTCAACTTTGAACAACAGAACTTTTAATGTTTGTATTGAAAATCCTGACTTCGGTGTTAGGTGTTAGTTCTTTGTAGTTCTGGATGTCCTTCAATCGTAGGAATGCCACCCTCGTTCTGTCAATACTGACCTCCACATCATCGTCTGATCATCCTTGTTTATCAATGATCCTACCCAGGTATTTAAGGGCTTCTATCTTTTCCAGAGCTTCATCAACAGGTGTGGTTTCGTTGGTGCTTGCGGTATTGTATTTCAATATCTTGATTCTCCCTTGTGAATGTTGAGGCCTACTTCTGTGCAAGCCACTGCTACACGGGCTATCTTATTTCGCATGTGTTGCTATGTATGGGATAGAAGTGCTAAGTCATCTGAAAGATCCAATCGTCCAAGTTGCACAATTGTATTCCAGGCTTATTCAAAGATGTGGAGGTTTTCATAATCCAGTTAACAACCAGGAGAAAAAGATAATCCGAAAGTAATCGGCCTTTTTCACTTGGAATTTTTCTGATGGCTAACATCTATGGGAATTTTGAAATTCAGTCCCTCTTAAAGCTTTCGTATGCCAGTAACAGTCTTTCGAGGCACTCCATAGTGTCAAAAAAATTCCATAAGGTTTTCTTATTGTCGTTGTCGAATGTTTGCTCATAATCAAGGAACTTGGCGTATAGCGATGAGTTCCATTCGATTGGTTGATCAAGAATGATCCGCAGTGTCTCGGTTTGGTCTTGACGTTAGGCGTCTCTCTACTGAATCTTTCATTCGGTTCAGCAACACTTGGAAACTTTGCCTGACACTGACAGTATTGTGATTATTTCGTAGTACTTACACTTACTAGGATCTCTTTTTTTCAATAGCTTGACGACGCATCCCTCCTTTTAGTCTGTTGGTTCCTGCTCGTCCTCTCGAATTTCTATCAAAGAACACGGTGCATCTTTGCAGTTACCCCTAAATCTCACTTCCATATCTCGGCTAGTATGCTATGTCGTCCTGTTGC
Source organism: Schistosoma haematobium (assembly GCF_000699445.3). NCBI lineage: Eukaryota > Metazoa > Platyhelminthes > Trematoda > Strigeidida > Schistosomatidae > Schistosoma > Schistosoma haematobium. Next base: position 45,945,344 of record NC_067196.1, on the reverse strand, counting down.
TTTGTCACTTGATTAATCTAATTTATTCGATTATTGTTGTTGTAACATCTATATGAAGGTCGTTGTGTACGGTATCGATGTTCAGTGGGCCCGGTAAGGCTGGTCTACTCAAGAGCCCTCCAAAGTGTTCTATCCACCTGTTCCGCTGATGTTGAACTTCAGGGATTGAGTTAGCTTCCCCGTTCTTGACTGGTTACTCTGGTTTACCATATCTCCACGATAGCTTCTTATCTGTATCATATAATTTTCTCATATTTCCTTCAATTGCAGCTTCTGCTGTCATTACTAGGTCTTCCACATACTTCCTCTTGTCACATCTAATACTCTTGACTCGTTTGTTTGCTTCTGTATATTCTTCCTGTTCTTTGGGTTTCCATGCTTTTATTTCGTTAGTGTTGTTGGCTACTCTTATTGTTCTTCCTTTCCTGAATTTTGTTCACACTATCATCAGAGGTCCACCCTGTTTTATGATACTGTTGCCGTGGTATGAATACCATAACCGCACGGTCTTTGACACTGAACATATTATTGCTGAAAAGATTTACAAGAAAATCGAAATGTTTATTTTTATGCACAATTAATAAATAATCAACTATCATTCACTCGTTTATTATTGCGACAGAAAACGTTTTAAAAAACTCTGACAAACGAGTAATTGTGGAAAATTGTGATTAATTATATACACATGTGAAAAGAAGAGAAAAGTAGTAGATTTTATTGGGAAATTGAGTGAAGTTAGCAGTGTAATGTATCAATAATTGTTTGTTTTAATTTTTTTATTCAGCAAAATGTACATAACGTCTGGGTTTGTTTACAGTCCTTACTGAACGTGTTAAGCAAGTAGGCTTGATGCTCGGTTTTTCATCCTCCTCTGTTCTTGTAGTGATTAGTGGGAGTGGGCTGATTAACTGCGGTGCTATCATCTTGATCTTGTTGCACTTCATAGAAAGCTGGCTTTATTCTATCAATAGCAGTAGTCTCGTTCTTTACCCACTTGTTGATTATGAAGTGTTTATTTGTCCGTTTAATTACTTGATATGGTCCGTCGTAAGGTTGTTTCAGTGCCTTTTTAACAGAGTCAACTCAAACGAAGACAAATTTACAAGTTTCTAGGCTTTTGTCAAGTTGTATTTGATTATTATGTTCCCGCGGCGGTATTGCTTTGATTCTTTGCATTGTTTGTAGAAGTCGACTAACGAAACGACTTGGATCAGTTGGTACTGATGTGTCTTGATATACTAATTGGCCTAATAATGTGAGAGTTGTACCGTAAATTAGCTCAGTGGCTGTGCAACCTATATCCTTCTGTATGGTTGAACGGATTCCTAGGAGTACGAGTGGTAATGTGTCACTCCACTTTGATGTATCACCCGGTTCCATCAGCGAGCTTTTTAATTGGTGGTGGAACCTTTCGACCAGACCATTAGCTGCCGTTTGATAGGCTGTTGTTTTGATGTGGTTCACACCCAGAAGTTTTGTGAATTCCTGAAATAGGATAGACTGGAACTGGAGACCACGGTCTGTAGTAACTATGGATGGTACTTCATAATTTGATATCCAACTGTCAAGGAATGTGGTTGCTACCGTCTCTGCAGATGTGTCGGTGATAGGTCATGCTATTACCCAACTTGCGCACCTGTCCACCGCGGTGAGGATATGGTGAGTAAATCTGATGGTGGCGGGGGACCGACTATGTCTAAATGAATGTGTTGGAAGCATTTATCTGGTAGTGGGAACCTCTCAACAGGACTAATTGTGTGTTTTTGAATTTCGCTGCGTTGACATCTTCGGGTCCATCGCTTTATATCAGTGTTAATCTTTGGCCAAACGAGACGTTCAGTAATCAATTTTGTGGTAGCTTTAATTGCAGTATGTGAAAGTTCGTGTGGTTATTGAAGAACCTGGTGTCGGTTTGAGGTACGAAGGGGCGGTTACTGCCCGTTGAAACGTCACAGATGATAGATGAGTTTGAGAAAGGAATGAGTGCAGGTTTGAGAATCAAATTGTACTTTTCTTTGCAGCTTTTTAGGTCTGCGTCGTCTACTTGTAATTTTGCAGTTGTTTCAAGTTCAACGTCTTGTTTACTTACCAGAGTATTTATATCCTTTCGTAATGGTGCATCGGCTGCGACGTTAGTATGTCCTTTGATAAATTGGATATCTGTCGTCAGTTGAGAGATGTAATCCAATTGTCGTGCTTCTCGAGGTGAATGTCGATCATAGGAGGTGTTGAATGAATAACACAGAGGTTTGTGATCAGTGATGATGGTGAAAGTACGCCCTTGTAATAAGAAATTAAAGTGTTTGACAGCTAAATAAATGGCGAGTAACTCCCGTTCGAAATTACTATAACGTTCTTGAGTTGGTGACAGTCGCTTGGAGAAGAACGCTATGGGAGTAGCCGTGTTGCTTACTTGCCGTTGTAAAACTGCCCCTGTGGCTTCTTGTGACGCGTCCGTACACAGAATCAGGTGGGTCGTGGGGTCAGTATTTAGATGTAACATAGTGGCGTTAGCAATCATGGACTTCGCTTTTTCGAATGCCGTTTTAGAGTCAGAAGGTAGCTTGAATATTTCGTTCTTTTCTCTCTTCGTACCTTTTTTATCACTTTTCAGCAAGTCTGTAAACGGTTGTAACACGTCTGCACAATTTGGTAGAAATCGTCGGTAAAAATTACACGTTCCGAGGAAACGACGTAATGATTTTACTGAAGTTGGTTCAGGGTAGTTGATGATAGCTTCGACGTTCTTTCGAAGTGGTTTAATGCTTTGAGAGTCGATGTAATGTCCCAGAAACTAAGTCTGAGACACTGAATATACATTTAGAAGGGTTGATTACGACGCCATGCTTTTTAAAACGGTCGAAGAGGATCTGAAGATGCTGGACATGCTCTTCGATTGATTAGCTGGCAATCAAAACATCGTCGATATAGATAAATACAAAATCTAAATCTATGGTAACCACGTCCTTAAATCGTTGGAACGTCTGAGAGGCAGTTTTCAGTCCGAATGGCATACTTTAAAACTCAAACAAACGAAAAGGTGTAATGACGGCTGTTTTTGCGATGTCTTCTGGTGCCATCGGAATTTGATGGTATGTCCGCACAAATTCAAGTCTCGAGAAAATACGTTTTCCATGTAAATTTAATGAAAAATTGTGTATGTGTGGAATTGGGTACCTGTCAGGGACGGCTTGGTTACTTAAACGTCGGTAATCACCACTAGAACACCAGTGTTGATATTTTTTAAGAACCATATGCAGTGGCGAGGCTCAAGGACTGTTAGATTGTCTAATAATTCCAAGTTGCTTCATGTGTTCGAATTCCCTCTTAGCCGTCTGCAACTTGTCTGGTGGTAATCTCGGCGCCCTGGCGCAAATGGGTGGACCGGTAGTGCTAATGTGGTGTTGCACATGATGTACAGTGTATTCTTTTTGGTAATCCGCCTTAGTGATGCACTCGTATTTAATCCGGATGTCAGTGAAAAGGTTGTTCATAGGTTTCATTATTCGTACACCATATATTTCATAGTCGGTGGTAAGTGTACCGTCCACCTGCAAACCTGTATTCTTGTCAGTCAGCTTCTTTTTGTTCATGTCTACTAATAGACTATAGGGGCTACGAAAGTCCACCCAGAGAATGTGTTGTTTTTGACTATAAAAACCAATGTGAATCTTCTCCGGAGTCCGAGGTCTAAAATGAGTGATTGCTCTCCATAAGTTTTGATAACCGTATCGTTAGCCGCGATGAGTGACAACTTGGTACTTGTCGTTTGTCGTCGCCGCGAGAGGTGGAATGGGCGATGCTGATTTCTGCTCCTGTATCGACTGAGAAGTCTGAGCCGGAAATACGATCCCTGATGTGGAAGAGGCGGCTAGCGTGTCGGCCAGTAACAGATGCCGCTATTACTATCTGGCCGGCCCGTTTCCCTGGTTCTCACGATTGTTTGTTGTGAAGTTGCACGGTTATGTACAACGCCGTGCTTTTCCTTCCTACTTCAAATGGTACCAACAAATTCCAGCTGCTCGTTTAGGTGATCTGGGCGCTGTTTGGAAACTGATCTTTTTCTAGTCGTGGATCTAGCTGGTCGATAATGGATAGTCACGATAGTAGCTTGTAATGATGCTAACTGCGTTAACTGTTGCTGGATGTTAAATGTGGTGTTCGTATGTTCTTTACCGGAGGTCTGTATCGCATTAACATAATGACTATCAGTGTAGATCTCCATCATCTTGTCCGCCATATCTGCTAGGTCTTCCAGATTGATGGAATTTCTCGGCACACTAAGAATCTGTCTCGCGTTATATGGTAATCATTGGAACTACATTTGTTTAAGTAATGCTTCATCTAATTTAAATGAACCCGCTAGCTGTTTCATGTGTCGTAGCGACTGTGACAGTCTCTTGTCCCCTAGTTCACATGATGTTAGCAGTTGCTGTAGTCTTTTTTCATTAGAGAGTGATGTACGTTGTATTATGGTTGCCTTAATTTTGTCGTAAGGATCAGTCTCTGGTACATGGTCGATCAAATCTCCGACTTCCGTAGCGATTTCGATGGGAAGTGCGCCGACAACATAGGCATATATGGTCACCTGGGAGCGTATGCCTCTCGCTAAGTATAAGGTTTCTGTTTGCGCGAACCAGATCCTGGGGTTGTTGGCACCGTATGCCAGTAGTCTGAACTCGGAAATGGCATTAACTGAGCTTAAAATACTATCATATGAATGCGATGAGTTGACGGTGTTCACTGGGGGACAATCCATGTCGATAAGATTATTTGGAGAGTACATGATGTGAAAAATAAACTAGTGTGTCAAGTAAATATGTAGGCAATATAACGACTATAACACACTCGAGGCTCACCAGATAATAGTGGTGGACCAAATAACATACGAACTCAAAAATGATAACAGAGTTATCAAGCACAAATAGTGTTATTAATATATATCAGTTATATGTTAGAAACACAACAGAAATGAGGGACGTTACTTAATTCAGCAGGTTTGTGCATGTTCCAATTGATTCTAGTACCAAAATCCACAATTATAGATTACTGAATATTCCAGTGAAATTGATGTCTTCCCAGCTGTATAACCAAACGTAGAATATGATATATTTCGATTATAATCTATGAATGTAGACGGTATTTGATTTAGAGTTCAGTTAACACAATCATGAGCGAGTGGAGAACAAGAGGTACGTGTGTAACAGTGTATTTGTTAGTGAGTGACAGCGTGTTTCATGATATGAATGTAACACGACGGAAGAAAGTATGTTCAAGGTCACACACTTAATCAACACATACAATCATGTAATAATAAATGTACATGCAGTGAAAATTTGACAGACTAAATACAAATAACATCATAAAGATGGCACAGGTATTCAGTGTTTGACAACTCTTTAACCAGTAACACCTAATATAACTCGTACCCACCAAGCGAAATCAAAAGACAGAATCGAGAAGATTGGAAGATATATTTGATGTGATATCAATATATCGAGAATCGTCTGATCTAATCTGGCTAGCGACTGCAGTAGATGTTGAGCATGGCGTTCCCACTCGTGATCTGAAGCGGATGCATGACCGAGCGCCTTCAGCCAGGTGAGTTCAATAAAACATGTAGTCAGCATCCAATGTCGAAAGCTTACAGAGCTATTTATTTTAGGGATTTATTTACCACAATCAAAAACTATTTACAAAATAACCATTTTGTCAGGTTAATCAGCAGTCACAAAGCGAATTATTATTTTATTTCCGATAAAACTGATACATTTTGGAAATATTCAATATGTTACGACATGCCGTGATTTTCATTGCAAATTTTTAGAATTTTACTATGTAAGACATGATAATCAGTTATCTAGAAGCTATTTTTATCATTTTCTTACTTATTTATTACTAATGTAATGTACGTATTTTATACGAGCGGGTTTACTGGTTTTAGCGTTACTTAGTTTTTTGCTACGTTTGTACTATCTCAGTTGTGGGATTTTCTGTTTGGATCGGTAAAGAACCAGTGTTTTTGTGATAAACAGACCAAAGTACCTACCTTTTTTTCAAGCTGTTTTTAATCGCCTCTAGTGATCCGTACATTTCTTATTGCAAGCATATGCTTAAATATTATTTTTGAGGTTTAATTGTTTCCGTCTTAGTTGCTTATCGATATATAACTATTTTGTATACTGTCGTCGTCAACTACCAATATGATAGGCAAACTCTTGGGTTAGAAAGAAATTTAAGCAACTTTTGTGCCATTGTCGTCTAGCCCCTATAGGGAAGATATATCTTCCGATTTTGGTGAGTTTTGAGTAAAGTTTGGGGTTCTTAAAATTAATGAGAGTCCATAGTTTTGCCAAAGTTTGGGGAAATATTGGGGAAAGTCCAAAATCCTTCCAGCAGTTATTGAGATTTTCCCGGAGTTTGAGATGTTTTGTGTTATTGTGTGGCATTTCTTCAAAATGGACGAAATTTTCTCCAAAATACGAAGATTAGGATCTGATGAAGCCTTAGTCTTGCGGTTCGTACAATAAATAGGCTATGGTCGGTCTGCTAGAAAGCGTAGTCAGTAATTTTTGAGACTAATAATGTCGATATATTTTGAACGCATTCGATTTGGTTACTTATTAAAGTGAGTATAGAAATCTGTAAATGTTTGTTCAAACAGTTAATATCTGAACCAAACTTAATAAAAATAAGGGGTTTAAAGTTAATGTTGGGGTGAAAATGAATACTTGAAGTTGATTACGATGAGTAGTTGCCGTTTCGGCCTACACAATTTGATGAGTTTTGTTCCAGAAATGGACACTTAAGGACACTTCGTTAGACGATTAAAAACACTATTGCTTATTTAAAATTGCAGGTTTAATTTCACTTCTCAAAATTTCCTAAACATGGTTCACAGCCGATCATTTATCTATAAAATTCATTTCATTATTGACAGTTTAAGTGAATTTAGCTGTGCTTTATATTCTAATTCTAATTTACTAAGGAATCGATTGTATTTTGTTTTGTCGTGATAAAAAGCTGGTTGTGTTTTTTGGTATGATGAAAATTTAGATGTGTACGTTTAGTATTTAAACAGTATATGGTTTTATGCGATTGCGTAAATCTAGTATAATTAATGATCTTTTACACTCTGTTTCAGTTTGTTAACAGATTATGAATAATTTCTAAATAATGGGAGAATTCGAGACAAATGTATCTAATCCGGATAAATTTGAAACCCTCTCCTTAAATGATCCACCTGATTCAAATGAAATCCGTAAAACCTCTGTTCGCATAAAAGAAGGATTTTGCGATGATCAAGGAGATTTAGGTCAGAAAAAGTAATGGCGCATTTTCATTTTTGTATTAGCGTTTTAGGATTGAAATTAAATCGGCTCTAGTGCAGCAAACTAAAGATCTATATGAACAATATGCTCGGGAACAGTTTCCTAAAGATTTAGAAAAAGTAAATGCATCCTATTTTCAGTCTCATTATTATTTTTAGCAAAAGGCATTGGTAACCGAAATGCAGGACCAATATTTTGAACACTACCTCTCCGAAGTGTATAGGTTCCAACTTGTTCATCAACAGCAGCAACTTGAACAAGTTAGTTTTTAATTAGTTTATATTTTGTTGACTTGTTTGGAAATGTAACACTGCGATTACTGACTAAAGTACAAGAGAATGATCAGACAAACGTTAACGCTATCAATTGATTTTTGAACTGCCGAATATAGAATTAAACCAAGAGAGTTTTAAAAAGTATTGAAGCATAACGGCTACTGTCCTTGAGTGATTCATTGCAATACGATTTCTGACTAATTACTTCAAATATAATTCATCTGTTAATGTCAATTAACCTAGAGTCTTTTTTATCTACTTGACAGTTGTCATCCATAAAACTAAGAATTAATCCCTTGTGGGTTACATACGTACCGTCTTGTATGTAGATATAAAGGTTAAAAACTACTTTTTGTAACTGGAAATGGAAGGGGTTTTGCTTCTTGACTTACGTTGAGTTACTGTCAACATTTGCTTTTGAAAATGTGAAATCACCTGGAAAGGTAAATTTTTATATCACATTAGTTTCTTGTACCTGGATCTTATTATTTCCATAGAATTGTAATGGATCATTAAATTACAAGTTACTTCTAGCAAAAACAAACATTTCAAATGGAAAAAGACTTGATAACGCATACTCGGTCACTTAATTTACGACATTTTTATGAGTCATAGTTTTGAAAATCTTGGTCAGCTATGACTAAAAGCTTCGCTGCTACAGCCAACTAGTTATTTCAACCGCAGTATATAGGTTAACGATACGTCAGGAACTATAGTAAATTCTGCAAGTAGTGCACATTTACATGTGCAAATATCGATGTTGTCAAGCGTCAAATGATTTCCGAACTGGATTATGTCAAACTACTGAAGTTGGATTAAACGGAAAGTTTATTAACCTTACTAACCTAAAATCCTGTAGGTTTATCTCTGAGATGCATCCCATTTTACCTGTACAGTTTTTCAATATCATTAGAAAATTTGTTTATCCCATTTATGTATGAGGCTTCTAAAGTGGCATACTTAGTTATTTAATGCGTTACCAAAAATTGGTTCAAAGCAACCATTAAGTCGTTTGAAATGTTAGAGAAATACTGAACATCTTTATACTTGTATAGTATTAGAAGTAGCAACATAGACTATATGAGAACAAAACAAATCAATGATTAGGATAGGACTTTTTTGGTACTTCAATAAACATGACCAAGTATCTCAAACATTTCGTACCATTTTGTTGTCTACTGTTAAATCTTTTATAGGGGTAAAATATTGTACAAATGAAAATATATGTGCTAGATCGCGATATATTCACTTTCGGTTAAAGGTTTTAGTACTGTTATATTTATATTTATAACCGGTGGAAACTATGCTAATGGCCACTTTTTGCATTCGCTGTACTTATAATCTAATCTAGTTTGTCTTTTATGGTGTTCCGATGTTTAGTGTTTAGTCTATTTGGCTGTAGTTACTCCATATTATGTTTTACTATCATTTCCTTGAGTCATGTAAATTAATTTCCATAAAATATGCGTAGAAGTTTGTTCTCAGTTGTAAACTTCGCTTGATCATATAGAAAGTAAACTACTTGTTATTATTGTTATCTGATAACACGTTATTATTCAAATAATGGGATTTTATGACTGTATGGATTATTTAACTACGTCTTAATGCTTAAATTTATACTTAAACCAGTCATATCTGACTTTTAGTTACGAGCGGTAAGATCGGCCGTGAAAGATTCTAACGATGGGAATTCTGAATCTGAGAGAGGTTAGTTTCTTGCTGTGAAATTTCCACACAACTTAATGGTTTTCTGCCTGATTGCAAAATGCTTTTAATATTTGGGCTTACATAAACTTTAAATTTTATTTACAAAGTTATTTTTGCAAATAGTGTTTAGATAAAAAAAATGTTGAATTGTTTTCTTTCACATATTTTCCTACTTCGTTAATGTAATGAGGGGTTTATTATTACTAAGTTGTATTAATAGTTAGGCTGATGACTATATATATACAACTAACAGATACTTAGTTACGTCTGTTACCCCCAATGGAGCATAGGCCACCGACCAGCACCATCCAACTCACTCTGTCCTGTACCTTCCTTTCTAGTTCCATCCAATTCTTGTTCATTTTTCTCATGTCTATTTCCATTTCCCGGCGTAATGTGTCCTTTGGTCTTCCTCTTTTCCTTTGGCCTTGAGGATCCCATGTGAGGGCGTCTTGTGACGCAGTTGGGTGCTTTCCTCAATGTGTGTCCTATCCACTTCCAGCGCTTCTTCATGATTTCTTCCTCCTCTGGGATCTGGTTTGTTCTCTCCCACAGTACGTTGTTGCTAATAGTGTCTGGCCAATGGATCTGAAGTATTTTGCGTAGACAATTGTTAATAAACACCTGTATTTTCTGGATGATGGCTTTTGTAGTTCTCCAGGTTTCTGCCCCATACAGTAGAACTGTCTTGACATTTGTATTGAAAATCCTGACCTTGGTGTTGGTTGACAGTTGCTTTGAGTTCCAGATGTTCCTCAGTTGTAAATATGCTGCTCTTGCTTTGCCGATCCGCGCCTTCACATCTGCATCAGATCCACCCTGTTCATCAATGATGCTGCCCAAATATGTAAAGGTTTTTACATCTTCCAAAGCTTCTCCGTCAAGTGTGATTCGATTGTTGCATGCTGTGTTGTATCGGAGAATCTTGCTTTTCCCTTTGTGTATGTTGAGACCTACTGCTGTTGCACTGGTCGTGTCCTCCTGTTTTTTTTGTTGAGTGTGCGATATAAGAGCCAGACCATCTTCGAAGTCTAAACAGTCCAGCTGTATCCTAGTTGTTCACTATATCCCATGCTTCCCCTACATGTTGACGTCTTCATAATCCAGTCGATCACCAGGAGAAAGAGGAAGGGTGAGAGTAAGCAACCTTGCCTGACTCAACGATGATCAGTAGTGTCACGATTTGGTCTGTGCACGATCGATCCGTACGAAATCCAGCCTGTCGATCTCGAAGTTGGGTGTCTACTGAGTCTTTCATTTGGTTTAGCAACACCCTGTTAGAAACCTTTCCTGGTACTGACAGTAGTGTGATGCCTCTGTAGTTTTCACACTTGTACAGATTTCCTTCCGTTGGCATCTTGATAAGGTGCCCTTCTTTCCAGTCCATCGACACTTGTTCTTCCTCCCAAATCTTGTTGAACAGAACGTGAAGCATACTTGCAGTTACTGCCACGTCTGTCTGGTACCGCTACTTTTCCGTTCTCGATTTGTCTGATCGTCATGTTGGTTTCAATTGTTGGTGGGGCAACATTGATTGGGGAGTCCGTAGGTGTTGCATCGATGTTGGGCGGGTTCAGTGGGGCTGGTCGACTCAAGTGTTCCTTAAAGTGCTCTACTCACGTGTTTCACTGTTCTTCAATGTTGGTGATTATATTACCTTCCCTGCTTTTCACTGGTCGTTCTGGTTTACGATAATTTCCAGCGAGTTTCATTGTTGTGTCATACAATCGTCTCATGTTTCCTTCTCTTGCACCCTTTTCCGCCGTCATTGCTAAATCCTCCATATATTTACGTTTGTCGGCTCTGATGCTTCTCTTTACTTGCTTGTTTCCTTTTGTGTATTCAGCTTGTGACTTGGCTTTCTCTGCTCTTGTTCGGCTGATATTGATTGCTGCTTTCTTGTTCCTCCTTTCTTGAATCTTATCCAGTGTATTAACTGTGATCCATTACCTGTGATGGTGCTTCTTGTGGCCCAGAACCTCATGACATTTTGAAGTGGCTGCCTCCTTGACCCCCTTCCAGCTGTTCGCTATGGTAGTTCCCTCTCCATTAATTAGACCGTGAAAGGCTTGGAACCTATTGCTGAGGGACATCTTGGATTTGTTGAGTCTGTCGGTATCCCGAAGAAACGTCGTATTAAACTTTTGTAGTGTTGTCCACTCCGCTGTCCAGTGCTTCTTGAGTTTCGGTTTCATCTTGGCGGCCAGCAAATGATGGTCTGGTGATATATCAGCTCCTTTCTTGGTTCTCACGTCCTTCGTCGTCCTTCTTAACTTTTTATTGGTGCAGATATGGTCGATTTGGTTCTGTGTAGTGTGACCCGGTGAAATCCGTGTGGCTTTGTGCATGCGTTTTTGCGAGAACCTTGTGCCACCAATGACCAATTTGTTGAATGCACATAGGTTTGCAAATCTCTCACCATTCTCGTTTCTCTCTCTCAGTCCATGTCGTCCCATGATATTTCCGTACCTGGTGTTGTCCATTCCAACTTTGGCGTTTAGGCCTTCCGTCAGTATGGTCAGGTCCTTTTCTGAGCCCTTCACTATGATCGATTGAAGCCTCTCGTAGAACTGATCTTTATCGTCGTCATTGTTATCATTGGCGGGTGTATAACATTTGATAACATTCATCGTGATTCTTTCGTTCTTTGTTTTGAAGAAGGTTTTGAGGATCCTGGGTCCATGAGATTCCCATCCTATAAGTGCATTCTGTGTTTGTTTGGATAGCATCAATGCAACTCCTTGTGTATATGAAGCAAAAAGGCTAACTAGAAAAATAGTTTAAACCATTAACAGATGCACTGCATTTATCGTATTTTGATTAGTGCTCGTTAAGTTATCAATAACCTTATTTTTAGTAGTTTTAACAATACATAATCGTTTCCTAGTAAAGGTGTATTATTTATAGTCACTATTGTCCGTTTCAACAGTATAACAAATGACCCATTCAACTGCTTTTACATCTTTTACCTTCAATTTTCCTATTTCTATATTATTGTTTTTTATTGATACTTTTTGTATGAACATTAATAAAGTGTCCACATACCGTTTTTCGAAAAATTGATATCGATGTTTTAGACTTCAAACTTTTAAAAAGAATCCACATAATGAACAAATTCCTACTATTTCATTTATACTGTTCTTGTTTTATTGGAAAAAAATGAAAGGTATGAAATTTGTTGACATTTTAGCTGTAAGTAAAGTTGGTGTTTTGAATATCCATCCCATGAATCCCATCTGCCCCAATATTAAAGAAGGGGTCAAAATCATCCTGTGGTAATCATAGAGGGATTAGTTTGACTAAAATAGCACCTAAAATACTAGCCTCAACAATCATCGAGAACAACGAGGCTGACCCAGATGCCGCTTGGAAAGATTTACAAACAGCTGTGGAAACAACAGTGACATCTATCAGTGGTTTAAACCACAGGGTTACAAAGAACCAATGGATTTCCTCAAGGTCTATTGCACTGATGGATTCTCGTAAACTCATCCCATCAGGCTCTGAACACGATGAAGAGCAACAACAAATTAGATCTAGGTTAACCAAAAGTCTAAGGAACGACCGTGAGCAGTGGTGGGCAACGAAAGCAAAAGAGATGGAAAAGGCGGCGACTATAGGGAACACAAGACAGCTCTACAGACTAATAAAAGAAACTGGAATTAATAAGTCAAGTGTAAGTCAGACTATTTCGGAAAAAGACGATACTCATCTGCTCCCAGTCCAGACGTTTAGAACGATGGGCGGAACATTTCAGAGAACAGTTCAACTGGCCTTCAGCTACTCTACAACTACCCTCCATTCCCAGACAGTGTGAATGGAGCATTGAAGTAGGTTCCCCAACTCTAGCAGAAGTTCAAAAGGCTATAGTTAATCTGAAACGAGGAAGGGCAGATGGATTGTCTCCAGAGGTCTTTAAAGATGGTGGTCCAAGTTTAGCGACTAGGTTGACGAATATTTTAACTAAGATCTGGGAGTTAGACGTTATCCCATCTGACTGGTCACAATCACTTATCGTCCCAATATATAAGAGAGGGTCAAAATCATCCTGTGACAACCATAGAGGGATTAGTTTAACTAATATAGTATCTAAAATACTAGCCTCGATAATTATCAGACGCTTAACTAGGACTCGTGAACTGCAAACACGAGAGAATCAAGCTGGCTTCAGACCTGGTCGTGGCTGCATCGACCACATATTCACCATTCGTCAGGTTCTAGAACACAGACATACTTATCGGCGTCCGACAATGGTGGTCTTTCTTGATTTAAAAGCAGCATTTGACTCGGTAGACCGCGAGATTCTGTGGCAGTGTCTGTCATCGAAAAGTGCACCACAGAAGTACATAAACCTTGTGAAGGCTCTTTACTCGAACACTACTAGTCGAGTCAGAGCTTATGGCGAACTTTCATCTGCTTTTGCAACCTCAAGTGGTGTCCGTCAAGGCTGTCCACTTTCTCCATTTTGTTTAACTTCATCATAGACTTATTGATGGAAATAACATTCTCGTCTACTGAATTCTCGGGTGTTGATCTTCTTCCAGGAGGTCCACTTATCGACTTAGAATACGCGGATGACATAGTCCTGTTTGGTGAAGACGCTGATAAAATGCTGAGTCTTTCGGTAGCACTGAGCAACAATGCCAGAATGTTTGGAATGCACTTCTCTCACTCTAAATGCAAGTTGTTGCTTCAGGACTGGTCTGAGTCAACACCCGAACTAAGGATAGGGAGTGAAGTAGTCGAACGCGTTGACAACTTTACTTAACTTGGAAGTCTGATCAGCCCTAATGGGTTGGTATCGGACGAAATCTCAGCACGGATTCGAAAAGCTCGATTGGCTTTTGCCAACTTACGTCACCTTTGGCGAAGGCGAGATATCAGTCTATCAATAAAAGGACGAGTATACTGCGCGGCAGTCCGTTCTATTCTACTTTACGGCTGGCAAACATGGCCACTAAGAGCAGAAGATATTCGTAAGCTACAGGTATTTGATTACAGATGCCTTAGAAATATTACTTGGGTCTGTTGGGATCACTGGGTAAGTAATAGTCAGATTAGACGCAGGGTATTAGGGAATGATGGTAAATCAGTTGATGAGGTTATGAATCTTCATCGACTGAGATGGTTGGGTGACGTATTGCACATGTCCAACCACCAATTACCACGGCGCACAATGCTGACTAATGTTGGAGACGGCTAGAAGAAAGTTAGGGGCAGCCAAACCAAAACGTGGCATCAGAGCTTGAAGTCACCAACTCCTCGTCTTAGCCATGTTGGTAGATGCAGACTACTTGGTTGGGGTCCGCGTGACTATCGTAACGAATGTTTGGAGACTCTGGGTGACATGGTTCAGGATCGATCACAATGGCGTAGGTGTATACACTCTGTCTTCCCTTAAACCATAAGATTAAAGTTGCTTCATACCTTTCTTTGTACCAATTAATTCTTTCATCCTGTACCATATCTTTACATGCAATTTTTTATATTTGTCACTACCATTGAAGCAACTACTTCTATGAATTCGGCGTACATTTTGTTGTGCTAATGAGGTATGGCAACTTGGACTGATGCATATGTGTGCCTGGTCCTACGTTGTAGCTGACTGATATCCACTAAAATTTATGGATTTATGTATGAACAACCGGAATCGTAATAATATCTATTCACTACTGACTTTTATTTTAAGATGTCATTCTTTCAAGACTACCTTTATACATAACGCTTCACAATCCAGTTCGATAAAAAAATGCTTTCGTGATCGTATTTCTATGAAGATTATTTGTCGACATTAACATCATGTGTCCTTAGTTATTTTTATTAGAATTATTTTACATTCAGTGAATAATAAAATGATTTTTGAAAACATGCAATTTTTCATTAATGCTTAATTACTAAGGGAGTTAACTAGAAACGAAAAAATGTAAACAAACATTTTCTCAGCTGGTACGTGATTGGTTGTTCAGTTTAACTGTTTTTCCATCTACTTATTCCTGTTTTCACTTATTGTCTGAATTTACACTAATTCATCAAGTATTTAGCAATCAACGATAATATTGAATTAAGTTGATTATTTTTGATTGAATTTTTTTCACTTCGTTATGGATATTCAGTCAATCATCTTGTCGGGTAGTTTTATCAGCAATAATAACTCACTGTTTTCTCGTGGTAGAGGTGTTGTTTACGAAATTGAGAGGACGAAAAGCGAATGTCCGGCGCTTTAACCGGATCCCAAACCAAACCAATGGTGCACATGGGCTCCAGTATCCTGCAGGAACAAACGGCGTATGAAACAATTGTTGGTCACCGGCTACCATGGGAATGCATGTCCTTACGATGTTCCACTGCCTTGTGGGTTAGACCTTTAGGTCAAAGGCTCGGGGTGTGCCCCCCTAAGAAAACCACCTGCTTCGGTCTGGGCACCCGGGCAGTATCACAGCCCACACACAATTGATGAACTGTCTATACTTATGGAAACTACTTTTCTGTCTTCAACTAATAATTAAATGATTTAAATTATTATTATTATTATTATTACTATTATTGTTATTACTATTGCTATTATTATTATTATTATTATTATTATTATTATTATTATTATTATTATTATTATTATTATTATTATTATTATTATTATTATTATTTACTACATCATTATCCACCCTCTTTTCTTCCTACTCTGTCTATACTTATTTTTTCGACTTATAGAGCAACTCGTCTATGGTGGAAATTCGACTCTATATAAACGTTCTTGAGTCACTTTACGGTTGAAAATTGTATGTTCCCACCGAATATAAGTACTAAAGCAGTTTTTCTGAAACCACGTGCACCATTCAAACTGGCTGCCTTCAACGTTCGCACACTTATGCAGGTTGGACAACGGATAGGGCTGGCTATGTCTTTAGAAAGTCTTAATATCGATGTTTGCTGTCTAGCCGAGACCCGTATTCAAGATTCTGGTGAAGTACCACAAATTCGCTCTCCATCTGTCGCTTCGAAAAGCTTGTTTTACGTGCGATTATCCGGGGACACAGTGGCATCTTCGTCTGGTCTTGCTGGCGTTGGTGTCGCACTAAGCGCCAGAGCTGAGGCAGCACTAATCGATTGGATCCCCATTAACAGTCGGTTATGTGCTGTTAGATTAGAAAGTTCCATCAAAGTGAGAAGAAATCGGCGTGAGAAACGATGTCTTTTCGTCATCTCCGCCTATGCGCCGACAGATTGCAGCCCGGATGCAATCAAGGATGAGTTTTACCACCAGTTATCTGTTATTCTCCAGAAAGTGCGTTTGACAGATGTTGTAGTACTAGACGGAGACTTGAATGCCCAGGTCGGGCGTCTAGGCACAGAAGATAGTCGTCTAGGTGGCCGGTGGGGACTCGTTGGTCGCAGGTCAGATAATGGGGACCGTCTACTGCAACTGTGCACAGACCACAACCTGTTTCTGGCTAGCACTAACTTTCGGCACAGTCATCGCCGATGTGCCACCTGGCGTCCTCCCTCTGCATCCCAAGTCTGGACTTAGATTGATCACATCGCGGTCAGCTACCGCTGGCGTGGTTGTGCACAAGACTGCCGCTCCTTTTGGAGTACCTATCTGGACTCTGACCATGCCTTGGTCTGTGCCAATCTTACCTTACTTTTCAGTGGCCAACGAAGTGACCGCCACGAACGGATTGATGTTAGCAAGCTGGTTGCAACTTCTGTTGCAATTAAGTATCGAACCCAGATGGCTTCTAGGCTAGCTAGCTACCATTCGACCAAAAAGTATAGATGAGCATTGGTTGCAACTTCATGACGCCATGAAAATGGCGAGTAAAGCCGCCTGCGGCTTCGCGAAACGTCCCGCTTATAAACACCGAGTTTCTCCAAGCTCCTTACAACTCATCGAAGCCCGTCGGTCTACTGTGGGTGACCGTGAGATTGACCACAAGCTACGACTGTTACGTAAGGAAATGGGGCAAAGCTTGCGTAAGGACCGAGAAGCCTAGTGGTCGAAGCGTGCTAATGAGCTGGAAGCGGCAGCTGAATCTGGTAATTACCAGAAGCTCTTCCAACTCATCCGAGCCAGTGGCAGCGAGAAGTCTGATGTGAGCGAAACAATCTGCGAGGATGACGGGATGTCAATCACTAACATCCGTCGACGTCTTGGACGATGGTCAGAATTTTTCGAAGGGCAGTTCAACTGGCCTGGTGCTCCGGCAACATCGGTCAGACTGTCCTGTCCTCCATGGCCGATGATGACTGATCCACCAAATGAGGCGGAAGTCCGCAAGGAACTCCAACTCTTGAAGAGTTACAAATCACCTGGCCCAGATGACTTACCTCCGGCTCTTTTTATATATGGTGGTGACTTTCTGGCTAAGGAACTGACGACGTTGTTTACAAAGTTCTGGGAGCTAGAGAGTGTACCAACGTGATGGAATGAGTCGATAGTTGTCCCTATCTTTAGAAAGGGTTCACGTTGTTCCTGTAACAACTATCGGGGGATAAGTCTACTTCCGATTGCGTCCAAGCTATTGGCTTCCGTCATACTTCGTAGGTTGTTCAAAACCTGAGAAACATTGACTCGCGAGGAGCAGGCTGGGTTTCGTTCTGGTCGGGGATGTATTGATCATATATTCACCCTTAGCCAAATGTTAGAACACCGTCATACTTATCAAAGGCCAACAATCGTAGTGTTTCTTGACATCAGGGCTGCCTTCGATTCGTTGGATAGGACTGTTCTCTGGGATTGTCTATTGAAGAAGGGTGTGCCTGAGAAGTTTATTAACATCCTAAAAGCCCTATATACAAACACCTTAGGCAGAGTGAGGGCATACAACCACCTCTCTCCATTGTTCTATTCGAACAGTGGGGTTAGGCAGGGTTGCCCAATCTCACCATTCCTCTTCAACTTTGCCATCGATGACATTCTGGAAACAGCTCTGATGGATGTAAGTAACGGCGATGTGGATCTGTTGCCTGGAGAAAGACTTCTCGACCTTGAGTATGCGGACGATATTGTCTTACTGTGCGATAATGCCCAAGGCATGCAATCCGCACTTAATCAGTTGGCAACCAGTGTCCGTAGGTATGGTATGTGCTTTGCACCTTCGAAGTGCAAAGTACTTCTACAGGACTGGCAGGATTCCAATCCTGTACTCACCCTGGATGGTGAGCAGATAGACGTAGTTGAGAAGTTCGTGTATCTGGGTAGCTGCATAAGTGCTGGTGGGGGTGTGAGTGATGAGAACAACGCACGTATAATGAAAGCCAGAGCGGCTTATGCCAATCTGGGCCATCTTTGGCGCCTTCGTGATGTCAGTCTGGCTGTAAAATGTCGGATTTACAACGCGTCGGTGAGAGCAGTTCTGCTCTATGCTTGTGAAACCTGGCCTCTCCGAGTTGAGGACGTTAGACGACCCTCTGTGTTCGATCATCGTTGTTTCTGAAGGATTGCTGACATCCAGTGGCAACACCATATTAGTAATGCAGAGGTTCGGCATCGTGTGTTCGGGCTCAGAGATGATAATGCAATTGGTGTCACCATCTTGAAACACCGACTTCGCTGGCTTGGACATGTTCTACGAATGTCGTCCCAGAGAATTCCACGTCGTGCATTATTTGCCGACTCTGGGACTGGTTGGAAAAAGCGGAGAGGTGGTCAGTGTATGACATGGTGTCGTGGTATGAAAGAAAGCCGCAAAGGACTGGCTTGTGTCGGTCCTTCACGGCTCCCCGGCTGGAGTCCGAGAGATGGTGCGACACAGTGGCTAGAGACGTTATCAGATATGGCTCAGAATAGAAGCCAGTGGCGATCCTGATGTAACCTTTTACTTTATTCGTAAAAGGCGGTTGTATCTTCCTTAACTGAAAGATTTCTTCTGATTGTACCTTTCCGTTCCCCCATTATTACTATTATTATTATTACACTACCTTACACCAATCTCTTCGTTATTGTTCTCTTTTTTTACGCTCCTTAATTTTTTCCTTTTTTCTTCTCTTTAAGTTCTCATTGTTTTCTGTGGCGCATATATATTGGCGCTCTCTTGTACCAATATTTATGTGTTCAAATATATAAATAAATAACATAGGATCTAAAGTACTAGCCTCAATAATTATCGAGTGCCCAACAAAGACTTGTGAACTACAAACACGGGAAAATCAGTCTGACTTCAGGCCTGGTCGTGGTTACATTGACCAAATATTTACCATTCGTTTGATTTCAGAACACAGTGCGTGCTTTTATGTACCTGGTCCTACGTTGTATACGACTGATGATCATATTCAGTTTTGTTCACTCATTAATTAAGTATATTACTCGTTCGTTAAAATTGAAAAGTTCACTGTTCTTTTTTCAACACTTTTCAAATGTAGTTTACAATATTTTCTGTATAAATCTACTCTCCCATTTTTAGTTATGACTTTCACCTAAGCTGTCCTACTTATTGCTTTGCTGGTTTTCCCGTGTAACGATGATCATGGTGTTATGACGGGGAACATTGAATGACCACTTTTATTTTAATAATTAGGTTGTTGACTGACAAGTAACTCAGTTCTACTACTTTATTTAGATGTTTAGTGTATAAATAAAAACTCTCATTTCCTATTGTAAATGTTTGCACTCACCCGGTTAAGTCATATAAACGGATTATCAGTTTGAAAATTCATTTTATGTAATTCTATTATTATCAGAAGTGTCTTTTGTGAAGATTTTAGTAATTTAATAGCTGAGTTCATGATTTAATTAATGCTAGACCACCATGGAAAACCTGGAAGCACTGGACGACCGTTTCATCCTAGTAAGGGACTCCTCAGCAGTGCGCATCCACGATCTCGCCCGCGCGATTCCAACCCAGGAACTATCGATATCGCACCCTGTTAAAAACCTTTCCTGGTACTGACAGTAGTGTGATGCCTCTGTAGTTCTCACCGTTGCACCGATTCATGCATTGCGTTTAATCTTTCGCAGTAGATGCATATAACATTTCGTGTATGAAGGCGACTATACTGATGACAATTTATTTCGTTAATGCAGATAAGTTAACTACAAGATTATTGGGTGCGATATTTTTGATTCATATCTGGGTTTATGATACTTTCAATTTGTGCACTGCTATTCTCACACATTCCAATAACCTAGTTATTAACTTGCGTTTATTATATGTTAATATACCTCAAAGTCCCATACTAGGATGAAGCGGTCGTCCAGTGCTTCCAGATTTTCCATGGTGGTCTAGCTTTAGTTGATTCATGAATTCAACTATTAAATAATTCTATTGGTTCACTAGGCCACCATAACTTATGTACCAACGTTATTTTAAGTGATACTGAATAGCACCGACTACTGGGGACTATTTCATCACATTTCTTGACATTGAAACATTTCTACTTATAAATATTTATATGATTTCTTATTTTGGAGGCGTCGAGCGGAAACTTCTGAGTCAACTTTCTAAATTAGTTTATTACCATCATATCTGAGTCATCATCTAGTGTTATCTTGAAGCTTTCATTGATGTTTGTAGGGAAAACCAACATAAAACTGGAACGAAGCCGATTCTCAATCCTAATCAACTTTCAACAACTTCTTTACTTAATGTAAATAGTATATCCAGGATAATTTCATTTTCAAATTTATTCGTTGGATTGATGTTTTTGTAATCCATCATTTCTTAATTGCACTAGATTAATTTAACGTAACAGAAGACTATAAGAGCGGTATGGCAACCTGGACCGATGCATATATGTGCCTGGTCCTACGTTGTATCTGACTGACTGACTGACTAACTGAAGACTATAAGAACTTTCGTCTAAATTTGATCGAATTGTTTCACAGTATTTGGGTGCCGAGTTGGTGTGAGACAGTAAAGAACACTATTGCTTCGTAAAATGGTTATATTTTAGTTTGTTATTGATCTTACTTTACTTACTTACTTACGCCTGCTACTCGCAATGGAGCATAGGCCGCTGACCAGCATTCTCCAACCCACTCTATCCTGGGCCTTCTTTTCTAGTTCCTTCCAATTCTTGTTCATTTTTCTCATGTCTATTTCCATTTCCCGGCGTAATGTGTTCTTTGGTCTTCCTCTTTTCCTTTGGCCTTGAGGATTCCATGTGAGGGCTTGTCTTGTGACGCAGTTGGGTGCTTTCCTCAATGTGTGTCCTATCCACTTCCAGCGCTTCTTCATGATTTCTTCCTCCTCTGGGATCTGGTTTGTTCTCTCCCACAGTACGTTGTTGCTAATAGTGTCTGGCCAATGGATCTGAAGTATTTTGCGTAGACAATTGTTAATAAACACCTGTATTTTCTGGATGATGGCTTTTGTAGTTCTCCAGGTTTCTGCCCCATACAGTAGAACTGTCTTGACATTTGTATTGAAAATCCTGACCTTGGTGTTGGTTGACAGTTGCTTTGAGTTCCAGATGTTCCTCAGTTGTAAATATGCTGCTCTTGCTTTGCCGATCCGCGCCTTCACATCTGCATCAGATCCACCCTGTTCATCAATGATGCTGCCCAAATATGTAAAGGTTTTTACATCTTCCAAATCTTCTCCGTCAATTGTGATTGGATTGGTGCATTCTGTGTTGTATCGGAGAATGCTGCTTTTCCCTTTGTGTATATTGAGACCTATTGCTGCTGAGGCTGCTGCCACACTGTTTGTCTTCTCCTGCATCTGTTGTTGCGTTTGGGATAGAAGGGCCAGATCATCTGCGAAGTCTAGATCATCCAACTGCATCTTAGATGTCCATTGTATCCCGCGCTTTCCTTCAGACGTTGACGTCTTCATGATCCAGTCGATCACCAGGAGAAAGAGAAAGGGTGAGAGTAAGCAACCTTGCCTAACACCGGTCTTCACTTTGAACGACTTTGTCAACTGTCCTCCATGCACGATTTTGCAGTGTAATCCATCATATGAGTTCTGTATGATATTGACTATCTTCTGAGGCACGCCGTAGTGTCGAAGAAGTTTCCATAGTGTTGTTCTGTCCACGCTATCAAATGCCTTTTCGTAGTCAATGAAGTTGATGTAGAGTGATGAATTCCATTCAATTGATTGTTCCACAATGATCCGTAGAGTTGCGATTTGGTCTGTACACGATCTATCCTTACGGAATCCTGCCTGTTGGTCACGAAGTTGGACGTCTACGCAGTCCTTCATCCTGTTTAACAATACTCTGTTGAAGACTTTTCCCGGTATTGAGAGAAGAGTGATGCCCCTGTAGTTATCACAGTTGCTGAGATCGCCTTTCTTCGGTATTTTGATCAGGAGTCCTTCTTTCCAGTCTGTTGGTACTTGTTCCCCATCCCAAATCTTATTGAAGAGAATGTGGAGTATCCTTGCAGTTGCCGCTACGTCTGCTTTTAGTGCCTCTGCTGGGATGTTGTCCGGTCCTGCTGCTTTGACACTCTTGATTTGTCTGATGGCCATGCTGATTTCTTCAATTGTTGGTGGGCCAACATTGATTGGGAGGTCCGTGGGTGCTGCTTCGATGTTGGGTGGGTTCAGTGGAGCTGGTCGATTCAACAGTTCTTTGAAGTGTTCTACCCACCTGTTTTGTTGCTCTTCAATGTTGATGATTACCTCGCCTTCCTTGCTTTTCACTGATCGTTCTGGTTTGCGGCGATTTCCAGAGAGTTTCTTTGTCGTGTCATACAATTGTCTCATGTTTCCTTCGCTTGCAGCCTTTTCCGCCGTCGTTGATAAATCTTCCACATATTTACCTTTGTCGGTTCTGATGCTCCTCTTCACTTGTTTGTTTATTTCCGTGTATTCAGCTTGTGCCTTGGCTTTTTCTGCTCTTGTTCGACTGGTATTGATCGCTGCCTTCTTATTCCTCCTTTCTAGAATCTTATCCAGTGTATTAACTGTGATCCATTCCTTGTGATGGTGCTTCTTGTGACCCAGGACCTCATGACATGTTGAAGTGATTGCCTCTTTGATCCTCTTCCAGTTGCTCTCCGCAGTAGTTCCTTCTCCATTGAGTAGATCATGAAAGGCCTGGAACTTATTGCTGAGGACTATCTTGAATTCGTTGAGTTTGTTAGTATCCTGAAGAAAGGCCGTATTGAACTTTTGTGATACTGTCTGCCCCGTTGTCCAGTGCTTCTTGAGTTTCAATTTCATCTTGGCGACCAGTAAGTGATGATCTGATGCTATATCAGCTCCTCTCTTGGTTCTCACGTCCTCTATAGTCCTCCTGAACGTTTTGTTGATGCAAATATGGTCGATTTGGTTTTGTGTAGAGTGATCCGGTGAAGTCCATGTGGTTTTGTGTATGCGTTTATGTGGGAATATGGTGCCGCCTATGACCAGCTTATTGAAGGCACATAGATTTGCAAATCTCTCACCATTTTCGTTTCTTTCTCCCAGTCCGTGTCGTCCCATGATGTCTTCATATCCAGTGTTGTCCGTTCCAACCTTGGCGTTGAAATCTCCCATCAGAATGGTCAGGTCCTTTGTTGGGCACTTCTCGACTATTGACTGCAGCCTATTGTAGAATTGATCTTTAGCGTCTTCATTGTAGTCGTTGGTAGGCGCATAGCATTGGATGATGTTCATTGAAATGCCCTCTTTCTTTGTTTTAAACGAGGCTTTGATGATCCTTGGTCCATGAGATTCCCATCCTATAAGTGCATTTTGCGCTTGTTTGGACAGCATCAATGCAACTCCTTGTGTATGTGGTGCATTTTCTTCTTCATGGCCGGAGTATAACAGGAACTCTCCTGTAATTAGTCGTTGTTGTCCAACTTGCGTCCAATGTGTTTCACTGATCCCAAGTACCTCTAGGTTGTATCTTCTCATTTCTGCAGCAATCTGGAAGGCTCTTCCGGTGTCCCACATTGTACGAACATTCCATGTACCTAAACAAATGGTCGCTCTGGTTGTCAGAAGGGGCATCGGCCTCGTAACTTCCGAAGGGATTCGGCTTTCATCATGAGGCGTCATAATTCTTCTAAATGAAGATCTTCTGACTCCCAGGGCAGAGTTTAAAAGGTTTGAATAATTTTTTCTGGTTAGCGTTTTTTTAGCGAGTTAGTTTTCTACGGGATGGGGACGCTAACCTCATGCCCAACCCTCCTCCTTTATCCGGGCTTGGGACCGGCAGTAGCCCCCGGAGGGACTCCAGGCGGAGTTTTGTTATTGATCACTAGTCATATATTTCCGAATTAGATGGTGACAAAGCAATTCCTCAACTCATAACCGAGTGAACATTGAAAAGGCCTATTCCTTGACCGAATAAAGCAAAACACTGATATTTCTTTACAAAAAAAGTAAACTACTAACATGATTGTGAGTAATTCAATGAGTAATGATTAAATAGTTAAGTATAAAGGCAAAGACTAATAATAATAAATCTAGATCACTGATTATCGCCCTGCAACTTTCAGTCTATGGAAATAATTATCGATCCAGACTTTAAACCTGTTTGCTATACTGCTTAATTTCTTCTCATTCTACGATAAGGGTTCACATAGACTTTTTGGATAGGTGTATGGTAGCTAAAAGTTTGTTGTTCAAAATGACGAATTAATATCGGTAAACACAAAAGTAAATCAGTGCATCAGGGTGACTAAACGCCAGTTTTTGTAAAAAAAATCCTTTTGTTTATATATCTGAAGATTTTCTAGAACCATTGCCTCTCATTCCTGCAACAATATGGACTCGTAAAGATATTGCAGAGTTCAAACGAGAAATTCTCGATGTACAGAAGGAATGTTGTATAAAGATAAATTCTTTAGCAACTGCAACAGTAAGTCTCACAGTATATTTTCTTATTGATTTCATTACTTAGCTGGTCATTCTATGATGATTTGAGCTCGATACTTTGTGATACGTAAATGTTATACTTAATAATTTGTTAGAGAAATAAACTTGATTGTTTAATATATAAATTCTATGAATAAACTAGGCGCTAATCTTCTAGTCGAATTTTTCGTATAGCTATTACGGATTTCACTCGATTTTTAAAACTGAACCACTTCACTTTATGACCTGAATGAATATTTTAAAACATCAAGGCATCTATCCACCCTTTATACCAACAGTTATCGTTGGGTAAATTGAAAAAAGGAGACTTTAACTTGGACTTTTAAACTCAGAAATGAAGAAAAAAGATTATCTTAGTTTAAGCTCTATATGTTTACCATACCGGACATCCATATGTTTGTATGTGTTGTCATCAGTGACTTGAGGCTTCTGAAATTATGAAAAAGTAACTATATTAACAGTGATATGAATAATGCATATTGACAACTCCGCCAAATTCTAGGATCTCATATAAATATGGAGAATAGTCTTAGGTATTCCATTAGCGGTTTTAGGACATGCTGTTAAAATGGAATTAACGAATATAGAATATATCTTGGTTGATTTTTTCACTATTGATTTTTGGTACACCGGTTTTCTTTAATTTATCTCACAATATGAGCCAAAAGTATTCAGCCCGGATACAGATTGATGTTACATGACTATCTTTTCAGAGCGTATTTTCGTTAACGAGATTCTATCATATTACATCCAAAGACAACAAATTTATCTTCAAGATTGATATTCTACACCTGGAATGTCTTAACTACTAGTATTTATATGGTGGTCCTAATGGCAACAAAATGACATTTATCTTGAGTATAACTAAGTAGTAATTGTATCAAATAATCTATGGCGGTCATGTTCACTTTTGCACAAAGGCACTTGAATGTTGGATCGTTTTCTTAAATTGTTAATAAAGTAGTATAGACGAATTACGTTACGATTAAACCACATTGATCTAAATGTATGCAATACGCATTATATTTCTGAGGTCACCTGTGGTCACATCAATGAATTAATGAACCAATATTTCAGCGGTTTAAGAATCCCAATAGAATATTCAAAAATGAAGAATATTTGAGCGAACAAGTATTTTCAATAACTTCACCATCAGGCTCTACAGTTATAAGTCCACAATTATCGTGATATTTTAGAAACGTCAAAATAAGACATGTATTAATGAATTTGACATTATATACTAAAAATAGTGAACGTTTGCATCTGTTACGACATATACACCTCAAAATTGTGTTATTTATAAATTAGAAGGGTCATTTAATAAAAGGCAAATGATTCATAATAGTGTCAAGTCCCAATCAGTATAACAGTAATATAGCAAAAATGAAACGAAAATCGTGTAAATAAAATGCCTAGTAAGAGAATTTCATCTTGTTAATTGAGGTAATGATAAGAATATCAATCGTAGTGATAATAATATCGTAAACATGTACCAGCATGATTACTTACTTACTTACGCCTGTTACTCCTCGTGAAGGAGAATAAGCCGCTCACCAACACTCTCCATCCAACCCTGTCCTGGGCAATCCTTTCCAGCTCCTTCCAGTTCCTATTGATCCTTTTCATATCTGCTTCTATTTCTCGACCTAATGTGTTTTTTGGCCTTCCTCTTTTCCGTTTCCCTTCAGGATTCCAAGCTAGGGCTTGCCTCGTGATGCAGTTTGACAATTCGCGTAATGTATATCCTATCCATTTCCATCGTCTTTTCCTAATTTGCTCTTCAGCTGGAAGCTGGTTTGTTCTCTCCCACAAAAGGCTGTTACTGGTATCCGGCCAATGGATGTTGAGTATCGTGCGTAGACAGCTAGTTATAAATACCTGAACCTTCTTGGTAACAATTGTGGTAGTTCTCGAAGTTTCAGCTCCGTACATTAGAACTTTATTGATGTTCGTATTGAAGATTTTGATATTGGTTGACAGTTGTTTTGGGTTCCATATGTTCTTCAATTGTAGGAATGCGGCCCTTGCTTTGCCAATCCTTGCCTTTACGTCTGCATCTGAACCTCCTTGTTCATCGATGATGCTTCCCAGTTATGTGAAGGATTCTACATCTTCCAGAGTTTCGCCATCAAGAGTGATTGGATTGCTGTTCTTTGTTTTGAATTTGAAGACCTTGGTTTTCCCCTTGTGTATATTGAATCCTACTGATGCAGAGACTGCTGCTTCACTACTTGTCTTCATCTGCATTTGTTATTGTGTATGGGATAAAAAAGCCAGATCATCTGCGAAGTAAACATTTTCTCATTGATTCCAATCTGTCCATTGTATCCCATGTTCCCTCTCAGGTGTCGTGGTCTTCATAATCCAGTCGACCACCAGAAGAAAGAGAAAGGGAGAGAGTAGACAGTCTTATCTGACTCCGGTCCTTACTTGGAATGCATCTGTCAGCTGTCTTCCATGGACTAATTTGCACTGTAGTCCGTCGTATGAGTTCCGGATCATGCTGACAATCTCATAAACTCCGTAGTGTCGAAGAAGTTTCCATAACGTCCTATCTACACTGTCAAATGTCTTTTTATAATCAATGAAGTTGATGTACAGTGACGAGTTCCACTCAACTGATTGTTCGACGGTGATCCGTAGTGTCGTGATTTGGCCTGTGCACAATCGATCCTTAAGGAATCCAGCTTGTTGATCTCGAAGTTGGGTGTCTACTGAGTCTTTCATTTGGTTTAGCAACACCCTGTTAGAAACCTTTCCTGGTACTGACAGCAGTGTGATGCCTCTGTAGTTTTCACATTTGCTTAGATCTCTTTTCTTTGCAATCTTGATGAGGTATCCTTCTTTCCAGTCCGTCGGCATTTGTTCTTCCTCCCAAATCTTTTCGAATAGAATGTGAAGCATGTTTGTAGTTACTTCGATGTCTGACTTCAGTGCTTCAGCTGGTATATTGTCTGGTCCTGTTGCTTTCCCGCTCTTGATTTGTCTGATGGCCATTCTGATTTTCCCCGTCATTGGTGGAGAGAAATCTATAGGAAGATCTAAGTGTGCTGCTTCAATGTCCAGTGGATTCAATGAGGAAGGTTTATTCAAGAGTTCCTCGATGTATTCTACCCGTCTGTTCCTTTGTTCTTAAGTCTCGGTGAATGTCTTGCCTTCTTTGTCCTTGACTGGTCCCTCTGGTTTACAATATTTCCCTGCTGGTTTCTTCGGTGTATCACACATTTTTCTCATATTTCCTTCTCTTGAAGCTTTTTCCGCCGTCGTTGCTAGTTCTTCCACGTATTTCTGCTTGTCGGCTCTAACGCTCCTCTTCACTCGCTTGATTGCTTCAGTGTATTCAACTCGTGCTTTGAATTTCTGTGCTCTTGTTCGACTGTTGTTAATTGATGTCTTCTTGTTCTACCTGTCTTGAATCCTGTCCAGTGTTCCTATAGAGGTCCATTCCTTATAATGATGCTTCTTGAGGCTAAGAACCTCTTGACACGTTGACGTTAGTGCTTCTTTGATACCTTTCCAGTTGTCCTCCATAGTAGTTTCTTCTTCCTTCAGTAGATCCTGTAAGGCTTGGAACCTGTTGTTGAGAGCTATCTTGAATTCATTGAGTTTGTCAGTATCTCGAAGGAAGGCCGTATTGAACCTTTGTAGTGCTGTTTGTCCAGTTTTTCTTTAGCTTCAGTTTTAAATTAGCCACAACTAGGTGGTGATCTGAAGCTATGTCAGCTCCTCTACTGCTTCTCACATCTTCCATTGTCCTTCGGAACTTTTTATTGATGCAAATATGATCTTTCTGGTTCTCTGTGGTGTGGTCTGGTGAGATCCATGTAGCTTTGTGTATACGTTTGTGTGGAAATATTGTGCCTCCTATGACCAATTTGCTGAATGCACACAGATTTGCAAATCTGTTCCCATTTTCGTTTCTCTCTCACAGTCAACCCATGTCGTCCCATGATATCTTCATATCCGGTGTTGTCTACTCCGACTTTGGCATTTAGATCTCCCATCAGAATGGTGAGATCCTTTCTTGGGCACTTCTCTATGGTTGACTGCAGCCGCTCGTAGGATTGATCTTTAATGTCGTCGTTGCTATCATTGGTGGGTGCATAACATTGGATAATATTTATTGTGATCCCCTCCTTCTTTGTTTTGAATGATGCTTTGATGATTCTGGATCCGTGAGATTCCCATCCTACAAGTGAATTTCGTGCTACTTTGGACAGCATTAGAGCAACTCTCTGAGTGTGTGGAGCATTTACCTCTTCGTGGCAGGAGTATAACAGAATCTCTCCCATATTTAGCCTTTGATTTTCAGCTTGGGTCCAATGGGTTTCGCTGATTCCCAGTACTGCCAAGTTGTATCTCCTCATTTCAGTTGCTATTTGACTGGTCTTCCCGATCTTCCACATTGTTCGGACGTTCCATGTACCTATAAAAATTGTTGCTCTGGTTGTTAGAAGGGGCATCGGCCTCGTGGCTTCCGAAGGAACTCGCTTTCACCATGAGGCGTCATAGTTCTTCTAAATGAAGACCTAACTCCCAGAGCAGAGTTGAAATGGTTTGGATTATTTTTTCTGGTTAGCGTTTTTTTAGCGAGTTAGTTTTCTACGGATGGGTTCGCTAACCCTATGCCCAACCCTCCTCCTTTACCCGTGCTTGGGACCGGCAGTAACTCTAGAAGAGCTACAGGCGGAGTCACCAGTATGATTGGAGTTACTAAATCGATCAACATTTAACATCTTATTGTCACTATATGGATAATACTTTCATAGTATAGAAAAAAGAGCATGAAAAGGAGAATTTATTTAATATATTTAATAACATTCATTCATCAATTAATTTTACACTGGAGAAAGAAAAGAACAATAGCATGTCGTTTCTAGATTTCCAACTAACTAGACAAACAGATGGAACATTAAGAAGAGGGTTACACAGAAAGTCTACAGCTGGACAATACACACATTTCTATAGTGCAGTACCAATCTAATACAAAAAAAATTGATAAAGTTCCTGACTCATCGTGCTAGAATGATTTGCTCGGATGACATTCTTGTAGATGAATTGGTTAATATTCGTAACTTGCTTAGTAGGAATGGGTACCCAACGAAATTTATTTACCGTTTCGAAGAAAGTATTGTTCTTAAAATTACAATTCTCAAATGATACTACTGAAGAAATCGTGACTCATAGGTTACGAAATGCAGTACAAAAAAATTTAATGCAGCCAGACTGAGCGTCGTCTTCTACAACCTTTATTAAATGACCTTTCTAATTTATAAATAACACAATTTTGAGGTGTATATGTCGTAACAGATGCAAACGTTCACTATTTTTAATATATAATGTCAAATTCATTAATACATGTCTTATTTTGACGTTTCTAAAATATCACGATAATTGTGGACTTATAACTGTAGAGCCTGATGGTGAAGTTATTGAAAATACTTGTTCGCTCAAATATTCTTCATTTTTGAACTAATATTTCTTCTGTATTACGAATCCTTACTAACTGTAACTATCCAAGTTTTTGTATATGTTATAGTTCACATTGATAGCGGTTCGATAATGTTGTATTATAATTATTTATATTCTCGTTTCTAGGTACGTGTTCCAACTCATCCTAATGGGAAAGCAATATGTTGGGAATTTGCTACAGACAATTATGACTTAGGTTTTGGATTGTATTTTGAATGGGATTTGGAACCGCCTGAAAATATTTCTGTTAATATTTCGGAGTCAAGTGATGAAGAAGGCGGTGAAGATGAGGATGAAGAAGGACTTAGTAATGGGAATTCTATGGAACAAACGTCGCCTGAAAACGAAAATAAGGGTAGGAAATTAGCTTTGATTGTGAGAATACCAGCGTCCATATTTAGATTATGTTTCTATGCATAACGTTGAATTCCGTAATTGGATTATCATACATGTTTATATTGATTTTTTCAGTGTATAATTAATCGGTATTTATTAAGCGAATAAGTCGTTTTGTTAATTTTTCTTCAGGTAACGGCCCATATTTAGTCATATAGCAAATGTAATATCGTTTGATTGTGCAAATAATAAACAGCACGAGGTTGTTAAAAGATATGTTGTGTACTTACTGTAACTTATGAACCGTTTCATTTGCTTCTTATCAACTATGATTCATCATATACTAATAAAATGTAAGCTGCTTTACAAATACAATCCATTTGTAATTCAAATACTATCATTCAAGATGGAATGGACAACACCAGCTACGGAGATATCAATGAAAGCTTCAAGATAACACTAAATGATGACTCAGATATGATGGTAATAAACTAATTTAGAAAGTTGACTCAGAAGTTTCCGCTCGACGCCTCCAAAATAAGAAATCATATAAATATTTATAAGTAGAAATGTTTCAATGTCAAGAAATGTGATGAAATAGTCCCCAGTAGTCGGTGCTATTCAGTATCACTTAAAATAACGTTGGTACATAAGTTATGGTGGCCTAGTGAACCAATAGAATTATTTAATAGTTGAATTCATGAATCAACTAAAGCTAGACCACCATGGAAAATCTGGAAGCACTGGACGACCGCTTCATCCTAGTATGGGACTTTGAGGTATATTAACATATAATAAACGCAAGTTAATAACTAGGTTATTGGAATGTGTGAGAATAGCAGTGCACAAATTGAAAGTATCATAAACCCAGATATGAATCAAAAATATCGCACCCAATAATCTTGTAGTTAACTTATCTGCATTAACGAAATAAATTGTCATCAGTATAGTCGCCTTCATACACGAAATGTTATATGCATCTACTGCGAAAGATTAAACGCAATGCATGAATCGGTGCAACGGTGAGAACTACAGAGACATCACACTACTGTTAGTACCAGGAAAGGTTTCTAACAGGGTGTTGCTGAACCAAATGAAAGACTCAGTAGACACCCAACTTCGAGATCGACAGGCTGGATTCCGTACGGATCAGTCGTGCAGAAACCGAATCGCAACACTACTGATCATCGTTGAACAATCAATCGAATGGAATCCGTCACTTTACGTCAACTTCATTGATTATAAGAAGGCGTTTGACAGGGTGGACAGGAGAACATAATGGAAACGTTTTCGACACTATGGAGTTCATGAGAAGATTGTCAACATGATCCGGAATTCATACGACGGACTATAGTGCAAATTAGTCCATGGAAGACAGCTGACAGATACATTCCAAGTGAAGACCAGAGTCAGACAAGACTGCTTACTCCCTCCCTTTCTGTTTCTTCTGGTGGTTGGCTGGATTATGAAGACCTTGTCGTCTGAGAGGGAACACGGAATACAATGGACAGATCGGAATCAATTAGAAGATTTGGATTTCGCAGATAATCTGGCCCTTCTATTCCATACACAATAACAAACGCAGATGAAGACAAGTAGTGTGGCAGCAGTTTCTGCATCAGTGTACACAAAGGAAAAAGCAAGATTCTCAAATACAACACAGAGAACACCAACCCAATCACACTTGATTGGAAGATGTGGCATCTTTCACGTACACCGGAAGCACCATCGATAAACGTGGAGTATCTGATGCAGATGTAAAGGCAAGGATTGGCAAAGTAAGGACAGTATTCCTACAGTGGAAGAACATATGGAACCCAAAACAACTGTCAACCAATATCAAAATCTTCAATACGAACATCAAGAAAGTTCTAATGTACAGAGCTGAAACTTCGAGAACTCCCACAATTGTTACCAAGAAGGTGTAAGTGTTTACAAACAGTTGTCTACGCAAGAGACTCAATGTCCGTTGGCCGGATACCAGCAGCAGCAGCCTACTGTGGGAGAGGACAAACCAAGTTCCTGATGAAGAGGAAATCAGGAGAAGTTTTAAGTGGATAGGACATACATTACGCGAATTGTCAAACTGCATCACGAGGCAAGCCCTAACTCGGAATACTGGAGGGAAACGGAAAAGAGGAAGACCAAAGAACACTCTAATTCCGGAATTGTAGACAGACATCGAAAAGATGAATAGCAACTGATAATGTTTGCTCAGGATGGAGTTAAATAGAGAATGCTTGTGGGTGGCCTATGCTCCTCCACGCGAGTAATTCGACGCCGTTCCTCTTCTGTATCTAAAAATCATTGGTACTACATGCCATGTCACTAATATTTCAGTAGTAATATGTGAATTATGACAAGTGCGTGAACATACTTTTTTCGGATGCATATCTCGTTCGTCGTTTTTGAGCGACCAGTAATCAGACGAAGCCACTATTTTAAAGCGTAGTTTTGACCACTTAGAATATGAAGTGATAGCTGAACAAAAAATTCGATAGTTTTTTTGATAGGTTTTGAAATAGTTAGATTTAATACTGCAGAGCTTCCATGTAAGTTACTAATCATTTCACTAATAACCTCTACTAATATTATAGGTATCCATACAAAGGTTTGACTTGTTCATTTCAAATAAATCGAGGATTGGATAGGAGGTTAATCATAATGATATATTTGTGACGTAGAAATTTGGATTTCTGACCTTTCGTGAATTAATGTAGGCCACTTCTTCAGAGTACGTAGATGAATAATCGATTTAACATAAGTTTATATATTATAAAGGAACAAGGCAGAGTATTTAGTCTAATCAAAATTAGATTAGGTTTGATTATTTCAGTGTCATGTGAACTTTCTGGTCAATGTGATTCTGTATGAGACATCATTGTGTGTTTGATGATGGGTATGAGAAACGTATGATTTGTTGTATGAAGAAGCGTAGTTAGAATTTGAGCGTATGTATGAGGAACGAATAGAGGTAAATGTGGTTGTTTGGATAAACAGTCCAAGTTGGATATATAGTTCGGCTTTTTTAGCTTTACATGAAACGCTTTAGCTAATCGCTTTTCTTTATAGTTGGAAAAACCGTTGAATTATTTTGATATTTTTAATATCGACTTGGTTACTGAACATAACATGTGCTACTATTTCCGATTTAATTTGTAAACTTTCCAGCTCTACAGGATTATTAGGTGTTTTTGTGTTCCTTGGTTTGTGTCGAAATTTGACAATGAGACTCTAAAGTACAGAACACATTGGAGGTTAGGTAAAACAGCAGTGCCAGTCAAAGTACTCCAATTAAAATTGTTATTCATAGGTGAATAGTTCCGTCTTAGTATTCTCTTCTGAACAGATGCGGGGCCAGAAAATGTTTTGCACTGAATGAATGTGCAGAGTTGAAATCGATGTACTACCACTATTTGTTCGGAAAATATAGTTCGTAGTGTAATTCTTAATTTCTGTAATTAGTGTAGTCTACAAATCTCAGTAAGTCTGATGTATAATCTAAAAGATGATACTACTCTGGGACCTGACTTAAGTCGATGAAGTCCAGAATAAGTGTGCAAGGTATATGTTAAACGTAAATGAGAAAAAACATTCTTACACATTTTTCACTGCCTGTAATAATTTACTTTTTACTTGTATTCAGAATCTCATGATTTGGAATTAGGCAAAAAGTCATTACAACAGCGTTTACCTACTGACGAACTTATACCAATCTATAGAAGGGATTGTCATACAGAAGTTTATTGTGGTAGCCATCAGTATCCAGGTGTTGGTGTGTATGTATTCAAATTCGACAATTCATTTTCTCTCTGGCGTTCTAAGTGGCTGTATTACCGTATTTTCTATACTCACTGAGTAGCTTCACACAGCCACCGTTCGAAACATTGAAATTATGTTGTTCACATTCTCTACGTTACTTCCGATTCAAATTTACTGTGAACCAATTTGGTTCTCCTTCCCATTGTTTTATTTTGACATGTTGCAAATTGCTTCTGATCTCAGCAAATATATATATATATATATATATATATATATATATATATATATATATAGCATTTATCGCATTTCATAATCATGCATCAAAATCCTGCATAATTGATTCTCTTCTCTTTAAAGTATCCTTCATATTTTGGTTTGTTCTGTTTTTCAACCCTAAAGTATTTTGTGTTGGAATGAATTAATTTGCTTCATTTTTTCAACATTTATTTCAATTATAGTATTTTCTAATAGTGATTTCTTTTCTGCGCAACACTTCATGAAAAGTAAATGTCTGTATTTGAAATATTGTGTTGAGTCCATGATTGACAAAGTGATAAGCAACTGTACTCAGAGTTTGTTGTAATTTTAAAGTCTGTGTATTGTTTATATATCACTTTTACTTGATAAGTAGTATAGCATTAAAAATTTGGATAATTAAATTAACCGGTACCAGAATTTATGTTGATTATTGCGTTAATGCTTTATAACCTCGGTGGAATTCGACTCACCAATTAACGTTTTAATCATATTAGTGATAAACGATCAGATTAAAAGTTCAGTTTGTGACCACATAATTTATGTTCTAACCGAATTTCATCATAGATCTACTAATTTCATCATAGACTTATTAATGGAAATAACATTCTCGTCTACTGAATTATCGGGTATTGATCTCCTACCAGGAGGTCCACTTATCGACTTAGAATACGCAGATGACATAGTCCTGTTTGGTGAAGACGCTGACAAAATGCTGAGTCTTCTGGTAGCACTGAGCAACAATGCCAGGATGTTTGGAATGCGCTTCTCTCCCTCGAAATGCAAGTTGTTGCTTCAGGACTGGTCTGCGTTAACACCTGAACTAAGGATAGGGAGTGAAGTAGTCGAACGCGTTGACAACTTTACTTATCTTGGAAGTCTGATCAGCCCTAATGGGTTGGTATCGGACGAAATCTCAGCACGGATTCGAAAAGCTCGATTGGCTTTTGCCAACTTACGTCACCTTTGGCGAAGGCGAGATATCCGTCTATCAATAAAAGGACGAGTATACTGCGCGGCAGTTCGTTCTATTCTACTTTACGGCTGCAAAACATGGTCACTAAGAGCAGAAGATATTCGTAAGCTACAGGTATTTGATTACAGATGCCTTAGAAATATTACTTGGGTCTGTTGGGATCACTGGGTAAGTAATAGTCAGATTAGACGCAGGGTATTAGGGAATGATGGTAAATCAGTTGATGAGGTTATGAATCTTCATCGACTGAGATGGTTGGGTGACGTATTGCACATGTCCAACCACCAATTACCACGGCGCACAATGCTGACTAATGTTGGAGACGGCTAGAAGAAAGTTAGGGGCAGCCAAACCAAAACGTGGCATCAGAGCTTGAAGTCACCAACTCCTCGTCTTAGCCATGTTGGTAGATGCAGACTACTTGGTTGGAGTCCGCGTGACTATCGTAACGAATGTTTGGAGACTCTGGGTGACATGGTTCAGAATCGATCACAATCGCGTCGGTGTATACACTCCCTGTCTTCCCTTAAACTAAGAGATTAAAATCGCTTCATACCTTTCTTTCTACGAACCAATTTTTTCTTGTACTATATCTCTATATGCAATCTTTCTTTTATACATTACCACCTTTGACCTAACCACTGCTATGAATCCGGTGTTCATCTTTTTGTGCTGATGCGGTATGGCAACCTGGACCGATGCATATATGTGCCTGGTCCTACGTTGTAGTTGACTGATGTTCTAACCGGTAGTCATATACTTACAAAACAAAAGCGATAAACTTAACCATATATGAATAATTAGTTATTTTCTACTGGTACGATTAATGCATCTGGCTAAGGAATAGATACGTATCCATATTACAATCGGGTCGCTGATTACGTGTGAGCATTAATAATTACAAATCTTTTGTGCTCGACCGTAGCTGCTACCTTGACGCGGTGGTCGGGCTTGCCTATCGTGATGACGCAAACGAGCTATATTGGCTGGAATATATCTTCCTGTAGGTTCTACCATGCCAGGCAGGTCGATTGGAGAATGGTAAGACTAAAAGCAGCAACTCATGGTCTGAGGGCGAAGTCGTACTGCTGACTGTAGAGGGGTGTGACAACCGTAAGGTGTTTCCCTCGGACAACCAGCATGACAGCGATGCTGCCTTCCCACAAGGAGGGGTGGGGTTAGAAAAGGTCGACCCTAAAAATGCACACCTCACCTTACCTCACGGATTTCTGTCTCCGGCGGTAAAGCCCTTTCAAGAATGGAGCTAACATATTGAAAACCTCCCACGAAAAGGCCGTGCGCGACCGGTCTCAAGCAGTTGTCCCTTAGGCACTGCGGTCACGCCCTCAGGTCGTTACGACCAACACTAATCCAATTTCCTTTTCAGGTTCCTCAAGAAATACCCTTCCACGGTATGGGCAGCCGGGAAGTGATATCAGCCCTCATACCCGTAACAGCGCACGAGACCAAGTCGGTCACATTCAAATCCTTCCTACACCTCCTAATACCTCTCTTATCTCCATGACTAACCCTTCTCACGTCTCTTTATCATCTCGCACCGCTAGGGAAAACGATTCGAGTACGCGGAACGCTATTCCTGATCTCCTGAAACCACGCTCTTAATTACACGTAGGAGCTTTTAACGTCCGAACACTGTGCCAAATAGGACAGTAGGCTTCCTTGGCTAGGACTTTACAATCCCGCGCCATCGATGTGTGCTGCGTCTCCGAAACGCGCATACAGGATCCGAGTAGCGTCATTCACTTGACCTCACCATACCAAAATAAAGAACCGACTCGATTCACACTTCGTGTATCTGGAAGCCCAGATTCTGCTTCCCGTGGCCTCGCCGGCGTAGGTATAGCATTGAGTTCTAGGGCAGAACTAGTTCTCTTAGACTGGATCCCAGTAGGCAGTCGTTTGTGCGCTATCCGACTGAACGGAACAGTAAGGATCCGAAAAGATAGGGATACTCGTCGTTGCCTCTTCGTCGTCTCTGCCTATTCTCCCACTGACTGCAGCTCAGATGATGTAAAAGGTGAGTTTTACAGAAAACTTTCCGACCTTCAGGAAAAGCTAGGCGCTCTGATGTAGTAATAGTGGCCGGTGACTTTAATGCTCAAGTAGGCAAACTAAACGAAACGGAAAGACACCGAGGTGGATCTTATGGTGTCGTGGCTCAAAGAACAGATAATGGCGACCGTCTGTTGCAGCTATGCTCAGATAACCGCCTCTTTCTTGCAAATACTAACTTTAAGCATAAGGAAAAACATCTTTTAACATGGAGACCCCCTAATTCGTCCCAACGTTGGACCCAAATAGATCACGTCGCTATCAGCCACCGATGGAGGGGCTCGATAGAAGACTGTCGCTCATTCTGGAGCACATGCTTAGATTCAGATCATGCTCTAGTACGAGCGCGTATCTGTCTGCGTCTTACTGGACGTAGGAAAGACGCTGCAAGTAAACCTCTTAGGGCCCTACTTAATGATAGTCAAGCTAAGAGTATATTTCAGGAACAACTAGGAAAACAGTTAGGCAGCCATGTATGTGATGCCCACCCCGATGCAGCATGGAATGATATCCGAAAAGCTGTGGAAACAGCAGTGATATTTGCTAGTAAGGTAAACCAGAAGGTTAGGGAGCAACACTGGATCTCAGCAGCATCTATCGCACTGATAGATGCTCGGAAACTCATTCCACCTGGCTCTGAACATAATGAAGAGCGGAGTCAGCTTAAGCGCAAGCTGACAAGAAGTCTACGCAATGATCGTGAACAGTGGTGGGTAGCGAAAGCAAGAGAGATGGAAAAGGCAGCGGCAATAGGTAATAGCAGACAATTGTTCAGACTTGTTAAGGAAACCGGTATTAGGAAACCGACTGTTAGCGAAACA
Source organism: Schistosoma haematobium (assembly GCF_000699445.3). Classification (NCBI taxonomy): domain Eukaryota; kingdom Metazoa; phylum Platyhelminthes; class Trematoda; order Strigeidida; family Schistosomatidae; genus Schistosoma; species Schistosoma haematobium. The sequence continues at coordinate 45,906,581 of NC_067196.1, read as the reverse complement.
ATTGCAGAGAAAGATGGACATATTATTCATTCTCAATCCAGGAGATTGGATCAATGGGCAGAACACTTTAGGGATCAGTTCAACTGTCCTTCAGCCACACTTCGGTTTCTCACGATCTCCAGTCAACCTGAATGGCAAGTTAATGTAGGCCCTCCGACTCTTTACAAAGTTGAAAAAGCAATAGGAAATCTGAAGCGACGGAGAGCGGCAGGCCCTGACAGGTTTACTCCTGAGATTTTTAAGGATGGTGGTCCAGTATTAGCAGCGAGATTAACTGAGGTCTTAGGTAGAATTTGGGAACTGGACTTAGTCCTATATGACTGGTCCCAATCACTGATTGTGCCAGTCTATAAGGAAGGACAAAAGTCCTCTTGTGACAATCACAGAGGAATCAGTTTGACTAATATAGTGTCAAAAATATTAGCCACAATAATACTTCAACGCCTAACTTAAGCTCGTGAATAGCAGACTAGAGGAAACCAGTCTGGTATTCGACCTGGAAGTGGTTGTATAGACCAGATATTCACACTACGTCAGGTCCTAGAACATAGACACACATTCAGACGCCCCACAATCTTTGTATTTTTCGACCTTAAGGCGGCATTCGACTCTGTTGATCGTAAGGTTCTATGGCCGTGTTTGTCACTGAAAGGAATACCAAAGAAGTACATTAACCTTGTAAAGGCTCTCTACTCCAACACAACTGGTAGAGTGAGAGCCTATGGCGAACTGTCATCAGAATTGATTACCTCAAGTGGTGTTCGTCAGGGCTGTCCACTCTCTCTATTCTTGTTCAACTTTGTCGTCGATGTACTTTTAGAGATAACACTTTCCTCATCTAAATTTACAGGGGTTGAACTTCTACCGGGAGGTTCACTTGTTGACTTAGAATATGCTGATGACATAGTTTTATGTGGTGAAGACGCTGACAAAATGCAGTCTTCTGACCACTCTAAGCAACAGTGCTAGCATATTCGGGATGCGATTCTCCCCCTCGAAATGCAAAATGTTGCTTCAGGATTGGGTTGCATTGACACCCGAACTAATGATAGGGAGTGACGTAATTGAGCGTGTCGATCACTTCACTTATCTTGGAAGTCTCACCAGCCCTTGTCGTCTGGTGTGTGACGAAATGTCAGCACGGATACAGAAGGCTCGACTAGCTTTTACCAACTTGCGTCATTTGTGGCGTAGGCGAGATATCCGTCTATCAACCAAAGGACGGATTTACTGCGCAGCAGTTCGTTCCGTCCTACTTTATGGCAGTGAAACATGGCCGGTAAGAGTAGATGATATCCGTAGGTTACTAGTATTTGATCATAGGTGTCTTCGAAATATTGCTGGTATATCCTGGGACTATCGAGTAAGTAACGCAGTTGTTAGGAAACGGGTACTAGGTAAGGATGGCAAATCAATTGATCGTCAGTTGAGATGGCTGGGACACGTGTTACGTATGCCCGACGACCGACTGCCTCGACGTGCGATGTTCCCCGACCGTTGTTGCTACCTTGACCTGGTGGTCAGGCTTGCCTATCGTGATGAAGCAACCGAGCTATACTGGCTGGAACAACCGTTCCTCAAGGTCCTGCCATGTCAGACAGGTCGGTTGAAGAGCGGTAAGACTAAAAGCAACAAACCCAAGGTCCGAAGGCGAAGTCGTACTGCTGACTGTACAGAGGTGTGACAGCAGTAAGGTGTTTCCTTCAGACAACCAGCATGACAGCGATGCTGCCTTCCCACAAGGAGGGGTGGGGTTAGAAAAGGTCGACCCTAAAAATGCACACCTCACCTTACCTCACGGATTTCTGTCTCCGGCGGTAAAGCCCTTTCAAGAATGGAGCTAACATATTGAAAACCTCCCACGAAAAGGCCGTGCGCGACCGGTCTCAAGCAGTTGTCCCTTAGGCACTGCGGTCACGCCCTCAGGTCGTTACGACCAACACTAATCCAATTTCCTTTTCAGGTTCCTCAAGAAATACCCTTCCACGGTATGGGCAGCCGGGAAGTGATAACCGCCCTCATACCTCTAACAGCACCCAAGACCACTGTATTCATAATCAACCTTCTTCTTCAATTCTTATTATTCCTCCTACATCGACTTTCAACACTAAACTTCCTCCTTCGGCTTCCTCCTCAAGTGTCACCATAGCCAACGATTCTAGTGCTCAAAACACTGTCCCAGGTCTACTAAAACCTCGCTCCAAACTACACATTGGAGCTTTCAACGTACGCACTCTATGTCAAATCGGTCAGCAGGCTTCCTTGGCTAAAACCCTAGAGTCTCTTTCCATTGATGTATGCTGTGTCTCTGAAACACGTATACAGGATTCCAGTGTGGTCATCCAATTGACCTCACCTCGGCAAAACGGAGAGCCAACGAGATACACCCTCCGTGTATCTCGTGACCCGACGGCCAGCTCTCGTGGACTGGCAGGAGTAGGCATAGCACTAAGCATGAGGGCGGAACAAGCACTGCTAGAGTGGATCCCCGTTAACAGTCGTTTATGTGCTGTTCGGCTAAACGGCTCCGTAAGAACTCGGAAGGATAGGGACACACGTCGTTGCCTTTTCGTCGTTTCTGCCTACGCTCCCACTGACTGCAGCTCAGATGATGTAAAAGATGCATTTTACAGAAAGCTGTCCGAACTTCAGAAAGCTAAACGCTCAGACATAGTCCTCGTAGGGGGTGACTTTAATGCTCAGATAGGTAGCTTAAACCAAAGAGAAAGGCATTTAGGTGGATATTTTAGCATTCCGGCACAGCGAACAGATAATGGTGATCGTCTGCTGCAACTGTGCTCAGACAATCGTTTATTTTTAGCAAACACAAATTTTAAGCATAAGGAGAGACATCGTCTAACGTGGCGACCGCCTGCACCAAGCCAACGATGTACTCAAATAGACCATATTGCCATCAGTCATCGTTGGAGAGGGTCGGTACAAGATTGTCGCTCATTCTGGAGTACCTGCTTGGACTCCGATCACGCCCTAATACGGGCACGCATCTGCTTGCGCCTCACTGGACGCAAAAAAGCCACAGTAAAAAGACCCATTAGAACCGAACTGAGTAGCGAGGAAACCAAAAGTAGGTTCCAGGAACAACTGAGGTCACGATTAGGTAGTTCTGAAGACGAGACTGACCCAGATGTTGCTTGGAAAGATATACAAGCAGCTGTGGAAGCAGCAGTTACATCTATTAGCGGCTTAAACAACAGAGTTTCAAAGAACCAGTGGATTTCTTCAAAGTCTATCACACTGATGGATTCTCGCAAACTCGTCCCATCAGGTTCCGAACATGAGGAAGAGCGACAACAAATCAGATCTAGGTTAAGAAAAAGTCTAAGAAACGACCGTGAGCAGTGGTGGGCATCGAAAGCAAAAGAGATGGAAAAGGCGGCGACTATAGGGAACACAAGACAGCTCTACAGACTAATAAAAGAAACTGGAATTAATAAGTCAAGTGTAAGTGAGATTATATCGGAAAAAGACGATACACATCTGCTCCCAATCCAGGCGTTTAGAACGATGGGCGGAACATTTCAGAGAACAGTTCAGCTGGCCTTCAGCTACTCTACAACTACCCTCCATTCCCAGACAGTGTGAATGGAGCATTGAAGTAGGTTCCCCAACTCTAGCAGAAGTTCAAAAGGCTATAGTTAATCTGAAACGAGGAAGGGCAGATGGATTGTCTCCAGAGGTCTTTAAGGATGGTGGTCCAAGTTTAGCGACTAGGTTGACGAATATTTTAACTAAGATCTGGGAGTTAGACGTTATCCCATCTGACTGGTCACAATCACTTATCGTCCCAATATATAAGAGAGGGTCAAAATCATCCTGTGACAACCATAGAGGGATTAGTTTAACTAATATAGTATCTAAAATACTAGCCTCGATAATTATCAGACGCCTAGCTAAGACTAGTGAACTGCAAACACGAGAGACTCAAGCTGGCTTTAGACCTGGTCGTGGCTGCATCGACCACATATTCACCATTCGTCAGATTCTAGAACACAGACATACTTATCGGCGTCCGACAATGGTGGTCTTTCTCGACTTAAAAGCAGCATTTGACTCGGTAGACCGCGAGATTCTGTGGCAGTGTCTGTCATTGAAAAGTGCACCACAGAAGTACATAAACCTTGTGAAGGCTCTTTGCTCGAACACTACTAGTCGAGTCAGAGCTTATGGCGAACTTTCATCTGCTTTTGCAACCTCAAGTGGTGTCCGTCAAGGCTGTCCACTTTCTCCATTTTTGTTTAACTTCATCATAGACTTATTGATGGAAATAACATTCTCGTCTACTGAATTCTCGGGTGTTGATCTTCTTCCAGGAGGTCCACTTATCGACTTAGAATACGCGGATGACATAGTCCTGTTTGGTGAAGACGCTGATAAAATGCTGAGTCTTTCGGTAGCACTGAGCAACAATGCCAGAATGTTTGGAATGCACTTCTCTCACTCTAAATGCAAGTTGTTGCTTCAGGACTGGTCTGCGTTAACACCTGAACTAAGGATAGGGAGTGAAGTAGTCGAACGCGTTGACAACTTTACTTATCTTGGAAGTCTGATCAGCCCTAATGGGTTGGTATCGGACGAAATCTCAGCACGGATTCGAAAAGCTCGATTGGCTTTTGCCAACTTACGTCACCTTTGGCGAAGGCGAGATATCCGTCTATCAATAAAAGGACGAGTATACTGCGCGGCAGTTCGTTCTATTCTACTTTACGGCTGCAAAACATGGTCACTAAGAGCAGAAGATATTCGTAAGCTACAGGTATTTGATTACAGATGCCTTAGAAATATTACTTGGGTCTGTTGGGATCACTGGGTAAGTAATAGTCAGATTAGACGCAGGGTATTAGGGAATGATGGTAAATCAGTTGATGAGGTTATGAATCTTCATCGACTGAGATGGTTGGGTGACGTATTGCACATGTCCAACCACCAATTACCACGGCGCACAATGCTGACTAATGTTGGAGACGGCTAGAAGAAAGTTAGGGGCAGCCAAACCAAAACGTGGCATCAGAGCTTGAAGTCACCAACTCCTCGTCTTAGCCATGTTGGTAGATGCAGACTACTTGGTTGGAGTCCGCGTGACTATCGTAACGAATGTTTGGAGACTCTGGGTGACATGGTTCAGAATCGATCACAATCGCGTCGGTGTATACACTCCCTGTCTTCCCTTAAACTAAGAGATTAAAATCGCTTCATACCTTTCTTTCTACGAACCAATTTTTTCTTGTACTATATCTCTATATGCAATCTTTCTTTTATACATTACCACCTTTGACCTAACCACTGCTATGAATCCGGTGTTCATCTTTTTGTGCTGATGCGGTATGGCAACCTGGACCGATGCATATATGTGCCTGGTCCTACGTTGTAGCTGACTCACTGACGTGCGATGTTCAGTGATATAGGAGTAGGTTGGAAGACAGCTAGGGGCGGCCAGACCAAAACATGGCACAAGTTCATGAGTCACTGACAAGTGGACTGAGTCATGTTGGTAGGTGTAGACTACCTGGTTGGGGACCGCGAGATGATACCAACCGATGGTTAGAGACCCTGTATGACATGGCTGAAAATCGTTTGCGATGGCGCAGGTGCATCCACTCTTTGTGTTCTCCCAAATTCTAATCTTCTGAATTCTTCATGTCCCTTTCTTTCTTCTCTTTCCAAATTTATTTCACTGTATTATACTCCGTGAATAACATCTTCAAGCTCTAATGTTTCAGATTACTGCTTATACTATTACTACCTCTACCATGACGGAATTTGAGTCGACAACTGCATCTCTGTGCTAATGTGGTGTGGCGACTCGAACTGATGTACGTACGTACGAAGTTTTACGTTGTTACTGACTAACTGACTGATTGTATTCCGTGTTCCCTCTCAGACGACAAGGTCTTCATAATCCAGCCAACCACCAGAAGAAACAGAAAGGGAGGGAGTAAGCAGTCTTGTCTGACTCTGGTCTTCACTTGGAATGTATCTGTCAGCTGTCTTCCATGGACTAATTTGCACTATAGTCCGTCGTATGAATTCCGGATCATGTTGACAATCTTCTCATGAACTCCATAGTGTCGAAAACGTTTCCATTATGTTCTCCTGTCCACCCTGTCAAACGCCTTCTTATAATCAATGAAGTTGACGTAAAGTGACGGATTCCATTCGATTGATTGTTCAACGATGATCAGTAGTGTTGCGATTCGGTTTCTGCACGACTGATCCGTACGGAATCCAGCCTGTCGATCTCGAAGTTGGGTGTCTACTGAGTCTTTCATTTGGTTGAGCAACACCTTGTACAGCATTAGAACAAATCTGTGTCAGCACTTTCCTCTTCGTGACCGGAGTACGAAGCATCTCTCTCGCACCTAGTTTTTTGCTGTCCAGCTTCGGTCCCATAGGTTTCACTGATTCCGAGAATCGCCAGGTTGTATGTCCTTATTTTCACAACTATTATATTGCTTCTCCCGGTCTCCCACATTATCCTGAAAGTCCATCTACCTACTGACATTCCAAAACATTTGAGATTTACTACACATATAAAGTCTGCCACATTACTTCACCTTCGGAAATTCAACATGTAACTCATTTACCATACAGAGGTTAACGTATCAAATTATATATGTGGCAAATTTAGAATCCATGACTTATTAGTTAGGAGCCAGGTGTTTTAAACAAAGCTTCATAGTTAACACCCGGAAAACACTCAGGAAAGGCTCTCAAACACGTAACTGCTTTGAAACCTAAAAAAGCATATTTTTGTTTGAAGCTCAGTAACGATAACGTAATCAGTGTGTCAATCTAGGTTCACTTGTTTTGTATATTGGGCATGTTTTATGGATGCGGTCCTAGATGCTTTTACGTCGCGCATTATTTGCTAGCCCTGGACTAAGTGGAAAACGTAGAGAGTTGACAATTTTATGACAGCTATAGATGACTGGATTGTAGCTGGTCATCAAGACCCAGTGATTCAGAATCTTACAGAATATAGGAGTTAGCAAATTAATACACCTTCAGACGTGGAGTAAAATAAAAGCTAATATCGGTCTCTTTGTAGCTTTTGTGGAACGTCGCGTAAAAGATGGAATCGCAGTTTTTAAACATAACAATTGTTTTTCATATTTATTTATTTGTTATACGACGATTTGCTTTTTCACTTCACAACAATTTACATTCTGTTCAGGGTATTTTTATGAACCTGTGCTGTACCAAAATATTTTTCTTAGAAATAAAGGAAAATGACACTGACAGTCGCGAGGGAGAAAAACTGCAACTACTTAAAGAAAGTATACTGTGGGCAGATCACCAAAGAAAATAATTAAACTATGAACTAACTTATTTAACGAATATAAGTTTGTGAATCTAGTTTTCTTCATATGTACCAGTTTTACGTACATTTAATATTCATAACAAACCTATGTTAAAACATAAGTGAAGCTGTGAATCAACAACTCAAAGTATAATAGAATATATGCAATAATTAATTGTCTGTACATAATATCTTAGGTAAAATGGATTAATCGTGTTGGTCTTCATCCTCTCCAGGGCATTGTTCTAAAAGTTCAGATTGATTTTGGTACTGCAGGCTACACCAAAAGCAATAATTATGTCGACTTCGTAAATAATTCAAAAGTTGTATGAAATTTCTTTGGACCTATAAAATCAAAATAATAGTTAATTTTGAATGATGCAGAGTGCGATAGTATAACTGTTCTGACTTGTGACTAATATCTGCTCTGCATTATTATTCAAGGAAATTTTTTTCTTACAGCAATAAACTTGAGTTTCCACGCAAGAAAAATGCACTTCAGTTATCCTTTGATTCAGTATTCAGTGAATGAGTTGTACAACACAAATGTACAGTATGGTTATCATGGGTAAATAAAATAGAGAAAGAAACTACATATACTTACAGAAGTGTAGTCACAATTCGCATGTTTCGAGTCCAGTTTGGCTAAATCATTATCTGCAAAATCTTCGTTCACATAATCTTCCTGAGGCAATACATTACTTACAGGAATTCTGTCTTTAACAGACTTAAAACCATTCGAAGTGACTGATCCATATTTACCATTATCAGCGACCTCAGTTGGAACAAGATCAATAGGTGGCCAGAATGATTCGTGAACTGGAGTTTCAATAAGTTCTTTTAAATCCAGATCTTGACATATCCGACGGGCAACATCCAGTTGTCGGTTCAAACGGTTCTGTCGAAATCTCACGGCCATAGTGCTTCGGAATTCATCTTTGTAAGCTATTTGTATTTTTTGTTTGAGGTTTTCCCTAAATATCATACGTTCGTTTTTTTCAGACGCGAAACCGAGGCCTTCACGACCCTGAGGGATTTCAATAGAAACAGGATCAGCTATCCCAGTAGCTAAAATTTACAAAAATGTATAGGAACAGAGAGTGAAAAAGATGTTTCTACTTGTAGACGTAAAGCACCATTTACTTTCCCATTAGCTTAGTTCCTGCATTGTTGAATACAGTAACAAGATATTCAAAAATTAATCTTTAATGGTCAAAAAAACTAAATGTGTAAGCGAATAAGGCTTAATGAATTTGTATAATCCCGTGAACTAGTTTTATTTGCACGTAGCATTGTACATCCTTCAAACTCAAAGATATAGATTTGTGCTATCACGTTTCTACATTTCTACCCGTTTATTTAAAATTACCTTTTAATTTACACTGATACGTACATAAAGAATATAAAAAATAAGATTCGATATTTATTAATTCCCTATGACAAAAGTATTGTTTTGGATGAAAGTGGAGGAAGCGATTTAGAGGGTATAATGAAATGTAATTAGTATTCCATAAAAATAAAATGAACCACTTTTATGATTATGAATCGCTCTTGTTTACGGCTGACTACGTAGTTTTGAAGATATTTATCAGAAACAAAGTAGATACTTTTGAATTTGTTATTTTTTGACAAAAACTTTACTGCCAAAAGCCAATTCATCGCACATGGGTGCTTGTGGTCTGGTCTACCAAAATCCTATATTCCATACTCTGTAAGACAAAGTATCTTTAGCAAAACTTTCATAAGTTAATTTTATCAGGACATTACCACTCGTTGTTACTTGCTTACGACTGATTGACTAGAAATTTTCAGTAATATCTCACGTTATAACTTAGCGCAAAATGTGTTACTGCGATGATCCAAGTAATTTCAAGTTATGAAAACAAGGGAGTGTGAAACTGTTGTATGTTACATACCATTTTTTCCCAAACCTTTACCCGGAACGTATCCCATTTTTGAAAGTAGACTGAAACCTTTATTTTCAGGCCCAACCTTTTTCTTTAAACCTTCCTTGAGGTGATGGATTTCCCTTTCCGACTTGGAAAGACATTTGTTTTTCCGTCGATTCGCCTCCACTGTACGCTGTCGTTGGACATCTCGTGATATAAATAATCCCGGTTTTACATCTTCTCTAAAAATTTATGAAGTGAGAGTAAAACCTTACATTTCATTCAAAATGGCATCAGACATGTAGTCAACTTCATCATCCATCTCGACACTTCCAAATTATATTTATATTTGACAAACCGAAGTCATCACCATCTAGAATTGAGGCCGAAAATAAAATTCTATCATGGACAAGAAAAAAAAGTGATTATATATAGATACTTGAAAGTCACAATTAGTGGAAATCATATCTTGAAGGAATTTATTAAAAATGTGACATTTATACAGTATAAAAAGTTCCAAGGCCTTTACCGTATGCTTCACTTAGGTGGTTTTTATTAGAGCTGCGTGAACTAATCGCTTAGTAAGTTCTTATAACAATATTCGAATATTAATTGGTCCTTATCAATGGTGTACAAAAATGATCAGGGAATGAAAGAATTTAAATTTATTACAAATCTCCATCGAATACCCACATTTAAGCCATTAGTGAACACGCTTATAAAACCGCAGTACCATGGATGTTGAGAAAATACTTTGTCGTGTTTTTCGACAACAATCCAACATATCAAAACGAAAAATGCATCGTAGTTGTTACATTCAATAATAGCATAGAGAAGAGATGAAATGATGGTGTACAGTAGAAAGTGGCCAATATTTATGTAAGTTATATAGTTGACCTCTCCGAGTTGAGGATGTTAAGCGACTCTGTGTTTGATCACTGCTGTCCCAAAACGATTGCTGACGCTGAATGGCAACGCCGCTAGTAATGGGTAGGTTTGACGTGTGTTCAGGCACAATTACAAGGATTCGAGTGGTTTCACGATCGTGACACACTCCACATCGTTATTATTTGCCGACACAAACTGATTGAAAAAGCGCAAAAGTGATCAACGTATGACATGATGTTGTGGCATGAAAGCTGCGCAAAACTGGCATCCATCGTGCCTTGACAACTACGTAATGGCTTAAGATGTTATTAGACGCGACTTATAATAGAAGCCGATGGAATCCATGATACAGTTTTTTGACTATCTTCGTATAAATGGGGACTCAAACTCGAAGAATCCCTCCGGATATTTTTGTGTGAACTGGTTCTCCTATCTTTTCTTACTCACACTCCCAAGTTTTTATATATTTTTGTGCTGTTTTTATTGTATGGCGTATATATATACTAGTGCTCCATTACAAAAACATTCCTTCAAACAAGTAAATGACGTGGTTGGTGCCGCATTTTCGTAACTCATATTGTTACAAATCAAATACAATGCCTTGGTGATCATGCGTTACATTATTCATCACAGTTTCGCCAAGGCAAATTAAGAACAATTGACTCCGAATACATAAACCTAGGGTAAGTAACTACTACAGTATGAATTTCCTTATATAATTTACTAAATTTGGTCCATACTGGTTACAGTTGTAGCTCTATAGAAATGTTCGAACATTGATTGGAGGTATCGGGACTTAGAGTATAGACATCGGGGATGTCACCCTATCCGAAAGCTTAACCATTGAGTAGGGGTCAAACTGTAACACGAAGCAGCGCCTTTTATTTTAATCAATTTATCGACTCTGCTTTTCAAAGTGAAACCTTGTTCCCACTCTCTCAGGTTTAACTACTGCTCAAATGGTTGTGGACGAAATAGAAGCTTATGCTTAACTGACTTGCGTATCTAGCAGTAGTGGATCACCATCGAACTGGAGTACATTTAAATGTCAGAAAAGATTTGCAGATTATAACGAAACATCAATAAGTCATTAGAAATATATCAAACTCTTCTCTCGAAAGACTCATGGAATGTTGTTTCGACCACAACAGATGGCACACAAGACAGCATGTAACTAAATCTCAGTTAGCTGTGTTGTGTCAAACCTCTAAAAGGCGCTACTAAAGTTCGTATTAAGATTGCGAAAGAGCAAGCCCACGAAGTTCTCGAAAACCAGTGGAGAATTCCAGGATTAGCGACAAAAGTCGAAAACTTTGATATGCTTCGTGGAGATCATTTCTACTTTTAAAAAATATAAACCACAAGACAACTAGATATCGCTAGCAATACCAAACGTTAATGGTTTTGTCCCTGAGTTTCAACTTATTGTAATCAGACATAGAAACGTGAAAACCCTAGATTTTATTAAGACCCAAGCAACCAAGGAGTAATAAAGAGGAAGTGGACGAAAGCATAGAGGTAAGGAAAAGTCTATTTTTCTTCTTTCAACAGTTATTTAGGTGAAGGCCGATATCCTCCCCTGACGTCATGTATTTTAAGGAAATTCGCAGACAAATACATGCAACGCACTGCACTTGAATATGCCGCTTCCCGTACTTAAATTTTCATTGAACTATACAAAATAACGTGCTGTTTAATAAAACACCAAACCAACTATCATTAAGACATGTACGAAAATGCGGACACAGGGATTTTTCTTAGATGCATATATCCGATCTTTGTTGTTTGATTATCTAAATTGTTATGACATGCTTGGATGTCATCACATATAGTTTACGAGATGCGGGTGACTGGCATGCCCTCTGTTTTTATGTTCATCATCATCTATTATCCAGTTTGTCCAGTAAGATGAATTCATTTGAAGTCAGCGAGAGAGCTCGTAGATGTAAGGCAGCTGTGGACCTGTCAAGCGTCCTTGGTTGTTATGCCTCTACTTATAACAAACTTTAGAATGAAATAAGAACAGCTTTCGTGGAAAGAAAATGGTGAGGCTCTAGTTTTTGAGCAACTTCAAAGTGACCTCGAGTGTGTCCACTTAATAACCAGGACCAAATGAGTGTTATGAACGTGTGTGAGGATTTAGAATTATAATTTACATTTGATGACTAATCTTAGGAATTAGGTTTCAATTTTTCATCACGAACTGACATCAGCTGCAATGCTAAGACTCTCTGTCACAAAAGGGATGAATGAGTTTTGCGTCAAAGTCAAAGACCTGTTGTCTAAGATCTGATTGGTTCGTCCATAAATTATAGTCTCACCCTTCTAGATGATTATGGTGCCTGTAAGAAGTGAATTCGTTTATACATTTCTTTCAGAATAACATGACGTTAATTTGTGCCCTTGGAAGTTTGTAAAACTTAAAGAGCAGATCAAGAAGATATTTATGAATTTAATGACAAAAACCTGTCTGAGCATCAGATATGCTGATTGGGTTCTGAATGATTTCCGAATTTCTGTTCCGGACTTACCGAGTACCATCATAAGTGTTCTGTAGATGTACACTAGTGTCCAACTGAATTTCATAAGCCGTGGTGTTTTCTACTATCTTGGATCTAAAACCAATCTGCTAAGATATGTTAAACTTTGGTAATGTACTTGTAATCTTTATGCCTTCGATTTGTATATTAGTGTGGATGAACTTTCTATTTAAAGCATTTCGAGTCATTTTTTATGGCCTGTATTTGGTAGCATCGTCGCCCCAATATTTAGTGACCTGTTCACGATAGGTATTTATGGAGTAATACTACACCGGTAGAATTCAACAAAATATCCTATAGTATTCTAATTATAGTATGAATTAGGAATTCCAGGATTAACGCAATTGAATTAAGAAGACACAGGCACCAATGAATGTATTGTATTTAGAATTCGAAATCAAACATTCAACCAGTACAAAGGTATCATTAGTCCATTCAAACACCACATCCGCCACAGCTTAAATAGAAGTATAAGTGTTTGTAATCGGTTGTACGTCTTCTTGTTAAGTTCATCCTGAGTCTGTCCGACATTGTATAAGATAAAAACTTTGTAGTATCTAGAATTGTATGCAATTAGCATATCGGTTTTGTACTGAAATCATTAATATCTAGAATTTGAACCATAGATTTTTCAACCCTATCCTCCCCCACGAAATAATGTTGGATCTTTATATCCCCAAGTTATGAATAATGTGGCTTCATGTAAAACATATTTCTCACATTGTTTAGAGTAAACATTAGAACTGTTTTTGTGATAAGGGTAAACAGCTGTTGATATGAAATAATCCAGAATGTAATCAAACTCGAGGTCATTTAGTACTCGTGCTTTGCATTGAGCAGGCTTTTCACAAGGATCAAATGCATTATGAGGATAGGTAACATATGATATGACATCAGGATTTGATTCTTCTGAAATATTCTCATGAAATTCATTAGGACTGTCATTGCAGAGCGTAGGATCGTTAGAAAAATCAGCATCTATCCAAACCACATCAGGTTTTCGATCATGATTAGGTTCATTTAACATATTTTCCTCAGAATTGCAAGTAATTTCATTAGAAATATGTGAATCATTAGGAAAAGTCATACCTGGTACAATAGCATGAGAATTCTGATAAATCGGTTGATTAGGAACTGTTGTCTCACAAGAATTCTGGATTTCATCTAACTCTGAACTGTCATATGACTCTGCACTGTCTTTTGAAATCGTTGATAAAGATAAATGATCATTAGAAACATCCGAATTATTTAAATTTAAATTACAAGATTTAGTGCAGCTTGAAGCAAAATGGACAATAGCTTTGCATACTGACTGAATGTGTCCTACCTTACCACATTTAAAACATTTATCATTACGAAATACACATGGATTGCGAGCATGAAACTTTCCACATGATAAACATTTACCAAACTTCATCTCACCTTTGTGATTTGCTTTGTAATTCCTCGTTGAAACACCTTTCATATTTACACGAGAATAGGAATCACTGTTAAATGAACGCAAGTTTGATTGACCGTGAGATTGTAGTTCATCATGACGACTAAGCAAAGTATCAGAAATCTTCATCGACTGGATATCAAGTTCATTGACTGCTTCGTAGTTAATACACGCAGTTCTAGCATCTTGAAAGGAACAGTTTGGCATTTTTAACAGCTCTCTTTCCAAACTCGGTATGTTAATTCCTGCAATTAATCGATCTCTCAGTTGCACATGAAGTTGATCACCGAAATTACACTTGGCAGCTTGTTTCTGTAATTCAAGGATGAATTCCCGAGCCTTTTGGTCATTTTGACGAACCATCTTATGAAACTTCGCCCTTTCACTGCATTCCAAACTGGTGCATTTTACATGACTTAACAATAGCTCTTTAAGAGTTGCATAAGGGAGTGAGGTAGGTTTTTCTGGATATGCCAAAGTTTTTAATAAGCTGTACGCTTCTCTCCCAATGAATGTCAGAAAATGTGCCACAATTTTATCACCTTTAACATCTTTCTTGGTCATGCTCCAGATTTCGAACCTTTCCAAATAATCCTCAAAAGCTTCAGGAGTTGAATGAATATCTAACTTTTCCATTGCAGGCTCCATCGCGACGCCAATATAGTATTCTAATTATAGTATAAATTAGGAATTCCAGGATTAACGCAATTGAATTAAGAAGACACAGGCACCAACGAATGTATTGTATTTAGAATTCGAAATCAAACATTCAACCAGTACAAAGGTATCATTAGTCCATTCAAACACCACATATCCACAGACACCCTTTCTGAAATAAAAGGAATGTCCGACTTGGTTCTGCTTAGTGTTAAGTTCAATAAATACATAGCTACTACATTGGCCGCTGTAGCATGTGACGCACCTACCCGTTCCGATGTTAGATGCACAATAGAAAGACAGGTTGCTACAGATGTATTATAATCGGTGGACGGCTTAACAGAAAGATGATTTTTCTAAATGGTGAATATACGTCGCAAACTGATAACAGCTTTCATCATCAAATTCAATCAATTCAACATCAAGACTATTTCATTTTAGAAGTGCGTTCAACCAATCTGATTTTAACTATTACATTTCACTCGAGTGAAGTAGTATGTGGAACAGTTGGGCTGTATTTATGGGAAAATATTCAAACCTATCCATAGAAATCACGGTACATGCTAACCTTTGCACATGCTTTTGTTGATGATTGCTTGATTGCACATCCTGACAGAGAATCTCATCTCCAGCATCTGGACCTTGTCTTCGAACGACTACAAAAGAACGGCATTATTGTAAACGTTAAAAATGTCAAACTGGAACCGACTTCCTGGATTTCCTCGGACACACCATTGTTGCTCAAGGCATCCGACCACTGATAAGCAAAGTAGCGGCAATTCTGAATTACCCCAGACCGACCACAATCAAGCAAATACACACGTTTAACGGAGATGTAAGTTTCCATAGATGGTTCATGAATGCTCTATCCGAATAACTTCGTGGAGAAGCAATATCTATCAATTCGGACGACATCGCGAGAAAAGCGTTCTACACGATTAAGGAACTTATCTCTAAAGCAGCCATGCTTGCATACTAGGACGCCGAAGCAACCATTAGTATTTCAGTAGACGCATCCGACTTGGCAGTTAGAGGAGTTATACAACAACGGGTTAACCCCATCTGGCAAGCTTCGGCGTTGTTCTCGAGACACTTGCTACACATCGGGTCTATGTATAGCACTTCCGGTGGGGAATTCTTAGTTGTGTTGTGCTGCATGGCACTTTAAACACTCTGTTAAAGGTTGACAATTCAGTCTTTTCACTGATCGCAAAGCTCTTAACTTCTCTTTATGCTAATCTTCAAACAAAATATCCTTTCGATAGTCCCAACAACTGGGTCATAGTTCGCAGTTTAATTCAGACATACAACACATTTCTGGAGCAAACAATATAGTTGCAGACGCTTTGTCTCGCATGAATATTTTGAACACGTCCCAAGGAATCGACTTTCTGAAACTCATGCAGCTTCATAAAGAAGACAATAACCTTCAGCACGAGTTATCTTCAACAACCTTAAAACTGCGCATCAAAGAGATGGGGACAAGTAAGAAAACCTTATTATACGACACGTTCACAGGTAGGGATCGTCAATTTCTGCCGAAACATTGTCCACGCAACGTCTTCAATGAGTTGCGCAAACTTCCTCATACAGGTGTTCGTGCAGCCATCAAGCTTATAGCAGAACGGTTTTGCTGGCCTAGTATGAATAAAGATATGAGGGAATGGGCACGCTACTGTGTAAGCTGCCAACAATTTAAGGTTATTAGATACAACAAATGTCCCTCAGACTCTTTCCAAACTCCAGAGGCTCGTTTCGACCATGTTCATCTGGATTTGGTAGGAGCTTTACCAGATTCAAATGGATATTCTTATCTTTTTAACCTGCGTAGACCGTTTCACTCAATGGACAGAAGCAGTACTTATCAAGGACGTTACTGCTGAAACAGTGGCTCGCGCCTTCGTCGAAAGATGAGTAGCAAACGTCCGCCACCCTTCAACCATCACTACAGATCGTGGACGTTAGTTCGAATCCGAACTTTTCCGTTGTCTGACCGCACTTTCAGGACTCACCCACTTCCGAGCGACTGCCTACCACCCACAAGCACATGCGTTAGTTGACCGCTGTCACCAACAACTGAAAGCTTCACTATCAGCTGCAAACGTTTCCTAGTGGACTGACGCTATTCCACTCGTCTCACTAGGTATTCACAATGCAGTGAAAGCTGACATTGGGTACACAGCGATTCAAGTCGTTCATGGAACGATTTTCAAGCTCAATAACAATTAGATTAGTGTGATGATTAACACAATTATGGTCATTAAGTTAAACTCGCAAACATGCGGATCAATATTGCGTGTCTTATCGAAATGAATAAAAAGTCTGAGTCACACTAATGCAACGGGATAATAATATTCTTCAGTCGGCAAATCATATTCAACAGCGATAGTCTACAGACACATCAGTTCACATTGACGTGGTGGGAGCTTAAACAACGATTTGATTGGTTAGTTTTGGACATCACTAACACATATCGCTATCATGCCCTCTGAGTAATGGTTCATGTTATCTGGAATGCATTTATTTACTATTACAGTAGTATTAACTTAACAGTGGGATTAGGTCTCTTTTTAATTGGAACAATCACCAACACTGGTTTTAAAATATAAATTACACTGGAAATCGATCTAGCTCTGAATTCGGTGAACCAAAGTTTGGTTGCATGAAATGTATCCAAACCGTCTCCAATGTATATAATCTATCATTTATACATTAGTACAATCACGGAATATGACTAACCAAAAGATTGGCAGTCGCCGAAAAAGGGAAATACTAGAGGGTTTAATGTTATTGAATTATTCTGAAAGTGAGCTCGATTTTACCAGTAGAATTTATGTAATATATTCGAAAGTCACATATTCAGCCATATACCGTGTTGCAAAACGAGTTTACTACAGTGCGGATATAGCCTATCCATATATCACGGCATACTACCTTATCCTCGCAATCATCACGAAGCATCTAAACTTCGAACAGAACAGTAAGTTGTTGCTTGACCTCCTAACGCGAACGACCATACCAATAACATAGCAAGGAGACAACACATATATAAAGAACGTAATAATATTGGAGTTCACATATATTTAGATTTATAATCAATGACAACTTCTTCCTAAATTACGTCATCTTCTGAATGCCAGCCATTGAAAAACAGACTGGTTGAAATATGCGAAAATGCACTAAAAAAAGCTGGACGTAACTAAAGATTGATTATGAGTAAGAACCGCGTACATAGATACCTCATTCTATGATATAACGAAGGTGGAAATCACGATGAATGTTATCAAATGTTATACACCCGCCAATGATAACAATGACGACGATAAAGATCAGTTCTACGAGAGGCTTCAATCGATCATAGTGAAGGGCTCAGAAAAGGACCTGACCATACTGACGGAAGGCCTAAACGCCAAAGTTGGAATGGACAACACCAGGTACGGAAATATCATGGGACGACATGGACTGAGAGAGAGAAACGAGAATGGTGAGAGATTTGCAAACCTATGTGCATTCAACAAATTGGTCATTGGTGGCACAAGGTTCTCGCAAAAACGCATGCACAAAGCCACACGGATTTCACCGGGTCACACTACACAGAACCAAATCGACCATATCTGCACCAATAAAAAGTTAAGAAGGACGACGAAGGACGTGAGAACCAAGAAAGGAGCTGATATATCATCAGACCATCATTTGCTGGCCGCCAAGATGAAACCGAAACTCAAGAAGCACTGGACAGCGGAGTGGACAACACTACAAAAGTTTAATACGACGTTTCTTCGGGATACCGACAGACTCAACAAATCCAAGATGTCCCTCAGCAATAGGTTCCAAGCCTTTCACGGTCTAATTAATGGAGAGGGAACTACCATAGCGAACAGCTGGAAGGGGGTCAAGGAGGCAGCCACTTCAAAATGTCATGAGGTTCTGGGCCACAAGAAGCACCATCACAGGTAATGGATCACAGTTAATACACTGGATAAGATTCAAGAAAGGAGGAACAAGAAAGCAGCAATCAATATCAGCCGAACAAGAGCAGAGAAAGCCAAGTCACAAGCTGAATACACAAAAGGAAACAAGCAAGTAAAGAGAAGCATCAGAGCCGACAAACGTAAATATATGGAGGATTTAGCAATGACGGCGGAAAAGGGTGCAAGAGAAGGAAACATGAGACGATTGTATGACACAACAATGAAACTCGCTGGAAATTATCGTAAACCAGAACGACCAGTGAAAAGCAGGGAAGGTAATATAATCACCAACATTGAAGAACAGTGAAACACGTGAGTAGAGCACATTAAGGTACACTTGGAGGATTTAGCAATGACGGCGAAAGAGAAGAAAATATGAGAAATTTGTGTGATACACCGAAGAAACTAGCAGGGAAATATTGTAAACCAGAAAGACCAGTCAAGTACAAAGAAGGCAAGACATTCACCGAGATTAAATAATCTATTTCTTAGCCAGATGCATTAATCGTACCCGTAGTATATAACTAATTATTCATATATGCTTAAGTTTATCGCTTTTGTTTTGTAAGTATATGACTACCGGTTAAAACATAAATTATGTGGTCACAAACTGAAGTTTTAATCTGATCGTTTATCACTAATATGATTAAAACGTTAATTGGTGAGTCGAATTCCACCGAGGTTATAAAGCATTAACGCAATAATCAACATAAATTCTGGTACCGGTTAATTTAATTATCCAAATTTTTAATGCTATACTACTTATCAAGTAAAAGTGATATATAAACAATACACAGACTTTAAAATTACAACAAACTCTGAGTACAGTTGCTTATCACTTTGTCAATCATGGACTCAACACAATATTTCAAATACAGACATTTACTTTTCATGAAGTGTTGCGCAGAAAAGAAATCACTATTAGAAAATACTATAATTGAAATAAATGTTGAAAAAATGAAGCAAATTAATTCATTCCAACACAAAATACTTTAGGGTTGAAAAACAGAACAAACCAAAATATGAAGGATACTTTAAAGAGAAGAGAATCAATTATGCAGGATTTTGATGCATGATTATGAAATGCGATAAATGCTATATATATATATATATATATATTTGCTGAGATCAGAAGCAATTTGCAACATGTCAAAATAAAACAATGGGAAGGAGAACCAAATTGGTTCACAGTAAATTTGAATCGGAAGTAACGTAGAGAATGTGAACAACATAATTTCAATGTTTCGAACGGTGGCTGTGTGAAGCTACTCAGTGAGTATAGAAAATACGGTAATACAGCCACTTAGAACGCCAGAGAGAAAATGAATTGTCGAATTTGAATACATACACACCAACACCTGGATACTGATGGCTACCACAATAAACTTCTGTATGACAATCCCTTCTATAGATTGGTATAAGTTCGTCAGTAGGTAAACGCTGTTGTAATGACTTTTTGCCTAATTCCAAATCATGAGATTCTGAATACAAGTAAAAAGTAAATTATTACAGGCAGTGAAAAATGTGTAAGAATGTTTTTTCTCATTTACGTTTAACATATACCTTGCACACTTATTCTGGACTTCATCGACTTAAGTCAGGTCCCAGAGTAGTATCATCTTTTAGATTATACATCAGACTTACTGAGATTTGTAGACTACACTAATTACAGAAATTAAGAATTACACTACGAACTATATTTTCCGAACAAATAGTGGTAGTACATCGATTTCAACTCTGCACATTCATTCAGTGCAAAACATTTTCTGGCCCCGCATCTGTTCAGAAGAGAATACTAAGACGGAACTATTCACCTATGAATAACAATTTTAATTGGAGTACTTTGACTGGCACTGCTGTTTTACCTAACCTCCAATGTGTTCTGTACTTTAGAGTCTCATTGTCAAATTTCGACACAAACCAAGGAACACAAAAACACCTAATAATCCTGTAGAGCTGGAAAGTTTACAAATTAAATCGGAAATAGTAGCACATGTTATGTTCAGTAACCAAGTCGATATTAAAAATATCAAAATAATTCAACGGTTTTTCCAACTATAAAGAAAAGCGATTAGCTAAAGCGTTTCATGTAAAGCTAAAAAAGCCGAACTATATATCCAACTTGGACTGTTTATCCAAACAACCACATTTACCTCTATTCGTTCCTCATACATACGCTCAAATTCTAACTACGCTTCTTCATACAACAAATCATACGTTTCTCATACCCATCATCAAACACACAATGATGTCTCATACAGAATCACATTGACCAGAAAGTTCACATGACACTGAAATAATCAAACCCAATCTAATTTTGATTAGACTAAATACTCTGCCTTGTTCCTTTATAATATATAAACTTATGTTAAATCGATTATTCATCTACGTACTCTGAAGAAGTGGCCTACATTAATTCACGAAAGGTCAGAAATCCAAATTTCTACGTCACAAATATATCATTATGATTAACCTCCTATCCAATCCTCGATTTATTTGAAATGAACAAGTCAAACCTTTGTATGGATACCTATAATATTAGTAGAGGTTATTAGTGAAATGATTAGTAACTTACATGGAAGCTCTGCAGTATTAAATCTAACTATTTCAAAAACCTATCAAAAAAACTATCGAATTTTTTGTTCAGCTATCACTTCATATTCTAAGTGGTCAAAACTACGCTTTAAAATAGTGGCTTCGTCTGATTACTGGTCGCTCAAAAACGACGAACGAGATATGCATCCGAAAAAGTATGTTCACGCACTTGTCATAATTCACATATTACTACTGAAATATTAGTGACATGGCATGTAGTACCAATGATTTTTAGATACAGAAGAGGAACGGCGTCGAATTACTCGCGTGGAGGAGCATAGGCCACCCACAAGCATTCTCTATTTAACTCCATCCTGAGCAAACATTATCAGTTGCTATTCATCTTTTCGATGTCTGTCTACAATTCCGGAATTAGAGTGTTCTTTGGTCTTCCTCTTTTCCGTTTCCCTCCAGTATTCCGAGTTAGGGCTTGCCTCGTGATGCAGTTTGACAATTCGCGTAATGTATGTCCTATCCACTTAAAACTTCTCCTGATTTCCTCTTCATCAGGAACTTGGTTTGTCCTCTCCCACAGTAGGCTGCTGCTGCTGGTATCCGGCCAACGGACATTGAGTCTCTTGCGTAGACAACTGTTTGTAAACACTTACACCTTCTTGGTAACAATTGTGGGAGTTCTCGAAGTTTCAGCTCTGTACATTAGAACTTTCTTGATGTTCGTATTGAAGATTTTGATATTGGTTGACAGTTGTTTTGGGTTCCATATGTTCTTCCACTGTAGGAATACTGTCCTTACTTTGCCAATCCTTGCCTTTACATCTGCATCAGATACTCCACGTTTATCGATGGCGCTTCCGGTGTACGTGAAAGATGCCACATCTTCCAATCAAGTGTGATTGGGTTGGTGTTCTCTGTGTTGTATTTGAGAATCTTGCTTTTTCCTTTGTGTACACTGATGCAGAAACTGCTGCCACACTACTTGTCTTCATCTGCGTTTGTTATTGTGTATGGAATAGAAGGGCCAGATTATCTGCGAAATCCAAATCTTCTAATTGATTCCGATCTGTCCATTGTATTCCGTGTTCCCTCTCAGACGACAAGGTCTTCATAATCCAGTCAACCACCAGAAGAAACAGAAAGGGAGGGAGTAAGCAGTCTTGTCTGACTCTGGTCTTCACTTGGAATGTATCTGTCAGCTGTCTTCCATGGACTAATTTGCACTATAGTCCGTCGTATGAATTCCGGATCATGTTGACAATCTTCTCATGAACTCCATAGTGTCGAAAACGTTTCCATTATGTTCTCCTGTCCACCCTGTCAAACGCCTTCTTATAATCAATGAAGTTGACGTAAAGTGACGGATTCCATTCGATTGATTGTTCAACGATGATCAGTAGTGTTGCGATTCGGTTTCTATACGACTGATCCGTACGGAATCCAGCCTGTCGATCTCGAAGTTGGGTGTCTACTGAGTCTTTCATTTGGTTCAGCAACACCCTGTTAGAAACCTTTCCTGGTACTAACAGTAGTGTGATGTCTCTGTAGTTCTCACCGTTGCACCGATTCATGCATTGCGTTTAATCTTTCGCAGTAGATGCATATAACATTTCGTGTATGAAGGCGACTATACTGATGACAATTTATTTCGTTAATGCAGATAAGTTAACTACAAGATTATTGGGTGCGATATTTTTGATTCAAATCTGGGTTTATGATACTTTCAATTTGTGCACTGCTATTATCACACATTCCAATAACCTAGTTATTAACTTGCGTTTATTATAATTTAATATACCCCAAAGAACACAAAGTTTGTTACGAACTACAAGTCAATAACCCATTATAAAGTTTTTTTGAGTTCTTCAGACTTTTCGGACTTATCGCTATTATGGTACGTCCTAACACATAATCACAATCTTGTGGTCGGAAGGGTTCCTATTATTTAATCTTATATCAGTATAATATCTTCAAACAAAATGGAATGAAGGATATCATAAATCGCTCTCGACAGTACCCTAGAAGTATAACAGTGTACTTAATTATATGGCATCTTAGTAGTATTAGAAACATTTGCCAGATGTTATAACTTGTTAATTAACTTAAGCTATAGGTAAGACGAATACATCTGGATAAAAAAAGCCCATCAGACTTATTCTTCAAGCCACAGACAACCCATAGACTATGGTGGGGAGATTTTCCAGCCTAAAATTAACAGATTTAACAACTCACTAGCAACCTTGAGACTTTTGATGTGATGCGACTAAACAGGTGACACTTAATTGGGATAATGCAATTTAGAGAGTCGATTCATAGATCATGCTTAAAATAACCATTTAAAATACTTTATATAACCACTGTGTAGAATCCGAACTACGGTTTTGACGGCTGAATGGCCTTCCAGTTACATTAGACACGCGCCCTTGCCTGTCAAAATCAAAACAAGTTATCGGGTAAATAGCGGTTCTAAACAAATATTACCTACCGGCTATCCAACCAATGATTATTCAATAAATCAAATCAGTCGCAAATGAACGCTATTCTATCCTTACTGGATAGAACGCGAACAAAAGGAAGAGCAGACCAATATGGCTGCCACCAAGAACAAGTATCAAGTAAAACAACGTAGACGCAGTTCGAGAAGAAACACAAAACTTAGTGAAGGGGAAAGAAAGACAAAAGCTAATAAAAAATACAAATATTAGCAATTCAACTGTAATCAAAAGATTAACAATGCACAACTAAGTGAATCAATAGGAACAAAGTGCAAGTATATACATGGAGGGATTTTCACACACATACGAAACATTCAAAACGAGTCTTACACACTTAAAAGATAGAACAAGGCACAGGGTGACATTGGAAGCCCGACCATCTTCGTTTTTATATACCACAATAGATTTAATCGAGAAGTAGACACTTTGATGTTAATTAAGGTAAAACCTATACTATCTCATGATCACCAAAGTGTTAAAGGTGCTTCAGATATTCGAAGTTTGACAATATCTTTTTCATTCTGAAGATGCCAACCTCATCAAATTAAAAGTCAAAAATGGAGGAGTTCGAAGATTTATTCGGCAGGCTGTCGATATGTTGTAAGCGGTAGTTGTATGTTGACTGGTAGTTGAAATGTACACTCATATGGCCTACCCACTGGTGATCTGGTTGAGATGAGTGACCGAAAGCTTTCTGCTGAAGTCTGTCCAGTAAATCTAATCAGGTCGGAATCACTGTAGAAGACCCGCAAAACAATTTATTTCGGAGGACTCATTTACCGCCAACGTGTGAATTTGATGAATTCTCTTCATAGGAAATATCCCATTATTTTACCATCCTGCACGAAATAACGCGGCGTTTAGTTGCGAATTCACCTGAGTTGGCGACAAAGTTTTCTAAGTAATGTCTAATATATTTCCTCTTTTTTCTAAGCGTGGGTGGTTCCTGCAATTTCTAACTAAGTTCTAAGTCTACAGAAATGAAGCAGCTGGAAGTCTACTGGAGATTCTAGAGATCCATGATTGTTCATGGATTACGATTAGCTTGTTGTGCGCTCGTTTCAAAAAGGGCAGTGATTTTTGTACTTGTTGTGATCATACTTGCTTTGGGTACTTCTTGCACCAAAAAGCATTCTTGGTCTACCTTAACTTAAAGTACTTTGGTTAAAATTTGAAATTTTTTGCCAAGTTTTCTCCTGAGAACCTTTTTTTACTCCTGAATAACACTTGTGTTCACATTGTGATCATTTTGTGTTTTTTAAACCTTTTAAATCGAATTACAATGGTTGGTAAGACTCACAAATGTGGGCAGCCAAGTTGTTTGTTCCCCGTGGAGGAGGGAAGGCAATGTGACGATTGTAAAAAGTGGTATCACAAAATGTGTACACGACTAAGTCCGACGGCTTACAAAAGATGCTCGAAGCCTAACTCGCATTGGCTTTGTGTGTTCTGCTGTACGGATAAAAAGGCACTAATTCAGGAGGCTATGGGCCTATTGGCTTTGGCCTGCAAGAAAAACGATGGCGGAAGCAATGATAACAAGAGAACTGACGGAGAAGAATGTGTCAGTGTAGTAGGTGCTGCTAACGGACCCGTTAAACACCTGACTGTGGTTGACGGGAACATGAAATCTCCGTTGACAATAACGAGGAATGAAGTGCCGCTTGATATTGACATCGGGAGTCATACACCTCTAGTCGAAATAGAAGATCTGGATAAAACTGCCACCATGCTACGTAGTCCAGGTGTGGGTGTCCTGAGTGGTGACAAATGGACTTCAGTAAGGAGAAAAGGAAATGGGCAGAAAAAGACTGTAGGCAAAACGCAGCTGGCCAGCAAGGCATTGGAAGGGATGTTATCAGAAGAAAAATCCTCACTGCGTGACAAGACAGATCTCTCTGAGAGATCAGTCATTTTTCATAAGATAAGAGAATCTTCAGATAAAGAACCAAAGACGAGATTTGAACACGATCTCAATCATAATAAGACATCATTAAGTAAACTACTCACAGATACAGTTTCAGGAGTCAGTATTTGTAAGCTTTATAGAGTAGGGAAAAATGTGGATTCCGAAAGTCCTCCGAAAAGCCGCCTCTTGAAGGTTACATTCAAAACGGTGGAAGAAAGGAACCTGATTCTAAGTAATTCACGTAAACTGATAGGATCCGGGATATATGTCCGTGAGGATCTCAGCCTGGCAGATCGTATTAAGAGAGGAGCTGCAGAAGCGGAAATAAATGAACGTCGCCAAAACGGGGAAAGGAACCTTGTTCTTAAGGGTTTTCAAGTTGTAAAAGTTCGGAGCAAAACGATCCCCAAGCCACTCTGGGTGGCAAGGGAAGGCTCTCCACAGACTTAAAGGTATGCTACACAAATGCTCGCAGCCTACTAAATAAAGTGGTGGAGCTCAAGTCAGTGGTGGATAAAGAAAAACCGGATGTTATTGCTGTCTCGGAAAATTGGTTAACGTCAGAAGTATTAGATAATGAAATCCAGTTGACTGGTTTCATAACCAGTAGGGCTGATAGATTAAACCGTAGGGGAGGCGGGGTTATTCTGTACACGAAAAGTACCCCAACCATAAGATTAGCTGAGACAGTAGCACATGTTTCAGGGACATGTGAACTGGTGAGATGTAAGTTGAAATGCCGATGGCAAGATATTGAATTAGTTGTAGTATATCGCAGTCCAGAATGTGTAGCAGATGATTTTCTCCTAACTAAACTTAAGTGCTGGTGTAACAACGGTAAAATTCTTGTAGTAGGCGACTTTAATGCACCACATATAAACTGGGTTAACTTAGAAGTAGGGTCATCCGTATCGTCGTTCGACTACAAACTGTTAGAAACCTCGATTGGATTAGCATTATTCCAACACATTAGAGATCCCACAAGATACGACTTAAGAAACTCTTCCTCTCTTTTAGATTTAGTTTTCACACACGGTGATGACGTTGGTCAAATGGTTTTTCTCCCACCACTTGGGAGAAGTGACCATGCAGTCATCTTATTCAAATTCATGGCTGAGATTGCATGTCAAACAGTTGCACCGGCCCGTCCCAACATATGGAAGGCAGATGAGCAGGCAATTAACTCCGCAGCATTGGCTGAAAACTGGGAAAATGACTCAAAGGCATCAGTACAAGAGGTATGGACTCTATTCAGGCAGTTATACAATACGGTAACTCACCCATACATACCCTAGACTGTACCAAAGAAAAAGAAGCACGGACATCCCTGGATAGGGCGAGATTTTCGACGTTTACTGAGACAAAAGAAGAAATGCTGGGACGTTGCCATCCGCCTTGGCACAGCAGGTACGATGGAACGCTACAGATCGATAAGAAACGAGTGTATAACGAAAATTCGGGGAGCTCAAAGAAAATATGAAATGCAACTGGCACAATCTGCACTCAACAGCTCAAGAGAATATTCTCGTAAATAAACTACAGAACAAGGATGCATCAGCGGATTCCCAACCTAATTAAAGTAGGAAGTGAATCTGAAATGATAGAGGAAGATCAGGAAAAAGTAGAGGCTACGGCTGAATATTTTGGGGCAGTTTTCACTCAGGAACCTCCTCTAGACAAAGAACCAGACCCAAATAAAGAGTCAACAAACCAGCTGCTCACCGTGGATTTCGACCAAAACGATGTGCCTAAGGCTCTTAGCACCCTAAACGTGGAGAAGTCAACAGGACCAGATGAACTACACCCCGAAACCTTGAAACATATTACCCAATATATCGCAGCCCCACTGACTGTGATATTCAATATGTCACTTGACCAAGGTGTGATACCTATGGACTGGAAGAACGCAATCGTCACTCCCATATATAAAACAGGTCCACGACAAGTTCCATCGAATTACAGGCCCGTAAGCCTCACCAGTGTGGTAATTAAAATACTAGAAAGAATAATCAAACGGACCATGACGGCATTTATGGAAACCAATAACTTGCTGAACATGGCACAGCATGGTTTTAGAAAGTCTATCCTGTACAAAGAACCTCCTTATAGCAAGGGAGTTCTGGATTAATGCGCTAGACAACGGAAACTCAGTGGATGTTGTCTACATAGATTTCAGTAAAGCTTTTGACAAGGTGCCAACTAATAGACTGCTATTGAAGTTGGAAAACCTTGGTATTTCCGGACCTCTTTTAAAATGGATTGAAGATTTCCTAGTAGGTCGTAGACAAAACGTAAGAATAAATTCCAAGTGCTCCATCTGGAGACCAGTACTTAGTGGAGTACCCCAAGGTTCCGTCCTAGGTCCTTTACTTTTTATAATGTATGTTAATGATTTTCCAATTATAGTACAGTCTCCAATGTTATCATACGCTGACGATGTAAGAATCTGGCGAGTGATAACTGGAGACAAAGACGCATTTACTTTTCAGACAGACTTAAACAATATGATAAACCGGTCTAAAGAGTGGCTGATGCCTATCAACGCGGCAAAGTGTGTCTACATGCACTTGGGGGATTCAAAGGTGAATAAGTACAACAAAGGGGATGTGTCATTACTCGTAGTCCGGTCTCATAAGGATCCAGGGGTGACAGTGAGTAATGATCTTAAGACGACGGTCCATTGCCGGGAGGTCGCTGCCAAGGGTTTTCGAACCCTCTGAGCTTTAAGAAGGACATTCACTAAGTTAGACACTACCATGTTCACCACAGTATACACATCCTTAGTGAGAACTAAGCTAGAGATCTGCGCTCAGGCTGCAAGCCCCTGTTTAAAAGGTGAATCGGACATACTAGAAAAAGTACAGAGGGCAGCTACCCATGCAATTCCGGAACTCCGGGGTTTATCATACAAAGAGCGGCTTGAAAAACTGGACCTCTTTACTCTGTCCTATCGCAGACTAAGGGGATATCTAATTTTGATGTAGAGAATACTGAAAAATGATTTCGGACCTAACTTATCCTCTCTCTTTCTTTCCACTAGATCGGGACACCTTAGAGGATATAACAGGCGAATAGAAAAGCCAAGAACGAACAAAATACCCGTGGCATACAGGTTTTCACACAGCATCATCAATACTTGGAACCTGCTGCCTAAAGCAGTGGTGTCCGCACCTTCAATTGACTCTTTCAAGAGAAGAATGGACACTCACAGAAGCATACTAGAAAAGGAATAACATAGGCCGTAGGCCTTCTGTCCTTACTACACAAATCTGAATCTGAACTTGGCCAACTTATTGGCCATTGAATTGAGCCACAATTCGAAACATGGACTTGTTTCCGCAGTACTGTAGTGTGATTAAATATTTAAAGAAATATTCTCATATAAAAATGTTTGAAAATCACCTGATCAAAACATTTCGTGGGAAAGTAATTGAATTTAACACTGAGTCACATAAGCGATTTAGAAACGACCAGTATGTGTCATTCCAGTTTATCTTGCTCTGCATGATTTATTAGAAGAATCAGGTAATTTGTTGCCAAACTACGGATGATTCTTTTTCAATCCTAGGGCCGAGTCTAATGTTCGCTGTGTATCGGTTCTCAAAACTAGAAAAACTTCTCCAAGAAGTAAGTCTATTTTTGAAATTCTGTTGGGCACTCAGACTCTCTGTACAGACGATATATTGGATAGATATTATTCATTGAGTTTAAATTAACTGATATCGTATGTAAATATCAGAGTAGCAATCTTGTTTATTTGAATCATGCAGAGTAGCTCGCAATGTGGTCTTGACGTAGATACATGTATCCACTATCTACAGATAGTAAACGTTTATCAATGAATCTCATACTATTTAGTAAAAAACAAGTTTTACTTATTACAGCTATCCTTGGTTATCTAAACTTCTACAAGATCAT
The DNA here is from genome assembly GCF_000699445.3 of Schistosoma haematobium. Lineage (NCBI taxonomy): Eukaryota > Metazoa > Platyhelminthes > Trematoda > Strigeidida > Schistosomatidae > Schistosoma > Schistosoma haematobium. The sequence continues at coordinate 45,877,008 of NC_067196.1, read as the reverse complement.
GACCAACGAAGTCGCACATTCAAGGTAAAAATTCATGATATATATATATATATATATATATATATATATATATATATTCAGCTATTTATCAATACATAATTAGATACCCATGTACAAGTCAGAACTCTGCACATAAATGGATAGGCACAAAATGTCACATCACATCAGTTCAGCGAGATGAAATAATCAAGGTGGATTCTAACCTGGAAGTAGTACCAGTCCCAGTAAAAGAGACTAGAAATAACAATTCTGGTTAGAAGATTAGGGGCAACTTGAGAGAACATAAGGGATAAAATAATTTTAAAACTCTAGAGGAAAACAAGGAATGAATCTATCTGAAACCTGAAAATGACTCTGATAAATATTACGTGACATCCTTATCAATGAAGTTGGTTAGTAAAATCTCACAAACCTTCAATGCGTAGTCCACACATATGTAATCAATCGTTCCAAGAAATATATAGTCAAACATCAGTAACCTAGTAATGTCCTCTTTTTTTGAAGACCACATTCGGGAGCCGTAAAGTAAAACAGAGCAAAGAGCTCCACATCATATTAGCCTTCGATAATCTGACAGTAAATTCATTTACATCAGCCGCGTTTACTAATGTTTTAAAATGCTGTTTTCAAAAAACACTAGCGAATAAGACGGTTGACTAAATCAGAATACTTTAGTAAGTTTTTTGGATTGAGACCCACAGCTGCAAGAAACACTCTCTTGCTACAAAGCATTTTGAAATATAGACACGTTATGAATGGTTATTTCGATTGTGTTTCATTATTTTTCAACTAACGTGTTATGAATTATTTGATGGTTTTTAAGCTGCGTCTAAACTGTAACTACGTCTTTCATCAAGAACAAATCTTATAAGGATTTGGATTCACCCGAACTTTCCAGAAAGATGTTTTTACGCAAGGTTGTGAAGTGTTGTGGTATTTCTCTTTGAATTTGTTCCCAACCCAACGCACGTAAATTACAAATACGAAACACGAAAGTAGGCCGATGTAATTCATATTCATTGCGAGAAGTTACAAAGTATTTACATAATAGATATAAATAGCCCTTAATTATCTGCTTTCTTCCTCCAGTGTGTTTTGCAACCTGAATTGTCTTTTCGACTGACCTCAAAGTGTTCTGCCAAAGCCTTGCTTTCGATGCACTGAAACTAATCAATCTGTCCAACAATTTTTTCAACTTCGACACCGCGTCTTGTTATACACTACTTACAAACGTCCTTGTGAGTAGCGTCTACGCTACAAACATCACAGTTTCGCTTTCACACAACTAATCCTTTTCTTTTTCGCAGCTATTTACCTACTAAAGAAGCTAAGAAAGTCACTTATTCTGAAAATAATAAAAAAATTGGTTACAATGGCCAAAGTATGCCTCAGGAGAGGATATCGGCAAGTTTTTCCTGATTGCCACTAACTCGTTTCACAGCGAATATATGTATTTCTGGGTTAGACGGACATTGTTAAAACATTTCTAACAATAATGGGGGACTGGATTTGTTTAAAAAGTCGATATTGCAATGCGAATCACTGACTTGTAGTTAAAGGGCGCTGATCATCCTCTTTTTGCATCTTCAGTAACATATCTTTTAACAGTAGGAATAATATGTGTAGTTAGGATATAGAGTTAAAGTAAGTGTTGAGAAATAACTGTAATCTGTGTGTTCAGCAGTTGGTTTAAAGCTTCAATAGATTTATCTCTCAAAAATGATGTTTATTAAACGTTCATCTGATGTCAGTCATAAGTTTTAGAATGACAAGTTAGTTATCTATGTCATATCTGCTCGCCTGCAAGTCCGTATCCTTTGAACAAAGAAACCTTGTTCTGATTGGATTCGTGTTTGTTTATATATTGTAGATAATATTTTGTCTTGCGGTTGAAATCGATATACTATCGTGCGATGATGATATAAACTCTATTATTGTGGAAGTAATTTTCACAGACATTTTATGCATCCCAGAGTGAGTAAATACATCTTATGCAGTTCTTTGAAGAATTCAATATAACAATAGCTACAAATTTACTAAAGATTGTTTGACTGTCATAGAAGGTGTTGTTATAGGAATAACACATGTTCATTCGTTCACCAAAGCAGTTCTGTATTCATGTCCAGAACATCTTTGTCCGGGAAATAACAATTACTTTATCCAACATACAACGGACATTTACAAAAGGTTGACGAGGTAAGATGTTTGAAAACTGTAACTTATTATTGAGATTCCAATGCAAATTTTGTCATACAGATCTGAGAGAAGAAATGGAGAAGAGGTTGTTCTCAAGTACGTTAATAAGTTTCGAAACGTTTTAATTCAGAAATTAGACTTATTGTCAAGCAAAACCGTACAGATTGTCATTCAATTTATTTATTTTCACTCGCGAACTAAGTTTTCACTTTAGATATTCCAATTTACAAAATTTTGATTCCTTGTTTTGACATTGCTTTGTAACGCACGAAATTTACTTTCCATTTTATTTAGTTATTACTTTCATCTTGTGAAGCCAATAATGTTTAATTACACCAGGTTTCCTTACAGTATTTTAAAAATTGTAACCATTAAAAACTAACCACATTTGCAAAACATCATTTCCGGCTGAAAAATATGTCCTAAAAAACAATATGTGAAATAGTTCATATCTGATAACTCATTTGATAAGAAAAGTGTACTTAATTGTAATTTAAAAAATGATATTTGTTTACTCATTTGTATGTCAGTTTATTAGATGTAAAAGCGTTCATACAAACTGATGATGTTACGATTTAGTGATATCGATTAATTTAATCTCTGCAATCTTAAAACACTAGGATTTTCATTATCTTAATTATATATTGAAAATAGCAAAAATAACTGATGATAAATATTTTAAAAAATGCACCCAGGCATTTAATCAATTTAAAATTACAAGTCTTAGTTAAAAATATCGGTTTAATTTACTACCTGGTACATTCTTCATTGTTTTAACACACAAATAATGTATTAAACCAAAGGAACTATTTCAAACACAATTTACTCATTGATAACCAAGCAACAAGGCAAATGATCCATGTAGTTGCAAAATGTAAAGGGGATCAGAATTTATATGAAGTAATATATCAAGAAAACTGTTAAGCTTTTAAGAAACAATTTTGAATTTTTCTTATAATTTGGGGAGAACAGAAGACAAATGATCATCTAGGCAACGATAGTTTCCTAAACTGGGGTTAATATGCTAGAAGGGGAATAACAGAGTCCTAATTATTTTAACATTTGAAAAGTTAGTTGTCATATCAATATTTTAAGAGCTTCGGTTTGTATTTGCAAACGCATTTTCGCAAACCGTTCCTATACAAGCTGATATTTATCATTATTTCTGATCAACAGATTTCATCAAGCCCGCGTAACAATTCATTTTAGAATGTAACAAGTACTGGTCCATATAAATCATTTTCGGATCAATTCTTACACAAACTATTTTGTTTATAATCAGAAACCAATAAGTAGTATGAAAAAGTCAAACTTCCTTCAACTGTAGTTATTTTTGAGTCCCAAACATCCAGTCTGACTACTAACTTTCGTTTCATTAGGCTTAAATAGTTAGCTAGTAATTATATTAGTTTTCTGGGTGTAGTAATGAATGATGCTAGTATTAAAATTTAATGCGTCCTGATGAAAATAAAGGTTCAGATATCTTGATACATGATTGTTATGCTGAAGAGAATTTTTGGCTAAAGCTGACATCTTTTAAACCGCATACTACTACGGAGACCGTAAAATTTCGCATTTATATCAAATAAAGAACTAAAGTTATTGTTGAATATCCCATTTATAATGCTTAGAAAGAGTGGAATTTCTCTTACTACCAAACCCGGAAAACGGATCAGAAATTATTACATTGAATAGAAGCGTTAAATGCACTGTTTGTGGTAAGTCTTTTTCAATCCTAATATAATCCTAATAAATAGTATAATGCATTATGTTTGACATTGTTATTTCCTCAAACAACTAAAACAAGTGTAATCAGACTGTCTGATCACTGAAAGTTTATTGTGAATAAGCCGTACGTAACTGGATGATCGAATGCTTAATAGTACTAACAAATAGATCCAGTCTTTGGAGAAAAAATGTGACTTCATCAAAAGACAATCTTTGCCTGGTTTAAATGTGTCTAAAAATAGGGTTACTTATGAAGTCCCAGCACAATCACAAACTTAATAAACACGCATCCAACCATAGATCTGTTCATACAAGTGTTATTTAAACAGAGTTTAGGGGAAATCACATCTAAGCAGAAAACCATTTGTTACTCTCTAAGAACTTTATTCCGCGTAGCAAAGAGAAAAACATGGTAAGTAAACCGAACGGTTAGTTAAAGAAGCTAAGACGTTTTAATAAACTCAGATGATCCAGATTAAGGAGCAAATGTAGGCAAAAGAACAAAATAAATATGTGCTTTGACATATACTTCATGGAATATAGCAGTGAAAGCAGTGGGTCATGGACATGATTGATCTTTAACATTTACAACAGTTTAAATTAAAGCGTTAACAGATATTGTCATGAATATTTTCATGGAAATGATATGTACTCCCTACAGATTTTATGCGTCATTAACATCTACAGCTGCAGGAAATGTATAATTAAAATACACATCTCAGAAAAAGAAAGACGTTCAGCAATACTTCTATCTCATCAAAATATAATTTGCAACTTCATTTATGTATACATTTTGTGGTTTGTTTGTCACTCTCGGGCGATTATTATAATGCTGCGTTTTACAACCAAATTTGATTTGCTTTCTTCCTTATACTAACAAATGGAACAGTTTATCTTTAACGCCAAAATGTTTTCCGGAATATTTTTAGCCATAGTATTTTTAATAGGGTAAATTAATAAAATTATGATGCAACAATTCTTATTAAGTTGAATGTCAAGGTAAACACATAAATCCTTAAGAACCTCGTTGAAATAATGAAAAAGTTGATAATTATTAAGGAAGTTAACTACAGATAACTTACATGATAAGATAGTCTATCAATAGTGATTGAACTACTTAATATCGATCAATGGGTAAAGCTGGTTGAAAATAAATATTTCTTCGCTTCATTATACTTCACGTAAATGTTAGCTGTATCCAGTTTTTAAATTTTTAAACACATCCAATAGATATCAAATTCGCTGTTTGCATTTCTAAAATAAAATAAAAATCATATACTTGTAAGCTTTTAAAGAGTTGATTGAGTCAAGTAATAAAAGTGTTATTGACAAGAAAGAGAACTGTTCGTTGAGCACACCCTTTACGTTTTAACGCTGATAAACCCAATATAAGAAGCGTGATATGTACTGATGCTGCAAAAGTATTCTGTTTCTAAATTAGTTCAAAAAACGTTATTGTCAGTTCTTACAGAAACTGGTGTAAGATGCATAACGCTTGGATACAAACAAATTAAGCTAAGTATTCCTATGTGTAACAGACTAGGTTTACGCTGTTTTTTAATTAGGTAACAATGTATAATCAAATAAATATCATGCTTTATTACAGATAAACTAATTTCCAAACTTAAATTCGGAAGAAGATGCTTCATTTCTGGTGTTCCTCATCTAAAAAAAGCTGATCGTTCATACCAATGGGAGTTCAAGGTATAATTGATTACATCGAATTCAAATTCCTGATTTTTTCTCAGGTTTATGGGATTGAAGATTCATTCATTAGTTCTATGGACCCTTGGAAATGCGTTCTCACTACGGTTGTAGAAAATTTACCTAACTGTAAGAATATATAAGAACTTAATTACTTATTCCTAATTACTTCTATTGAAGTGTTAAGGTTTTTTCTTGAATGACAAAGTATCAGGTATTGTTGACGAGCATTTACGTTGAAAAATTGACTGAAATTTATATTGCTAAAATAAAGCCATTTGTTGATGCAATAAAAAATAAAGCTTTTCTGCATATGGATTAATCACGTTACCGTTTTGAGAAACAGAGTTGATGAGTTGAACTATCAGTTATAGTAGTGTGACCAAAAAAGAAACTATAGTAAACAGACTATAAGTTGATATAAATATTTCTAGAAAGAGAGAATGATCGTTGAGAAGCAAACAAGAGTTAAGTTAGCCAGTTATCCAATTTTTAGCGATACGTCTTTTTACATTTTCTACCTGTAAAAGTCGTTATTCAGACGACAGAAACATTCAAATACAAACTGAAAGAATTCGCCCTTTCAACGCTTTCACAATGTCTGCGTATGGTGCAAAAAGAAACTACAGTATATTACATCTGTATTTGATTCTTATATATATTAGAGGTCATTGTAAGCTAACGTATCTGTCGCGTCGTAAACTGGGTAACGTAATTTGTCGATTCTTGCTAGTCTTATATAACCACTTGTTATTCTGCACATTTACGACATGAAACAACTATAGACTAGTAGTCGTATCATGTGGATTACGTTGATTGATAATATAGAGTAATTAGTTCTCCTTAGCCATGATCAACCAGGTATCAAAAGACTAAAGCTTTCTAAAATATCACTTCTACATAAAGGATCTCTTGGCTAGTCATCATTGTTTTGTAACTTAGTGTGAAGTCTTATAAAACATCTTCAAGTAACACTTTAAAATCATAACTAGCAACCTCCTGGCTGAATAACAAATGAAAACGTCAGACACAACAAGTGTTTAGGAATATATACTAAATCAAACTTGATGTAGCTTCCCTGAAATCAATGTTCGTGGTATAATATTTTATCTATGCAATGATAATGTATTTAATGGTTTAAATGGAGTGTGTACTTTGATAGTGAATTAAAATTGTATGGCTGATTCTCATACCCTCAAAAATTGTTCTTAATATTAACTCCATCATTCTAGATATCCGTGCATATGAATTTGGCATCGCATTCACGTTCGCATTCATGTTCTTAGGTAAAACATCTTTACAGTTAATTTGATATTCACTATTATACAGATAATGTTACGAAACCCGGCACTTTTTTCCTGTTAAAGTGGCTTCTACTCTTACTTCTAGTTCAAAATGAATTCACAGAACCTGTGAGTTAAACAATTCATTAATTCGGGTTTATTTTGAGTAACTCGAAAAAAATAATTTAAAAATATTTGTTTTCATTCGTAAACTTGATACTATGTACAAAGCAGTATTTAAAAAATCATATACTATGTGACAGAACACTATGAAATACAGTTCTATAACTATTTATCATTCAAAATGACATAGTTCAAAGATCACTGGTGAAAATTCCACCAAAGTTTAATTTCACATGTTGACCTTTAAGGGCTATCAGAAGTAAATTAAAATTTGTATCGATCTTCCACGAATGTGTTTATCTGGGGCAACCATTTTTCATCAATTTTAACAGAAAAAATCTGACACTCATGTTATCAGTTGTAACATACGAAAAGTAGTGTGCATTGTGTGTGTATTCAGATACTATTAGTGCTATATAACTCGTGCTGTTGCTGGATAATGCTTTCGTGTAAGTGTAGAAATAGTCTACGATTCAGCTACAGTCAGTATTTGAAGTCGTTTTCACTCAAAAATGTTTTCTATCACTTTACCGGCTACAGCTATTTGTTTGTCCATCATGTATTGGATTAATAAGTACAAATATATTCTCCCCTCTCTTATTTAAAGGACAGGCTAGAAGACGAAAATTTCAATAACTGTAATATTTCCGTTTTTCAGGGTTTAGAATCTCAATAGGTTGCAAACTCTATATATAAGCGAGTAGAAACATGAGGTAACTACTCAATTGTTCAGTTCAAACATATTCTAAACTGAAGATTTACTGTAATATTCACACAAACGAAAATAGGGGGGCACAAACTTCTGAGTAGGCCGCTAGCTTATAATCAAACAACTAGTTTACAAGTTTCCCCTCAATATTTACCAGTACACAAGTCATTTTCAACAGAAAATTCATTACAATCAGATTAGAGTGGTTTTTCTCGTCCAGACAAAAAGAAAGCAAGGTAGCTCTTATGACAATTAACTTAAGCGTCTAACAACAGATAAAAAAGGATGTGGAAACAACAAAGTCTATACATGGGATTAAACTAATTAGGAAATCAGTTGATACAAACCATAGCATTCTGTGCAGATGAAAACTAATTTACCGGCTGTTAGTCGTTAAGAGACAGTTCTTAATTTACGAGCCCTTGATGTAATGTTTCTGTTTTTATTGTTAAATTGTTTCGTATGCACTACTAGTTATTATGGTCAGCATAAATTCAAACAAATATTTACGGCATAAATATATGACTTCGGTAAATTAAGTTAAATTTATAAAGTCTTTTCTAAGTTAGAGCTCATCAGCGCAGAAATTTTACTCGTCTCACAATCACGATTCGGAGCGACTGAAATCAGCTTCATTGTAGCAAACTCTCAAGTTTGTCGAAGCATTTATTTCCGATTTACTTGAAAGTTGAATGATTCTAGAAACTTTAAAAATCACTAGACTTCTAATTTTAATTAACCGCTTATGAACAACTCATTTTTGATGAACATACCATCTTCATGGAAACAAATCTACACCATCCATTTTTAGTTTAGACGATGCGTTTTAAACGGAATGTCTCAAAGATAGTTTTAACTTTGTTCATAAAACTGGCTGCATCAACCTAAACAGAAATTGAACGACTTTTTTGTATGTTCCATTAAAAGAGATTATTGATATCATGTTCAGTCCCGCCTACAAGATCGATTTTCCTAACAGATTAAAAATATCATTACTGTTATACATAAGAAGTGTAAAGTTTCAATTTTACGTAAGGTATTTTTGATAAATAGATGTTGCTATGGTTAGCATAGGACGATAGTATTTTTCTTGCACAGCTAGAAAGCAACAAACTAAAGAACATGATGAAACTAATGCTATCATTTTGAGATATGTCGTTGGCACATGGATCATATATAATAATCGAAACCACGCTGATCAGTTACTTAAGTGTTTCGATTTGATACATTCAAGTTCAAAGTCAACATGTGAGCATGAAATACAAAATAAAATGAATTTCTTAAACTTAACGATAATAAGGGACGACAAGTGTTTGATCTTACGTTCTACTTACTGTAAGACAGCTTTTGTCCAGTCACATATAAGGGAAGTCTTGCGACAGAGTTCTTGAGGATAACGAGACTATGTCCCAAAGACTCTCTCGAATACAAGGTAGTAATTACTAAGAGGACAATAATTGAGAATGGAAGTAACATAAAGTACATGGGAGCTGTGAATCAATAAAATGGATACTGAAACAAAGCACTGTCCTCAAAAAGTCTACATTTGTGAGATGGTGGAGAAGATTTGTAGCTCAGGTGGATGATTTTGGTGATGTTTTGTTCTCTGAGCTGGATGGTTTGGTCGTGGAGCTTTCATCGTTCTTCTGAACGACATCACCAGCACAAACTTCAGATAGAAGTGAAGTGTTCGAATTTCTCCATATGTGTTTCACAGCTTGTTCTGTGCACCTCTACATTTGTCAAACTTTCATTTAAAGGGTTAGTCTTAGTGTGTAGAGTTCTCATCGACAAACGACCCAAAGTGCAGTGATCTCTCTGGCTGCCTACTTAATAGCTAAATAAGAGCAAGAACGATTACTCAATCAGTTTAACTAAAATAACATATTCTGATTGTTTGCTGCTGTGAGTCATATGTGGAGAAATGCGAATACTTCACTGCCCCCTGAAATTTGTGCTGATGATCCTCCACGACCAGACCATCCAGCTCAGAGGGAGAAACCCCACCAGAACCATCTACCTGAGCTACAGATCTCCGCCACCCTCTCAATAAGTAGAATGATGGGAGACCTCTACCGTTATTCATAGACTCGAGACCAAACTGTGAGCGCATAAATAACATGTAGTTCACCCGGCAATATCGTGGTTATCGAATTAATAATACCTCTCTCTTTCTCTTCTCGTTTAAATAATAGTTAAAGATTTGATTTGGTTGTTTGATATTATCTGTATTTAATCCGATTTACTGTTGTATGGTTTATTTTAGTCAATGTTTCATCCCTAATTTGTGATCATTGTAAGCAGTTTATTATTTTAAGATTATTCAGTAAAATGTTTCTTCCATCATGAACTTAGAAATACAACTATTTCAGTTTCATCATATTCCATCTAAAAATCATTATTATTACCACCACTCTTGTTATGATTACTTTAATATTGGTTTTCGGCAGTAACTATCACTTTAATCGTTTTATCTTCCTGAATTTTTAACTCAGGATGAAAAACTTTTATTTTCGCAAGTCTCATGTAGACCTCCAGCTCTACTTTTAGTGGGACCCCTAGGCGACAACTTATCAAATAACCTACTGAGAGCAGCAGGACAATTTTCAAAACCATTTTGTGAGCACAAGCCTGGGAGTAGTATACCTCCGACATCTTTGGAAGTGGACTTCAGTGGATCTAAGAAACCAAATGTAAAATGCCTTTGGAAAACTACAAAGAAACAGAATACCTTACAAACGAAGTCTATAGAGCTGGATAAATTGTGTACGAATGAAGAACAAACAGTTATGTGTAGGTTTTGAGTTTGAATTTAGATAGACTGGATGATTATGATCCAACTTTCAGTTGAACCTCAAGATACTCCATCTAATTGGTATCCAGTACTTATCTGTTTACGGAAACCAAGTGGTAAAAGATCAGTAACTAAACATTTGTGAAATTTATTTTTCAACGAAGAAGACTCGTAACTGTTTTAATATACGTTTCCACAGGCATTCAGAGTTTGGCGATTTTAACACCAGGAGTTTTCCTGATATATGTTTTGAGAGAACTGGAGATTTTGCGTTATGAGCGATGAAGATATAAAGTTATCATCAACTGTTCTACTAAATGTTTTCATTTTACAGACTACCGTTTTAAGAAATAACAAACCAGATAGACAATTTTGATAGCTATGTAAATTTAGAGCTAAACTTTTAAAGCCAAGTCATTATTCATGGTTTTGTAAATTTTACAAAGTTAGACCAGTAATTTATGTAACAGCCCTCTGTTAGCGGTACATGGATTGGATTAAAGCATGTTCCATGCACGATTGTGCTGGTGCACATTGATTAGCTAATTCATATCCAATCAGAGCTAGTCGATACTTCGAGAAGACTCGAGGATCTTCTCATGTAAAAACTATAAATATACTAACGTTTTTCTTACTGTGGTTCTTCCTTCCATATACCCTTGTTATCTGGAATATAATTTGGTTCCTGTTCAACCATGGTCTGATTTGGGGACTAGTCGAGTGAATTAATGTCCAGGATTACTAAGCAATAGGAATAGCTGGGTCGTTACATGGGAAAATTAAAACACTTTCCAAATTCTAGACTCAATGAAGAACTGCTGCATTAAGCAATACAAATCCTATGAAACTCCCAACTTACATACTCTCCGCTTCTTTGTAATCTACCAACTAGGTGGAACTATAGAACTGGCTTCTGGAGGAATAGCTTATTTCCCAAATTTGGAATTTTATAAGAAAAAGGAACTAACTAGTCTCGTTTACGGTAAGTTGATGATAACATAATATTTCCTGGAAAAAAAACAAGTTTGTAATAACGATTACTCATTGTTTTCCAGACCGGTTATACTGATGTCATCATGAAGTTGTTTAGATTGCTTTTAGTAATCAAATAAATACATGACTTAAAATCGAGAAATTTAGAATATATACGCATGTCGATAAAATGCTTTAAGTGGTGTCTAGCCGACCAGATATTAAAAACCCGTACATTCTTATATCATGGTGTAACCGTTAAAAGTAAAAGTAAATTTTAAAATAATCTAACTTTATGGTTGCTTCAAGGCAGTTTATCAGATATAAATATATGAATACAAACCAAAGATCGTCAAGAACATTTTAAGTAACAAAATACCTCGAATTTCCTATCACAAATTTGCAAATATAATTTAGCTAAGGAATTTCTTTATCCTTCTGAAATTCTATGTGGGTTATTTGTGCAATATTTGTGCTGTTAACTGAACTTTTGAGTTCTCGAGGCGATAATGATGAAAAAACTTCAAAAACAAACTGAAGATTTGTATTTTGCTTTACATATGCAGTTTATGATTATATGTAGACTAAGATCTTATCATTACTTTCGTTATTATCATATGATCAAAGCCGAGTAAATCATATGAAATACTACCACATTCTAACTCATGATATTTTCGAATGAAGTTACTTTTTCAAGTGTTTTCTATTTTGCTTCATCATTTTCAACCTAGCTTTAGAGAACATGACCGTGGGTGACTCATATTCACGTTGTGGGGTTAATTTGACATCTGTTCATAAGGTCAGCGAAGAGCTATTTTACCCTAATGAAACCACTATTTGGGCTACTGTTGAAGTTAATCCACTGCAAAGAAAAAAAGTCGAAGATCCAATTGTTAAACTTTCACAAAATTATTTATCTGATAGAGATATTTTTATTGAAACGATGGTAAAAACAAACGAGAAGTGTACCAATTTACTGCTCAATGGAAATTTGAAAAGAGTTATACAGTGAGTAATTACCAAAAGGGTTTACTTTTAAACAGTGAAAAAGTTAACACCATAGAAACACATGTAGATTGGGTATTTAGATTAAAACGAACTGCTCCCAACTATTTTAAATAATAAGCTATCAAAGGAAGAGTTTACTACATTCCGCTAAAAGTTTCTGTTCAAGAAATTAAAAAAATCGCCACATTTAAGTTTAACAAATAATCCATCTGATCAAGAATAAACGTCACAAAATATTGTGATAAATAGAAGTATTTGAATTATTGTATGAACTAGTAATCCACGAAATATCGTAATTTAGATCAAGAAGAACTAGGTGAGTACAAACGAACGTATTGTATTTTGAATTCGAAATCAGGCCGTCATCGAATACAAAAGAATCAGTGGTTGATACAAATACCACAGATATTTAACCCGAATTAAACTGATAGTAGAGAATAAGATGATTATGATTAAGCTTTGTTAGAGTCTTTTGTTAACTAAGTAATGATCTTATGAAATTTTTGCGGACGACAAGACCTGCGTTTGGAGGGTGCTGTCTACGAAGTGGCTGAACAAAGAATTACTGCAGAGTAAGACCGGCTATGCAAAAAACTGTAGACTGTTGGATAAGATTATTACGAAACTAGATACTTACTTACGACTGTTACCACTTATGGAGAAGAACAGACAACTCATCAGCACACTTCATCCAACTCTCACCTTGGCAATGCTTTCCAGTTATTTCCGGTTTCTATTCATCCTTTTCATGTCTGCTCCCAATCCCGACGCAGTGTATTCTTTGGCCTTCCTGTCTTCCACTTCCCTTTAGGATTCCGAGTTAGGGCTTGCCTCGTGATGCAGTTTGACAATTCGCGTAATGTATGTCCTATCCAATCCCAGCGTCTTTTTCTAAATTCCTCCTCAGCCGGAACTTGGTTTGTCCTCTCCCACAGTAGGCTGCTGCTGCTGGTATCCGGCCAACGGACATTGAGTCTCTTGCGTAGACAACTGTTTGTAAACACTTACACCTTCTTGGTAACAATTGTGGGAGTTCTCGAAGTTTCAGCTCTGTACATTAGAACTTTCTTGATGTTCGTATTGAAGATTTTGATATTGGTTGACAGTTGTTTTGGGTTCCATATGTTCTTCCACTGTAGGAATACTGTCCTTACTTTGCCAATCCTTGCCTTTACATCTGCATCAGATACTCCACGTTTATCGATGGCGCTTCCGGTGTACGTGAAAGATGCCACATCTTCCAATCAAGTGTGATTGGGTTGGTGTTCTCTGTGTTGTATTTGAGAATCTTGCTTTTTCCTTTGTGTACACTGATGCAGAAACTGCTGCCACACTACTTGTCTTCATCTGCGTTTGTTATTGTGTATGGAATAGAAGGGCCAGATTATCTGCGAAATCCAAATCTTCTAATTGATTCCGATCTGTCCATTGTATTCCGTGTTCCCTCTCAGACGACAAGGTCTTCATAATCCAGTCAACCACCAGAAGAAACAGAAAGGGAGGGAGTAAGCAGTCTTGTCTGACTCTGGTCTTCACTTGGAATGTATCTGTCAGCTGTCTTCCATGGACTAATTTGCACTATAGTCCGTCGTATGAATTCCGGATCATGTTGACAATATTCTCATGAACTCCATAGTGTCGAAAACGTTTCCATTATGTTCTCCTGTCCACCCTGTCAAACGCCTTCTTATAATCAATGAAGTTGACGTAAAGTGACGGATTCCATTCGATTGATTGTTCAACGATGATCAGTAGTGTTGCGATTCGGTTTCTGCACGACTGATCCGTACGGAATCCAGCCTGTCGATCTCGAAGTTGGGTGTCTACTGAGTCTTTCATTTGGTTCAGCAACACCCTGTTAGAAACCTTTCCTGGTACTGACAGTAGTGTGATGTCTCTGTAGTTCTCACAGTTGCTCAGATCTCGTTTCTTTGACATCTTGGTGAGGTGTCCTTCTTTCCAGTCCATCGACACTTGTTCTTCCTCCCAAATCTTTTTGAATAGGTGAAGCATGTTTGCAGTTACTTCAATGTCTGACTTCAGTGCTCCAGCTGGCATATTGTCTCATCCTGCCGCTTTTTAATTCTTTATTTGCCTGATGGTCGTCCTGATTTCGCCGATCATTGATGAATTCAAAGCCATAGGAACATGTGTGTGTGCTGCTTCGATGTCCGGTGGATTCAGTGGAGCCAGCCTATTCAAGAGTTCCACAAAGTGTTCTGCCCACCTTTTCCTCTGTTCTTGAATCTCAGTGATTGTATCGCCTTCTTTGTCCTTGACTGGTCTTTGTGGTTTACCATATCTCCCTACCAGTTTCTTCGTTGTGTCATGTGGTTGTTTTGTAGAGGTTAATTTTATCTATATCTGGCCCCAATAAATAGTATCCCGTTAACTGAGTATTTAACACAGGCTAAATCTCCTAGTAGAATTATGGATTTACTTGAGATCATTCAAAAGCACGAACAACAGTTATAGAGATAGTTTATTGTTACAGATTAGTAAAATCTGCAGCCGTACATATAGCAAGCCCACAGGGAAGCGAGTGAGCGTGTATGTGAATGTTACAAATCCGTATGTATTTATGAGTGTTAATCGACTGTTGATAAATGATTGATTGTCTTTGTTTACAACCAATGAGAGGATGGATCAAAGATTGATGTGCAGACATGCGCTCAATCAGACTCACACATAATTTTACGTGGTGGGTTAAGTGTCTAAATTACAGCGAGTAGACAAATAATGGAGTAGCTGCCTGGGGTTACCACAGTTTCATATTTCCTTCTCTTTCCGCTGTCATTGCTAGCTCTTCTACGTAATTCCGCTTGTCGGCTCTAATGCTCCTCTTCACTCGCTTGTTTGCTTCAGTGTATTCATCTTGTGCCTTGAATTTCTCTGCTCTTGTTCGACTGTTGTTGATTGCTGTCTTTTCGTTCTTCTTTTCTTAAATATTGTTCAAGGTTTCCATAGAGGTTTATTTCTTATGATGATGCATCTTACCCGATGGTCTGGTGAGGATTTTTGACCGAAGGCCTTCAGCCAAGGTGTGTTCAGTAAAACCAATATGATCGGCACCCATACCTAAGACTTAAAGAACTACTTATTTTGTAGACTTATTTACCGCCACATACTTCTCAAGTAAATGTAAAAGCATAGTTACCACCTCTGATAACCTTTCTTATCCTTGTCATTTTAACTCAGACTGTTAACTAGCGGGTGAAAGGCTTGCACAGAACTAAATCATTAATATTGTTGTACGTCTGGAGTTCTAGTAATGAAGGCAATATGATGGTATATAACTTATTTATATTTAGCTATATTTTAAGCAATATCTTATCAAGTCAGTAAGTCAATCCAGTGTTTAACAGACGACCATATAAAAAATATACATGTTTATATGAATAATAAACTTGCACTGTGAACTCTAACACTATTCATGGGAGTTACTACACACCTTACCACTCTGTAAAGTCATCTTTCATTTGTATTTCTAAGTGAGAAAGCACATTAAGATGGAGCCTCTGATTTTATATATATATTCTGCTTAAGAATACTTTTAAGGTTATTGATCTGACGCAATCGGTTTTAGCGCTTTCGATATAGTTGTCAATACTCAAGAGGCTTCCGGCCCAATCAAGCTCATGGATGGATCAATAGCGGACTTCTGTTTATCAGCAACATGCAATTTGGAAACCGTAAAATCTTCAGGAAAGTCTTCACTCCCAAATATGAAAATTTACTCAAGTGTATGTTTCATCATAACTGTCGTTTGTTAATAAGTCGTCGCAGTTAAATAAGGTTTGACTTTAACTTCTGGTGTGATATAACCTAAAATCCAACAAATATTTTTTTTATTATCGCTAAAAGTTTACAGATGATTACAGTAGTAACTACATCCTAAATCTATGACCTGACATTTAATAAAGAGCATGGAAATCATTTCTTGTAAATCATTTTTTACGGAAATTCAAGAGAGTGATTTTTGTCGATTTTTGCAGTACGGTAACGTAAGACCAATGAATAACTATTTCAATCTGGTTCATGACTCCGCCTAAGTGTGCACCTCACAGAAGGTCGAAGAAAGTAAACACTGAGACCAAAAGTTTCGGACTCATTAGTTCACATTACTAACTTCGGTCATTTGATGTTGAAACGTAATTGTCATCCAGGATATCGCTGGTAACCGCCTCAATACTAACATGGTTCGATCCCACAGGTTACCAGCACTCAGCAGAATTTTGTGAAGTTTTTCAAAGCTAGTTCCTACTGGCGATATTATTATTATTATTATTATTAAATTAGTAAGCTAGTCGAAATTGTTCGATTTTAAGTACGTTTTCATCATAAAATGATGAGATTCAAGGAGTCCTAAACTAAGGCAACAAAGCTACCCCGTGTTTTGATTGGTTTCGTTATAATTAACTCTCATGAGTTTTTAGCGTTTACCACTAAATCAGACTGTCGCAAATAATCTAGCTACAACAGTGACGCATTTACTTGAAACATTATGAACAATAAAATCAGAAACCACTAGACAGTCTTAGCAAAACAACGTGCTTGTAAAATTACATTTCAGTGCTTGAAAATTGAATAAATCAACAAATCAAAGACGACTGAAATCAATCCACTGGTCATCTAAACTGTAAACGGACCATAAAGAAGATCTGAGTAGTTAATCAGCACCCTGTAGTTCTTACTAATTCTGTGTGTGATATCAGTCGATAGTAAAAACTGATATCATAGTTATTTTTTGTCAAAAATTTGAATTCACGGACAACTTTTCGAACACATCTTTTCGGAGACGTAACAAAAGCCTCTACATTTCAGTTTTTCCACAAATTATTGTGTGAATGTCAGTGCAAACAAATATTCTCACATAATTTGTCTCTGTTAACTGGTTAATCTAATGAAATATTGATAATTCAAGCTTTGACAAAAGTATAAAGATTGCGAAGTAGTCGTACAGTACAGCTAAACTTAAGTTTTCTTCTTTTGATGGACAGCTTCTAGATACATGCAAGAAGGCACCTACAGTGAAAATGGAAGAAAATGCTAGTAAATTACTGCAAGTTTACTATTTGGCAATGAGGCGTTCATCCGTTCGAGATCGAAAAACAGCTCCAGCGTCTGCATTGCCCACATTGTGAGTTTCATTTATACGGTTATCCGAAATCCTTGAAGCGATTAATTTTTTCAGTCTAGCTGGATTTGTAAGTTCATAAAGTTTGATTGTAGTTATCAGACAGTGGTTTAAAACAATAGAATGTTACGAACCAATCTTGAAGATAAGGGAGCTAAATTGGTGCTTTAACCACTACATGCCATAAGATGACAAAGAATTTCCATATTGTGGTTAAAAAGTAGTGTTCAATAGGACGAGATCGCGAAGACTTACCAGACGCTCTGAAAGTAAGACGTTAAAAAAGCTTCATTTCAAAGAATTTCTTACCAGTCTATTTGTTTAGACAAATATATGTGTTCGTGAAAAAATATAAACAACGGATAAACATGACAATTTAATAATAGGTTATATCATGCAAATAATAACAACCAATGTTGTGCGAGATCCTCATATATTTGTTTGAAAAGATCTATAAAACTAGCCATCTGTTGAAATGTAGTTGGCGTCGGATAATTAAAATGGTATTCGGAAGAGTAATATTGAAGAACTCAGTGAGACAAAAATAATTAGAAAACGGATAATCTCGGGAGGAAAAGTATAACAAGCGCGAATTATAGATTTAGATTTTAGACAGAGTAAAGATATATTTATTCTGTACACAAGCACTAGACCTGATCTCATGAGTAACTAAAGTATTTGATATTTAAGAGCATTGAAAACGAAGAGGTTTTGAGAGTGGACCAATTTGATAAACAGGTTTAAAGTCATTAATGCGGGTTAGTTGTAGAAAGGTGGAATTTTCAGTGGTTTTCATCATCCATATACTCTACTGCGACGTATTACTTTCAGGTAATACTCTAGTTGTCAATTCAAATACTTTTATTTCCGTATCTTCTGATTTCAAATTTCCCTGTATATATTATGGTATCTACCTAGAGCGTCCTCAATAGAAAGTAGCAGGATACTTGTACCGTCGTTACAATAACTGAAACATATATATGCACAAAGTAGTTTCTACATAGATGAACACCAGTTTGAATGCATAAACAAACAGGACAATGTAGAGTTTTATACAAAGTGTATCAGTTCATTTTAAAAATCCTTGAGTATGCTGATAAAATCTAAATAGGCGACAACTATACAGGGAACGAACAATTAGGCATTGAGATGTTAAATAGTAGTACATAAACAAAGATTAAATAAAGCTTCATCACTGTGATCCATATAAAAAATCTGGAACCCTAAACCATTACAACAAACGCCTAACACGGTCCAGATTGGCATTCAATGACCGATTTCACTCTTTAGTTCAGCTATGTTCAGTCGTTTGCCTTTTAGCGTCATTTTAGCGAGTTAGTTTTCTACGGGATGGGGTCGCTAACCCCATGCCCAACCCTCCTCCTTTATTTGGGCTTAGAACCGGCAGCAGCCCCAGTCGTTTGCCCTAACTACTAATTTGTCCTTCTATCGTTAATTCATATCTCATCAAAACCACTTATCAGCATTTCAGTCAACAGGGGAATGTGTTACAATAAAGTCAGTTGTAAATTATGGATTCTCATGAAGATAAAATCGATAGACGTTAGTTTAACCATTTCAATCTCACACAGAAATTGTCCAGACTTTTCTACGGTTTAACATCATGGAAATATACTTATTATGGTGACAAATTTGTTCTCATTTTAGATTTAAATTGGCCAAAAGTAATGCTAAGATTAACGGACGCATTGTTGCAAACGAACTTGATGCTACTGTCTCAATTTATATCTACGACACTTTTATTCCAAATCAGACAGGTAGGTTGGCCTTTTAGTTAATTCCACATATCGACAACAGTAAGCGTAAGAAGACCATAAATGTTAGGACTCTGATAAGGCTTTTGTTTCTTTAGAAATGATTCAGTTAGGATAGAAGTTTTAGAACTAAAAATCACGTGGATTTCTCTCACTTTATTGTTTTGAAGAGCCGAAGGGGCCTTGTGCGCTACAAATTGTGGTGGTAATCGTGAGCAAGTGATAAGAAACGATAGTTTATAAACTTTTTGTTCACACCATTTACAGTTAAACCTAGCCAACAGTTGAACTCACAAAAATAATATGAATTAGCACAAACTTAATTCAAAGCCTATTTCATAATAAATTAACAAATAGATGTCACGGGTAAATGTTGAAATTTCTTTTCTGCATCAAAGACTAATTTATCCCATCTGGGTTAAATAAATCATCTAAAACTAAGTCCTTCCGCGAAGTTAATCTAATTCATCTGTTTCTTATTGCCAGATAAGTGGTAACGGTTTCAAGATCTTTGTATTTATGATTTCAATAATTTCCTTGTGCTAGATAACAGGTTTTACTGAAATTTAGATGCTATTTTTATCGGAATTTGTGTTAAATATTTGAATAAGCATCATTCAAGAAAAAATGAACAGATGCATTTAGAATTGAATAAGATTTTTACAGGTAGTTACGTTTCGAATTTTAACACCATATCTTCAATTAATATCAACATGGTCGTTTTGTATTCTTAAAAATAGCGGTTCTGTTAAGGCTAACTACTACTTCAACTTGTTTTAACTATATTTTCCCAGTTATTAAACCTTTTTCATTGAAAGGAAAATGAAGCCTAATGGTAAGTTCAAATCAAAATGACAATTCAACATGGTGGAAGAAATGTTTAATAGCCCACATACTGAGTACAGGATATGAAAATACTTAATAGTTATAATTTTAAAAAAGACATATTGTACAAAAAAACTAGTTGGTTCACGCACCATAGCATTTCATGACTGTACGTCATTTACAAATTATTAAAATCTGAATTATTGTTGTACATTACACATAGGATAACCGTAAACTTCACAACACTAAAAGTATAGAAACTTTATTACGTAAAACAGAGACTACAAATTACTGTCATGACGCCGAAACAAACATTTGAAGAAATATTTTCGATAAAAATGTCTTAAGTGGAATGTCTGTCTTATTCATTTCCAGAATTTAAAACATGTTTTGACTAGGTATTTTCAGACAACAGGTAATCTACAAGTGTCATTCTAAAAACTCTAGGTACAGACTACCTTGGGTCAAAATCATTTCACTATATCACTGGAATGGAACAAGAGTCATTGGAAGAACTGAATAACATATTGGGATCAATAAACAAGCAGCTGAAGGACTTAATCAATGTTGCCATGGATGAAATGTAACCAACATTATTGTCTGTTGCGGTACACGTTTTGCTAAAAAATAAATTTATTCAATACAGAATATTCTGATATGTTTTATAAGATTCCATTTGTGAGACAACTATATTAGGTCCTCATCAATTTGAAAAGCTATCGTAGACATGTACATAGCACGACAAGAGAACTACGAAGTTAATACCTAAAATTATTGGCTCCAATCGATCTTTTGCTGATCATAATTACGATATTTAATGACCAAAATAGACTCAAAACTAAAATCAAATATTAAAAACCAGAAAGTACTTTAAAAGGTTAGGACTAATCAGTTAGTGACATCGTAGCGGAATAGTATAAATCCTTGTTGAACAAAATTAAAAAAATGATAGGCCCCATGTAGGATGGCATGAGATATATCTTAACAACTGAGAACTTGCTAAAGAATATGATGTTAAACTTCTCCTAAAGTGTAAAGAAATGGTTAGATAAGTTATGAGACCCATCAGATCTCATAAATTGATTGCAACGTACTTTGTTTATAAAATACTTATAATCATCAAATATTGCAAGTTTGTGTTTTACATGAAAGCGAAAGTGAAATCTGAGTTACACGATAAATCTTTTGACCCATCGGTCGAAGTGGTGGGATGACAGCACTCTTATCAAAGATGTCTCATATTCTCAAATTCCTATCTGATCGTCAAGAAATTGTGAAGTAATACTCTTACCATTACAATCTGATTTTGTACACGGCTTAGTGTAGTAGTGCATAGGCGAACATCTAGTTATATTATCAATTAACTGTGACAACCTAGTTCAAAACAATTTACTTCCAACAACTAAGTCATATATTTAAAAGCCGTTTCACTTACTTATATTTAGATATGTGAATAACGTCATTAACTTTCACGTTTGATTCAAGGCCAACTAAAGGAATAAATACTTGTATAGTGGCTGGCAGTGGAATCCAGGACGCGCGTTTCGTCCTGTTTGGGACTCGTCAGCTGGATGGGGCTTCATCTCAGAGTTGATGTTCGCTCTGGGACTCGAACTCAGTACCGTTCGCTTCAAACGCCATCGCGTTATCCACTTAGCTACTGAGTCCTGATAGCCACTTGCTTGTGCAATGGGCATACGCACAGTATGCACATATGTCAATAAGAGACTGATCAATTTCAGTCCTAAAACATCAATGGGAAGATTCAAGTAAAACAATATCAAGTGAATAAATACTTGGTTAATAATATGAAATTTTATTAGATTAGAACAGATAGAAACTTATTACGCTCATATGATTTTGAGATGGTGGAGAAGATGTGTAGCTCAGGTGGATGATTTTGGTGGAGTTTTGTTCTCTGAGCTGGATGGTTTTGGTCGTGGAGCTTTCATCGTTCTTCTGAACGACATCATCAGCACAAACTTCAGATAGAAGTCTATCCAAACCATCCAGCTCAGAGAACAAAGCTCCACCAAAAAGAGATAGAAATTAACTTATCGTGGAGAATTTCGAGCCTTAAAATTTTGAAACCAGTACTCATAATAGGTGGAAGTCATGAAGGTAATCATTGTTTATATCTTTTAAATTTACTTGGCTAGTCAGTTATTTTAGTATGATTCCATTCCCCAGCTTGAGTTGACACTGCCTTAACTAAATTCGTTTATCTAACGGAACATTTTGCCAAACCTAGGGATCTATTTGGATCATACGTCACTTTGTTTTATCAGTTGGATTTATACTAGTTGCTTCATTCAATAATCTATGTTTAGTACTGTTATGGTCTTTGATCGAATTCGGTTATAACAATTGATTTCTAACGTTTACCCAACTGGTTATACAGTGGAATACACTTGTTCTTTAAGTCAATTCTGATTGCCATCGATTGACCCCTCATTAGGCTACTTCTGGTCGGTTCATCATATCAACTGGTGTGAACGGTAACCTTGGCTGAGTGAATACCCCCCAACAAAATCCACTAACCACATAGCCTTGAAATGGCATGTAATATGTTTTGCCTTGGATCAAAATAATATTTGTCTGGAATCCTCCCATCTATTATGCACATTAAGAAATTCTCCAAATAAAATATGCATCCAACTACCTCCTGTTTTACATTTTAAATTGTAATATTCCCATATTGTAAATTTAGAACAACATATATAAGCGAACAATATTGTTTTCGATTGGATCCTCATCAGGCTTTACTCTAATATACAGTAATATTTATATGCATATACGAAATTATTAAACCAATCAAGGTAGTTTATAAGTCAATGATAACAATGGAAAAGATTATATAATAAGTAAAATGTGAAAAGTACAAATTGAGGGTGTGACAACAGGTGCATTAGTTTTGATAAGCAATAATAATAAAGGTTCAAATCAATGTTACATAATCTGAAATAGGTCAATGATTAGAAAAATATAGAAACTGAGACAACAATTATAAAATTATAAGATGACGTAATAAGAAATGTTCAGATAATTGGACCATGAAAATAAAGTGGTAGGAGGGTGTGAAGAAAAATAATAAACGAAGAGAAAGTTGGAAAAGGAATAAATAAATAAATTCATTTATTACTTAAGGCCAAGGGAGAGATAAAGGAGTTACAAATTTCTTCTGAACACAAAGACTTGGCTTGTTGGCTCGGATTCCTATAGCTTCTGCTATGTGTAAGAGAGGAGATCGAACAGCATAAGGAAAACTAGTGGGAATCCGATAAATAACTTTGAACGACTTGTTTCTGTCCACTATATGACCGCTATCGATCAAGTGTGATAGAACCGAGCTGTGTATTGTTTTGACGTAACCTTTTCCTAACCACGAAGGAAGGTGTTCACTAACTCGTTGGTTCAGTTGCCTGGTAGTGCGCCCAATATAGTTTTCTCTACAGGAGCAGCTGAATTCGTAGATACACATAGAAGTGGCATAACCAGGTAACTTATCCTTCAATTGCGGAATCACCATCGATCGGGTCGGATACGATAGGCAGAGGTTGGCAGCATTAAACGTTCTCTTTACTGATCTAGTCAATCTATCATGTAATACATCGCTAGCTAAATCACCATTGAATTGCAGTTTCAAGAAAAGCGGTTTCTTATTAGCCGTCAGGGTCACTATTTTCCTGTTTTGTACGCGCAAATGTTTCTTCAGGAAACCCAATGGATATCCCAATTCAATCAAAATATTAGTCAAATGTCTTGCAAATAGAGCTCTTAAGATATGCTCAGTCGACACTATTGATAGAGAATTACAACATATTCATAATATTTTTTTCTGAAACCACGTGCACCATTCAAACTGGCTGTCTTCAACGTTCGCACACTTATGCAGGTTGGACAACAGATAGGGCTGGCTATGTCTTTAGAAAGTCTTAATGTCGACGTTTGTTGTCTATCCGAGACCCGTACTGAAGACTAGTGAAGTACTACAAATTCGCTCTCCATCTGTCGCTTCAAAAAGCTTGTTTTACGTGCGACTATCCGGGGACCCTGTGGCATCTTCGTCTGGTCTTGCTGGCGTTGGTGTCGCACTAAGCGTTAGAGTTGAGGCAGCACTAATCGATTGGATCCCCATTAAAAGTAGGTTGTGTGCTGTCAGATTAGGACGTTCCATCAAAGTGAGAAGAAATCGGCGTGAGAAACGATGTCTTTTCGTCATCTCCGCCTATGCCTCGACAGATTGCAGCCCGGACGTGATCAAATATGAGGATTCAAATGGTTATGAACGGAATAGAAAAAGCTTTCACTTAACGGGCTTCTATGTCTAGTTGCAGTTGATCACCAATACCTCCAGACAGGAACCTAGGTATATTGACAATAATAGAGGAAAAAGGATGAGTTATGCCACCAGTTAGCTGTTTTTCTACAGAAAGAAGGTTCGACAGATATTGCAGTACTAGCCGGAGACTTGAATGTACAGATCAGGCGTTTAGGCACAAAGGAAAATCGTTTGAGTGACCAATGGGAATTTGTTGGTCACGGGTCAGATAACGGGGGCTATAAATCACAAGCATTCGTCAGCCACTTCTGTCCTTAACAATGCTTTCCAGTTATTTCCGGTTTCTATTCATCCTTTTCATGTCTGCTCCCAATCCCGACGCAGTGTATTCTTTGGCCTTCCTGTCTTCCACTTCCCTTTAGGATTCCGAGTTAGGGCTTGCCTCGTGATGCAGTTTGACAATTCGCGTAATGTATGTCCTATCCAATCCCAGCGTCTTTTTCTAAATTCCTCCTCAGCTGGAACTTGGTTTGTCCTCTCCCACAGTAGGCTGCTGCTGCTGGTATCCGGCCAACGGACATTGAGTCTCTTGCGTAGACAACTGTTTGTAAACACTTACACCTTCTTGGTAACAATTGTGGGAGTTCTCGAAGTTTCAGCTCTGTACATTAGAACTTTCTTGATGTTCGTATTGAAGATTTTGATATTGGTTGACAGTTGTTTTGGGTTCCATATGTTCTTCCACTGTAGGAATACTGTCCTTACTTTGCCAATCCTTGCCTTTACATCTGCATCAGATACTCCACGTTTATCGATGGCGCTTCCGGTGTACGTGAAAGATGCCACATCTTCCAATCAAGTGTGATTGGGTTGGTGTTCTCTGTGTTGTATTTGAGAATCTTGCTTTTTCCTTTGTGTACACTGATGCAGAAACTGCTGCCACACTACTTGTCTTCATCTGCGTTTGTTATTGTGTATGGAATAGAAGGGCCAGATTATCTGCGAAATCCAAATCTTCTAATTGATTCCGATCTGTCCATTGTATTCCGTGTTCCCTCTCAGACGACAAGGTCTTCATAATCCAGTCAACCACCAGAAGAAACAGAAAGGGAGGGAGTAAGCAGTCTTGTCTGACTCTGGTCTTCACTTGGAATGTATCTGTCAGCTGTCTTCCATGGACTAATTTGCACTATAGTCCGTCGTATGAATTCCGGATCATGTTGACAATCTTCTCATGAACTCCATAGTGTCGAAAACGTTTCCATTATGTTCTCCTGTCCACCCTGTCAAACGCCTTCTTATAATCAATGAAGTTGACGTAAAGTGACGGATTCCATTCGATTGATTGTTCAACGATGATCAGTAGTGTTGCGATTCGGTTTCTGCACGACTGATCCGTACGGAATCCAGCCTGTCGATCTCGAAGTTGGGTGTCTACTGAGTCTTTCATTTGGTTCAGCAACACCCTGTTAGAAACCTTTCCTGGTACTAACAGTAGTGTGATGTCTCTGTAGTTCTCACAGTTGCTCAGATCTCGTTTCTTTGACATCTTGGTGAGGTGTCCTTCTTTCCAGTCCATCGACACTTGTTCTTCCTCCCAAATCTTTTTGAATAGGTGAAGCATGTTTGCAGTTACTTCAATGTCTGACTTCAGTGCTCCAGCTGGCATATTGTCTCATCCTGCCGCTTTTTAATTCTTTATTTGCCTGATGGTCGTCCTGATTTCGCCGATCATTGATGAATTCAAAGCCATAGGAACATGTGTGTGTGCTGCTTCGATGTCCGGTGGATTCAGTGGAGCCAGCCTATTCAAGAGTTCCACAAAGTGTTCTGCCCACCTTTTCCTCTGTTCTTGAATCTCAGTGATTGTATCGCCTTCTTTGTCCTTGACTGGTCTTTGTGGTTTACCATATCTCCCTACCAGTTTCTTCGTTGTGTCATGTGGTTGTTTTGTAGAGGTTAATTTTATCTATATCTGGCCCCAATAAATAGTATCCCGTTAACTGAGTATTTAACACAGGCTAAATCTCCTAGTAGAATTATGGATTTACTTGAGATCATTCAAAAGCACGAACAACAGTTATAGAGATAGTTTATTGTTACAGATTAGTAAAATCTGCAGCCGTACATATAGCAAGCCCACAGGGAAGCGAGTGAGCGTGTATGTGAATGTTACAAATCCGTATGTATTTATGAGTGTTAATCGACTGTTGATAAATGATTGATTGTCTTTGTTTACAACCAATGAGAGGATGGATCAAAGATTGATGTGCAGACATGCGCTCAATCAGACTCACACATAATTTTACGTGGTGGGTTAAGTGTCTAAATTACAGCGAGTAGACAAATAATGGAGTAGCTGCCTGGGGTTACCACAGTTTCATATTTCCTTCTCTTTCCGCTGTCATTGCTAGCTCTTCTACGTAATTCCGCTTGTCGGCTCTAATGCTCCTCTTCACTCGCTTGTTTGCTTCAGTGTATTCATCTTGTGCCTTGAATTTCTCTGCTCTTGTTCGACTGTTGTTGATTGCTGTCTTTTCGTTCTTCTTTTCTTAAATATTGTTCAAGGTTTCCATAGAGGTTTATTTCTTATGATGATGCATCTTACCCGATGGTCTGGTGAGGATTTCTGACCGAAGGCCTTCAGCCAAGGTGTGTTCAGTAAAACCAATATGATCGGCACCCATACCTAAG
Organism: Schistosoma haematobium; assembly: GCF_000699445.3. NCBI lineage: Eukaryota > Metazoa > Platyhelminthes > Trematoda > Strigeidida > Schistosomatidae > Schistosoma > Schistosoma haematobium. The sequence continues at coordinate 45,849,778 of NC_067196.1, read as the reverse complement.
ACTTAAAGAACTACTTATTTTGTAGACTTATTTACCGCCACATACTTCTCAAGTAAATGTAAAAGCATAGTTACCACCTCTGATAACCTTTCTTATCCTTGTCATTTTAACTCAGACTGTTAACTAGCGGGTGAAAGGCTTGCACAGAACTAAATCATTAATATTGTTGTACGTCTGGAGTTCTAGTAATGAAGGCAATATGATGGTATATAACTTATTTATATTTAGCTATATTTTAAGCAATATCTTATCAAGTCAGTAAGTCAATCCAGTGTTTAACAGACGACCATATAAAAAATATACATGTTTATATGAATAATAAACTTGCACTGTGAACTCTAACACTATTCATGGGAGTTACTACACACCTTACCACTCTGTAAAGTCATCTTTCATTTGTATTTCTAAGTGAGAAAGCACATTAAGATGGAGCCTCTGATTTTATATATATATTCTGCTTAAGAATACTTTTAAGGTTATTGATCTGACGCAATCGGTTTTAGCGCTTTCGATATAGTTGTCAATACTCAAGAGGCTTCCGGCCCAATCAAGCTCATGGATGGATCAATAGCGGACTTCTGTTTATCAGCAACATGCAATTTGGAAACCGTAAAATCTTCAGGAAAGTCTTCACTCCCAAATATGAAAATTTACTCAAGTGTATGTTTCATCATAACTGTCGTTTGTTAATAAGTCGTCGCAGTTAAATAAGGTTTGACTTTAACTTCTGGTGTGATATAACCTAAAATCCAACAAATATTTTTTTATTATCGCTAAAAGTTTACAGATGATTACAGTAGTAACTACATCCTAAATCTATGACCTGACATTTAATAAAGAGCATGGAAATCATTTCTTGTAAATCATTTTTTACGGAAATTCAAGAGAGTGATTTTTTGTCGATTTTTGCAGTACGGTAACGTAAGACCAATGAATAACTATTTCAATCCGGTTCATGACTCCGCCTAAGTGTGCACCTCACAGAAGGTCGAAGAAAGTAAACACTGAGACCAAAAGTTTCGGACTCATTAGTTCACATTACTAACTTCGGTCATTTGATGTTGAAACGTAATTGTCATCCAGGATATCGCTGGTAACCGCCTCAATACTAACATGGTTCGATCCCACAGGTTACCAGCACTCAGCAGAATTTTGTGAAGTTTTTCAAAGCTAGTTCCTACTGGCGATATTATTATTATTATTATTATTAAAATTAGTAAGCTAGTCGAAATTGTTCGATTTTAAGTACGTTTTCATCATAAAATGATGAGATTCAAGGAGTCCTAAACTAAGGCAACAAAGCTACCCCGTGTTTTGATTGGTTTCGTTATAATTAACTCTCATGAGTTTTTAGCGTTTACCACTAAATCAGACTGTCGCAAATAATCTAGCTACAACAGTGACGCATTTACTTGAAACATTATGAACAATAAAATCAGAAACCACTAGACAGTCTTAGCAAAACAACGTGCTTGTAAAATTACATTTCAGTGCTTGAACATTGAATAAATCAACAAATCAAAGACGACTGAAATCAATCCACTGGTCATCTAAACTGTAAACGGACCATAAAGAAGATCTGAGTAGTTAATCAGCACCCTGTAGTTCTTACTAATTCTGTGTGTGATATCAGTCGATAGTAAAAACTGATATCATAGTTATTTTTTGTCAAAAATTTGAATTCACGGACAACTTTTCGAACACATCTTTTCGGAGACGTAACAAAAGCCTCTACATTTCAGTTTTTCCACAAATTATTGTGTGAATGTCAGTGCAAACAAATATTCTCACATAATTTGTCTCTGTTAACTGGTTAATCTAATGAAATATTGATAATTCAAGCTTTGACAAAAGTATAAAGATTGCGAAGTAGTCGTACAGTACAGCTAAACTTAAGTTTTCTTCTTTTGATGGACAGCTTCTAGATACATGCAAGAAGGCACCTACAGTGAAAATGGAAGAAAATGCTAGTAAATTACTGCAAGTTTACTATTTGGCAATGAGGCGTTCATCCGTTCGAGATCGAAAAACAGCTCCAGCGTCTGCATTGCCCACATTGTGAGTTTCATTTATACGGTTATCCGAAATCCTTGAAGCGATTAATTTTTTCAGTCTAGCTGGATTTGTAAGTTCATAAAGTTTGATTGTAGTTATCAGACAGTGGTTTAAAACAATAGAATGTTACGAACCAATCTTGAAGATAAGGGAGCTAAATTGGTGCTTTAACCACTACATGCCATAAGATGACAAAGAATTTCCATATTGTGGTTAAAAAGTAGTGTTCAATAGGACGAGATCGCGAAGACTTACCAGACGCTCTGAAAGTAAGACGTTAAAAAAGCTTCATTTCAAAGAATTTCTTACCAGTCTATTTGTTTAGACAAATATATGTGTTCGTGAAAAATATAAACAACGGATAAACATGACAATTTAATAATAGGTTATATCATGCAAATAATAACAACCAATGTTGTGCGAGATCCTCATATATTTGTTTGAAAAGATCTATAAAACTAGCCATCTGTTGAAATGTAGTTGGCGTCGGATAATTAAAATGGTATTCGGAAGTGTTATTGGCAGTTAATAAGATGGTTTATAGTTCTTATGGTTCAAATGATTGTTGATGGAATAGAAGAAGCTTTCGCCTAGCGATCTTGCGTGTCTAGTATCAGTGGTTCTTTAATACCTTCAGGTAGGAACCATTCATAATAATCATAATAGAGTTAAAAATAAATTCATATATCATAATAAGATGTCATCCTTAGTCCTGAAGAATAGTTTCCTCCTATAGGACTCCTTGTAGGTCACTTGGACTCCGTCAGTCGGCAGTGAATTCTAGCATTTGACAACTCTTAAGGAGTAGAAGTTGTGTCTACAGTCCTTTCTTCTAAGTTGTATCTCCAATTTCTGGGTTTTACCATTTATTTTTTTATTTGGACTAGGCTTATGTAGATGTTTAAGAGGATGTCCAGAAGTGTTGGGATACTGCAAGTCATTGGGAAGTCACCTCTAATACGTCTATGCTCTAGTGGGTAAAGGTTTAGTGACCTGAGACGCTCTTAAAAAGGCTTGAATTTGAGTCCCTGAACTGATTTTGTGACATGCCGTTGGATACGCTTCAGAGTGTCCTTATCCTTTTGGAGTGAGGAAGGAAATACTATATTTCCGTACTCTAAATGTTAACGAATAAGACTGTTGAAGATTATATGCGGAATTTTTCTGTCAAACTGGCCAAAAATGCCTTTTAATGTTACCAGTGCAAGGTTTGCTCGAAAGGCATTTTATCTAAGTTAGAGTAACGTTTCTAATCATGGGGTACCAGCAGTCCTAAATCTTTTTCAACTTGGGATACTTCTAGAGAGGAGTTTCCTAAGTTGTAACTATAGTCTACAACATGTCTCAGATGGACTACTTGACACTTTGAAGTGTTAAATATAAGTCTGTTGTCGTCTGCCCATCTTTGAATTCTAGTTGAACCATCCTGAAGTGCCAGTATATCCTTTTGGTTGTGTATCTCTCTCTTAAAAGTTTCACATCATAAGCAAAAAGTAATAAGTCCGACTATACCTCTTGTGGAATAAAAAAAGAAGAGGTCATAGTACTCAACCCTTGGGGACCCCACCGGGACATTCCATGGCATGAGAGAAAGTGAACTTAACCTTTACCTTAAAACATTGATTTTTCATATATTAAATGAGCCAATCAATTAGAGGTGGTCTGACACCCAGTTGTCTGACCTTATTGATAAGACATATATGGTTGACCCAATCAAAAGCTTTTGAGAATCTAAGTAAATGATATCAACCTTTCCCTTGCGATCGAGGATGCTCGTCCATCTGTCCACCGCAGTCAGTATGTTGGTTATACAAGGGTAACCCTTCCTGAAACCATGCCGTTGGGGTGAGAAGAAGTTTGAGGACAGTAAATAGTCCTGTATACCATCGCATATCAGGGACTCCATTATTTTTGAAGGTATAGAGAGAAGGTTCACTGCATCGACCTTCTTTAAAAATTGGTGTGAAGTGAGCCAGCCTCTTAATTTCCGGTAGTTTGCGAGTGTGTGTACATAAAGCTAAGCGGTGTTGCCAAGATTGAAGCTGCTTCCCTCAGTATAGCAGAATGAACCATATTTGAGCCAGGAGAAGTGTTTTTTCTTAGGTTCTGCAGTTCCTGGATCACTAATCCAGCGTTCAGGTTCACTTCGGAAAGTCCTGTGCAGTTGCAGATGAAGCTGTCACCAGAATAATTGATGTGGGTTGGTTGGAATGCATGAGAGTATTGTTCAGCCAAAAAATTAGCAGCGTCGCCGTAGTTATTGATCATGCCATCAGGGCCTAGCAGTTGGGAAACTAGTTTTGGCTTGTCAAGGAGAGGCTGCATAACGGAAGACGTTTTATCTGGTACTAAAGCCTGTATTATCTTATGTCCTTCGTGCATATGTTCCTTATATGTTTATATTGCCTGTACGCACCGTTGTTGTCAGTTCGTTTGTACTCTGCCCTACAGTGCCTTTTGTGGTTTAGCAGGCGAAGAGTGCGGTTATTGATAATTGTACGTTGCTTGTTTGAGGAACGGACTGCTTTGTAGCACATAAGAGCGTGTGTAGTAAGAAATCCCAATGAGCATCTACATCAAGCTGGGGGCGAACATCCCAATACACTTGTTGTAGATTTTCCTGTAAAGTTGACACATTCAACCGTTTGAAATTCCAGCGCCTGTTGTTGGGTGGATGTCTTAGCTCAGTTTTGCTGACAAAAGTGAAGGCTATGACGGCGTGATCGCTTTTTCCTAGGGGAGCCAGGATTGAGAGGTTGTCAACTAGAAATTCTTCGTTTATAATAACCCAGTCTAAGCGTGACGGTATCTGACTGCTTCTCCAACGAGTTGCCGAATTCACATTTTCGTATAATCCCAGATCCTCGATGAGGTTGAAGAACAGAGCTTCCGTAGAGTTTTCATCTCCAGTATACGTTTATTCCACGGACTTGACGCTAGGGAGATTGAAGTTCCCATTAATCAGGATATGAGTGAATCCGAGACAAGTAGAGCTGGTTAGTCTCTCCACCATACGACTGTCATACAAGCTGTCAGCAGCGGGCTTTCTATAGATGACCTCGACTAGGTACCTCGAGGTAGTAGACAATCTTACTGAGCACCATGCAGATTCATCAAGATTGTTAAACTCATGGTTATGAATTTGGATTACCTTCAGGCAGGATCGTATGTACACGGCTACTCTACCCACAATTCCTGTTTTCTGTCGTTGCGAAACAAAGACATCCCAGGTAATTCTAGCTCCTGTTCCGTAAACTGAGATATCAAAGTTTCAGATATTCCTGTCAGATGAGCCTTATTAGCACTACTAAGTCCACGTAGCTCATCCATTTTATTCGGTAAACTCGCGGCGTTCATGTATGAGCAGTTTATGCCTTCAATTTACAGCGCATGAGCTTCCCTATCCAGTTTGTCTGTATGAGCCTTACGTGAATGGACAGGTAGCCTACCCATATAAGGTTTGCCGAGTTGGCAGGCCCCGTCCCTTACACGTCTTTTATGATCAAGGCAGTTCACAAGTGGAATAGACAGCTCCGACTTGTCTTTGTGCTTGATCCTGGCGTCATCTTTCCTATGCGGATTCATATGGACTCCAGTTAGCAACGGAAGTCTGTTGGCACGAAATGCTTCCAAATTTGCAGTCGCTATATGGGAGGATGGGAAAGTTATCTTTATTATCCGGAGTCTAGAATCTCCATCCTTCTGGGCTAGTCTCATCACTTGTTGAGTCAATATATTTTTGAGCTTCGAGGATTGCTTGATGAATTTTCATTCCCTAATGTCAGAGATTGTGTGGTCAGGGTCCGTGTTTCCCGATACACCTTGCACAATGATATTCCTTCCCCGGAAAAACGTCTCGCGAGATTTCTTAGAGATGTTCCACTTTAGATTGCGTTCAGAATACGGTATGTCGCGCAGTATTCTTACATTCCCATCTGATTTCAGTAAGTGGTTAGATAGTAGGATACCCTCTACGTCGTTTGCATTCTAAAGTGTTACACGAAGTAGCCTTGGGTGATTTCGATGCTTAGAGTCTTTTCCTTGAGTGATCTGTGCGGCCCTCAAAGGCTCTCTTCTGGAAAGTTCAAGCTTCTTGCTTAACTTTTTTCAAAGCATCCTGTCACTTTTGTCCTGCAAACTGAGAGGAAGGTCAGAGTTATTTTTGAGGCTCATAAATATGAAAGTAGTTATGCCATGGCCTTTACACCTGTAGAGGCATCGGACCATAACCACACAATCCTCAAAGCCGAACACGAGACTACTCGGAAAATAGATATTCAATATTTAACGCGGAGAAATATTTAACGATGGAGAAGGCGGGAAGAATGAATTGGATGATTTCAAAATGATCGGATGAAATTGCTCGACTTTGCAGGTGTGGTCCTGTTGAATGTTATCTTATATCTTTTATTTATAAAAAATATATTGTTCTATCACTAGCCTAAGCTTGCTCTACGTCATATATTGGTGATTATTACGACTCAATGAGTTGGTGTAGACGAGGATGTGACTTCCACGTAAGAACTTATAGATTAGGCAGTTATATTATTATTATTAATAGCTTTATTCAATATTATAGTTTGGTACAATATAGAATTCTCAGCCCAAATCTACAATTATAGGATTAGGTCTATTATTAGATCAGTACTAATACCATAGTAGATCATAATTCTTCACACCTTCCAATATCAAAGTACTTTCACATGACTATCAAGATCTTTATCGTACACTCAATCCGAACTACAAAGCAGTGAAGCATCCTCAGTTAATGCGGTCAAATGGTAGCTCCCAATTACCTTGGTTCGGCCCAGGCTGGAGAGAGTCGGCTTTCCCTCTCTTTTTCGACAGGATGACCATGTGCGCATTCTAATTCTACATAACAGTGAACTGTGCTTCCTATGAAAATAGCACTTACCTCTAAGAGCGTAAAATTGATAAGATATCTTGAGATAGAAAAGTCAGTATAGTAGGAAACATTAGCTGAATTTTAAGAAACCTGTTCAGCTTACGCCATGTGTGCAGCGTACAACAGTAATGCTGTAGGGTCAGCGAAATGTCGCTAAGCCTTAACCAAATCATTCGGCTGTTGGGTCATTGATTATCAAACAATTAATCGATCCTAATCAAGGTCAAGAACAACGAACGCGCATCAGTTAATCGTACTCCATGGACTGGGCCATGAGGCAGTGTTCTTTCGCTTGTATGAACATTAACTAATATATTTCTGTAATAACGTCCTCTGTGTTGTACAGTCTTCAAAGCGTCTATGGTTCGTTGATACATCAATGGGGTATTCTACGTAAAGTGCCGACCACGATGTATGACTTCAACGTTAGCTGGTTCGTAACGCCATTCCCATTTAACTCGTGTATGCTTCCGATCATTCGACATAGATCGTCTACGTTGGTGACCTACACTGGTGAGCCCGACGTGATCTGTAGCGGTAAATAAATCCCCAAAATAAAAAAGTTCTGTGGGTTTTCGACATTGGATGCTGACCACATTCGTTTTAATGGACTCACCTAGCTAAAGGCGCTCGGTCATGCATTCATACCAGATTACGAGTGAGAACGCCGTGTTCAACAACCTCTGCAATCGCTAGCGAGAATAGATCAGACGATCCTCGATATACTGATAACCTATCAAATGGATTTTCGGACCTCCTCGCTTCTGTCTTTTTATTTCACTTGGTGGGTACGATTTATATTAGAAGGTGTTACTGATTAAAGCGTTGTCAAACTCCGAATATTTGTGGCATCTTCAATGCCATCTAAAAACATGAAAATTTCAACACTAACAACACTCAAATTTACGAAAATAAATTCAAGGATTGTCCTGGAATAATAAGACACATGCAGTGAATGAGGCATTTCGAAATGTTTGAGAGTGACCGACTTGTTGTAGTCTTTGACAAAAGAAAATGGAACGTTAATTATTGGTAGATACAGCATAGGGAAACAAACCCTAGAACCTATTAGTTGCGAAAAGTAGGAAAATCTTGAGACAAGATGCAGATATTTTGTAGTCGAAAAAAGGAATAAAGTAGGATATTGTGTAAAACTGCATCGAATGGTCTTGAAACTTGAAAGCACCAAATATCACGAGGTAACCTGGATTTACAAGTAAATTCAAACACAATAAATTATTTGAAATCTGATATCACAGGAAGACAATGTGAAATTGTATAACGACATAACAACTAATCTGAAGATTATTCACTTTCCTTGTTAATCAGATCGATGAAAATATAAAAATGTTGATTCCGAACTTAGAAAAAAACTTGCTGTTCAACAGTTTTCGAGTTTGGGATTGTATGCTCTGCCACATACATCTTATGGTAACTTAAATTATTGTCATGAAGGGACTGGGGAGGTAAATAAAGAGGGAAGTTACCCTTGGAGATTGATATTTTGTATATGTCCAATCTCTGGCACATGGTATTTCATAGTTGCATCATCAATGAAGTCACTTTGTGTGAATCAGCAACCAAGTAATTTCTTACCTTAAATTGGGAGGAATATTGTTGGACTTTTTTGATGGTATAGGCAGTTTTATAGAGGTCAAACGCGTCCCTTTAACCGGAACAGTCAGTGAGGCATCATCAAAATAACTAGCAAAGGATATAAGATTACCGAGATGTTAAAAAATGCACGATTATTGAGCATTCAATTCTTCAATCTATGTACTACAGAAAAGTCTGTTTGCTTGGGATACCAGGAACAGCTGTTATAAAATGATACACACACTTATTTGTTGTTAAATAAGATATTTAATACCAACGATGAGGTAAAACTACCGATCAGGCGGGAAGCGCGGTGTTTGATCCGTGGAGTACGTTTAAAATGTTAGGTTCTCTCAAAGTAATGTGCGTCTCCCCATTTCTTGGACAAAAGTCCCGTTCTATGGCCACTTTGAAAGATATTGCAGTAAGACTACGGTCTGTGAAAAACATACAGAAAATCACTGCATCTATGAAAATGGTTTCAGCATCAAAATTTGCTAGAGCTGAACGTGATCTACGTCCAGCCAGACCTTATGGCTATGGTGCTCGAGGTACTTTTAAAGTTTATCTTGACTGCCACAGCATTTTATCAGACCGCGGAATTAGTGCCAGAGGAGACCAAACCTAGTGAGAATGACTTACTGATCGCAATCACATCCGATAGAGGTCTGTGTGGTGCAGCTAATAGTAGTATTGTAAAGGTAAGATGGGATAAATTATCTTAATACTTGTAGGCAATCAGAGCTCAGCTTCGTAGCAACCTAAATCTAGAAAATTCATGCAAGTTGCTCTTGGTTGGTGACAAATCTCGCGCAATGATGATTCGTCAATATCGTAACATGTTTTTGATGACTGTCAATGAAGTCGGCAAAAAGGCACCTACTTTCGAGGATGCGTCCACAATAGCTCAGGCGATAATATCATCTGACTTTAAATTTGATAAGGCTGTGATGTTTTACAATACATTCAAGTAATTATTATTTCAGTTTGACATTTTGTAGGACAGTAGTATCTTACATAACGACAAGTCAGCCGCTCTTAAGCCTAAATAAATTGTCCTCCTCTGAAAACATTGGTATTTATGACTCAGTAGATGATGAAGTCTTGGAAAGTTACAATGAATTTCTCCTGACCTCACTAATTTTTGCTGCTTTAAAAGAGGCAGCTGCTAGCGAACAGTCAGCTCGGATGACTGCTATGGACTCGGCTACGAAAAACGCAGGTATGTACCTTATTTCATCGTGCATTATTTGAAGGTGATATGTTGAGTAAACTGACACTCAGTTATAATCGAACGCGTCAGGCAGCAATCACACGTGAGCTCACTGAAATTATATCTGGTGCTGCAGCGGTCTAATTTTGTTGGCAACTCCAACTATTACAAGATAATATAATCCAGTAGTAAATATCCATTAAGTGTTTCGTTCTGTTTTCCTTCATGTATTTACTTCATATAATAACGGTTACAGTCTATTCAGAAGTTAATCTAGTGTGATGAACTTGATATAAATAGGCATAGGTTAATAAGAGATTTATATATGATGAACTTTTATCATTAGGACACAGACCGCAGTCAATCGAAGTACAGTACATGGCAATAGTTTCTCTTCACGTCTAGTAAAGTAGCGGCGACATGTTCTGGGCAGACCACATTTTGAGAGTATTCACTCCATGATTACCGCACTTGTTGGGTAATATGTATTTGCAGAGTATTTTTCACGGGATTTAAATTGTTTAAATTTCAAAGTTTTTCTTAAACCTTACCAACTCTCGATTTTGCTGAGATACGAAAAAATTTCTAGCTCCTTTTACATAAAAGCAGTATAGAACGTCCAAGTGCAAATTCGCAGTCCTCTGCGTAACATCTTCTGAAACTTTTGATTATCTTCATTACGGCAAGTAGGCTATATATTTGGATTAGTCAAGATAAAGTAAATAGTTCACCTAAAACTATTAATATTCTGTAGTATACTTTCGTACTTAGATATAGCTCTTTAGGCGTAATTAAATATTGTTGATTAATGATCATGTCGAGGTAATATTTTGCTACAGATTCTATGCATCAAATACCAGCAGTCAAGTGAGAGAAGTATATCTATCATTAAGTGAGTTAATAAGTGTAAACCAAATGAAGTAAGGGAACTATAGCGTGTCTGTCCGTTCAGATTACCTACAAAACTGTTTTTAAATGATCGGTCATAGTGCTCGTATATCCTGGGACTATCGAGTAAGTAACGCAATTGTTAGGAAACGGGTAATAGGTAAGAATGGCAAATCAATTGATGAAGTAGTGAAACTTCATCAGTTGAGATAGCTGAGACACGTGTTACGTATGCCCAACGACCGACTGCCTCGACGTGCTATGTTCAGTGGTATAGGAGTAGGTTGAAAGAAAGCTAGGGGCGGCCAGACCAAAACATGGCACAAGTCCATGAAGTCACTGACAAGTGGACTGAGTCATGTTGGTAGGTGTAGACTACCTGGTTGGGGACCGCGAGATGATAGCAACCGGTGGTTAGAGACCCTGTATGACATGGCTCAAAATCGTTTGCGATGGCGCAGATGCATCCACTCTTTGTGTTCTTCTTGTCAACTTGCGCTTAAGCTGACTCCACTCTTCATTATGTTCAGAGCCAAGTGGAATGAGTTCTCGAGCATCTATCAGTGCGATAGATGCTGCTGAAATCCAGTGTCGCTCCCTAACCTTACGGGTTACTGTACTAGCAGATATCACTGCTGTTTCCACAGCTTTTCAGATATCATTCCATGCTGCATCGGGGTGGGCATCACATACATGGCTGCCTAACTGTTTTCCTAGTTGTTCCTGAAATATACTCTTAGCTTGACTATCATTAAGTAGGGCCCTAAGAGGTTTACTTGCAGCGTCTTTCCTACGTCCAGTAAGACGCAGACAGATACGCGCTCGTACTAGAGCATGATCTGAATCTAAGCATGTGCTCCAGAATGAGCGACAGTCTTCTATCGAGCCCCTCCATCGGTGGCTGATAGCGACGTGATCTATTTGGGTCCAACGTTGGGACGAATTAGGGGGTCTCCATGTTAAAAGATGTTTTTCCTTATGCTTAAAGTTAGTATTTGCAAGAAAGAGGCGGTTATCTGAGCATAGCTGCAACAGACGGTCGCCATTATCTGTTCTTTGAGCCACGACACCATAAGATCCACCTCGGTGTCTTTCCGTTTCGTTTCGTTTGCCTACTTGAGCATTAAAGTCACCGGCCACTATTACTACATCAGAGCGCCTAGCTTTTCCTGAAGGTCGGAAAGTTTTCTGTAAAACTCACCTTTTACATCATCTGAGCTGCAGTCAGTGGGAGAATAGGCAGAGACGACGAAGAGGCAACGACGAGTATCCCTATCTTTTCGGATCCTTACTGTTCCGTTCAGTCGGATAGCGCACAAACGACTGCCTACTGGGATCCAGTCTAAGAGAACTAGTTCTGCCCTAGAACTCAATGCTATACCTACGCCGGCGAGGCCACGGGAAGGAGAATCTGGGCTTCCAGATACACGAAGTGTGAATCGAGTCGGTTCTTTATTTTGGTATGGTGAGGTCAAGTGAATGACGCTACTCGGATCCTGTATGCGCGTTTCGGAGACGCAGCACACATCGATGGCGCGGGATTGTAAAGTCCTAGCTAAGGAAGCCTACTGTCCTATTTGGCACAGTGTTCGGACGTTAAAAGCTCCTGTGTGTAGTTTAGAGTGTGGTTTCAGGAGACCAGGAATAACGTTCCGCGTACTCGAATCGTTTGCCCTAGCTGTGCGAGGTGATAAAGAGACGTGAGGAGGGTTAGTCATGGAGATAAGAGAGGTATTAGGAGGTGTAGGAAGGATTTGAATGTGACCGACTTGTTCTCGTGCGCTGTTACGGGTATGAGGGCTGATATCACTTCCCGGCTGCCCATACCGTGGAAGGGTATTTCTTGAGGAACCTGAAAAAGAAGTCGGATTAGTGTTGGTTTTAACGACCTGGGAGCGTGACCGCAGAGCCCAAGGGACAACTGCTTGAGGCCGGTTGCACACGGCCATTTCGTGGGAAGTTTTTAATGTGTTAGCTCCATTCTTGAAAGGGCCTTACCGCCGGAGACGGAAATCCGTGAGGTAAGGTGAGGTGACATTTTTAGGGTCGACCTATTCTAACCCCTTCCTTACTTGTGAGAAGGCAGCATCGCTGTCATGCTGGTTGTCCAGGGTAAACACCTTACGGTTGTCACATGCCTCTACAGTCAGCAGTACGACTTCGCCCTCAGACCTTGAGTTGCTGCTTTTAGTCTTACCGTTCTCCAATCGACCTGCCTGGCATGGGAGAACCTACAGGAACATATGTTCCAGCCAATATAGAGCTGGGTTGGGTCGTCACGATAGGCAAGCCCGACCATCGCGTCAAGGTAGCAGCTTCGGTCGGGCTGCCTGATCACAATCACTGATTGTCTTAATGTATAAAAAGGAGTTAAAATCATCCTGTGATAACCATAGAGGGATTTGTTTGACTAAAATAGCATCTAAAATACTAGCCTCAATAATAATCGGGCGCTTAACTAAGACTCATGAACTGCAAACACGAGAAAATCAGGTTAGCTTTAGACCTGGTCGTGGCTGTATCGAACACATACCATTCTTCAGGTTCTAGAACGCGGGTATGCTTATCGGCGTCCAACAATTATAGTTTTTCTCGACTTGAAAGCAACATTTGACAGTTTGTAAATCGCTCTGAGCAGGTATACTATTAACAATTCCGTTTCAACACTAGTTGTTATGATGAGCGGTGTTCGAGATCTGACACTGATACACAACGTGTTACTTATTAACCCTTCAAACTGACTACATGGGAGAGAACTCAAGAGTGGAACAGGGTTTGTTGGGCTGCCGAACGATATATATATTCCTATTCCCTAGAAAATGAATCTATTACTTATCGAATGACATGCAGTTGTCCTATAGGTCATTTGCAGTTGCCCTCAAGTAACCTTACTTGGCTAGTTCTGTTTGCTCACTATATCACTGGTCCGCGTCAAAACCTGAACTGATGGTCAGGATTGAGTGTGTTGATCACTTACATTAAAAGTCTGATCGGACTCGAAAAACACAGTTGGCGTTTGCCAACTTGCGTCGCTTGTGGGATAGGCAAGTCGTCCTTTTTTAACTAAAGTGCAAATACACTTCACCAGTCGTTTCTGTCCCATTTTATGTCTGCGAAATTAGAAGACATCCGTAAGCTGAAGCTTTTTAATTAAAGATGTCTTCGAGGCATTGCTCGCATTTCGTCGAGTAACCGAGTTCAGAATGTTTAGGTTAGCCGAAGATTACCAGGCAACTCGGTTGACTAGACAGTAGATCTTCATCAGCTGTTACAGAATGTGTTACGCATTCCCAAGTACTACTTACCTCGACAAGCAGTGCTCACTAGTGCAGAATTAGGTTGGGGGCCAAACGAAAACTTAACATTCGTCTGTGAAGTCATTGATCGCTAGTCTGGGCCATATAGGTAGGTACGGGTTGGGGTCCATGTAGTAACCTTAATCAGTGGTTGAGGGCTCTGAAGGATACGGCTCAGAATCGTTTGCGGTGGCTCGGATGCATTCACTCGATATTGAATCCCAGTATCCCTTCGTACATGCCTTTCCACTGTATTGTTAAATCATATTCTTAAGGCCTAGCCCTTCATTATATCATTGCTACCACACTATTTCGCGATTTGTTTAGGTATTTTCATCTCGTGCTGATCAGGTGTGGTCTACTCTACTTACGTTGGCAGACATAAGTAGTATGTAACACGAATCAGAAGTGGAATACGTGGGAGCAGAAGGTTGAGGCTGAATTGAGGGGGACGGGAATATAAACAGACAGTAATTGTAATAACAATGAATGGACGATGGAGTTTGAAACGATTGATGAAAGATTTGCAGATGAAGTATTTATGTATCGTTTATCACATTTTATGAAAAACTGTAATTTTACATTGAATAATAAATTGGTTGTCCCTACCTGAGTCTTCGTTCAGCACACAGGTATGGCAACCTGGGCCAACACACATCTGTCTCTGTCTATTGCTAGGTTTGAAGCTATCACGATTTCACTTAATCTACGAACGAGAACAAAGACCAGTAAGCTAGCTATCGCGGCATAACACTATCTGACACACGTATAATTAAGTTGTGATTACCAAGTTATTTTAACCTTTAGTATTAACTAGTTAGTACGATTTGTCTCAGACGCACTTGGGAACGAAGAGGCTAATTTTTGTAGGTTTTCATTTTTTAGGAATAGCAGTAAAATATTAAGTTGAATGTATACGCTGGTGGGACCCAGCTACCTGTGCTTGGTTCCGTTAAGTGGTTTTGTTAGGACACTAAGTCATGATTCACATGAGCGGTCATTGATTTTGAATACGTTTAGACGATAATTGTTCCGAAAGACTATACGTATGAGTAAGCTAGGATCCATTACAGGTCGACAATCTTCAAAATATCCGACCTATTTACAGCCTAATGTAATGGCAGTTCATGTTGAGCCAGAACATACTGTCACTTCTATTCATTAATTTGAATCAGTAATGGAATTAGATATAATCAATAGCTCCGCTGTCGATGACATTCTGGAAAAAATGTGAAGATAATGGTTAATCATGGAGTGTAGGTTTTACCTATGATATAATGTTAAATTGTGAGTACTTAGTTGACGGTGTCATATTCAGGAGTAATATTCCAAGCGATTGGATCACAATTAATCTTTCAAGGTATATGGAACCAGCGTTGAATCTTAGTATGAATCAGTAATTGATAGTATTGGTCTAATTAGGACATTTTGTTCACAAATTATCTGCAGACGGCCTTACTAGTGATATATACGAAGTGTTCCAGTTAGACCCATATTGTAAATGATTAATTCATCTTGTTATAAGATAGATCAGAATGACAGTTGCCTCTTTTTCTGAGTGTATCCATATTTTTCCTGTCAATAAATTTAGAGAACAATCTGATATTTAAAAACTATTTTATATTTTGTAAAAGTATTTTCGAATAGTCAAGATCAAATGGTTCAGTAAACAATCACTTGGGAAGAAAATACAATAAACTATATTAGAAAGTACTACGTCGAGGATCTTATATTGATATAAACATGATGATCTGAGCAGAAGTAGACAGGTTTTCCATTTATCCAAGTGCATAACAGTTTAATTTGAGGCTTTGGACTTGTTTCAGTTAATACTGGGTGTATAATTATAAAGTCTGCAGAAGAGCCAGAGTTTAGTGTTCCCAAGGGCAAAACGGATTCCGAACTCGATTTATGTATTGAGTTTGATGCATTTGAAGATAGAAGGCAAAGAACACTTGCTGGTCTTGTGCTAGCCGCTGCTAGTGCGTATCCAAGTCCAGCCCACTCCTTAGGAACATTGGGTTCGGCGTTGAGTTTTTCACGAGTGACTTCTAGCCAGAAGTTTCTGACACATGTTAACAATGGCGTAGTACCTCCAGCCAGACAGTTTGTACCAGCAATGTATGCCCTAAGATTGATACCGAAAACATAAAATAACTATCAAATGCCAGCATATACATATGACCAGAAAAAACGTGAAAATCATGTAAGGGATAGTTCCCCACTAACCTTCAAAATCGTGCAATAAATGTACAGCCTTGAGGGGTTAATTTTTGGATTAACATCATTGTGGAATCAACGAAAGCAAGAACAAACAATTAGAAACTGGGGAGACAATATCCAGAATGAAGATAAATCTAAGGGAAAGCAAATATTGAATGTATCTGCGCTTCTGCAACTCATTTTGAGCCATCTCATGTAAGGTGCCCAACCGGAAATCACAATCAATATGTGGATCGAAATCGGGAAATCTAGATTTCTCCATGCAGCTCAGGCTAGTAGTCAAAGGCTCTATAAACGTGCTATATGAGTCAGCCATAAGAAACTTAATAGCTGGCATATTATTGCATCGGTTCAAATTACCACGTCATATTAGCACATCTAGATGTATTTATCAAGAAAAATCTCAGTCGTAAAATTAGCAACAGCATGAGTAGCAGCAGGAAGGGCTATGTATAAACAATATGATAAGGGAAGAATGTATTCGTGGGACTAAAATATAAGATAACTTCGAAACCCAAATTCCTAAAAGAGAGAGTTAATGCGTCTAGACCATTACGGTTGATTCAGAGCTACATTTCCAATCGCTGGTTAAAACCGTAACTGTTAACATAACGCGGTGTTCGGCTTACCTACCGTGATGAATCAGCTGAGTCACACTAGTCGTGATACTTTTCCCTTTAACTCTCACCATATCAGGCAGATCAGTTGAAAAACGGTAAGCATTAAAGCAGAAATTTGACATCCGAGAGCGAAGCTGTACCTCTGTACTGGAGTGCGACTATAGGAGTGTTTCCTTCAGATAAAAAGCACGTACGACGATGTTACCGTGAAACAATGGAACGATGGTCAGGAAAAGTCGGTCCTAAAATTGATACACCTTTTTTCTCACAGATTTCCGTCGTTTGCAATAAGCATTTATGAGCTTGCACACCGAGAACTACCTGCAAAGCGGCTGAACATGACTAACCTTAAGCAAGTTGTCCCTTGAGCTCTGCAGTTATGCGCTTAGGTTACCAAGACCATTACTAACCAAGTTCCCTTTTTAGGTCCCTAAAGAAGCATACAATAATTGAAAACCTCTAAAAGTACTCGAAATCATCTTATTCACGATCACACTCCTTCATCACTTTTCAACATTTCTCTATGCCATTTAGGTACATTCGATATATCTGACTGCACTTTTAGTTGAGATCTGTCATGCTAAGAAAGCATACTACGCAGAGAATTTCGAATATAATCTAACGCCATCAATTTAACCAGACTAATCTCATTGACTCTGGTAAGCAGCATGAATCTTTTGTATAGATATATTAAATACAATTACACTGAGTTTAAGATAATAAAATCCTGATAAATCTCCGTGAAAATGACAACTTGAACTAGACTGAGGGATCTCAAAGAACATTGCTTCAAATTCTGTACTACAATGTTTACGATGTAAATATTAGTCGCCAGTGCAAGAGGTATAGTAGTATTACGTAAATTGATTTAAGCGATCCACGATTTTTTAAATGACATAAAAAAGCAACAACAAAAAACATTTGACTGTCAGAAATAATGCAAATGTTAAGTACAAACTGCTAAACACATACTTGCCAGCTTCTACTTGGATATTTTGTTCACCGAATGTATACGAGCCATCTGGAAGGCCGAATGCGGTGTTACAATCAGTGACAAGGGTCACATGACCGGGTGAAATTGCGTCTGCTAAACGTAGAGCAGCTGGGTGTGAATGCACCAAGTCAGCAATTAGCCCAATATGGAGCAGTGTCTTAGTGCCAGCAAATAAACCGAAGATATGGGCTTTACGATGATGGAAAGATGGCATAGCATTGAACAGATGAGTAACGAAAGTTGCTCCTGAGGATAAAACAGATTCTGCTGACTCGTAGTCGGAGTTGGTATGACCAATAGACACTACGATACCTAGTGAAGATAAGTATGCTGCAGCTGTTGAAGCACCTTCTAATTCTGGCGCAATCGTAATCATCTTAACTCTATCAAGATTGGGACCGTAAATCTCTGAAATGGTCTGACACTGTAAGACTGAGAAGGCTGAAAATTACCTTTATAGGATTAGTACCGAATCCCTTTATGTAGTCTGTTTGGTGCATTCCAGCGCAATCTGTGCTAATAAATGGACCCTCAAGATGAATCCCAAGCACTTTTGAACAGTTGGGTTTGTTTACATATTTCTGATATCCTGATATAAGTTTTGGATACAATTCTTGACAGGACGTAATGATTGTTGGACAAAAAGCTGTGACTCCTGTTTGTGGGAGTCTCTCCGCAACCTGATTACAAGCATTTTCTATGTCCTGATCTGGATTTGAGAAATCATACCCATAAGCACCATTAACTTGTACATCTATAAGACCGGGAGAAATAATACCTCCGCCAACATCGATGAGAATATCTGGCATTGCCTTTTCAGAAAAGAATATAGTTAGTCCGTCAAGAATTATCCCATCTCGAATCCACAAATCATCTTTTACCAAGTGCTCTTCTCTAACTAGATAACAGTTGTAAAATCTGATAATTTTTCCCGTTAGGTTTAACGTAGATAATTCATCCATCAGCCTAAACAGATTAGTCAGAAATCCGAAAAGACATTTAACGTGATCAAGGAAGTTTCTTATTTAATTTCCAAGGTTTCGAACAATGAAACGTCATCAAGGCAATAACAAGTTATGTATATCAAACATTCAAAATCTTGACGTTAAATGTTTCTCCACCTACGCATATTAGCTATACGATGCCACTTACTGATAGGATTGAGTAAAATCAACTACTTTGAGGTCAATTTTTCACTGGTTTGTTTACTTTCTACTCTTATGGTCTATATCAGAACAGGTTGCTGTTTCATCTCAATTTGGATTAGTTGTTCGGTAAAATTTATTTGTCTGAAAGTACCCTTGAATGTATAACTATCGTAGCTTTCATCTCGTACTAACTAAATGAAATCCAAGTTGAGTGTAAGTTCATCATAGATAGACTTGTAAACAAAAATGGTTACATTTGAAGTGTTGAAGGTCTGTCTACCACTTAGAATTTTTTATTAGGTTTCAATTAACCCTATATCACAATTCAACCGTTAAAGAAGCTGATAATTTAGTTTCTTAACAATTTGGATGAGTTGAAATTTCTAGTAGCAGAAAGTGAGTTTTTTATTTGTACTATTTACCTCCACCGATATTTTCATTAGAGTGCAGTTGACTGGGAATTGATTGTACGTAATTAGTGATGGATATTTCATTATCAATTTCACATTAAAGTCACTTTCGAACGTAATCATTATTTATATATTTGAACACATAAATATTGGTACAAGAGGGCAGCAAATATATATGCGCCACACAAAACAATGAGAATTTGAAGAGAAGGCAAAAAAAAGAAAATGTAAGGAGTGTTAAAAAAGAGAATAATAACGAACAGATTAGTGTAAGGTAGTGTAATAATAATAATAATGGGGGAAACAGAAACGTATAGTCAGAAGAGATCTTTCAGTTAAGGAAGATACAACCACTCTTTATGAGGGAAGTAGAAGGTAACAGCACGATCGCCACTGACTTCTATTCTGAGCCATATCTGATAACGTCTCTAGCCAATGTGTTACACCATCTCTTGTACCCCAGCCAGGGAGTCGTGAAGGACCAACAGAAGCCAGCCCTTTGCAGCTTTCTTTCAGACCCCGACACTATGTCATACACTGACCACCTCTCCGCTTTTTCCAACCAGTCCCAGAGTCGGCAAATAATGCACGACGTGGAATTCTCTGGGACGACATTCGTAAAACATGTCCAAGCCACCGAAGTCGGTGTTTCAAGATGGTGACACCAATTGCATTATCGTCTCTGTGCCCGAACACACGATGCCGAACCTCTGCATTACCAACATGGTGTTACCACTAGATGTCAGCAATACTTCAGAGACAACAATGATCAAACACAGAGAGTCGTCTAACATCCTCAACTCGGAGAGGCCAGGTTTCACAAGTATGGAGTAAAACTGTTCTCACCGACGCGTTGTAGATCCGACCTTTTACGGCCAGACTGATATCACGAAGGCGCCAAAGATGGCCCAGATTGGCATAAGCCGCTCTGTCTTTCACTATACGTGCGTTGATCTCATCACTCACGCCACCACCAGCACTTATGCAGCTACCCAGATACACGAGCCTCTCGACTACTGCTATCTGCTCACCGTCCAGAGTGCAGGATTAGAATCCTGCCAGTCTTGTAGAAGTACTTTACACTTCGAAGGTGCAAAGCACATACCATACCTACGGACACTGGTTGCCAACTGATTAAGTGCGGATTGCATGGCTTGAGGATTATCGCACAGTAAGACAATATCATCCGCATACTCAAGGTCGAGAAGTATTGCTCCAGGCAATAAATCCACACCGCCGTTACTTACATTCATCAGGGCTATTTCCGGAATGTCATCGATGGTAAAGTCGAAGAAGAATGGTGAGATTGAGCAAACCTGTCTAACCCCACTGCTTGAGTGGAACAGTGGAGAGAGGTGGTTTTATGCCCTCTATCTGCCTGAGGTGCATGTTTATTTACTTATTTAAACACATAAACATTGGTACAAAGAGGCACCAAATAGATATACGCCACATAAATCACTCGATTTGTGTGAGGGCTGTAATACTGCCCGGGTGCCCAGACCGAAGCAGGTGGTTTTCTTAGGAGGCCACACCCCGGGCCTTTGACCTAAAGGTCTAACCCACAAGGCAGTGGAGCATCGTGAGGAGATGCAGTCCAATGGTAGCCAGTGACCAAGATTGGTTCATATGCCATTTGTTCCCGCAGAATACTGGAGCCCATGTGGACCATTGGTTTGGAATCTGGTTAAAGCGCCGGACATTCGCTTTTCGTCCTCTCGATTTCGTAAACAACACCCCTGCCACGAGAAGGCAGTGAGTAGGACTTCCCTGGCAGAGGCTGTATACGCGTGACCGTGTGTGAGCATTTCGAGAGGGAGGGCGGCCATACCAGGGCATTTGGGGGACTGTTCATCGGATGACAAAACTGTTTAATATTTTATCTTCAAGTATGCTAGGTCTGCAGTTTCTGCCTCAGACTAAAAAAAATTTGGAAATGGTGGGACCTGCTCTGCACGAAAACCGATTCTGTAATGTAATGACTGTCACCTTTTCATCTGTGGTAATATGATTCTAAAAGGTGTAACTTCTTAAGCCACATAAGGCTACCTAGAAGTCCTTTGTTACTTTGAAACACTCAGAGTCGTCTTTTGAATGGGGACTCAATTTGTACACATTTTTTCCGTTTTGAACCTCACTAAGGCTATTAGAAGTGTGATGAATATACGTTCTATTCAAATTTGTGAAAGATTGACTTAACATCTATACTGTTCTGCAACCTTTGGATGCGATAGAGTGGAAGTGAACTATGGTTTTCATGTCATAATTTATTGACTGATTGATCAATGTGAGTTAGGACTAAGAGGGGGATATTTCCTTAGTTTTCTAATTGGTGCATTTTGGGCGTCTATTGAGGGTGGAAACATGTCTGGACTGATGAACATTAGCCATGTTTTTTACCATCTTATCACATCACGTCAGTTTGAAGTCCACTTACAATTTCATTATCTGCTACTCCTGTGTATTTTTTTGTCACCAGTGTAATATAACATCGGATGTTCGCTGATACTTGGAAGTTTTTTAGTATAATGGAGCAAAAACAGTCGACCTAGTACTGAGCTTTGAAGTATCTCACTTTCAAGAGAAGAGTTCATAGTCAATTTTACGTCCTATCGGGGAGTTATAAAACCTCTAGTCTAACTGAAAGGGTAGGTACCATTACCAAGGTTTGATTTGATAATTTCGAATAAATTGAGCATTGGGTAGATTGTTATAAATAAATAATAATATATTTGTAATATCCCAATGAGTAAAAAAATTTGATTTTCTGACATTTCGTGAATTAGTGTAAGTGTAATATATACATATTATTTTTATTGTTCCGTTGTACCATTTAAACTTGAATTAATTTTGATTTGATTATTTATTCTCTGAAAAAGCGACTTACACTAAGTCACGAAACGTCAGAAAATCTAATTTTTCTACTCATTGGGATATTACAAATACATTATTTATTTATTTATAACTGAAAGGGTATTTGGAGATTCTTATGCTTCCCATCTTTAATAGAAACCTAGTATGTGGAACCTTGTAAAAAGCTTTGCCGAAGTCGATTAGAATTAAATCTACCGATTTTCAATTTCCTAAGGACTGCACCCCGCTTTGTCTTGCGAATGGAAGGTTTACGGAGAATGACAAACCGTTTTTAAATCCATGCTATAGACTATGCAACAAGCGGTGTGTTTTGAAAAAGAATCGTTCCCAGTGTTCTCTGAGATTTCTATAAATACGCTTGTCACGTTAATCGGTTTATTAAATGGTTATTTGTAAGTTAAAATCTTTTTAAAAACCCGATAAACTCTATGAACGAAGCCACACAAATCAAAGGAATGAGACTAATACATAAAATCAGAGAAAGCCTTTGAATCCGAAATAGAAACCAAGGACGTTTTGCATTTTGAAGCAAACCTACTAAACCCTACTTAAAATAAACTTTGGTTCTAAATTATGATGTTATACTTTCCATGCTACAAATTCTGGGTTTCTTTTAAGTGGTTTTGGGAAAAAAAACCAGACCCGGGAAAATTCCAGTCTTACAAAGCTTTTGTAAAAATGAGCATAAACGTAAATAATTATTCAACTGAAATAAAATAAAACCTTCAAATTTTCGTAAAATGGTAACCGTCTCATAGATCATTGATTTAAAACACGACATTAACCACTTACTCATGTTGGGTAAGAGGATTTTGGGTTACTTGATTGTGAGGCTGTTTTATAAACCTCCAATATACATGTGGTATCATAGGTAATTAAACAGATCCTTTACCACTTCAATCATTGTTCTCACTTATTTCTACTGGTAATTGTTATTTTGTTTGGAAGTTTGCAAAAATGCATGCAATGTCCTGGCCAAGAGACAATTTTTTCAGTAAACACCTATTTACACTTTTGTACAACACAAAAATCGAGTTAAGATCAATCTTATGGCCTGTTTCAATCGTGTTTGGCAACAGAGGATGATAGGTGTTAATCCTGTATTCTCACTGGGTTACTTCATTCTACTTGTTTCTGAAAAATATTTAGGTACATGTTCACACCCTAATTTTGAAATCACGATTACTTCTCCTTATGTATGTGACCACACAAACATTTAAATTGATAAACACAGTGGCATGTGACGCAATTGTTTTCATGCCTTTTAGTTTTTTGGTGAAGCATGGACCATGTTTTCTCCTTCATAAAGATCTTTGCCGCGTAATGCAGCCTGTTAACAACTGATTCAAGCCTTTGTTTCAGTAAAAAGCTATTTGAATAACCTTCAAATGACAAGTTGATACAGACAGGAGTTTTACTGCCAAGACTATAGTATGTATTACTATATCATAAACTCTTAATCTATTCATGAATTTAAGGATAGCCATTTTCCACTAATGTTTTGTTTTACAACTTAACATCATCATTTGTGCACATAGCAATAAAAACGGTATTCGATAGTGCTTATTTGACAAGCTTGATCGTAACGAGCATCTGCTCGTTATCAATCTTCTTGTAAACTAGAGTGTTATTTCCTATAAATGTCTTTAATCATGTGTAATTTTCGAATCAACTCGACAGCAGTTCATGTCTTTTGACGTTTGTTTCATAATAGACATGAAGAGGATAGTAGAAGGCATTTGGGATGTATTTAAGCAAAAAGTAGTCGACTCGTGGATAGTTCAAAAATAAGGCGACAAAAAGGGAAGATTTCACACTATATCCTTATGACCGGAGAAAGAAGACATTTTGAGGTATCTCCTGTTCATTTTTTTGACGAAATGTCATCCTTGTTTCCCCTTTGTCGATTACTTAAGCAATAGATAGTTCTTGGAAATTTCCATGTATTATAAGTCATTACCTAAACTATTCCAAGCGGTCGACTTTGGGGAAATCCCCTAAGTGAAATAGCCTTCCCCAACGTTCGGGGAAATTTTGGGGTTTGCGTCTCATTTCCCCAGAATTTACTATAGCGGCTTCCACAAAATTGACCAAATTTTCCTCAAAATTGGCAGCTTGGGATAGCAGATATTAGGTGGTGTCCTGAGATGAAAATAATCAGAAGCTAATTTTTCCGGTGTTTTGATTGATCATTTGTTTTACAATAGACTGTATTTAGTCCACGTGAAATAAATTTAGCACACACTTGCAACACGTGTCATAGCCAGTGTTTTTTATGATTACGACTTTTTACGATTGCAACCGAGATCAGCTTTCTGTGGAGCAATTCAAAATCAACCTGAGAATACACCCAAATTGACGCAAATTACTAGACCTACAATTTCTGTTGAGGACTGAAGTGTAAGGAACTCCAGTCTCAAGGTCGCGCAGTTGCAACCTTGTGTTATTTTGATCCCGCGATAATTCTTCTGTTGCCTGTTCATTTGCAAAGAGAGTAGACCGTTTAACCTGTGTTAATACGTGTTACTCGCTTCCTAGAGAAGATCTGGCTTCTTGTTCAGACTGTTCATTATTAGCGCAAATAAACAAGAAAGGGTAAATTTAGGGAAGATCCTTGAGGAGTGTCGGTGTGAATATAGGCGTCAGTGCACCTAAATTCCAGTCGGTTGATACCACTTGTTTGTATAGGGTAATCTGGTTATTAGCCACTCGACGAGGAGACCAAATCTCATTCTGAGTTTGTTTGGTCGCAGTCTCTAAGCATGGACACTATTATCGATGAAAAAGGAGGATTGGCAAATTAGGGACAGTATTCCTATAGTTGAAAAGCATTTGAAACTCAAAAAAGGTGTCAGTCAATATCAAAGTCGGAATATTCAGTTCAAACTTAAGACAGTTCCGTAGTACGGAGCTAAATCTTCAGTTACTATTGCAACCATAAAAAATTTTCATGTATTTATAACCCATTGTCTACGCCAGATACTGACTGTCTGTTTATCAAATACTTTCAGGCACAGCCTGGTATGGGAGAGAAAAAAACAGCCCCCAGCTGAAGAGGAAAATAGGAAGATTCTGGGAGTAGATAGGACGCACTTTGAGGAAACCATCGAACTACATCACGAAGCGAGGGCTTAGTTTTAATCCTAAAGGGAAACGGAAAGAGGAAGGCCGAAAAATGCATTTCGCTGGGAATTGGAAGCAGACATGTAAATGACGCATAAGGACTGTAAACAACTGAAAATGACTGTTCGGGACAGAGTTGGATGGAGAATGCTGGTGGGCGGTCTACGCTGTTCCCCGAGGAGTGACAGGTGTAAGTTAGTAAGACCAAATGAGAGAATTTACGTGTAGCGGCAAATAAATCCCTAAAATAAATAGCACTAAGTTTTCGACATTGGATGCTGACCATATGTTTTAGTGGACTCATCTAGCTGAAGGCGCTCGGTCAGGCATCCGCACCAGATCACGTGTGGTAACGACGTGCTCAACATCAACCGCAATCGCTAACTAGATTAGATCAGAGAATTCCGATATATTGGTAATCGCCAAATACACTCTTCCGATCTCCTCGACTCTGTCTTTTGATTTCTCTGGGTGGGAACGAAATATATTAGGTGTTACTGGTAGAAGCGTTGTCAAACACTGAATACCTGTGACATCTTCATTGGTGAGCCCGACGTGATCTGGTACACCTGATTGCAACTGTGAGTCTGTTCCTTTTTGGGATTTTTATATATCATTGCCTTATTTTTTTATTTTTTTAAACATTGTGATTTTTTTCGTGTTTTTTCTTGGATATGCATATATTTTCCCCTCGTTCACTATCATACTTCATCATGACTGAACAGACACCCAAAGTACTCAAGCTTAAGACGTTGTCCCGCCTTCGTTTCAACTGATGCCTTTCTGGCCCGACAACATCGAAGCCTGGTTCCGCTACGCAGAAGCCGACTTCTCCGAGCACGGCGTGATCGACACACGTGCACAATTCCTCGCAGTAGTCAAGGCACTACCGCGCGAATTCAACAAGTACATAACACCTAGTATGTTTACTAGTGATGTTTCCGAACCTTACGAAATCTTGAAACGTTCGACTCTTAAACGAGGTGACCTAACCGATCGACAAAGGTTAGGTCAACTCGTCAATAACATCCACTTGCAACACGGTTCTGCGACGGACATGTTGCAACGGATGAGAGAGGTAATAGGCCCAAGAACTTTCGACGAAGGTCTATTCAAACAACTCTTCTTGTCAAAACTTCCCCAACAGATGCAAGCAGTTCCTGTCTCGTTTCAGAACAATGCCTTAGACGAGCTAGCTGCATCTGCCGACCGCATTTTAGAAATTACGAAACCTTCTACTACTGAGGTATTTTCAGTCAAAGAAAAGCCTCAAACGACTCAGAATGACATAACCGAGTTATGTCACACACTCACGCGTTATCTTAATCTTAGTAACGACCGTAATCGCTCACACAGCCCATGTCGAAGCATTTCACGTAAGCGATCTGTCTCTAGACCACGAGAGACAGATAACCCCGATTGGTGCTGGTATCATAACCAGTATGGAAAGTTTTCCAGAAATTGCAGAAAACCCTGCAATTTTACCAACACGAAACCGAGTGACTCGAAAAACAACTCGGGAAACTTCCGAGCCGGCACGCGTTAACGGCAACCGTAGCCGGCGAACAAAGCCGTCTGTTATACGTCACGGATGTGACAACGAGAGTTTGCTACCTCGTCGACACTGGCGCAGAAGTTAGCGTTCTCCCAGCAAATCCTAACGACCGACTTCACGAATCGACCCTAAACTTACAGGCGGCAAACGGAAAACCGATCACCACGTATGGCAAAAGGTACGTCTACCTTAACGTGGGTTTACGCAAACCCATTCACTGGATCTTCGTTGTTGCAGATGTTTCTATGCCAATTATTGGTATGGACCTTCTACAACACCATAATCTGATCATCGATAAGCACAAGCGGAGGCTAGTAGACGGAGACACTAATTTGTCCGTTTGCGTAACTTCCTTTTCTGGTTGCAAATTATCCCCAGTCACAATTAAGCATAGGATAGACCCACTCTATCAACCACTACTCGATAAGTACCCTGGGATACAACAAACTCAACCGAAACTACCGTGTGTAACCAGCAACGTTACACATCACATCACGACTACAGGACCACCTGTATTTTCTAAAGCACGACGACTAGCTCCCGAAAAGCTAAGGTTAGCGAAAAACGAGTTCGACCATATGATAGACTTAGGAATCATACGACCGTCAAGTAGCCCATATGCATCTCCGTTGCACATGGTCCCTAAAAAGGACAGCAACGATTGGCGTCCAACTGGTGACTATCGGCGATTGAACGCGAAAACCATTCCCGATCGTTACCCGTTGCCTCACACTCACGATTTGACAGCTACCTTGAAAGGTACAACTGTTTTTTCGAAAATCGACTTGGTCAAAGCGTATAACCAAATCCTTATGGCTACTGACGACATTCCGAAAACAGCTATCATAACTCCCTTCGGACTCTATGAATTTTTGCGAATGCCTTCCGGTCTAAGGAATGTTGCTCAAACATTCCAAAGATTCATAGACGACGTTTTTCGAGGTCTCAACTTCGTACATGCGTATGTTGACGACTGCCTAATCGCAAGTCCGGACAGAGAAACACATCTCAAGCATCTGGATCTTGTTTTCGAACGACTACAAAAACATGGCATTACTGTAAACGTTCAAGGTATCCGACCCCTTAGAACCAAAGTGGCGGCTATTCTGGATTACCCAGAACCGACCACCACCAAGCAATTACGCACGTTTAACGGCCTCGTAAGTTTCTATAGACGTTTCATACCGAAATGCGCATTACTTATGAAACCTCTGACCGACCAACTTCGTGGAAATGCGAAATCCATCAATTTGGACGACACCGCACGAAAAGCATTCTCCACAGTTAAGGAACTGATTGCTAAAGCAACAATGCTCGCACATCAGGACACCGAAGCACCCATTAGTATCGCAGTAGACGCATCCGACTCGGCAATCGGAGGAGTCTTACAACAATGGGTTAACAACTCCTGGCAACCCTTGGCATTTTTCTCTAGAAGGTTGCTAGACACCGAATCGAGGTACAGCACATTCGGTAGAGAATTCCTAGCTATGTATTGTGCTGTACGGCACTTCCAACACTATATCGAAGGCCGTGAATTCACCCTTATCACGGACCATAAACCGCTCACTTTCTCGTTAAGCTCTCCTTCAGACAAGTACTCTCCTCGTGAGTCTCGACAACTGGACTACATTTCGCAGTTTACTTCAGATATTCAACACATCTCTGGAGCAAACAATGTAGTTGCAGACGCCTTATCTCGCATAACTTCCTTGAACAGTTTCCAAGGAATCGACCTTCTTAAACTCGCCGAGCTTCAAAAAGAAGACAGTGATCTTCAGCACGAGTTATCGTCCACAACACTTAAACTACGCATCAAACAGATGGGAACAGGTAAGGAAACCTTACTTTGTGACACATCTACAGGTAGGGAGTGGGCACGCTACTGTGTAAGCTGCCAAAAATCTAAGGTTATCAGACACAATAAATGTCCCTTAGGCTCGTTTAAAACTCCCGATGCTCGTTTCGACCATGTTCATCTGGATTTGGTAGGACCTTTACCAGATTCAAATGGATACTCTTACCTCTTAACCTGCGTAGACCGTTTCACTCGATGGCCAGAAGCAATACCTATCAAGGACATCGCTGCTGAAACAGTAGCCCGCACCTTCGTCGAACGATGGGTAGCAAACTTCGGCTGCCCTTCAACCATCACTACAGACCGCGGACGTCAGTTTGAATCTGATCTTTTCCGTCGTCTGACCACACTTTTAGGAACCACTCGCTTCCGAACGACTGCCTACCACCCACAAGCAAACGGGTTGGTAGAACGTTTTCACCGACAACTAAAAGCTTCACTATCAGCTGCAAACGTTTCACAGTGGACCGACGCTCTTCCACTCGTCTTACTAGGTATCCGCAATGCAGTGAAAGCTGACATTGGATACACTGCGGCTCAACTCGTTTATGGAACGACACTTCGACTTCCAGGAGAATTCGTGGATCCTTCATCCTCTTTAATGAAATTGGATCTAACCTCCTACACGAACAGGCTTACAAACGCAATGCGTTCAGTTAAACCTGCTTCCACTCGACCTCAATCAACTGATGTTTTCGTTCAACCTGACTTACGATATAGTACACACGTTTTCGTTCGTCGAGACTCGCATCGACGACCATTCGAATCAGCATACGAAGGACCCTTCAAAGTTCTTCAACGTGAATCTAAATACTATATAGTCGATAAGAACGGAACAAACGATAGCCTCAGCATCGGTCGCACAACACGACTCCTACACTCATAATTCCTCAAACGACAACCAACACTAGCGATGATACTCCGAATGTATCTGAAAATAAACCTAAAACGACGCGTTCTGGAAGAAGAGTAAGATTTCCAGAACATTTAAACGACTACTGCACGTAAGGCACTACTCGACATTTTATATTATCCCGATCTTTCTTTTTAACGATATATAATTTTTTTTTAAAAAAAGACAATTTTATTATGCCTATATATTTATATTTTTATTAAAAAAACAAAACAAAACATAAAAAACATTTTTTTAACGCTATTACGTGGGCTTGAGTATATTTTCCATTTTTTCGCCGACATTGTGTTTTTACGCACATACGAGTGTATTTCGACATGCACTTACACTTTCTTTTTTCTTTTCCAGGACGACTGGAAAAGAACGATGCAGTTAACGAGGAGTCGAAATTTTCGTTGTAACTCTTTCTTTTTTTACTATGTTGTACCTCGGTCCCATATAGTAAGGAAAGACGACCAGACGCTGCTACACTTAGTAAGCTATCAGAAGAGTGTTTACCAACGACAAACTCGTTGGGTTTAAACTTCTGGCTGGCCACGTCTTAGGGTCGTCACTGCCCCACTAGGGGAGGGAGTGATCTGTAGCGGTAAATAAATCCCCAAAATAAATAGCACTGTAAGTTTTCGACATTGGATGCTGACCATATGTTTTAGTGGACTCATCTAGCTGAAGGCGCTCGGTCAGGCATCCGCACCAGATCACGTGTGGTAACGACGTGCTCAACATCAACCGCAATCGCTAACTAGATTAGATCAGAGAATTCCGATATATTGGTAATCGCCAAATACACTCTTCCGATCTCCTCGACTCTGTCTTTTGATTTCTCTGGGTGGGAACGAAATATATTAGGTGTTACTGGTAGAAGCGTTGTCAAACACTGAATACCTGTGACATCTTCATACGAAAACATTTGAAAAAAGTCCATGAACTGAGAGCGAACTTATTGTCAGGCAGCTATCAATTTTCTTGTCGAGTAGGCAACAAATGAAAAATCTTGGACCAGAATGCCAGGCAAAACTTTGGATTTACTTCAAATTCTTACGCTGAGATTTTACAAATATATTCTTTTCTTTAATGAAATCGATTTTCACTACTCATTGAACAGCTAAATAATCTGTCACAGATTCATGAGAGAGATTAGTAGTGGTGACATAATGTTTAGTATTCTAAGGCACGATAATGCAATTCGTAATTTGTTTGTGTATACTAAAATCTGTTATTTGTTGGCAGCGCATTAATTCAAACTGCTTTCTGAGGTGTTTTCGATGTTCAGATTGGGGCATGCTGCGGGATATAATATATAAGGGAAAGGAATTAGCTGACAAAGTGTAGGTTCTGGTAATTCAAAATTACTTTAGAAGAACGAATATAATGATGAATTACACGGAGGCGGAAATGAAGGTTCGAGAAGCAACTAATGATGATATGTGTTGTCCAAGTGGTCGTCTTTTACAAAAGTTGGCAGATTATACTTATACCTATGAAACATGCTTGGAAGTCATGTCAACTTTATGGAAAAGAATGCATCCTGAAGATAGGCTGAGTTGGGGGAGGGTTTATAAGGCATGTATATTTAAAAAGGGAGCTTCATTCATCACTATGTCTTTTAAATGTGTTCAAGGTGTCTCTCGTGTGCAAATAATTTCGTAGGCAATATAACTCATTAATCTTGATACGGTGTCTGCAAAGTTTGTCACATTTTAGCCATATAAATTATAGAAATCTACTGAAACTGTAGAGCCAAACAGTAAATAGTCAAGCCTAAACGCAACAAAATATGTTGATAATAGAAATCCTGAAGCTGATTTCACTTTTATAACACTTCATATGTCATTTGACCTTACCTTACTTAATTTTGGCCTTGCTAAATTATGACCTGGGTTGTCGACTTGTCTTATCAGTGAGCGACAATATTTCATGTCGTCAGATTATGGTGACCTTGTGTCTGATGTAGCCACAACATCATATGTACGCAGGATAAGTTAATTAGTCACTTTACGTGTGTAACCGACTCGATCTCGATTTTTGAATTTCCAGGGAACAATTTGATGACCAGTTCTAGATAAACGGAACAATAATAATTGACACCATGATTGATGGATAGACGGTAACCCAACTTAAGGCCATATCAACCCACAACAAGCATTTTGGTAGAATTAGTGTCTCACCCTTTCTTTATATGCAAAGCAGTTACGCCATTTCAACATTTGGGTTTATGCCCCTTGAACCTGTTTTGGCACATTTACCTCATATTCAAGACCTAAACTCTGTGTTCAAATCTCACAATCCAGGTCTGCCTGATGTATGTTAACTACCAGGTGCTGGACTATCTTGTGTAGATTCCAAAAGTTAACGAAGAGACCTTGAGTTTTCAAAGCTTCGGTAGATTTCGCCTTGGATTTATCTGTAATTTCGAGGTAATGATTTATGACAATTTTTCAGTTCTTAACAATAACAAGCGTAGTTTATAGTGTATCACTTGTTGGTTTTCTGTTTCCTATTAGGATCACTCACCTTCACTCTCTAGTCTCTTTCACTGGCAACGTTTTTAGTCCATTTTCTAAATGTGCTTTCGATTCCAAAACTTTTCGGCTACGTTCCGAAGTATGGGATTTAGTCTAAAACTTTGAGATCTACATGTGTGGGGGATAAGGAAATGAGATGACCGAGTATAATTCATTATGTTTGATTATGTTATACTTCCTTTGTCCTGGTGATGCTATTCAGCTACCGGAATTTTCGCAGGCAACATGTTCTTAAGCCTACAACTCAGTAGTTTAAAGTCATATGGTTTAGCCACTAAGCCACTGTTGATAATCTTAAACTAGGATACATTAAGAAATTGAAATATGTAACATGGGTTACTCGTTTTGGTAGGATTGTCAGAGAACGTTTAATTTGGATCTTCGCAGTTTTTAAAACTAGGCTTTTCGTCAAAAATCATCAAGATATGACATTGTGAATAATTCGTAACGAAATTACTTAAGTGTGAAGGTTCATAAGTTTACTGGATACAATCTTACACATAGAAGCATGTGGCTACTCAGTGGGGATAATATGTTTGTTTTTGTGCTAGTGTTTTAAGGTTTGCATAGAATCTTCTATCTAACTCACACTACTCAGTGAATTTGTTTCTGTGTGATAATTGGATATATGTTTATTGATCAGGTTATTTATCTTGTTAAAAATAATTGCTGAAATTATCCTTGTATATGTCTTTGTTTGGGTGGTTGATTTGATGAATTTTTTAACTGACTCGTGATAATTTTCAAAATATCCAGATTGAAATCTGTCAGTAGCTACCACATTAAGCAATCTGTCATCATAATAACGTACACTAACTGACCTGCCAGCTTTCTGACTTAATGTATTTCTGTATTATTATTTGAATAGTTTTTGGTGTTACAATACAGACCACTAAGGTTCCTTCCATAGTGGGAATTAATAGATCTACAACTTTATGATGCAATACCACTCCGATTTATTGTCATAATTTATTAAAAAATTTCACAGTGAAATTTCAGTACTAGTCCAAACGTTTCGTTTTATTTTTTACTTGTAGTCTTTGGTTGTCCTTACCTTTCTTTTGAAAAATGGTTCTGATTATGTGTTACAAAGTGCTCAAGATCATATATACGACATTCGTACACTCGAATCTTTTCGGTATTTTGATGAGAATGGAAAGGATCAAGGAATGAATGGTAAGCGATTGTTCAGTACTCCATAACGTGTTTATGTATTATCAGATTTTTATATGATAACTTGCAGAAGGAACTCTAAATATGAGTAAAGCACAATCAAGCTGTTAAAACTGGTGAATGATACGACTTATCGTGTATTTAGTATTTGTTAGTCACGAATGTTACTGTTAATTCGTATGTCCTTGTGCTACCGTGAGTGACCTTTATTTTACTTAAACGCAAACATTGGTACAAGAAAGCACCAAATAGATATGCGCCACATAGATCGAATGATTTATGTGAGGGCTGGGATACTACTTGGATGCCCAAACTGAAGCAGGTGGTTTTCTTGAGGGGTCACATCGCGAGCCTTCGACCTAAAGGTCTGATCCACAAGGTAGTGGAGCATCGTAAGGAGATACAGTCCGATGGTAGCCGGTGACCAACGATTCGTTCATACGCCGTTTCCTCTCTCAGGATACTGGAGCCCATGTGCACCATGGTTTGGAATCAGGGTTTCCCAACTCCCTTAGGTGGACCGTACGTGTCCACCAACTCGGTTAAAGCGTCGGAGTTTCGTTTGTTGTTTACGAAACTGAGAGAACTAAAAGCGAATGTCCGGCGCTCTAACCGAGTTGGTGGACACGTGGAGTCTACCTAGGGGAGTTGGGGAATCTTGATTCCAAACCTGAAGAATCAAACTGGATCTCAGCTTACCCTGGCATCTCATCTTACGATGCTCCATTGCTTTATTTATTATTATTGCTTTATATAATATGTCACTTATCTGCTTTCTTTTATTCCTACCTTATGTATCCTTATTTTTCAACTTATACATCAGCTCACCCATGGTGGAAATTCAGTTCTATCTAAACGTTCTCGAGTCACTGCCTGGTTGAAAATTGTATGCTACCACCGAATATGAGTACTGAAGCAGTTTTTCTGAAACCACGTGCACCATTCAAACTGGCTGTCTTCAACGTTCGCACACTTATGCAGGTTGGACAACAGATAGGGCTGGCTATGTCTTTAGAAAGTCTTAATGTCGACGTTTGTTGTCTATCCGAGACCCGTACTGAAGACTAGTGAAGTACTACAAATTCGCTCTCCATCTGTCGCTTCAAAAAGCTTGTTTTACGTGCGACTATCCGGGGACCCTGTGGCATCTTCGTCTGGTCTTGCTGGCGTTGGTGTCGCACTAAGCGTTAGAGTTGAGGCAGCACTAATCGATTGGATCCCCATTAAAAGTAGGTTGTGTGCTGTCAGATTAGGACGTTCCATCAAAGTGAGAAGAAATCGGCGTGAGAAACGATGTCTCTTCGTCATCTCCGCCTATGCCTCGACAGATTGCAGCCCGGATGTGATCAAAGATGAGGATTCAAATGGTTATGAACGGAATAGAAAAAGCTTTCACTTAACGGGCTTCTATGTCTAGTTGCAGTTGATCACCAATACCTCCAGACAGGAACCTAGGTATATTGACAATAATAGAGGAAAAAGGATGAGTTATGCCACCAGTTAGCTGTTTTTCTACAGAAAGAAGGTTCGACAGATATTGCAGTACTAGCCGGAGACTTGAATGTACAGATCAGGCGTTTAGGCACAAAGGAAAATCGTTTGAGTGACCAATGGGAATTTGTTGGTCACGGGTCAGATAACGGGAACCGTCTACTGCAACTTTGCATAGACCACAACCTGTTTCTAGCTTGCACTAACTTCCGGCACAGTCATCACCGATGTGCCACCTGACGCCCTCCATCTGCATCTCAAGCCTGAACTCAGATTGATCACATCGCGATCAGCTACCGCTGGCATGGTTGTATACAGGACTGCCGCTTCTTTTGGAGTACCTATCTGGACTCTGATCATGCCCTTGTTTGCGCCAATCTTACCTTACTTTTCAGTGGCCAACGAACTCATCGTCTTAAACGGATTGGTGTCAGTAAACTGTTGCAACCCTGCTTCGGTTTGGGCACCCGGGCAGTATCACAGCCCTCACACATATCAAATGAGATTTGTGTGGCTCATATGTAACTGGCGCCCCCTTGTGCCGGTATTTATGTTTTCAAATAAATAAATAAATAAAATATGTTGCAACTAAGTATCAAACCAAGCTAGGTTCTAGGCTAGCTAGCATTCCACTGAAAAGTATGGATGAGAATTGGTTGCATTTGCATGACGCTATGAAAATGGCGAGTCAAGTCGCTTGCGGCTTCGCGAAACGTCCAGCCTATAAGCACTGGGTTTCTTCAGGCGCCTTACAACTCACTGAGGCCCGTCGGTCTACTCCGTGTGACCGCGAGTTTGACCACAAACGACGACTGTTATGTAATGAAGTTGAGCAAAGCTTGCTTAAGGACCAAGAAGCCTGATGGTCGGTGGATACCAATGATTTGGAAGCAGAAGCTGCATTTGGTAACTGCCGGAAACTCTTTCAACTCATCCGGCCACTGGCAGCAAGAAGTCTAGTGTGAGCGAAACAATCTGTGAGGATGGCGTGACGCCATCTACCAACATCTGTCGACATCTTGGACGATGGGCAGAGTTCTTTGAAGGGCAGTTCAACTGGTTTGCTGCCTCGGCAAAATCTATCAGACTGTCCTGTCCTCCATGGCCTGTGACGACTGATCTACCAAGTGAGGCGGAAGTCCGCAAGAAATCCCAATTCTTGAAACGCTACAGATCCTCGAGCTCAGACGACTTACCTCCGGCTCTTTTTAAAGATGGTGGTGACTTTCTGGTTTAAGAACTGACTACGTTGTTTACAAAGGTTTGAGAGGTAGAGTGTTTTCCGACATTATGGAACGAGTCGACAGTTTTCCCTGTCTTTAAAAAGGGTTCACGTTAATTCTGTAACAACTATGGGGGATAGGTTTACTTCCGATTGCGTCGACTGGGATGGTTGGGGCCTGAACACCGATTACCACGACGTGCAATGGTAACCGGTGTTCGGGATGGTTGGAAGAAAGTTAGGGGCGGCCAAACCAAAATGTGGCATCAGTGCTTGAAGACGTTAACTTCTAGTCTGAGCCATGTTGGGAGATGCAGACTACTTGGTTGGGGTCCGCGTGACTATCGTAAGCAATGGTTGGAGATTGTGGGTGACATGGCTCAGAATCGATCACAATGGCGTCGGTGTATACACTCTCTATCTTCCCTTAAACTAGATTAAAATTGCTTCATATCTTTCTTTCTACGAACTAATTCTTTCTTCCTATACTATATCCTTATACGCAATCTTTCTTTTATATATTACCACCATTGACTTAAGTCAGTCAGTCGGCTACAACGTAGGACCAGACACATATATGCATCGGTCCAAGTTGCCACACCTCATTAAAACAACAAAATGAACACCGGATTCATAAAAGTAGTTAATTTAGAGGTGGTAATATATAAAAGATTGCATGTAAGGACATAGTACAGGAAGAAAGAATTAGTTCGTAGAAAGAAAGATATGAAGCAATTTTAATCTAGTTTAAGGGAAGATAGAGAGTGTATACACCGACGCCATTGTGATCGATTCTGAGCCATGTCACCCACAATCTCCAACCATTGCTTACGA
The DNA here is from genome assembly GCF_000699445.3 of Schistosoma haematobium. Classification (NCBI taxonomy): domain Eukaryota; kingdom Metazoa; phylum Platyhelminthes; class Trematoda; order Strigeidida; family Schistosomatidae; genus Schistosoma; species Schistosoma haematobium. The sequence goes on along the minus strand of NC_067196.1, from coordinate 45,812,861 downwards.
TAGTCACGCGGACCCCAACCAAGTAGTCTGCATCTCCCAACATGGCTCGGACTAGAAGTTAACGTCTTCAAGCACTGATGCCACATTTTGGTTTGGCCGCCCCTAACTTTCTTCCAACCATCCCGAACACCGATTACCATTGCACGTCGTGGTAATCGGTGTTCGGGCATACGTAACACGTGGCCCAACCATCTCAGTCGATGAAGATTCACAACCTTATCGACTGATTTACCATCATTCCCTAATACCCTGCGTCTAACCTCAGCAGACGCCAACAATATTTCTGAGGCATCTGTGGTCAAATACTAGTAGCTTACGAGTGTCTTCTACTCTTAATGACCATGTTTCACAGCCATAAATTAAAACAGAACGGACTGCCGCGCAGTATACTCGTCCTTTTATTGATAGACGGATATCTCGCCTTCGCCAAAGGTGACGTAAGTTGGCAAAAGCCAATTGAGCTTTTCGAATCCGTGCAGAGATTTCGTCAGACACCAACACATTAGGGCTGACCAGACTTCCAAGATAAGTGAAGTTGTCAACGCGTTCGACTACTTCACTCCCTATCCTTAGTTCAGGTGTTGACGCAGACCAGTTCTGAAGCAACAACTTGCATTTAGAGTGAGAGAAGTGCATTCCAAACATTCTGGCATTGTTGCTCAGTGCTACCAAAAGACTCTGCATTTTGTCAGCGTCTTCACCAAACAGGACTATGTCATCCGCGTATTCTAAGTCGATAAGTGGACCTCCTGGTAGGAGATCAATACCCGAGAACTCAGTCGACGAGAAAGTTATTTCCATCAGTAGATCTATGATGAAGTTAAACAAAAATGGGGAAAGTGGACAGCCTTGACGGACACCACTTGAGGTTGCAAAAGCAGATGAAAGTTCGCCATAAGCTCTGACTCGACTAGTAGTGTTCGAGTAAAGAGCCTTCACAAGGTTTATGTACTTCTGTGGTGCACTTTTCAATGACAGACACTGCCACAGAATCTCGCGGTCTACCGAGTCAAATGCTGCTTTTAAATCAAGAAAGACCACCATTGTCGGACGCCGATAAGTATGTCTGTGTTCTAGAACCTGACGAATGGTGAATATGTGGTCGATGCAGCCACGACCAGGTCTGAAGCCAGCTTGATTCTCTCGTGTTTGCAGTTCACGAGTCCTAGTTAAGTGTCTGATAATTATCGAGGCTAGTATTTTAGATACTATATTAGTTAAACTAATCCCTCTATGGTTGTCACAGGATGATTTTGACCCTCTCTTATATATTGGGACGATAAGTGATTGTGACCAGTCAGATGGGATAACGTCTAACTCCCAGGTCTTAGTTAAAATATTCGTCAACCTAGTCGCTAAACTTGGACCACCATCTTTAAAGACCTCTGGAGACAATCCATCTGCCCTTCCTCGTTTCAGATTAACTATAGCCTTTTGAACTTCTGCTAGAGTTGGGGAACCTACTTCAATGCTCCATTCACTCTGTCTGGGAATGGAGGGTAGTTGTAGAGTAGCTGAAGGCCAGCTGAACTGTTCTCTGAAATGTTCCGCCCATCGTTCTAAACGTCTGGACTGGGAGCAGATGAGTGTCGTCTTTTTCCGAAATAGTCTGACTTACACTTGACTTATTAATTCCAGTTTCTTTTATTAGTCTGTAGAGCTGTCTTGTGTTCCCTATAGTCGCCGCCTTTTCCATCTCTTTTGCTTTCGTTGCCCACCACTGCTCACGGTCGTTCCTTAGACTTTTGGTTAACCTAGATCTAATTTGTCGTCGCTCTTCATCGTGTTCAGAGCCTGATGGGATGAGTTTACGAGAATCCATCAGTGCAATAGACCTAGAGGAAATCCATTGGTTTTTTGTAACCCTGTGGTTTAAATCACTGATAGATGTCACTGCTGTTTGTATAGCTTTCCAAGCAACATCTGGGTCAACCACGTTTTCAGAACTACCTAATTGTGACCTCAGTTGTTCCTGGAACCTACTTTTGGTTTTCTCGTTACTCAATTCAGTTCTAATGGGTCTTTTTACTGAGGCTTTTTGGCGTCCAGTGAGGCACAAGCAGATGCGTGTCCGTATTAGGGCATGGTCGGAGTTCAAGCAGGTACTCCAGAATGAGCGGCAATCTTGTACCGACCCTCTCCAACGATGACTGGTGGCAATATGGTCTATTTGAGTCCATCGTTGGTTTGGTGTAGGGGGTCGCCATGTTAGACGATGTCTTTCCTTATGCTTAAAATTTGTGTTTGCTAAAAATAAACGATTGTCTGAGCACAGTTGCAGCAGACGATCACCATTATCTGTTCGCTGAACCGGAATACTGAAATACCCACCTAAATGCCTTTCTGTTTGGTTTAAATTACCTATCTGGGCATTAAAGTCACCCCCTACGAGTACTATGTCTGAACGTTTAGCTTTCTGAAGAAGTTCAGATAGCTTTCTGTAAAATTCATCTTTTACTTCATCTGAGCTGCACTCGGTGGGAGCGTAGGCAGAAACGACAAAAAGGCAACGACGTGTGTCCCTATCCTTCCGAGTTCTTACGGAGCCGTTTAGCCGAACAGCACATAAACGACTGTTAACGGGGATTCACTCTAACAGTGCTTGTTCCGCCCTCATGCTTAGTGCTATGCCTACTCTTGCCAGTCCACGAGAGCTGGCCGTCGGGTCACGAGATACACGGAGGGTGTATCTCGTTGGCTCTCCGTTTTGACGAGGTGAGGTCAAGGGAATGACCACACTGGGATCCTGTATGTGTGTTTCAGAGACACAGCATACACCAATGGTACGAGATTCTAGGGTTCTAGCGAAGGGAGCTTGTTGACCGATTTGGCATAGGGTGCGTACGTTGAAGGCTCCAATGTGTAGTTTGGAGCGAGGTTTCAGTAGACATGGGACAGTGTTTTGAGCACTAGAATCGTTGGCTATGGTGACGCTTGAGGAGGAAGCTGAAAGAGGAAATTTAGAGTTGAAAGTCGATGTAGGAGGAATAATAGAAAGTGAAGACGGAGGTTGGTTATGAATACAGTGGTCTTGAGTGCTGTTAGAGGTATGAGGGCGGTTATCACTTCCCGGTTGCCCACACCGTGGAAGGGTTCTTCTGGAGGTACCTGAAAAGGAAATTGGATTCGGTGTGGTCTTAGTGACCTAGGAGCGTGACCGCAGTGCCCAAGGGACAACTGCTTGAGGTCGGTCACACACGACCTTCCTATGGGTAATTTTTGTGTTAGCTCCGTACTTGTTGAGACCTTACCGCCGGAGACGAATATCCGTGGGATAAGGCGAGGTGTGCACTTTTAGGGTCGACCTTTTCTAACCCCACCCCTCCTTGTGAGAAGACAGCATCGCTGTCATGCTGGTTGCTTGAAGGAAACACCTTACTGCTGTCACACCTCTGTACATGTAGCAGTACGACTTCGCCTTCGGACCTTGGGTTTGTTGCTTTTAGTCTTACCGCTGTTCAAACGACCTGTCTGACATGGTAAGACCTTGAGGAGCAATTGTTCCAGCCAGTATAGCTCGGTTGCTTCACTACGATATGCAAGCCCGACCACCACGTCAAGGTAGCAACAACGGTCGGGACCATTGACTTAACTACTTCTATGAATCCGGTGTTCATCTTGTTGTTTTAATGAGGTATGGCAACTTGGACCGATGCATATATGTGCCTGGTCCTACGTTTTAGCTGAGGGACTGACTGCTTCCAAACTTTTGGCTTCCGTTGTACTTAGGTTGTTCAAAACCCGAGAATGATTGACTCGCCAGGAGCAGTCTGGTTTTCGTTCTGGTCGAGGATGTATTTACCATATCACCGTCATACTTGTCATAGGCGAGCAATCGTAGTGTTTCCTAACATCATGACTGCCTTCGATTCGTTGAACAGCACTGCACTCTGTGATTGTATATTGAAAAGGTGTGACTGCGACGTTTATTGACATCCTAAAAGCTCTATATACATGCACATCGCCTCCAAATGCCCTGGTATGGCCGCCCTCCCTCTCGAAATGCTCACACACGGTCACGCGTATACAGTCTCTGCCAGGGAAGTCCTACTCACTGCCTTCTCGTGGCAGGGGTGTTGTTTACGAAATCGAGAGGACGAAAAGCGAATGTCCGGCGCTTTAACCAGATTCCAAACCAATGGTCCACATGGGCTCCAGTATTCTGCGGGAACAAATGGCATATGAACCAATCTTGGTCACTGGCTACCATTGGACTGCATCTCCTCACGATGCTCCACTGCCTTGTGGGTTAGACCTTTAGGTCAAAGGCCCGGGGTGTGGCCTCCTAAGAAAACCACCTGCTTCGGTCTGGGCACCCGGGCAGTATTACAGCCCTCACACAAATCGAGTGATTTATGTGGCGTATATCTATTTGGTGCCTCTTTGTACCAATGTTTATGTGTTTAAATAAGTAAATAAACATGCACCTCAGGCAGATAGAGGGCATAAAACCACCTCTCTCCACTGTTCCACTCAAGCAGTGGGGTTAGACAGGTTTGCTCAATCTCACCATTCTTCTTCGACTTTACCATCGATGACATTCCGGAAATAGCCCTGATGAATGTAAGTAACGGCGGTGTGGATTTATTGCCTGGAGCAATACTTCTCGACCTTGAGTATGCGGATGATATTGTCTTACTGTGCGATAATCCTCAAGCCATGCAATCCGCACTTAATCAGTTGGCAACCAGTGTCCGTAGGTATGGTATGTGCTTTGCACCTTCGAAGTGTAAAGTACTTCTACAAGACTGGCAGGATTCTAATCCTGCACTCTGGACGGTGAGCAGATAGCAGTAGTCGAGAGGCTCGTGTATCTGGGTAGCTGCATAAGTGCTGGTGGTGGCGTGAGTGATGAGATCAACGCACGTATAGTGAAAGACAGAGCGGCTTATGCCAATCTGGGCCATCTTTGGCGCCTTCGTGATATCAGTCTGGCCGTAAAAGGTCGGATCTACAACGCGTCGGTGAGAACAGTTTTACTCCATACTTGTGAAACCTGGCCTCTCCGAGTTGAGGATGTTAGACGACTCTCTGTGTTTGATCATTGTTGTCTCTGAAGTATTGCTGACATCTAGTGGTAACACCATGTTGGTAATGCAGAGGTTCGGCATCGTGTGTTCGGGCACAGAGACGATAATGCAATTGGTGTCACCATCTTGAAACACCGACTTCGGTGGCTTGGACATGTTTTACGAATGTCGTCCCAGAGAATTCCACGTCGTGCATTATTTGCCGACTCTGGGACTGGTTGGAAAAAGCGGAGAGGTGGTCAGTGTATGACATAGTGTCGGGGTCTGAAAGAAAGCTGCAAAGGGCTGGCTTCTGTTGGTCCTTCACGACTCCCTGGCTGGGGTACAAGAGATGGTGTAACACATTGGCTAGAGACGTTATCAGATATGGCTCAGAATAGAAGTCAGTGGCGATCGTGCTGTTACCTTCTACTTCCCTCATAAAGAGTGGTTGTATCTTCCTTAACTGAAAGATCTCTTCTGACTATACGTTTCTGTTTCCCCCATTATTATTACTAGTTCACTACCATACACTAATTTGTGGTCATTATTGTTTTTTTTTACACGCACCTTACGTCCTTTAAGTCTTCCCATTCTCATCATTGTGTGGCGCATATATATTTGGTGCCCTCTTTTACCAATATTTATATGTTCAAATAAATTAAACAACAGTTTTGCCGTGAGAAAGTAGTGAGTAGGACTTCCGTAACGGTAGTTGTATGCATGTGGCCATGAGAGGGCATTTCTAGAGGAAGTGCTGACTCTCCCCTCCTCGGCCGTACCAGGGCACCATGCAATTGTTTTTAAGCACTTCCGTATAATGTGTGCTTGCTATCATTTTTGTTGGAAGATTCTCACCTTAACAATGGTTTTGATGTACTCTTTATGCAATTGAAAATTATTTGAAAGACTAAAATATGAACAATGAGGAAAAATTAGTCGCTCAAATTGCATTTATCTTCAGTTTTCTCGGTAATATAAAAAATAATGTGATTGCAGTTGATTAAAAATTTCTTATGTTATTAAAGAGACGAAAATTTACATTGTTTTAAACCCTTTGAAAGTTCGAAAACATCAACTATATAAACAGCCAATAAAATAAATATCATGAATAGTTCATGATGTTTCTAATTCATTCATGCTATCCTGGGTTAATAAGTCACTATTTTCTCTGAAATGTTACCTAAGATAATTAGTTGTAAAAACTTCATGGATATCTTATGTTGTAATGAGTGGCCTAGTTCTGTGACAGTTCTCAAACCAAATTGCTGCCAAGGTTCAATTCTGAATTGAATGAATGACTTTCAATTCTCTGTAAATTGTAGATAAATTAAACTGGTTGATAATGCAGTATTGTGTATATTGAGGAAAAATAACTTAGTTGCAAAGGAAATAAAGTTTTTTCGTAAACCAGTGTTTTTCACAGTAAAAGTTCAGATCTCAGATTGATTCATCACTCGTTTGAAGGTTTTCATGAAGAGTTTACGAAGTACATGTTTTCTTCGTTCATCCATACATAGCGACACTACTTGTATAATTACTTAGTGGTTACATGTAAATATCAGGGTCCTCCAACTAAGTGACAAAAGATGGACATAATGTGGTGAAAGTCTAATGTATGTTGAAAACATCTCGTAGAATGAAAATAAGAAACAGTTAATTTTATTCCAAAAACAGATGTGCTTAATGCTATTGCTGTGTTATTATGTTATATTTTGTTCAGTATATAAGCGCTCTTTTTCCATATACCTTAGTTTTAATTTAAAACATTCATATTATAGTTCGCATCAGAGTTCAAGAAGTAATCGACCTTATACAAGACTCAGAAAAGTTACAGCAAGAACGTCAAAAGGCCAGGGCTAGTCGACACATTTACACAGGTTATGGAAATACCAATGATTTAGATTGGGGTTATTCTTCATATAAGAATGGTGGAGATTACGGTCAAAGATCGTAAGTTATCGTTATACCAAATATTCTGTCAAATATTGCAGCTTACTTACTTACTTACTTACGCCTGTTACTCCTCGTGAAGGAGCATAGGCCGCTCACCAGCATTCTCCATCCAACCCTGTCCTGGACAATCCTTTCTAGCTCCGTCCAGTTGTAATTCATCGCTTTCATATCTGCTTCTATTATCCGACGCAATGTGTTCTTTGGCCTTCCTCTTTTTAGCTTCCCTTCAGGATTCCAAGTTAGGGCTTGCCTCGTGATGCAGTTCGACGATTTGCGTAATGTATGTCCTATCCATTTCCATCGTCTTTTCCTAATTTCCTCTTCAGCTGGAAGTTGGTTTGTTCTCTCCCACAGAAGGCTATTGCTGATGGTATCCGGCCAATGGATGTTGAGTATCTTGCGTAGACAGCTATTTATAAATACTTGTACTTTCTTGATTGTGGTTGTTGTAGTTCTCCAAGTTTCAGCTCCATACAGTAGAATTGCCTTGACGTTCGTATTGAAGATTCTCACTTTGATATTGGTTGAAAGTTGTTTTGAGTTCCATATGTTCTTCAATTGTAGGAATGCGACCCTTGCTTTGCCGATCCTCGCCTTTACGTCTGCATCGGATCCTCCTTGTTCATCGATGATGCTTCCCAGGTATGTGAAGGACTCTACATCTTCCAGAGTTTCGCCATCAAGTGTGATTGGATTGCTGTTCTCCGCTTTGAATTTGAGGACCTTAGTTTTCCCTTTGTGTATGCTGAGGCCTACTGATGCAGAGACTGCTGCTACACTGGCTGTCTTCATCTGCATCTGTTCGTGTGTACGTGATAGGAGGGCTAGGTCATCTGCGAAGTCCAAATCGTCTAATTGGTTCTGAGCTGTCCATTGTATTCCGTGTTTTCCTTCAGATGTTGAGGTCTTCATAATCCAGTCGACCACCAGAAGAAAGAGGAAGGGAGAGAGTAAACAGCCTTGTCTGACTCCGGTCCTTACTTGAAATGCATCTGTCAGCTGTCCTCCATGCACTACTTTGCACTGTAGTCCGTCGTATGAGTTCCGGATAATATTGACAATCTTCTCAGGAACTCCGTAGTGTCGAAGAAGTTTCCATAATGTCCTCCTATCTACACTGTCAAATGCCTTTTCATAATCAATGAAGTTGATGTATAGTGATGAGTTCCACTCAACTGATTGTTCGACGATGATCCGTAGTGTTGCAATTTGGTCTGTGCACGACCGATCCTTACGGAATCCAGCTTGTTGATCTCGAAGTTGGGCGTCTACTGCATCCTTCATCCGGTTCAGCAACAATCTGTTGAAGACTTTCCCTGGTATTGACAGTAGTGTAATGCCTCTGTAGTTTTCACATTTGCTCAGATCTCCTTTCTTTGGAATCTTGACGAGGTGTCCTTCTTTCCAGTCCATCGGCACTTGTTCCTCCTCCCAAATCTTTTTGAATAGAAGATAAAGCATGCTTGTGGTTGCTTCGACGTCTGATTTCAGTGCTTCAGCTGGTATGTTGTCGGGTCCTGCTGCTTTCCCGTTCTTGATTTGTCTGACGGCCATTCTAATTTCTTCCGTCGTTGGTGGATTGACATCTATAGGAAGATCTATGTGTGCTGCTTCGATGTCCGGTGGATTCATTGGAGCCGGCCTATTCAGGAGTTCCTCGAAGTATTCTACCCATCTGTTACGCTGTTGTTGAATTTCGGTGATTGGCTTGCCTTCTTTGTCTTTGACCGGCCTCTCTGGTTTACTGTATTTCCCTGATAGTTTCTTCGTTGTATTGTGAAGCTGTTTCATATTTCCTTCTCTAGCAGCTTTTTCTGCCGTCGTTGCTAGTTCTTCAACGTATTTCTTCTTGTCGGCTCTAATGCTCCTCTTCACTTGTTTGTTTGCTTCTATGTATTCAGCTTGTGCTTGGACTTTCTCTGCTCGTGTTCGGCTGTTGTTTACTGCTGTCTTCTTGTTCTTCCCTTCTTTGATCTTGTCCAGTGTTTCTGTAGAGATCCATTCCTTATGATGGTATTTCTTTAGACCGAGAACCTCTTGACACGTTGAAGTTAATGCTTCCTTGATGCCTTTCCAGTTGTCCTCCATAGTAGTTTCTTCTTCTTTCAGTAGATCTTGTAAGGCTTGGAACCTGTTGTTGAGAGCTATCTTGAATTCATTGAAGTTTGTCAGTATCTCGAAGGAAGGCTGTATTGAACCTTTGTATTGCTGTTTGTCCACTTGTCCAGTTCTTTTTTAGCTTCAGTTTTAAATTGGCTACAACTAGGTGGTGATCTGAAGCTACGTCAGCACCTCTCCTGGTTCTCACATCTTCCATTGTCCTTCGGAATTTTTTGTTGATGCAAATATGATCTATTTGGTTCTCTGTAGTGTGGTCCGGTGAGATCAATGTAGCCTTGTGTATACGCTTGTGTGGAAATATTGTGCCTCCTATGACCAATTTGTTGAATGCACATAGATTTGCAAATCTTTCTCCATTTTCATTTCTTTCTCCCAGTCCATGTCGTCCCATAATATCTTCATATCCAGTGTTGTCTATTCCGACCTTGGCATTTAGATCTCCCATCAGAATGGTGAGGTCCTTTCTTGGGCACTTCTCTATGGTTGACTGCAGCCGCTCGTAGGATTGATCTTTAATGTCGTCGTTGCTATCATTGGTGGGTGCATAACATTGGATAATATTCATTAAGATCCCCTCCTTTGTTTTGAATGGTGCTTTGATGATTCTGGATCCGTGAGATTCCCATCCTACAAGTGCATTTCGTGCTACTTTGGACAGCATAAGAGCGACTCCCTGAGTGTGTGGAGCATTTTCCTCTTCGTGACCGGAGTATAGCAGCATCTCTCCCGTGGCTAGCCTTTTCTGTCCAGCTTGGGTCCAATGGGTTTCGCTGATTCCCAGTACTGCTAAGTTGTATCTCCTCATTTCAGTTGCTATTTGACTGGTCTTCCCGGTTTCCCACATTGTTCGAACGTTCCATGTACCTATAAAAATTTTTGCTCTGGTTGTTAGAAGGGGCATCGGCCTCGTGGCCTCCGAAGGAACTCGGCTTTCACCATGAAGCGTCATAATTCTTCTAAATGAAGACCTTCTAACTCCCAGGGCAGAGTTAAAATGGTTTGGATTATTTTTTCTGGTAAGCGTTTTTTTAGCGAGTTAGTTTTCTACGGGATGGGGACGCTAACCCCATGCCCAACCCTCCTCCTTTACCCGTGCTTGGGACCGGCAGTAACCCTATAAGAGCTACAGGCGGAGTTAAATATTGCAGCTAGCTCTTTGAAATTCCACTGAAGACAAAGTGTCTAAATAATGACTTATGTGTTTCGGCACTAACTGTTTGTTTTGTGAATATATACAGTCAGTCAGTGATCTTGAGTGTTGTTAGAAGTATGAGGGCGGTTATCACTTCCCGGTTGCCCACACCGTGGAAGGGTTCTTCTGGAGGTACCTGAGAAGGAAGTTGGATTAGAGGAGGTCTTAGTGACTTGTGAGCGTGACCGCAGTGCCCAAGGGACAACTGCTTGAGGTCGGTCACACACGACCTTCCTATGGGTAATTTTTGTGTTAGCTCCGTACTTGTTGAGACCTTACCGCCGGAGACGAATATCCGTGGGATAAGGCGAGGTGTGCACTTTTAGGGTCGACCTTTTCTAACCCCACCCCTCCTTGTGAGAAGACAGCATCGCTGTCATGCTGGTTGCTTGAAGGAAACACCTTACTGCTGTCACACCTCTGTACATGTAGCAGTACGACTTCGCCTTCGGACCTTGGGTTTGTTGCTTTTAGTCTTACTGCTGTTCAAACGACCTGTCTGACATGGTAGGACCTTGAGGAGCAATTGTTCCAGCCAGTATAGCTCGATTGGTTCATCACGATATGCAAGCCCGAACACCACATCAAGGTAGCAGCAACGGTCGGGTTGAATAAATCCATATTGATATAAGATGAGATTTATGTGGGATTAAATATTGGTTTCTATAAATCCTTATGAGACATTAGATACCATAATAAGTAGTGTTAGCAATGTGCTTTATGACCCTAGTAATTAAGATTAAGATGTTATGCCAAGTAACTTGCTGCTATCTCCTCTCAGATGAATGAATTCACTCTTTCCACGAAATCCTTACCTTTGTTAGTCTAAACAAGAATTAATGTCAAGTTACATGCATCATATATATAATCAGTTGATGCGTGCATGATATATTATGTCGTAATCAAATAATATCAACCATTCGTAAGCTATGTACTAACTACTGGTAAATTGTTCACAAATTTCGTTCTTTCCTCAAAATTTTCCGTCCTTATTTATATATGCCACTAAAATTCAATCCATCGCTGTTCATCCTCGTATTTACGTTATTAATTTAAATACCTAGTTGGCTTCTATGCTATAATATAGATGTAATTTCTAAGAAACGTTTAGTCGGAAATATAAAATCTGTAAAACTCTTAAGAAATTAGACGCGATTTATTCCATACAGATTTTTATCGCTTCTATATATGTTTCAATAAATTAGAGACGACTAAGGAGTACTAGGTGAATATTTTCAAAATACACTAAATATCTTCAAGTGTTTACCTTTGGCTACTATTGTGCGCTTGCGCAAACCTTTTATATCTACTGGTTTGTTAGGGTCGGGAGAGGGTTTTGCGAATACTTACTGTCAGAGGGTAACTACATACGGCGGTAAATTTTGAATATCTCCAGAATTTTGTGGTAAAAGTATCTTTTAACTTACTACTCTGTATTTTGATATAGTGTTACACAATCACGCTAATTAGAGTATTAAACGTGTCATTTATTACTACGTGTCACTAATTGTTTCTTATTGTTTTCTTTCCCCCTATTCTTTTGGAATTCTATATATGTATATATGCGAATGCTTACCGTATAATTTGGTCCTTGGACCATTGTTTTTTCTGCTTTGTGTGCTTATATGTTTCATCCTTTTGTTCTGCTTTCCGCTCCTTGTATTTCATTGTAAATTCATGCTTGGCTATTTTGCTGTCCAACATATTTCATCCTTTATGTGTACTTACATACATATGTATATGCTCGTGCTTTACATGAATTCTTATGTTATTTGAAGTGATTCACTTGATGACTATGATAAAGAAACTTACGCATCCAAAAACTTTACATTTCAATCGCGTGCCAAACCTAGAGTGACAATATCCGAACATAAATCAGACCTACCCCCGCCTAGGTTGGGTAATTTTGATGATTGGCATGTGGGTAAAGAACGTGGTGTAATGGACGATGTTTTAGAGCAGTTCAAAGAAGCGTGGGATTTGGCCAAAGAATCTACTAAGGATTTAATTTTCTCCAAAAATCCTCAAGATAATAGATCAAAGTAGGTGGTTTATGTTCTCCAATGAAACAAAATGAGCACTTTTTGTGTGGAAAATACCGGTTTTAACGTTTATGCCCCTGTTTTGGTTGTAAATTAATATATGATAAATTTTATATGATCTATCATTTCATAATCATCAATATATTTATCTTTCAAACATGTATTATGGAGAAAAAATGAGTAGCTTGCTACCAGTCACATAGATTCACAGCTTCATCTAGTTTAATCATCATGCAAACAATCGGTAGCCTACAAGGCGTTTAGTTAATTATTGTCTAATTTCAACAAATTTAAATCATTAACTAACAATCTGTCGCATTATTCGTTATATTAACAACCATATATGTACCTTGATTCATCAAAGAATAACTTGTGATTGCTGATAATTTAACTTACGTTTGATAGACTTCATAATGTTCCATTCATCTCCCCTCTCTTTCACTCTCTCTGTTAATCCTTGGCATAAGCACATTGTTTTGATCATTGTGGTTGTCTTATTAATAAGTAAAGAATCTAATAACGCTAGGATACTTAAACTACTTTTGTAAGATATAACTGTCTTTGAAAATTCATTGGAATAACTTAATCAAGCTTGGTTTTTATGTGTGCATTCTCTTTAAGTTTGTATACGTTTGTCACATTCTAATGATGTAGTTTTGGTAAAAAAAGTTATTTTTTGCTTACTATAAAAAGAATAGTGATATTGAAACAAATCTTTTTTAAATCAAAAATTGCATACATGTTAATTATCGCTTTTAAGCGGCTTGTTTTTGCTTATGTAGCTGAATGTTTTTCATTTACTGGGGCAAGTTTTTTTACATGATCTCATATCGACACCTGATAATGAAAACAAAAGTTTGAAGAAAAATATCGGCGTATAACTCAAATACATATAAGTTCTTTGTTCATTGATTGATTGATATAGTTTGAATACTTACACCTAATTATTGTCTAAACTCTAATCCATAAATTGAGATTTTTAAATGAAAATCCATCGTAGCTGCAAGTAATTTATATGAGTGAAAGGTTTAATCGGCACAAGCTAAATAAGTTGCTTATTAGTGACAAGATTAAGTAACAAAACTGAGTAAGGTCTTTACACTGTATATTACTTAATTTATATTTTTTCTCTATGAAAAATTGAGTAGAAATGTTAGAGTTGTCAGGGACTACATGATTAGTGTCATATTAATTTCATTTGTTTTAATAGTTTGCTGTAATCGTAATCTCGATTATTTTTCTTTTTCTTAGCTCTCCTACAAGTACATATTTCATGAAAATAACAGTATATTAGCATATGCAGTTTTTTCTAGTACTGTTAAAAAATCTCTTGTACAAGCTGATTAGCACTTAACCATATTGGTTACGGACAATAATTAAGAACTTCATGATATAGGTTTAACACTTCTTAAAGTTCGTTAAAACGTATTACTGTAATATTTCAAGTAAATTTAACTTTAAAAATGCATCACTTTTCGACTCGACGTTGATATTGATGAGCATTTTATTATACTGAGTTATGTAATTTATCACTGCCGGTCAGTGTCGAATATTAAGAACATGATATAACTTGGCATTTCATAACCGATTCTCTTTATTATCATATTCTCTATTTGTCAGAGACTAATTACCCTTTGATTAACTTTTCATAATAGTATATTAATAATTATATATATCCATTGCTTAATGTGTAAACGGATTTGAGATAATTTGAAATTATTCAAAAAAAAGTGTGACTGCTCAAGAAGCTTGTTTGTTTCTCAAAAGTCACGTTCTATCATTGATTTGCTAAGTCAGTCAGTAGCGTGTAAAGAAAAAAAAGATAGCATATATCCCCGAAATTTGCAGCGTATCTGTTTTTCAATGTTCACTGTGTATGTTGTATCAAACATTTTCGGACATTTTTACGTTCACATGGTCGGTATAAGAGCATAATTACTACTGAGGATTTCATTTGAAGCTTTGAATTTGACTTACTTTTTTTCATCCCGCAAATTAAGATGCGCTATAGTGGTCTATTTAAGAAGACATGTATGTATAGCTTTAGATGACTGAAGTGAAATTTCCATTGAGAATCATGCTCTTATATTCAGTCCTCACCCACTAAATGAATGATAAAGTGCTCGATAATGCTGGACACCACACTTTTGTTGGACATTGAAAGGAGGATGGTTAACCTCACACAATAAAAACAAGCTGACTGTCGAGTATGATTATTAGTGGGACATTTCGTTCACTATTAAGCTAAATATTTATTTTAAAAATTACGATAAACAGTAATAAACTGCAAATGCACTCTTTGTCGGTCAAGAGCATTGTTCTACCTATTTATTTTACTTAATAATGACCTGCCATACAGAATCATAATATTTCTTTTGTTTGTCACTACTCAGTGACTTTTCCCTTAATTGGCATACAATTTAACAACTGTTATCGTCTTTCTTATGGGATTTATAAGGTTCTTATTTCCGGCGGGTATGTTTGTGTTTGTGTGTATGCCAATGCGTCAACATCCAGAAATTTTTATAGATACTTCATTGTTCATGTTGTAATTCGTTAGTCGTTACGTTCTTATATCATTTGCATGTTATTTAATTAGCTATTTTCATGACTAACAATTCAACTGGTTTATAAAGAAACTGTTTCCTTTTTATTCACTCTCAATCCCAGTTTAGTTATTTGTACAAATAGATATTTTTATAACTAAAACACAATTGTCGTTTACAATAAATAACAGTTTTATGCATTTCATTTACGTATTTTTTTAAAATAACCTCCAAAGTGAGTTCAATCCACGTATGGTTTCTGAAGAAGTTTACGAGTTCCCATCAAATGCTGTTGAATCCAGTGGAACATATGAAGCGAAAACCCAGTCATCCTATGGGGATTATTATGCACAGAATGAATTTTCATCGAAAAAAATTTCAAGATCCAGTAAATGTAATAGTGTTGATAGTCGTGTTAATAATAATAATAATAACGGCGACACACATACATCACAATCTAATGAAAAATCTCTGGGCCAAGTTATTGTGACACCTAGAAATCAAGTATGTTATTTTACCTAAGTTTTTAATATGTGTATATACAACAGTCTTTGTGTTCATTGTTGACTTCTAAAATAATATCGTAGTGAAGAAGGAGAATCTAAATGAGGCTCGGTAAAAATATACCGACTACCGTTTTCCATCTTCTGAATTTGTGCCGTTGGTTATTACGTTTCTCGATAGACAGTTTGAAGCCCACTCAATCATTTTAGCTACTTATTTTTCAACTGTTGCATTGTAACAATAAACTTTCTTGCTTTAGATTTGTTTGGACTGATTTTAATTATGTATAATAACCGTATACACCCACACACTTTTATGAAAAGCTTGTTACTTATGATGATGCTATTTAATGGAAAGCTCAAATGAAGATACCACAGTTCATGACATATTTCCTTCCTAGTTTATACTTTGAAATTCATGCATCATATTTATGATGGATGGGAAAAGTGGTTGTATCAGCTAAATTAGTAGAAAGTTTTCACAATTGAAGATATGATAAAAGATTTTGACTATTTAAGCACTTTTTATTAGATATATCTCTGAATAATTACAATTCGAGTGGATGTAAGAAAGAAATTGGATGCAATATTGAATAACTAGAGTTGAGAATTCTTTACTTACTTACTTACTTACTTACTTACTTACACCTGTTACTCCTCGTGAAGGAGCATAGGTCGCTCACCAGCATTCTCCATCCAACCCTGTCCTGGGCAATCCTTTCCAGCTCCTTCCAGTTGTAATTCATCCTTTTCATATCTGCTTCTATTATCCGACGTAATGTGTTCTTTGGCCTTCCTCTTTTCCGCTTCCCTTCAGGATTCCAAGTTAGAGCTTGCCTCGTGATGCAGTTTGACGATTTGCGTAATGTATGTCCTATCCATTTCCATCGTCTTTTCCTAATTTCCTCTTCAGCTGGAAGTTGGTTTGTTCTCTCCCACAGAAGGCTATTGCTGATGGTATCCGGCCAATGGATGTTGAGTATCTTGCGTAGACAGCTATTTATAAATACTTGTACTTTCTTGATTGTGGTTGTTGTAGTTCTCCAAGTTTCAGCTCCATACAGTAGAATTGCCTTGACGTTCGTATTGAAGATTCTCACTTTGATATTGGTTGAAAGTTGTTTTGAGTTCCATATGTTCTTCAATTGTAGGAATGCGGCCCTTGCTTTGCCAATCCTCGCCTTTACGTCTGCATCTGAACCTCCATGTCTATCGACGATGCTTCCCAGATATGTGAAGGATTCTACATCTTCCAGAGTTTCGCCATCAAGGGTGATTGGATTGCTGTTCTCCGCTTTGAATTTGAGGACCTTGGTTTTCCCTTTGTGTATGCTGAGGCCTACTGATGCAGAGACTGCTGCTACATTGGCTGTCTTTATCTGAATCTGTTCGTGTGTACGTGATAGGAGGGCTAGGTCATCTGCGAAGTCCAGATCGTCTAATTGGTTCTGAGCTGTCCATTGTATTCCGTGTTTTCCTTCAGATGTCGAGGTCTTCATAATCCAGTCGACCACCAGAAGAAAGAGGAAGGGAGAGAGTAAACAGCCTTGTCTGACTCCGGTCCTTACTTGAAATGCATCTGTCAGCTGTCCTCCATGCACTACTTTGCACTGTAGTCCGTCATATGAGTTCCGGATAATATTGACAATCTTCTCAGGAACTCCGTAGTGTCGAAGAAGTTTCCATAATGTCCTCCTATCTACACTGTCGAATGCCTTTTCATAATCAATGAAGTTGATGTATAGTGATGAGTTCCACTCAACTGATTGTTCGACGATGATCCGTAGTGTTGCAATTTGGTCTGTGCACGACCGATCCTTACGGAATCCAGCTTGTTGATCTCGAAGTTGGGCGTCTACTGCATCCTTCATCCGGTTCAGCAACAATCTGTTGAAGACTTTCCCTGGTATTGACAGTAGTGTAATGCCTCTGTAGTTTTCACATTTGCTCAGATCTCCTTTCTTTGGAATCTTGACGAGGTGTCCTTCTTTCCAGTCCATCGGCACTTGTTCCTCCTCCCAAATCTTTTTGAATAGAAGATAAAGCATGCTTGTGGTTACTTCGACGTCTGATTTCAGTGCTTCAGCTGGTATGTTGTCGGGTCCTGCTGCTTTCCCGTTCTTGATTTGTCTGACGGCCATTCTAATTTCTTCCGTCGTTGGTGGGTTGACATCTATAGGAAGATCTGTGTGTGCTGCTTCGATGTTCGGTGGATTCATTGGAGCCGGCCTATTCAGGAGTTCCTCGAAGTATTCTACCCATCTGTTTCGCTGTTGTTGAATTTCAGTGATTGGCTTGCCTTCTTTGTCTTTGACCGGCCTCTCTGGTTTACTGTATTTCCCTGATAGTTTCTTCGTTGTATCGTAGAGCTGTTTCATATTTCCTTCTCTAGCAGCTTTTTCTGCCGTCGTTGCTAATTCTTCCACGTATTTCTTCCTGTCGGCTCTAATGCTCCTCTTCACTTGTTTGTTTGCTTCTATGTATTCAGCTTGTGCTTGGACTTTCTCTGCTCGTGTTCGGCTGTTGTTTATTGCTGCCTTCTTGTTCTTCCTTTCTTTGATCTTGTCCAGTGTTTCTATAGAGATCCATTCCTTATGATGGTGTTTCTTTAGGCCCAGAACCTCTTGACACGTTGAAGTCAATGTTTCTTTGATGCCTTTCCAGTTGTCCTCCATGGTGGTTTCTTCTTCCTTCAGTAGATCTTGAAAGGCTTGGAATCTGTTGTTGAGAGCTATCTTGAATTCATTGAGTTTGTCAGTATCTCGAAGGAAGGCTGTATTGAACCTTTGTATTGCTGTTTGTCCACTTGTCCAGTTCTTTTTTAGCTTCAGTTTTAAATTGGCTACAACTAGGTGGTGATCTGAAGCTACGTCAGCTCCTCTCCTGGTTCTCACATCTTCCATTGTCCTTCGGAATTTTTTGTTGATGCAAATATGGTCTATTTGGTTCTCTGTAGTGTGGTCCGGTGAGATCAATGTAGCCTTGTGTATACGTTTGTGTGGAAATATTGTGCCTCCTATGACTAATTTGTTGAATGCACACAAATTTGCAAATCTTTCTCCATTTTCGTTCCTCTCTCCCAGTCCATGTCGTCCCATAATATCTTCATATCCAGTGTTGTCTATTCCGACCTTGGCATTTAGATCTCCCATCAGAATGGTGAGATCCTTTCTTGGGCACTTCTCTATGATTGACTGCAGCCGCTCGTAGAATTGATCTTTAATGTCGTCGTTGCTATCATTGGTGGGTGCATAACATTGGATAATATTCATTAAGATCCCCTCCTTCTTTGTTTTGAATGATGCTTTGATGATTCTGGATCCGTGGGATTCCCATCCTACAAGTGCATTTCGTGCTACTTTGGACAGCATTAGAGCAACTCCCTGTGTGTGTGGAGCATTTTCCTCTTCGTGACCGGAGTATAGCAGCATCTCTCCCGTAGCTAGCCTTTTCTGTCCAGCTTGAGTCCAGTGGGTTTCGCTGATTCCCAGTACTGCCAAGTTGTATCTCCTCATTTCCGTTGCTATTTGACTGGTCTTCCCGGTTTCCCACATTGTTCGAACGTTCCATGTACCTATAAAAATTTTTGCTCTGGTTGTTAGAAGGGGCATCGGCCTCGTGGCTTCCGAAGGAATTCGGCTTTCACCATGAAGCGTCATAATTCTTCTAAATGAAGACCTTCTAACTCTCAGGGCAGAGTTAAAATGGTTTGAATTATTTTTTCTGGTAAGCGTTTTTTTAGCGAGTTAGTTTTCTACGGGATGGGGACGCTAACCCCATGCCCAACCCTCCTCCTTTACCCGGGCTTGGGACCGGCAGTAACTCTAGAAGAGCTACAGGCGGAGTTGAGAATTCTTTGCTATGGTATTATATAAGGGAAATATCATTGTCATCCTAACATAGGTTTTCTTCCAGTTGTTGGTCGCAGTCATCTCCATTTGATATCAGAGAGCGTGTGTGGTGTGTGCTACTGATGTCGACAGTATGTATCGTCAGTCGAAAGTGAAATATCTGGCGGCAGAAGGTTAAGAAGACCGAAGAAAAGAGAACGGGAACAAAAAAAATTGGTGTAGAAAAGAAACAATGAAGTCTGAGACGGTTGATGGATATTTTGCAAATGAAGTGTTTACTGTGTGGTACACAGATTTTACTAAGAGTTTCTGTAACTTTGTGTTCAAATACATTCGATTGTCCCCATTTGTGTTCTCGTTCACTACACGTGTAGTAACCATGATTACGATGAAGTTTAATAAAATATTATTGCTTTAAGCGAAGTTCACTTAAGCGAGATTCTCCACCATCTCAAGATTTTATTCTTAAATCCGTATTTTATTAGCTACGGCGTATCGTTGACGTGACTGTCTGAATACCTTTGCTCAATGATACAGAACTTCTGTTAACTAATTAACTCGAATGTGATGTCTACCATTTTTTCCACTTTTGTATTCAGACTGTTATTGTTCTGTCACATTGCTGTTTTTTTCGTGTTGCTACTAGTCAGAACTGATTTTAATAATAATAACAACAACAACGAAAAATAATAATCCTGTATTGATTATTTCATTCGTTCGGTGGTCGATATTTCTCAACTATGTTAGTTCTTTCATATTATTCAGTGTTTTATATTAAATTTTGTTTATTTTTCTTTTCTGTTTATGCGTGTGTGTGTGTGACTGTGACTGTGTACAAAGTTTTTTTGTGAATGACGCATACTTATAATTTTCAGTTTTAAATTTATCTGCTTTTTCATATACTGTATTTACACTTTAGATTTATTTATCTATACATGATTGTTATCTCTTAGTGTGTTTCTTCATGATAAAAGGTGCTAGTAACACTCACGAATAAGTTATTGGCCATTTATTTTTCTTAATTATCTCCTAATTTAGATGATCAAAAAATGTAGTTTTCATATGGTTGTGCACAAATATTAAATTTATAGAAATATCCGTATGAAAATGTTAAAAATTGACATATATAAAATATTTTACCAATAAATCTTCACAGAACACTGTGTTTGTTTATTCATCACAAAGTTGACAGTATGTAGGTTAAGTAAATAATTTTAGCTATGTGTGTCAGTCAGTGAGCTTGTGTAAAGCTGGATTGATCAAAGTATGACTGTTCACCATCACCTGCATTATATGATATCTGGAGTGTACACAAGTTTTTGTAAGATTATAATAACCACTCTTTGTTTTCTCTCAAATTCTAATCTCCTGAATTCTTCGTGTTCCTTTTTTCTTCTCTTTCCAAATTTATTTCACTGGATTATACTCCTTGAATAACATCTTCAAACCCTAATATTTCCGACTACTGCTTATACTCTTACCACCTCTACCACTATGGGGTTTGAATCGACAACTGCATCTCTGTGTTAGTGTGGTATGGCAACTCGAACTGATGTACGTACGTACGAAGTTCTACGTTGTTACTGACTGACTGAAGATTATAATAAAGCATGCTACTAATTATTGAATTTTCTGATTGAGTTCAGTATTAATCGTTAGTCATCATACCACTTGTCATATATAGTGAATTAGTCTTAATTTTTATTGCTATCTGTAACACTTCTGTAACTGGTTTTGACGTTTTAGTGTGTGAATCCTTGACTCTTTTAATCCTCTTTCATACTTCGGCTATTATCATTCATTATTGATATCAGGCTGGCTTAGCGCACGTAAGGTAGTACCAGTATCTTTCACCTGATAACTTCATCTATGAATGGTGCTTCTAAGTAATTGATTATTGGGTATCCTTAGTTTAAAACAAACATACAGTAAAAATGTTGAGAATATAAGAATTGCAAAGGAAAATCTTCACGAAAATTACAATTATTCAGATCTGTTTTTTGATTGTTCACATAATATTCTTGTTGTTCCGTTGTACTATTTAAACTTGGATTAATTCTAGTTTGGTTATTTATTCTTTGAAGAAGTGGCTTACATTAAGTCACGAAACGTCAGAAAATCTAGTTTTTCTACTCATTGGGTTATTACAAATATATTATTATTTATTTATAACAATCTACCTAATGCTCAACTTATTCGAACAAATCATGTCATACCTTGGTAATGATATCTACAATTAAGATAATAGGATATTGCCGATGTTCAAACCAAATCAAGAATCAATACGTTTAAAAGAAGTTCGAGTATTATGCTTCCTATGTTTTTCAACATATAGTTCAGATGATTAAATAATCGTAATAAAAGTGTTTGACATAACCTTTTTAATTGCTAACATTATCAATAAAATTAATCATAAGTAAGTGCTCATTTTTTCTTAACAGCTACAAATATTTTTGATTAATTTCCTTTTTCTATTTTTGCGACCAGAGTACTGAAAAGAAAGACAACATAAAGCCAAGACCACCATCCTGTGATTTGTTAGATTCATTTGATAGTGGTAATAGTATCATTAAATCAGATCAAATGATAGATCTGTTTGATGCAATATGCAGTTCACCAACATCAACTACAACTGATGTACACTCTCAGCGGCAACAGCCAGCGCAAATGGGATTCGAAATTAATTGGCCTAGGAATGTATTAACACCATCAGGCGTATCTTTAAATACCAATTCAATTCAAAATCATGCTACTGCACCATGTCAAAACCCTGATAAGTAAATTTAATAATATTAATTATATGTTGAATGCTAAGCGTTACTATACATTTTTAATTTATCTCATAATTGCTTTGGTTATTTTAGCTTCCTTGATAAATTTGAATAGAACAAAGACAAGGTTTGGTGAATAAAATGAATTCATTTTATTTCACGGTTTCTCATCGTCTGCATACAACTTGAAATTACAAATAGTAATATAAATATGATTTTAATTCATTTTTGTTTTGGTCACTTGGATCTTCCCATTGATGTTTAGGACTGCAATTGATCAGTCGCTTATTGGCAAATGGGCATCCTGTACGGATCACCTCGACATTACCTTAAATCACAAGCATTATAACAAGAGATGGATGGTTGTTAACAGTGAAGTCCAGGACGCGCGTTTCGTCGTGGATTCCACCGCTAGCCACCATCCATCTCTGCTTATAGTAAATATAATTAGTAACAAACATTTAGCATACCGTAGTTTGCGAAGTTTAGATAAATGTTGAATTGGCAACGAGCCCCTTTCGTGCAAAGTAGTAATAGTTTTCTCAGCTCATTTTTGGGCAAAGGAGGTAATTTAGATTGTTCTTAAATAATATTTGCAGTTTCTTCTAGTGGTATACTCTGTTTAGATTTCTCTCCATTTCTTATTTTTCAAAAAAATGTATCCCAGTTGGTTAGATAATGAGTTTGGTGATTTCACTTCAGCACCATCTGTACAGTTTCCTGCGAATACTGGTCCAACAGATTCATCCCTCGATGGTATCTTTTTTTCCAACTTTTCAAATACTGAGGCTTATTCATCCAATCAAAATGTAAGTTGTCATTGTCAAATAATGTTGGATTGTGTGTAAAAGGGATCGGAACAATTGCTTGATCTCCAGAAGTATGTGCGATATCTGATTGTGTATTAACTTTTGTCTATTTTTTCTAAAGATGAGGTATTTATGAGATTTCAATTACACACTTTGAAACCAAAGGAAGAACTATTACATAAATACACTGTGACTATGTATTTTTTTTCCATTTAGTTTCTTTAAATGGTCAGAACGTGGTATCAGTTGTTTACTCTGTCCCAAATCATATTTGTATCTGATTCAGAGCTGTGATTCGTCCATAAACACGGGAACATCTCAGTGTTCATATGTACTGTTTCTAATCTTAATACCAGTAGTGTTAATGTTTGTAGGATATGATAGTAATTTATAAATTTTTTCAAACAACAAAAGTAGATGTAACGGGACTATTTAATTTTAGAAGTGTATCGTAACAAATTTCCTCCTGGTAAAGATTTTAAAAATTAACAGTTCATTACCATTAATATTTGGCCCATGGTATTTATTGTTATTCATTACATAGTTTTTGACATGAAACATCACTAGACAGTTATCAAACTTACTTACTGAAGCTCGAATTCTTCAAGTAGTTCCTGTGTTTTTTTATTCAACGTTTTTGTACTGTGATACTCTTTCCTGATTCAAAGGGTCAGTTATGTATCAGAAGTTTTTGAATTTGTCTAACTAATCATCAATCCCCATTTTCTGTTTATCAGGTAAAGGCTATTTATCGTGTAAGCGCAGGTTTTTATTTCAGAGGCACTTCTTCAATTTTCTGGTCCACAGATGGCGGCAGTACTAGTATTGTAGTGGACGCTACTCCCAAGGTTGCTTGTAAGTAGTATGCTGCGGGACGCGGCATCGAAGCTGTTACAGTCGTCAAACAGAGGAATGAGTTTTAGTACATCAGGAGCGCAGCGTAGGTAGAACATTTGAAGACTAGACGAGAAGGCAGTCCGGAATGCGGAACACACGGCAAGATGAAAATGGATGATCGAAGGCTGTGTATTTGTGTTATATGAAGACTTTGTAATTTCTCGCAATAATAATTAGTTTGGATGAACTGTTAGTTATACAGCACTTATGAAGTAGCTTTTGAGGACTGTCATCTGCTAACATTCTTTCTGATAGGACTTATTCGAATTCACTACTTATCGACTTCCATCATGTTTTCAACACCAGACACATTCATGTACTCTGGTTTTCATTTAAGATAGCTTTAACTGTCTCCAGCTTAATACTTATTGAAGTGAATAGGATTTTGAGCAAATGCATTATTAAGAAGCGACTTTATAAATTAATTAACTTTCGTAATTGCCTGACACCTTTCTATTCTGTTAGCTGAATCTAAGCATGTGCTCCAGAGTGAGCGACAGTCTTCTATCGAGTAGGATGGAAGAAATCTAGGGGCGGCCAGACCAAAACATGGCACAAGTCCATGAAGTCACTGACAAGTGGACTGAGTCATGTTGGTAGGTGTAGACTACCTGGTTGGGGACCGCGAGATGATAGCAACCGATGGTTAGAGACCCTGAATGACATGGCTCAAAATCGTTTGCAATGGCGCAGGTGCATACACTCTTTGTGTTCTCCCAAATTTTGATCTCCTTATTCCTCCTTGTCTCTTTTTTTTTCTCTTCCCAAATTTATTCCACTGTATTATACTCTTTAAATAACATCTCCAAACACTAATCTTCCCGATTACTGCTTATACTCTTATTACCTCTACCACTACGGGATTTGAATCGACCACTGCACCTCTATGCTAATGTGGTGTGGCAACTCGAACTGATGTACGTACGTACGAAGTTCTACGTTGTTACTGACTGACTGACTGATTCTGTTAGCTAGCAATTAATAGAGTAATTCTGTCTTTTGAATGCACAGAGTACCTTGTTGTGGTCCATGTGCTTATCGTATGTAGTGGTTAGAGACTTTAAGTGACACAACTCAGAATATTTTTATTGTTAAAGATGTGTTCCCTTATATCCTAAGTTTCTTGAGTATTTTAAGTTTTTTTCTGTTCCGTTGATTTATGTGTTTTCTAATCATATCCTCTGTCCCTAATCTTATCTACTACTAGGACTGACACTATTACTAATTGTAATACTCTGAAATCTATTCCGATATGATGCGGCAACGTGAACTAATGCACATGTTTGTTATACTGTTTATTTTTACCAGATCACTCAACTATTCGTCATAGGGGTATGTAGACATTGATTTTTAACGCTGTTTGTCCCTATTCATACTAATCAAATCGCCACAAATTAGTCAATAGTAATCTTTTCCCTTATCTGAGTGTTTATAATTTACCTTTCACTGTGCTTTTTTTCTTTGACTTATTAACTAGTCTCATCAAAACAAGCAAACTGAGGAATTCAAACAACACGTGGTTCAATCCAATCCAATTTCACCATCCAAATCTAAACCGCTAAACATTGGCAATACATGGAAAGAGTTAGGATCATTAAGTATTGATTTAGATTCATTAGCGAAACCGGAAAAATACGGTGCGCGAACACAAGCACCGAGTCTACATCAATTAAAACAAAATCAACAGCGTGTTCAATAATGGATGGTTTTAGATGTGTACCGTTTTCCTTGCTGATTGTTTAAAAAGAAAAATAATAGATATAAATAACTGATAGAAAATCATTTAACCACGTTTTGGAAACGAGATTATTTTTTATCCTAATACTTACGTCTGCGATGACCAATGGTATTGATGTGGATAATGATGATATTTCATAAATGTATTTCAGCTCAATAAATTGCTCTGCTCTTTCCTTATTTCGTTGGTTTTTATTCCACATACATTGTTCTTATTAATTGACTTATCTTGGAATGAAATAGAATCTAGTTCACTTAATTCCGTTATTTATTTATGTGGTTTCATAAATTGTGTTTGTTTTATGTATAATTGTGTGTCTGTATCTATATGTATGAGTGATGATCTTGAATGTACTTGTACGTCATATTTGTCTACTTTTCTGTATGTACAGGGATTTCTTTTTCTAAGAAAATAAATATTTGTCTTTCAAATAGTATTTTCTCATCAGAACTTATTTACACTTGAAAATTCTAATTCCATTTAATGTAATTGATTATTTAAACAGTAATTACATTTTACCCCATTTTATTTTTACCGTTATCATTATTTCTTAATTTTTAGTTCAAGCTTCTGTGATTATGCAACAGTGAATGCTAAACGTTTATTCTTTGTTAATCTATTTTCGAATGTTGCATATGAATACATGTATTCGTGAATATATTTATAGGAAAACGGTTAAAAAATAATTTAGTCATAGGATAAATATTTAAATACAATAATGTGCCTTATTTAATTTACTTGTTTACTTGACTTGTCTTCGACTTATTTTCAACATATCTAACTTACGTTTATATTCAATTATGATTTGATTGATACTTATCTATCATTACTTGTTGTTTTGTTATAAAAACGACATTGTCTATGTTATGCTGTGATTAATTTGTATAATTCGTTTACATACAGCCACACACACATAATGGGTTATCAAAATGTTTATTGTTTTTGCTATATTAGTTTGTTTTAACTGATCCTTTGTAAAAGTAAAAGAAATAAATATTATTTAGTAATTGTTATGTTTAGACCCATTTAGAAATTTGAATATGCGTGATAAATTCATTTAGGTCTTCCGCCTGTAAATTGTGGAAAGGCCTCCATAAATCTGAGCGACCGAACTGATTCGTAAGTTGTTGGATGAGATTTCTCATTTTTACCGTCCATGTAGGCCATCATGGATGATGTCGATCCTTTTGTGTCACTTGTTTTGTGATTTTGCTGGTGTTGCTGTCATTTCAATCCCCAATAATTGTGTTATATACAAAGCACTTAATGTAGATACTTTTTATGAAATAAAAAACAATTATCATAGAAAGGATCGTATGAAATGAAAATACTATTTGAAATTTAATTAGTATATTTCATTTGCCCACTACATAAACAGAAATATTCGGATATAACACATTTTATTCGTATGATGATATAGTCGAATAAACTCAGCTGATTTAGCTTATGTAGGTGAAATTAGTGTAATGTGTTTGAATATGCATGGAAACGGCATTTACGGTATTACATGAAAGACCAAAGCTTAACTGCGAATTTCCTTGTTGGAAATGCTGACAAATTCATGGAAAAGGGTTCTCCATATGGAGTTTTTATTGCTAATTGTAACCTTCCGTGGATGGGTCTCTTGTAGGATTGAGATATTTATTTTGACTGATCACTGAATAGTAGCCAATCTCATATCTCTCTAGTCCTTAGGGCTGGTTTAATCCTATCCCTCAAGATTACGAATACACTATGCTGACGAAAGTCATGCATGACGAAACCATGAGGGATAGTAGGCCTAAGTGAAGTGAATGGTAAGCATTTATGCGATTGTATTGATTTACGACGTTTGCATTTTATGATCTCGATTTGTATCTACTTTTTGTGACTTAGTTTCATACAAGAGTTTATTCGTACGGGTATACGGGACAACAGGTTTATTAAATAGATTTAAAGTAAAATAATAACTACGAACAACTGGTGTTTTACCTTTCAGTGTATGTACATGCAATAAAAATTACACTGTCATGATTTAACAGATCTTTATTACGTAATTTTTTGTACAGCTTTACAAAGAGCTGCCCCTGAAAGGAAGTGATGTCAACTTTAATAAACTATATTTCTAATATATCCGTATTACTTAAAATTTTCAATACACGATTGTTTTAAAAAAATCTTAATACATCCTGTTACGAATGGCAGCTTCATTTAACTTTCAAACATTTTATCTTATTTACTTTAAAGGGTCTTTGGATTGCGTTGACCTCAAACTCTTGTTAGTTTTGTGACTTTTTCACATTAAATGATAACTATCAAGGGAATCTGTTCTACCAGCAAATAACCTTCAGCGAATCCACTGTTATACTGAATATGGAAATATATTTTACCTTCAAAATGAGATTTCAATAAATATATAGATATATCAGAAGGGGCTTTACGAAGATTTTAGTAATTTCAATAGTTGAAATCATGAGTCACTTGAAGCTAGAACACCATGGAAAACCTGGAAGCACTAAATGGCCGTTTCGTCCTAGTGTGGAACTCTACAGCAGTGCGCATCCACGATCCCGCCTCACGAGATTCGAATCCAGGACCTATCAGTGTCTCACACAAGCGCTTGACCTTTAGATCACTGAGCTGGCCGGCATCCAACGGTGTTAATGTCTAACTTTAACCAGTTGGATTGGTTGGAATCTCGCGGGGGCGGATTATGGATGCGCACTGCTGAGGAGTCCCATACTAGGACGGAACGGTCATTTAGTGCTTCCAGGTTTTCCATGGTGTTCTAGCTTCTATTGAATTATATATATATATATATATATATATATATATATATATATATATATATATATATATATATATATATTTGTACTTTTGTGGATCTGCATTCACTATTCTAACGTTAGCTGGTATAAAATTTATTTATTTACCTATTTCTATAAAGCTTATGAGTTACCATAGTTACATTTCAAATAACAACAATACTCTATTTTAGCTTAAAAATCATCAGGAAAAGCCAGATCATTAGTCGTTTTTCGCACAGTAAACAAAACAAGACGTGTTTTTTCTTAAAAAACCAAGAGTTATAAATGAATGCAAATCGAAAATTATAGAATCTTTCCATATTATTTTAAACGTTTTAATTAACTGAAAATTTTTTTCCGAATATCTGTTTTACATTCCAACGGATTTAATGAAAATTGAAAAATGGCTCGAAATACAATTTACTTAGATTTAATTTATTCAGTGAGTTGAGTGAAAGCAGTTTGGGCGCTTGTATGAACAGTTTATTGAACGGTAGTCGTAAGCGCATTCCAATGTTTAAGTTTTCACACAATATAAAATAAAGCTTGCAAGTAGATTGATTAGAAAACAAAATTTCTAGATGAATGCCACAAAAGTTTTCTATTCATTCTCATTTAATTACAATGTAAAGATCCAGAAGTTTAAAGATAGATCCAACTCGAAGTACTTGTAACTTATACGTTAATGACAATCAATATACTATTTGTTATTATATGTAAGCCAATATACTTTAGATTTGATTTCAGACAAAAGCTTGTAAATTTTTTATTTGGTTTCTGTTGTTCAATGTTCTTTATCGTCTCGTATACGTTGACAAGATAGATCTATAATATTGAGGAAACAGTTTCTAAAACTGGGATCATTGGTATTATTTAAGCAGCTCAACGAATTAGTGATAATATCGCAATTTAAGCTTTCAAAAAATTTTTATACCAATACAACTTCGAGCAAAATTTCAAATGTTCTGACGATCACTAATTTACATGCAGATAATAAATTGTACGATATTCCAAATTCCATTTAATGTATGGTCGATAATTCTATAAACATGTTTAATGTAAAATGAATAAAGACGAGCTTATCTAAAAAGGTTCAGAGAGTGGACCAAACAAAGAAAATGTCGTCACATTATTGACAAGAAATCGTTATGTATAATTACAAGTATGATAGAAGTGTTTATTCATATCAATATTTATTTGATATCATGAACTATTCAAGCTTACAGGACTAGTTGTCAACTGATAAATTTAATGTTCACTGAAGTGTCCCAGGATTTGTATATATATTAGTGATAACAATTTAATTTGAAACTGTGAGGTAAACTAGTATCTTGAAAACTGATATTAGAACCAAGAGTACTCTCCATTTTAACAAGGCTGTTTTATTCAAATGAGAAAAGAGGTCATTTGAGAGATTACTGATTAATTCACATAGACTGTAGTAAATATAAATTAAAGTATTTTAGCAGTTTATACTAATCTTTAAATGTATCGTACTTATAATGCATAAAAACACAATTGAGTAATTTCACAGAGCGTAGTTTTAAGAAAAGGAAATATTCGTTTTCATTTTAGACAACACAAATCAATATTCCGACTATAAATTGACTGAGTTAAATCTAAAGTTACAAAAGCTGAATGACAATTTTGATCCCTGGCTGAAGTCAGTCACGAGAACAAGACATAATAATATAACTTGGACGATGGTTTTAATCCAGGACTGACAAAGTATTATGTTATTGAATAAGCCATGGTTATCAGTCTGTAATTAATCGTATGTAACTTCACATTGATAATTAGGATTTCATCACAGAACTACAAAATTTGAACATCTGTGAGATAGTACAAGGATTAAACATCTACTTTTGATCCGTTCCAGTTTATAATTGATCTCCCATTGATATCACTATACTGAGAAATATAGTCAAATATAGTTAATATCTAACTAAAAGTGTGAATAAGAAGTCGCTTGTTTTTTATTTCAAGAAAGTATTTTGACCTATTTTCAGCTATAAAATTTTTCATAATAGTATGAGTTTAGTGCTAATATATATAATGTACATTATCAACTATTCATATTTGGTTTTACAAAGTCAATACTGAATTGAATATTATTGATTTGATTTGGTTAATTGATTGGTTGATCTAACTTTATACAACTCATCAAAGGTATGTACAAAATGAAAGAAATAATGGAAGTGTTTACTTACTGTGCTCAGGTGCTTAGATCGTGTAAACAGTGTGTGGCTACGTATATATATATTTATCGGTAGTAGAAACAATGCAATGATTAGATGACAAACGTTTAAGAGACAATTGAGTAATTAAAACTTCAATCTGTTCAAATCAAATTTTGTTAAATAGACATATATTTTACTATAGATTATAGAAACTCTACCTGTTTGTACCATTACTGTTGATTGGTATTTTAGTTTTGAAAGGTAGTAGTATATGATCAATCATACTAATTAGATTAACTTTACCTAAAAGTGCAATACTTTGATAGAAATGTGTTTTTCTCTTGAACGTTGAATTCAGCCGATAATTTTATTGGATTTAATATTATTCAGTTTAGAAGTATAGGTTTATATACTCAGCTATGATATATACACTTTTATTTGGGTTATCGGGTTTACTTGTCAAGCGTAGGTGAGTTAGAGTTTGAGCGTGATACCTACTGGTGATAAAAGATGCAATGCTTTAAAAGGTTGACTATGAATGTTGATAAACATCATGTGAATATATATATATCACGATTGAAATTATTGATCAGGAGAATACCAAGTATCTTCTGTAAATAAAATACACACCTTTTACAGATATGTTTATACTGAACCCTCTGAATACCAAAATTTACCATGTATCTTATATGTTAGACTGATTTCAACAGTTTTTGTTGAGATGCTAGTAATGACAAATTTCTAGCAAATCCACTCTCAAATGATACATTTTAGTATAAATATATTTTACCTATGCATAAAGATGTTTTTCTTTCTATATTCACATTTTTTAGTTTATCCATTGTTCTCCACAATTTTTTTTCATATTTCACTGCTTTTGAATTTATCTGTTACTATATCTTCCATTTTTATCCATAGTTTATAAATGGAAAATACATATCTTTTGTTAAAGGGCTTCCATTGTCAGTCAGTTACCAACTGAAGAAAACTTTGATTTTGTGGTCCAGAATAACAATGAAAACGTTTCAGTTACAGCAATCAACCAGCATTTGTCAGAACGACAAATATACTTCATTATTTTCATGTTTAATTAAATTATATCATTTATTTTTTAAAAATACACTGTATGTTTATTCGTTTAAGAAATAACGACATTCGAAATCTTACTCGATCGACTTCTAGTTCGATTATCGGATGATCCTAATCTCATTTTCGTATTATTTCTAATTGTCGTCGATTTCTTTCACTATTAAATGTGAGCGCATTCCATGTGCTTGACAAACCTTTTTTCCTATTGTTTGCACTTCTAGATTCTTATACACTGTTTCTCATACCTCTCTGACACACAAGGTGTATCGAATCTTCTTTTAAATGGTTCCAGGATGCAAAATTCTGAGATGTAGTTAACAGAAAGTATGTTGATTACATTTGAATTGCAAATGCTTTTGAAAAATTAACGCTTTTATGTCATATTAATAAAAAATGGCCAAGCTAGGAATCAATGCATTAGATAGTAGGTTGATGGAGTGGAAAACTTTATATTCCAGAATTTTATTCGTTTTACTATGAATAAACTAAGCGAATGGATTCTGCTGTTACTGAACCATTCAGGATGCTACATTCATACTACATTATGATCTAATGGTGGTCAAAAATGGATATGTAAAAATTTATTTTATTAATCACAAACTAGCTATTTTCTGATATTTCTGGGGCTCAATGATTTGTAAAGTACTCTATACTGGGACGATAACCAATCAGAATTCTAATTCCGATATTCGGTAAGCTTTGAGAAATCGATTTGCCACAAGATCGAAATAATATGTAGTATAGTAATAGTTGATGGATTAAATGAGGGCCTACGATTTGTAGAATATGTGCACATAGTAATCCCGTTATTTGATAATTATATAACAAAAAATATTAATAATAATAACAATAACAATTCGAAAACCATTTCCAACTTTTACAATATATAACGCACCGTGACATAGGGCACTTACGAAATTATCTTATCTGCTGTCGATTCGTGTATTATCGGTGTAGTCGATTCTCAATATTTTATTGGTCAACTCGATTATATAACATGGATTTATGTTTTCAAAAAAGCTGAACAGTTTGAAGTATTACGAAGAGAGATCCAAAGTTTTTTCATCATAGTAATATGCAATTTAATACGCTAACCGCTACTAAATGGTAATTTGCTTTAGTTAAATGGCCTAAAATAAATTTTGTTTGTAATTAAATTAATTAATATCAACTTTTGATAATAGTTATTTTCGGAAATCAATATAAGTTAACACCTTTAATATGTTGGTTCGTTAAGATGAGGGTTTAAATTAAATTTACATTTTAATTCTAAAATTATCCGTAATGTTAACGAAGTTTGGTGTAACCAGAATCTTTGATTATTTTTCTGTATACTTAATTTGTTTGTTTTGTATGTTAGATTTCAATATTATGAAATATTTCATTTTAAGCTCTAACCTTAATCATACTTTTATTTTTTCATTGGGTACGTCAGTTAATGTGAATTATTGATTATAGCTTTATTCAAGAAATAAAAATATGTTCTTGTGATGAAACGTCAGCTAATCCCTGTAAAGTTTGATAGATTGTTTGAAACAACGTGTTATTGTTTAAAACAAATTAGTTGTCGAACTTAAGAAGTTGTATGACAAATACATATTTATTTCAATGAATCGACAAATTTTAAATAAAATTTATACATAGGTTTTAGGTTTGAAATAAATAAATAAGTTTAAGATCGCGTTTCTCTTCGAAGCATAAAGATTTGAAGTTCTATTGAGTATGAGGTTCTTGGCGTATTCAGCTGATAAATTCTGAGCTAGAAATTAACATTGGTCGATTCATTATCTTAATCAAATACTTAACACTTTTTTGATGTTCTCTGGTTTTTAACATTAATTCAGATTTGAGTATTTACTACTTAAACTTCTTAATATAGTGGGTCAGTTACAAATCGTCAAATGACTGCCTAAAAATGACTTTGCTTTCTGAGGGATGAGCTACAAACCTCTGATAAGCTTTATTTCATAAGGATTAGGTAAGTTTATATATACATGAGTGCATATACATGAATTCCTTAAGCCAAATAAAGTTTGTTCTTCACTCTTCTTCTTTTCTCCTGAATAGATGGATTCGTATATAAGAAGAGTACGTATCAGTATCAACGTTTGGACATACCTCTGTACTAAAATATTCATTTTTTAAACAAATCTGTAAATTTCTGTACAAAAATCGAAGCATACGAAACATAAACTCAATACAGAGCTGGCTAGAAATGTATACTTTCTGACCAACGCTCTACATGCTTTAAACCAACATAAGAAATTTAGTGAGGGTTATATAAAACTGAATGAAAGGAAACCAGAAAAACAAGAGAAAACTGGAAAAAGAAAGTTAAATAATAACGAAATGTTTATAGTTTTGTAGAATACAGCTAACTGATATATTAAATTTGAGTGTTTTACTATGTACCTCTTTATACAACTTAAATATTTGTGAACAACTTAAGTTATTATATCATTGCAGAAAAACAGCCGGTGATTTCCAATTAACCGCGTAATACATAACAGTAGTTGTTGCTCCAAGATGCAAAAAACAGAGATTTTGTCACCGTCTATCTATTATGAATCGAAATATTACTTACTGCATATTTATTTGTACCCTGTACTGTAAGTTTTACTTGATGACTTTTATAACAAGCTAGAAATTAATCATACAGGACTGCCTTATCAAGATATTACGATGGTCTAAACTATATTACTCTTGAAGAAGATTGAAATACTCTTTGAAACAAATACATTTTATAGCATTAGTTAAACATTCTGTCATTTATTAAAACAAACTTGAGATATTGTTATTTATAACTGATTAAAAATCACCAATACAGCATTTACTATCTTAAAACCAAAATTTAACGAAAGGCTTTTGAAATCATACAGTAAATTCAGAATTTTAAAAAAAACTTCGTTGTTAATCGATTCATATGATTCCTTTTTTTTTACATTTAAATGATAAAAATTGAATTCAAACTTATATAGAATGAAGCTGTTATTAAGAATTGATTTACATAACATTCATAAATTTATATAATTTAAAATATTGATTTTTATCCTTTTAAAAGAACATGATGAATTGAAATATTTAATCTTCATTAAAAAAAAATCGATATGAGTTCGTTCAATTAATTTTTAATAGAATGGAGTATAATTGTGTAGATTGTTTTTGTTTTTTTAAAAACAATGTGATATTTTCTAAAAGACTAGTATATTGTTGAATGAATAATGAACACATATTTTTGTAATTTATAACTGATTGACTTCTCAATAATTTGTACATGATGTAACGCATCAGTTTTATGATAAAATGAAAATGTATTATTGCTGTACATATAAGATATATTATCATACCTATTTGTGTATTTATTGTATGAGATTATTAATTTTTAAGTGATTGTGTAGTAAACTATAACTAAGCAGTAAATCAAGTCTAACTTTGGTTTATGTTTTGATATTTATAGAATGTTGAGTGTTTTAACATTTATTGTACATAAATAAAAGTATTTTTTTTAACTTTTTTATGTTATGCGAAACAGATTGGGTGTGCAATTCTAATGTTATTTCGGCGACACTATAATGATAAGAGATCTCGGATTTCGGCGAGAAATTCACCCATTTATTTAGCTAAATAGAGTTTTAGGATTATAGCTGATGTCAGTTCGTGAAAAAACCCTAAGTCTAATTCCTAACCCTAACCATCAACTGTAAATCATAATTCTAATTACTTACACTAGTTTGTGACCTTCATTTGATCCTAGTTATTAGATGGACGCTCTCAAGATTACTTTAGCATCGTTCAAAGGTCGTCCATGAATTATAGTCTCACCGTTATTTCTTTTAAAAGGACAATAATAATTTTTTTTGATTTGATGGTTTGATTTAATTCTGGGCTAATATTTAATCTCCGTTGGTGTTATCTGCGCAACACTGAAAAGTGAATAAGTTGTGTTTATAATAGTTAATAGATGAAAATTGAACAGTTTCAGTTTATAAGACACTAATAAATCAATATATTTGAACAAATGCTACAAATTAGGGTAGCAATTCATTTATTTATAATAACAATCAATTTAAACATATTTGTGTAGGTATCAAATAAAACCTTTAACTTATGAATCATATCAAAATAGATTAAAATACCTGATTTACCTTTATGTATGTATTCCGTGTCACTTTTATGGATTTGCGTATATATAAGTAGTCAAAATCAATAAGGAATGCACGTTAACTCATTTTTCAAAAATGAAAATGGTTAAAGTTTTTGTGACCTAGTTTTCTAATTTGAAATACTGTTTTCAGTAAATCAGTAAATTATAGTCAAGATCAAAATAATCATGTACATTTTGTTGTGTTATAGATTTTATTCATAACATGATGGGATAAGTAATTATCATGGATCCACAAATTTCATCGAATTTTAAATAATGATCTGTATAAGTGTGTAGTGGTGAATAGTAGATCGAAAACTTCAGTAAAGATATCTTTGATGGATAATATTACAACCGAATTCAGTATGAAGAAACGTGTAAGTAGATGAAGATTTATTATTTCATTTTTACCAAGAACTAGAATAACACTCTTTCAAATGAGATTACAAATAAATTACAAAATACCTAAACAGTTACTTCGTTTATAATCCACATTTATTCACATTGAATCAGCGATATATTATACTGGAACTCGAAATACGTAGGTAAAGTTTAGATTTGTGAACCGCTTGGACGACAACAGTGATTAGAGATGTCTCAACTCATATGAAACAGTTTATTGTAACTGTAAGAGTCTATATAACGAGAGCTTGATCATCTGAATAAAACAAGCTAAAAATCAATATGCACAAAAGTTTTCTTCTCACACTAATCAAAACTAATGTTACTTCTTAATAGTTTGTTTTCTTCCTCGAAAATGAATTAATATTCTAGTACATTTATTGTAATGTAACATATTTTTTTAATTTTTGCACTAAAATAGTTTAAACTATATTATTTTAACTGACTAAAGAATTGAATATTTTGCAAGACAGCTACAAATCTCTGAAAAATTCCCACTATATTAAAACACAATTATATGAACGAAGAATATTCTTTTTAACAATTTCTCATCAGTTTCTACAATTATCTCATATCCAAATTAATAATCCTTAAAGTTAGTCAGACTTAAGGCGGAGTACATCATTTGGAAATTGTAATGTGTGAATCATGAATTGTTGTTTGTTATATAAAATCAAATCAAATCGTTAA
Source organism: Schistosoma haematobium (assembly GCF_000699445.3). Classification (NCBI taxonomy): domain Eukaryota; kingdom Metazoa; phylum Platyhelminthes; class Trematoda; order Strigeidida; family Schistosomatidae; genus Schistosoma; species Schistosoma haematobium. The sequence continues at coordinate 45,776,135 of NC_067196.1, read as the reverse complement.
TGTTGGGGCTGGCAAATATGAAGTGTTAACTTGAATCAGTTTATAAGCGAAATGAAATTGTGCGATAAATGATCAGAATAAATATGGTCAACATGGGGTGAGAGAGGAAATAATGGAATAAAAATCAGAAATCACGTAATATATAGAATAATATGAATTTGGTCAGATATAGAAAACAGGGGTGGATACCGAATAAATCCCTCAAAAAGGTTATCAAGTGTAATGATAATAATAATGACAGTGATAAAGATGATAATAACAATGGTAAAGATAATATCAGAACGGGTTTTGTGGAGATTGTAGTAAATTCAACAGTTGAGATCAAGAGTCAATTGAAGCTAGACCACCATGGAAAACCTGGGAGCACTGGACGGCCATTTCGTTCTATTGTGGGACTCCTCAGCAGTGCGCATCCACGACCCCGCCTCGCGGGATTCGCACCCAGGACCTATCAGTTTCGCGCCAGGCGCTTAACCAACTAGACCACTGAGCCGGCACCCAATGGTGTTAATGTCTAACTTCAACTAATCCACGAAATTGAGCGACACATCCACCATTGTCTTCAGTGAGTTACTATCTCACAACAGACCTGGTTGAACTCCACTGGTCACTACTTCTCACTAGAACTCCAGGATATACCTCTTGAAGTCAGTCACTAGTGATCATAGGTTGATTAGTATCAGAAGGGGTTTCGTGGAGATTGTAGTAATTCCAACAGTTGAGATCATGAGTCAATTGAAGAATAATAAGTTTCGGGACATAAAATGAACATTGATCAAATTACGTCACCATATTGTAAGATTATTCATTAACTAGTTGGCCAGGGTAAAAGAAGCGGCTGGACATATTTCTTTTGGATACAAAGCTCTGACATTTTGATCCAAATAGCAATTGCTTCAGCCGTCTGTAGGATTCTCAGTCTGACAGAATTAGGGTAGACTACTGTTAACACGATATATTATTGCGAAAGATTTCTCCATGTCGGGTGTATGTCCCGTGTGAACTAGATGGACTAAAATGGAGCAGTTAAACGTTTTAACTACACATCTGCTTAACCACACTGGGATGTGCTCACGAGCTAACAAATTCCTAGAACATCTGCCGATATAACTTACTCCACAGGAGCAGTTGAATTGATAGATACCGAAACAGGTGGCTAGTTTAGACAATTTATCTTTCGAATTCGGAGTGATTATTGGACGTATGAAAAACATAAGTCGTAGTTTACCTGCATTAAAAGTCCTTTGAATTGATCTGCATAACTTCAGTCTTAGCATTTCACTAGGTGCATCGCCTCTGAATTGTAAGCGTATATACAGAGGCTTTTTATTTACAGTTAGGCATTCTCTATGCTCTCTCTTAATGACAATGTTTTTATTCATTTTCCGTCAGGGTTGTGTATAATCACTTTGTTTTATCTTCAATCGTATTCAGAGAGCATATAGTCTTAATTCTATGATGCATTGTCTTAATAAGGTTTCTTTTGTATTACTGAGGAATAAAACTAAGAAAGTTTGTATATTGGCCTGTCCGGGTAATTTTCCTGTTTATGTTTTATCTTACTTACATGTCTTCTAATCAGAATAAAAGTGTAACTAACTTATTCATCATTTTAAATAACAATATTAATTAAACAAATATGGAATATTAAACTAAATTGAAATTCAATTATTTTCTTCCTCTTTTAATTTTTTTATCAAAAAAGTATTTTTCTATATTTTAAAATGAAAAATTCATTCTTTTTATTCAATACTTTTAATTCTTAAAATAAAACTCATACTATTTTATTCATTAAATTTCTGTCATTTTATTTTTATATTTATGAATTTAATTTTGATGTAGTTTTGTATTCTGATTTGGATGACTTGGTCGTGGAGCTTTTACTGTTCTTTTGAACGACATCATCAAAATTATCCACCTGAGTTACAGATCCTCTCCACCATCTCAAAATCATATGAGTTTAATTCGTTGATCGTTGGAGCTTTTTTTATCCTTCTTCTTCTTCTTCTTCATCATCATCATCTTCTTCCCTGTTTTTTCTTTCTTTTTGAAGTAATTGTCTAGTTAAAACTAGTCATTTGGGTTTTTTTCTTATTATTTAACTGCTAAATTCAAATAATGTTGATAGTAAAAACAATACGAATTAAAACAATATGAGAAGAATAAAATCATCAACTGAATTTTTTTCCTTTACAATCCCTTTTTTTAAACATAGTTTAAAGACTAGGATGAAACGGCCGTCCAGTACTTCCAAGTTTTCCATGGTGGTCTAGCTTCAATTGATTCATGAATTCAACTATTAAACTAATAAAAAAAAATCATCTTGTTTACTAAAAAAAAAGAAAAAAGAAATAGAAAGGATTGAATATTGTTTTAAACAATTGTCAAAATAGACAGTATTGTAAAATAGGGAATAAATGGGTTCATTATTGTTTATTAAAGCATATAATTTCATGACAAAAAAAGCAGATTTTAGAAAAAACAACAAAGAACAATTAAATATATGTATATTTACAAATATATGCCTTCACATATTTATAAAACAGAAAAAGAAGAGTCATGCCTGTTTACTTATTGTTGTGTAAATAAATAAATAAAACAAATAAACAAAGAGCTACTGTGATTCGCATCAACTTTATATAAAAAAAAGACATTCACTATGTAAATGTAGGAGGTAGTAATCGATAATTATACCAAATTTATTCGCAGTAATATCGATTTGAACAGGGCGGTAATTTAAATTTAAGTATATGTCATCCTATTACATTAATGTTTTGTGAGATTAGTTGTTTTTTTTTCTTTCTCTTACACATAAAAAAGGTGATAAAACGAATCGATTATTTTCAAATTTACTTAAAATAGATTTTAAAGAAAAGCTACTAGTCAATTACTGGTGTAAAGTGACAAAAAGTTTAAAAAGGCTTTTGTGTAATTTGGGGGAGTTTGGTTTCATTGTTATTTCACTTAGATGTTGACAAAAATTAATAGGTCTAATTTTAAACGCTTATAGGGTACTGTACTTATTTTACATTCTTATGTCAGATCAAATAAACACAGTAAGATAGTATACAAAATTGCGGATTTAATACATCAAACATTATTGATTCAAATTTAAATCTTCCAATGAAGATTTTAAAGTGTTTAAAAATAACTTTTGAATAAGTCAGTCAATGTGAAATATTATATTCAAAGTTTTCTTACAGGAAAGTGTTACTGTCTAATAGTAATCTAATTCCTTTGAAACCCTGTATCATTTAGCTAAGCTACATCATTATCTTGAATTTAACAAATATTGATTGGTACAAAATATCTATATTACAGTAATTCTTGACATACAACAATTAAACCAAGTTCAACAGGAATTCACTCTAAACTTGGTTCATTCATTGGCAGTATTTGCAATGTATGCTGTTATTGAGTAATAAGAATTGGATATTTTGGTTATAAAGAATTAATTTGATTTCTGGACAACTTTTGTCAGAGTGTGCTTCATGTTGATGTCTACATAAGTGCTCAGAGAATTCAGCAACACCAAAAGTATGTAAATGAAATGAAAATTTTCTCCCTCACTTCAAATATCTCTGAAGTCTTCTTCGTATCTCATATTTTTAAAATTGAATTTGGCAATACAAAACCATAGTTCTGATAAGCATCATCCCTTTGGAACATTTAAATTAACAGAGAGATCTAACTGCAGAATGCTTTTGCTTGAAGTATGAAAGATTTTACTTACACATAAAAACTTAGGTTCGAAATACAAGATTCATCAAAACTAGGAGTAAAAAAACTAATCAGCTCCTAACAGCTATCCTCTAAGGGAAAGTTTTATGAAAATTACATTCCAAAAGTCCTAAATAATTTGAATATAAGCAGTTCATGTTAGTCAAACGATAGTTGTATTTGTATAATGTAAAACTGAAATAATTTGGATATTCAACGATTTCACTGAAGCGGCTAGGACTAGACTACTAAACAAACGTCAGTGTTGTTATAATTTTGCTTTGAATATATTTCATACAGTTGGCTGTAAACAACTGTGAAACTGCCTGTTCAAACTGAGTGAAAGTTCTTTACGGTTATTTAGGTTACTTATAGAGTTCATTTGTCACAAACTGATTCCAGTCACCAGTGACATCGGGTGAACGTTACGCCATATCGTGAATCTATTGAAGTTGGAATAGGGTGCCTACTCAAATAATTACAGTGGTTAAACGTTTGTTGAAAGACATTAAGGTCTCGAGTTCTTTCCATACTAGGCCAAATCAACTGTTCTAATCTTCAGTGGTAACTTTTTGAAGATCAATCTGTAGCGAATTTAACATGCGAATCAAATCAATCTCCACAAAACCGATTTAACTCAACTAGTTTGATTATTGTTCGAAAAGAATTATGAAAGATTTTCATTAAGCCGGATGTGATAGTGGTAGAACTAGTGAATAGAATAATGGAACTACAGTGACCAATTAAAGGTAAGCTGTTTGTTAACGTAGTATCAAGAACAGATGAATAAATATATCACTAATATGGCTGTTAACTGATGAACATGATAGTGATTTCCGTAAATAGATTAATATACATAGGTATTATGGATCGTGATTTTATAAGCGTTTTTTTACATGAATGAGACTATATATTGTATACAAATTTGTGATCACGTTAACGAAATGGCAGAAAAACATTAATGACTGCTAATTACTGCATTATGAATAAAAAAATCGGAATTTAAGCATATGACCAGTCAGAGGGGATTATTATCATGGGATGGTTATATTATGTTAATCTTTTAACTACATTTTTGTAGATTATTCAATTCACGAGAAAATATTTGCTATTTATACATTTCTGGATATTCATTCTCCTGTCTAGGTTGTCTGTCGCTCATTATTATGTAGAGGATCATTCAGATCGGTTGATATGATTATTCTAATTTTGATCTACAATACATCAAGAAAAACCAAAACCCAGTACTGATATTGAAATTAAACGATTAAAGAAGAATAAAATGGGACATATCATGTGTTGAAACGTAGACAAATTAGTCAAAAATTCTCATTTAACAATTAATCATTTCAAGTGTGTGTTTTTTAAGAGCAAGATCGAATATGAGTAATGTTGAGTGAATAGGAAAAACCGTTCCTTGTTTTTAAGTTAGAAAATTGTTTGGTTGGATAGATGAATAAAATGCTAAATTTGATCTAAATGGTTACTTAAATTAGGTGTCTTGTGATCTCCAGCTATGCAAAAACCAGTCTTTTTTTAACTTTACACTGATCAACATTATGCTAAAACGTGAATGAAGTTTAATAAACTATGCATTGATCTGATAGCTAAGTCATAAACGGTTTTGTATTTTGATAAAATTATAAATAAATGATTTAAGAGTAACGTAATCTTGAATAACTCATTAGACAAAACATTGTAAATACATCTAAACTTCAATTTCAGTAACACGCCTATAGTTGTAAAGCGAAAAATGAGTTTTAGGTGTGATGATGTAGTGAAATTTATTTAAGTCAATTCAAACAAACAGCTTTAAGTAAACAAATACACATTTATTTTGATGAACTATTCAAGTAATAGATATCTTTTGAGTACTATCATCTTGGTTACAGATGAAGTGAATTGTTTTTTATTTGTAGGCAGAATGATATTCTGATTTAAATAGAATAAACCAGAATTATTAAACTTTGATTGGTACGAAAGGTCATTCAATAATATTTCTTGGATATGATTAATATTGTCTGATATAACTTAATATATTTGTTCAATATTTTGTTACTACAATCTGTAGTAAATTCGTATTATTTGAGATTTAACTATACATATTGGTTATATATAAAATTATTATAATGGTAGATATAAAAAGCCTTTCATGTGTATATGATACTAGAAATGAATGTTTATCAAGTATTATGTTGAGTCATTTTAAATGTGTTAAGTTTGAAAATCACGTCACAGTAAGGTATGAAGTTGTAAATCAGTCAGCAACGAAAATGAATAAACGCTCATCATTTATGGTAAAATGATTGAAGCTAACTAACAGAGTTCGGCTCAGTGAGTTAAGAATACCCTATTTACCAGAATACACAAAAGCTTTTATTCGAATTCAGTGTGTTTCTGGGGTCTCATTTATGATTCTGTAGCGACCAGAATTTAAATATTTCAATAAGGAGGAAGAAGATATTGCTAAAATCTAAGTGATTGAATTTTAAGTAAATCCAACGTTTTTGCTCGGTAATCTGGTCCAAGCATTCTTCCTCCTTAATGTCATACATTAACTCGGCGCCCGATCATTGTGAAACTATTGGTTCAAATTTAGATGAAATTTTTATATTCAAATATTTCATTTTGAATACAGAAAATGATCTGACCAAACCAAGATAAGTTTGATTCAGTCAAAACACAAGGTTCTTCTCTATAGGGTATGAAGCTTCTAAGAGTCGCTCACACTCAACCATGATATCTTAATGATATAAAAACGCAATTTAATGGATGAATGTCTGTGGTGCTGTCGAGTAGTAACAAATTATATAGAAAAATGCCGAATACCTCAACAATGCTGCTAGTCCACTATACAGTCAAAAGTTTCTATAGTATAAAATGACATACTCAATATCAAAATATGGTTTCTAAATATATTTGTTATGTGCCTGAGAAGTAAAAAGAAATTTCCCAACAAATTAGGGCCAGAATTCTGTTTGCAAGTTTCAGGCCAAGCGATAAAGTTTTCAACAGACAAGTAATGAACAATAATGACCAAAACTCCAAGCCATAACCTCGTGTTTAATAAAATAAAACCTTATTGTCAACAGTCCGTCATCACACAAAAACGAAATGGAATATAAAACGTAAACCTCAACAAAAGAAAATAATAAGTGTTTATCAGAAGAAAACTGAGAAATATGAAAACATTAATACACAAGTCCTGCATAAAAGTCAACAAATACAACAATAGAGGAAATTAAAAAATAGCAATACTACCAATCAGATCACTTTGGAGGGATTTTCAAACAATTCATTCTGTCACTATGACAACTCTAACAACTAGGATGACATCAGAAAAACTTTGGATTTTTTAGTATTGGTATTGATTTGAGTAAGAGCGATATCATGAAAACAATTAATTATTTTTTAAAAGTGAAATTAAATTCAAACAAACGAAGTAACATTTAATTACTATCAATCGTATTGATCGCACAAATCTAATTTTCAGAAAATTTATTGTTTTTTTATAGCAACAGAACAATCTATATAATGATCTGATGAAGTTTGTTAATATACAAACGAACTGATTTTTCCACAGTCACAACAAAAAATAAATATTTCGAAGTTAGAGTAGCAGTTTTTATATCTTAGAGAAGATTAAATTACGAGTAACCTCTGTGGTCGATTAATGGACTAATATTATCTATATATTATTATCATATAACTATTCAGTAATTAGATTATGTATATCCATATTCCTCTTATTATAAGCTTTATTTTGATCTATAGATAATTATTGTATGATTGACTGTTCTTAAATTATACTCACTTTATTAATTACCGTCTCCCATTTTCACAGCCACATTTTGGCTTTATTGTGTAATAAATGTTATTTCCTATTTCATGGTGCGTTGTGGTCTGTTTGGTTGATAAATAAACCCAGTACGTCTGAAATAAATGATTCGCAAAGAGGAGACTGTGATTAGCAATCTGGACTCAACTGGACGGGCGAGGCGAGTAACGGACCAATAGGACGCTAGGCTGATCAGCCCGGTCGAACGTCATTGATTTAGTACAGTGTAAGAGCGAATAAATCGTATTTTGATTGGCGAATAGATTACGTGATAACTAGCGGGCCATAAAGACACAACAGCAGTGAATGCCAGGAAAAATTGGATAGTTGTTTTTAGAGGTTTTGTCATGGTCTCATCAGTGAGCCATCATTATTCCAAACAGCTTAAAACTCAAAACCTTTAGGTAACAAAGACAGTGCTTATTATAATATTAAGTCACTGAGTTAACTCTTCAAAATCTTTATTTCTAACTTTAATGAATTCACCTTGATGAAGAGTCGCTAGTTACGATGAGAACGTAGACGAAAAATTAATGAAAAATTATTTCAGTGGTGATAATTAACACTATAATCAAGCAGAAAGCAAAATAGGACAAATTAATAGAATTGTAATTTAAGGAGAAATTAGAATGCATAACGAATGAAAAGGAATTTTATTGTTTGAAGATGCCATCATCTGGATTAAAAGCCAATATGCCTAAGGTTAATCACTGTTAAACCCAAGTACATATAAACTCCCACTAATCAGACCCATAACGTTGTTAGCTATTACAGATAACTTATCATCATCGCTCACCACATTTAACTTTGAATGATTAGAAGAAGTGATTGATGGGTTCTGTAGTTAAAATTTACAATTCTCAGTGATCAACAATAATACACATTCTCAATCTTTAAGGACCGTGGTCTATGACTTTAAGTAACGACTACGCAACTGTCTCGAAGATTATGAATATTAGGGTAGTGGTTGGAGGTAGTCAACCAGAAACTCTAAACCTAGGTTTCGTGTTATTTGACAACTTGACTTTGTTAATTATAATAAGTGTAAAATTTATTTATCTTGCTATTGAAAATTCTACACTATACACTTAATTACAAGTCAGATAAATAAGATATATATATGATTTATTAATTTGTGTAAATAAAATCTTATAAGTGGAATTCAATACTTATGTAATAAATAGGTGAATGCTAACGGTCTGGATTTGAGTTTAATTTTTTCTTATGAAAATGTTTTTAATAGTTGAAATCATGAGTCAATTGAAGCTAGAACACCATGGAAAACCTGGAAGGAATGGATGGCCGTTTCGTCCCAGTATGAGACTCCTCAGCAGCGTGCATCAACGATCTCGCCCCCTGCGAGATTCGAATGCAGGATCTACCAGTCTTGCGCGCGAGCGCTTAACCATTAGACCACCGAGTTGGCCAGCATCCAACGGCGTTAATGTTTAACTTCAACTAATTCAACTAATGTTTTTGATTAATAATTATTTCCATACTTTGTAGTCTTGTACACTATTTTAAAGATCACGAAATAACAAATTGTATTATGCTTTTAGTGAGTTGGAGAACCCTGTTAAGAATTACTAGAACTTTAACTTCTGAAGGTTGTCTAGAAATTGTTAGTTTCTGAGAGAAAAATTCCTCAATGAAATGTAAGGATATAACTAACTTGTTGGACATGGGTTTTGTCATAATGAACTTTTTGAAGTTAGTACACAAATAGCACTACGCTAGATCAATTTCATTTCATAGTTTACGGATAACAAGACTGATACGAAATTTCAAACCTGTATCATTTGATATTAGTGTTAACATACATGGGTTATAAGTGAAAAGTTCTTTAGTCAAGTCATTATTTTAAAATATTTAGACAAATATTGCATTGTACATGATAAATATTATTAGGCATTGAATTTTGGAATGTTCCAGTAGATTTTACATTTAAACAATATAAGTAAACGGTTGTTTTTAAAATATTTCGCATTCGCTTATAAATTTTAATTTTGTTGTTTATCCAAGAATGCATCTTAATGAACCAGTAACAATAATAGAAGAAACTAGGTAGCTGAAGGAAACAAATAATTTTGAGAACTAATGCGTTATTATAATAGATCATTTAATTCCAGCTACAATGGCTATAATAAGTTATTGAAAGAGTAAAATAAGTAGACATTTTAGTTATAAGATGGAAGACAAGAGATTAGTGAATGAGTTTCAGAAACAGTAAAATATAAATCAAAAGGTTATGTAACTGTATATTCAAATGTGAGACCAAGTTAATTGAAGAATTAAAACAGTTCGTTTCAATATTTGTAGACATGGTTTAAACATTTTGATGCTGACAGCTTCAAATGTAAGTGTTTACATTTTTAGGGTTTAAATAATGTGTACACTAGTTGGTAATTTTAAGTGAACATTATGTTATATTCACTAATTCACCACATAATCTAATTTCAAAGTGACACTAATTACTAAACAAACTAGAAACTCGTGTTATGATTAGATGATATACGAGATAAAAAATATACCGAAAATTTTACATTCTCAAAATAGTCTGTAAACCGTTGACACTTATTAACCTTTCATTTATTGTCTAACAATAGTTACAAGCTTTCTTTTTAACAAAAAAGGCCTTTAAAATGGAAGATGAAAATGGATTAACTAAAAGTGTGATGTGTGACTCAGCTGGATGACTGAAATTAATCTATGAGTAAATTCCCTAGTACAATACAAATTTGCACCCATTCGCGACTAGCTTGATGGTATATTGCGTATTTGGAGGGATACTGAAGATTAACATAAATGAGGGAAACTAGAAAAGAAAATTGAAAGAGAAAAATCAAATGAATGATTCAGTAAGTAGATATAATGAACTTGTATTTAAATAATGAAGGCATTTGATAACCGTTAGCAATAACGTATACCTGAAATTAAGGCAATCAGATAATCGAAAGTAGAAATTTGTAGATTTTAAATACGTTATATAGGCACACTTCACTATCTTTTTTCTGTACTACAGATCTGATTCATAGCAGGTATGGTATTGTAACTGCTGACCTACCTTCGATACTTGAAATCTGCGTTCATTGGAGTTCTCACAAAATAGAATAAAAATAATTGTACAGAGGTAAAGATTTTACTGAACCTTCAGAAATATGTGATGCTAACTAAAAACACGTAACTATATACATCACTTTATATTAATTTAATAACTATTTAGGAGTACCACGTATATCGAGTTAATGCGAAAACGCATGCTGAACATAGTTCTTTATGTTTTTATACAAAGAATATTGACTTTAACCAATGTCATAGTGAATGAAAATTAACACCAGTCACACTTAAAAGGTATAAGGTTAACTATCTTTTTTCTTTGTTTAATAAAAGTTGAATGTTTAGCATATTTAAACATTTCCCCATTCATTTAATGTCAGTACTCGATTTAAGGCTGTAATTTTCTCTTCTTTACAATGATTTAAAGCTATCTATATATGGCTTCTCTAAAGACGCTGCTGTAAAGCATCCCAGCTTTCTGGAGGAAAGTAGTAAATAAAGTGGAATTCAGAGCTTGAAATTAAATCCTTAGTGAAACTGTGCTCTTATATAAAATATTCAATCATTAAATTAGTTGAAAAATGCTAGGTATTGCACAGACGCTAAACATTGAGAAGGAGATGCGTTAACAATTCATGAACATATATCCTGTTTCCTTAAAAATAATAATTCAGCTTCATAGGATTCAATTATTCCAAGAATATTTTCGCTAACTTTAAAAAAACATTTTGCTTTTTGAAAGGGTGAGCACTGTTAGAATTTAATATTTTATGAACAGAGGTTTATTAAATTTTCCCAGTATATTTTGAACTAGTTGTTACGGGCTATTGTCAGGTGTTGTCCTTCCAGTTATGTATCCATAAATTCATGATTCGTTTTTGATAGCGAATCAGTGTTATATTACATAAAAGAATTAGAAATAATGACAAATCATATATGCACTCACTCTAGTCGTTTCATATTCTTGAGTAAGAGATGAGTATTAGCAAAATAATGTACACAAATCTTGTTATAGTGATAATAACGACCCCGTAGATATTTTGGTATATTCTGAATTTATAGAACTAACCATCCAACCAGTCGGTGTCATAGATGTTCTTAAAAAGTTTAGTTATGACATAGTAATAAACACTATGGATACATCAAAATAGTTAGGCATTAACTTCACTGAATCCAAATATTTTCCACCGGGCTGGTTCGTAAAATAAACAGCATTCGATAGACTATGAAATAGTCTTTGATGAGTCGATCGCTTGGAAGAATGTTCATCACTTATTATCTACAATACAGTTAACATTATCTAAAAGGAATATTTAATGACATCCTATTCATAGTACATTCAACGCATTACAAACAGACTGATATTACTAGTATGGGGGTTGTGGAGATTATTACGTTTTTGATTGCGATCATGAACCGATTGATGTTAGACCACCACCTTTGGAAACCTGGAAGCACTAGACGGCCGTTTCGTCCTATTGTGGGACCCCTCAGCAATGCGCATCCACGATCCCGCTCACGGGACTCGAACCCAGGGCCTTCGGTCTCGCGCGCGAACGCTTAACCAGCTGGACCACTGAGCCGGCATCTAATCGTGGACGCGCACTGCTGAAGAGTCCCACAATAGGACGAAACGGCCGTCCAGTGCTTCCAGGTTTCTAAAGGTGGTGGTCTAACATCAATCAGTTCATGATCTCAATCAAAAAAAGATTGATATTAATTTATTCAAGGCCCGTCTATGCAACATTTATGAGTGTATGTGTATTAAAATTTCCAAAATCAACTTGCTGTTTGTTATAATGAACATATAATTAATTTATTAGTTAAACATTTATTGAAGTGAGCTTTTATTGATGATACCTGAAGTTGTTTAAGATGCATTTCATTGATCTACTCTTACAAACACTCTAATATTTCAATGATTCAAAGTAGCTTATCTTTAATACTTATTTGTTGCTTTTTTCTTTCTGTTTAAAATACATAATTAAAACACTAGTTATTTTCAACAATATCAAACTATAGTATATTTTTAATAGCAATTATAGTCAAAATAAGCTTAGTGAGTTTCATATGTAACAATACTGTGAATATAACTGATAAAGATGTAATATATAGATTTTAGAGAAAAAGATAAAACGTAATTTTAACTAATAGTTTACACAGTTCATATTAAAGATCTAATTTTATTTCGTGTGAAATAAGAATACATTGTATTAATTATAAAATAATAGGAGAAATAGAAGAAATTTAAATGGAAAATGTTCTGTTTAATAACTGGGTTCGAATCCAGTTGCGTTAGTATTAGTTAAATGTTTTATAATAAAAATGTAAGATTATTGTTACTATTTTTTTAATAAAAAGTTAGACAACCACAAATATCTATAGTAAAATATGTAATAACTATTTTATAATGAGTCGATAGTTGAAAATTTGGGTACAATCGATAGAAATTAGTTTAGAGAGAATTTTCAGTTGAAATCAATGAAAGTGGTTCTTTTGAATTCAGTTCGATTGCTTCTTTTTACAAATGTAAACAAGAGAATATAAAAACTTGTAATATATGAGGGATTAATTGTAATTCATTACTTTCTGTATAACCATGTATATACTAATACGTTATTTTGGAATGTAGAGAAATAATTTGTTATTCAGTTACTTATAATCATGATCTGGAGGGCTTAACTAATATGTTTTTTCCTTTAAAGGCTTACTCAGTTTCTAGTATATTATGTAAGTAAAAATCATCCTTCAGATTCCTAAATTATTTCTTCAAGTACTTATCAATACTCTGTTGAAACTTTGTTTCTTATCAAAATTTGCATTCCAAATAACTTACTCTGTTTTTGTTAGGATATTCATTTCTTCAAAATTAAAATCATGTTAACAGATTGAAATAACTAAACGTATTGGCATGTATGTAGCCATAGAGAAAGCAATGAAGGATAACAATAATTTATAGTATTTTTCAAATAATATAGTTCGTACTTTGGAATTATTTACTACTATAATTATTTTTCAACTCCGTTTGTAGCTATTCTGTAGTTACTGCCGGTTCCAAGCCCATACAAAGGAGGAGGGCTAAGCATGGGGTCGGTAGCCCCATCCCGTAAAAAAACAAATTAAACCATTTAAATTCTGTCCTGTGAGTTGAAGAAAGAATTACGACGCCTCAAGATGAAAGCCGAGATCCTTCGGAAGTCACGAGACCGATACCTCTCCTAACAACCAGAGCGACAACTTTTTAAAAGAACGTAGAATTGCTGGACAATGTGTAAAACCGGGAGTACTAGAAAAACGGCAACGGTAATGAGGAGATGTAACTTGACAGTACTCGGATTCAGCAGAACCCATTGGATCCAAGCTGGACACCACAGGATAGATACAGGAGAGATACTGCTGTACTCCAGTCACGAAGAGGAAAAGCATCATTCGAAACAAAGAAGGAGTAGATCACAATCAATGTTATCCAATGTTATGCACCCACTAATGATAGCAACGAGGACAATAAAAACCAGTTCTACGAGAGGATACAAGCGATCATAGTGAAGTGCTCAAGAAAGGATCTCATCTTCCATATGAGAGACTTAAACGCCAAAGTTGGAATGGACAACAAAGGATACAGAGATATTATGGGACGACATAGATTGGGAGAGAGAAATGAAAATGGGGAGAGATTTGCAAACCTATGTGCTTTCAGTAAATTGGTAATAGGCGGCACGATATTCTCACACAAAGCCACACAGATTCTCTGGATCACGCTACACAGAACGAAATCGACCATATCTGAATCAATAAAAAGCTAAGAAGGATGACGGAGGACGTGAGAACCAAGAAAGGAGCTGATATAGCATCAGACCATCACTTGCCGGTTGCCAAGATGAAACCAAAACTCAAGAAGCACTGGACAGCGAGGTGGACAACACCACAAAAGTTTAATACGACCTTGCTTCGGGATACTGACAAATTCAACGAATTTAAGATAACTTTCAACAACAGGTTCCAAGCCTTGAAGGATTTACTGAAAGAAGAAACTACTATGGAGAACAACTGTGAAGGTGTCAAAAAAGCATTAAATTCAGCGTTCCAGGAGGTGCTCGGCCGCAAGAAGCATCATCATAAGGAATGGATCTCTGTGGATACCTTAGACAAGATTCAAGAAAGGAAGATCAAAGAGACGGCAATTAATAACAGCCGAACATCAGCAAAGAAAGTCAAGTCACAAGCTAAGTACATAGAATCAAACAAGAAATTGAAGAAGAGTACTAGAGCTGAGAAGCTGGAATACATGGAACAACTAGCAACGACGGTTGAAAAAGCTGGAAGAGAAGAAAATATAGACAGTTATATGACACAACGAAGAAACTAGCAAAGAAATGTAGTAAACCAGAAAGACCAGTCAAGAACAAAGAAGGCGATACAATCACTGAGATTCAAGAACAGAGGAAAAGGTGGGCAGAACACTTTGTGGAACTCTTGAATAGGCTGGCTCCACTGAATCCACCGGACATCGAAGCAGCACACACACACACATGTTCCTATGGCTTTGAATTCATCAATGATCGGAGAAATCAGGACGACCATCAGGCAAAAAAAGAATTAAAAAGCGGCAGGATGAGACAATATGCCAGCTGGAGCACTGAAGTCAGACATTGGAGTAACTGCAAACATGCTTCACTTATTCAAAAAGATTTGGGAGGAAGAACAAGTGTCGATGGACTGGAAAGAAGGACACCTCACCAAGATGTCAAAGAAACGAGATCTGAGCAACTGTGAGAACTACAGAGACATCACACTACTGTCAGTACCAGGAAAGGTTTCTAACAGGGTGTTGCTGAACCAAATGAAAGACTCAGTAGACACCCAACTTCGAGATCGACAGGCTGGATTCCGTACGGATCAGTCGTGCAGAAACCGAATCGCAACACTACTGATCATCGTTGAACAATCAATCGAATGGAATCCGTCACTTTACGTCAACTTCATTGATTATAAGAAGGCGTTTGACAGGGTGGACAGGAGAACATAATGGAAACGTTTTCGACACTATGGAGTTCATGAGAAGATTGTCAACATGATCCGGAATTCATACGACGGACTATAGTGCAAATTAGTCCATGGAAGACAGCTGACAGATACATTCCAAGTGAAGACCAGAGTCAGACAAGACTGCTTACTCCCTCCCTTTCTGTTTCTTCTGGTGGTTGACTGGATTATGAAGACCTTGTCGTCTGAGAGGGAACACGGAATACAATGGACAGATCGGAATCAATTAGAAGATTTGGATTTCGCAGATAATCTGGCCCTTCTATTCCATACACAATAACAAAAGCGGATAGAGACAAGCAGTGTGGCAGCAGTTTCTGCATCAGTGTACACAAAGGAAAAAGCAAGATTATTCATTTGATATTGTTTGTTTGAATCTTTCTATTGATGTTTAGGACTGCAATGGATCAGTCTCTTATTGGCATATGTGCTTTCTGTGTGGTTTTCCTCGATATTACCTGAAGTCATAAGCCTTATAAGCGATGATAGATGGTGACTAGCAGTGGAATCCAGGACACGCGTTTCTTCCCACTTGTGGCACATCAGCTGGATGGATCTGCATCTCAGAGTTGACTTCGCACCATGACTCGGACCCAGTACTGTTCGCTTTAAATAACCATCACATTATCCATTTCGCCACTGAATTCCACTGCTAATCACCATTCACTTTTGCTTACGTCTAGATTGTGTCTAAAAGAACAACTCTATCCAATGATTATTAAAAGATATAAAAACTTCATAATCCAGTAATATTTGTTTTTTTTAAGTGTTATAAAAATATTTTAATAAACATATTCGTGTGTAAACTTTACTAACAAATACTATTCAATAACATCCAAAACAATATCTCACACAATAATTGAATTCATTTGTACGTTCTTTTACGTTACTTTTATATAACACTGATAATAAAGAATGTATACGAACTGCATACTGAAATATTTTTATCCTTTTGATTTATATCTTTGTAACAAACAAATAATGAATATTTCATTCTTTTAATAAATGTAATTTGATTTTTATACTTTTTAAAAACAAAATAAATGAATCATTCTAATTTTCATTTTTAAAAAACTAAAAAAATATAATCGATTATTTTTATGTAAATAAGAAAGAAAAACGTTTTAAATTTTGAAAATATGTACAAAATTAAATTATTCATTTATAAGTAAATTTCAGTATTCATTGTTGAATAACACTTTTGAATAATGAATTGAACTTGACTGGTTTATAAACTGACTATATTGTTATGTGTAATTGAAATATGTTGTTTAACGTTTAGATAATCGAATTAGAGATTTATTGTTGAACATTTCTACTTATGAATTCATATACTACTGACGAGTTTCTTAATATTTTATTATTTCAAAATTATTTAATTGTTTGTAAATGTAAATTTGTTTTCTATATTTTGTAGTAAAACCTAAATAAAAACCATTTATAGAAAGTGTCATTAAATCAGAAAGCTTATTATTTTTTAATCTAAATGAATATTAACATAACTAATGTTGATAAATTGCGTTTTACTTTTGGCAAGCTTTAGAAACTGTAAACCTACTCGACAATTTATTACGGTATATAACAATTCTAAGAGATTGTTAACCATTGAAATGAAAAGTGGACAAAAGTTATTATTAAAATTTGTGATGCTATTTTTTTAATATTTGATTACGTAAGAAGACTTTTTTACAACTGAAGTCTTTAATTTTATTTAATCTTAATGTAAATCCTAGAAACTATTGTTTAGTATTACTGTGCGATACATAATGATCTAAATACTGCTGATGCATCTTTTACCAGGCATTATAAAACCAAGTATCAATGAGAGGAATTTATGGAATGATATATTTCATATGAATTATAAACAGTAATCAGACAAACAGAATAGAAAGTCATCCAAAGTTGGAAGAAAGCCAGTAATCAGACAATTCATTTATAAACAAACGAAAATACATTCTTTGTTAATAAAATTGGATTTTCAAGAGTATATGAAAGATAGCTAATACACCTTGAAACTATGCTAATTCCGTTAACTTATGTAATACTACACAGATAAATAAAATTCAGAATAATTAAACTGTGTTGGTCTCTCCACTCGTGAGGATCAAGGAAACGTGTCTTGTAGATTTTCAATAATCCCGATTTCCTTATATATTTTTCAACCTACTCCAAATGAGTTAATAAGTTTATACTGACTTGTTTATGGTATATCTACTCTAAAACAACTTGATAATTGTTGATTAAATCAATTTCATTCAATTTGTAATGATAGATCCATGATACCGTGTACAATTTATTTAACAAAAACACATATTACAGTACTAATCAGAAGTTGTAGGGATTACAGTTATTTTACTTTTTAGACTGAACAATACAATAATTGTATAGCTCTTTTGAATACTGATTATGTCATATCACAATGATGTTTGATCGTTTGCAGGTTTACTTTTAGTCTATAAGTACGAATTGAAGAAAAGAGAATGCACTTATGGCCAAACATATAAATGATGTTAAGATTAACAAAAGTACATTCGCAGTTATAAGAACTTTTAATAAAATTTATAGCTTAAAATTTTTCGACAAGAATATCAAAGCTTCTATGTGTTTCGTGAAAGTGTATAATTAAAGTTGAGCAAAAATCCTTAGACACTGGTTACTAGATTTACAACTAAATTTCCACTTATAGTGAATTCAAATTAGCCTACAATAAATTATATCCAAGTTATCAATTCTCACTGAAATGAAAAACTGAATTTTATCATTTTTAATACATTTTGTAGATAATGCGAAAGTTTAGTGTCAGCTTCAGTCATGTTAACAAAACTTAAATTTCTTGTCAGTATTGTGATTTTAATAGCCTGCAACTGTAATACATGAAAAGTTACGTTAATGGACGTTATTAACTAACCATTTTAAAACTTTTTACGTTCTATATTTTATATAGTCATTCTAAATAAATTAAACCTTTAAAAAGGTGTCTTCAAAACGGGTTGATTTTAATGGTTAATTGTCAGGTGTCCTGATAAATCAAGCCTTTTTTAATCACTCACATAATGCGTAACCAAATTAAATTAGTAATTAAATAATCGATGATCACTATTAACGTATATGTACTGAAGGTATGTAAAAAGACTGAATGTCTTCAATACTCCGTAAGAAAGTGTAATCTATATCTAATTAATGTGTTTATATTTTTGACCTTATAAGGTAACTCATTCAAAAATACGCAAATTTTTTGATCACACAAAAGTTTATGATATCATTAATTAAAAGTAAAATTTAATAAATTTTCGGCGAGACTATAATTTATGAACGAACCAATCAGATTTAGGATAACAGACCTTGGATTTTAGATCAAAATTCACTCACACATTTGGTCAAATAGATTCTTGGCATTTTAGTTGATGTCAGTTCGTGATGAAAAACTGTAAATCTAATTCGTAACCCTAACCATCAACTGTGTATCATAATCTTTATTCTTCAAACTGCTTTATAACCTTCATTTAGCCCTAGTAAGTAGATAGACACTCTCAAGGTCACTTTGGCGTCGCTCAAAGTCGTTCATAAATTATAGTCTCACCAAATTTTCTTTTAATAACTTATGTTCACTGATAGCACTCTTATTTAATGCGAACTTCAGTAATTTAGTATTGTCTGTTCAGTTTAGGGAATACAAAATAATTAAATGAACTTCTAAAAAGCCATTTTGGTTGAATAAATTAAATTTGAAAATTAGTGTAAAAATGTGCCTAGTTTTTAATCAAGGACGTATAATGAAAAGGATACAGTGTTTCATAAAAAAGCATATCAATCGAAAACGTTATTCAATATCAAATACACGTAAATAGTATTTGATCATTTAGCGAAAAACCATAAAATTCGAGCCAAGTATTTTATCTTATTTTTGGATCACGTAATAGTTTTACAGAGTAATTACCTTCAAACTGGTCGTCCTTAAAAAACTCAGCATTTATATTTTTTTATTTTAAAACTGAGGCTGCTGATACCTACTGAACAGATATACCCAATTTCTGTGCACACATTAATTAGATAATTAACCATATTTCTAATCAACTAAGTATTACGTTCGTAATACAAACAGCATGTGACGGGGTATCTCACAGACGATTTTTTGTAAGATACCACAACCAATTCATGTTTATATGACTTTGGCTAGTTGTTGGACAAGCATCTCTCTATGATAGTCTTCATGCTTTTATGATAAATGATGATAATTAACTGTAATGTATTTTTATCAAAGTAGAATGTATGCCCAGTTGATAAATTCTGATTACTGTCTCAACTAATGCAAAATTATGCGGCAGTTCATAATTTTTTCGATTTTTAGTAAATATGGAATTAATATCTAATAGTTACAAAAAGTCTTTATAAATTAGACAAACGTTAATAAACCTATTAAATGAAATCAAAAACTACATATTTTATTAATTATGTATTAGTAAAACGAATCACATTTATTAAATGCTACTGTACCAAGTTCATACACTAACCTAGACTAGCGGCGAAGTGATATGATATATTATCGCTGAAAGCAATGCAGGTGGACCACCATGTATATGAATTCAGGTGAGATAAAGTCAAAATAATTAATAAGAGAAACCTCAAGAATGTTAGAGAATCTCAAAAATCATAGGATTCAGATCAATCAGTAGCCAATAGATACAATGACACAAATCAAGTTATCAATCCTTAGGGATGAAGTTGATCAGTCACTGTTAGAGATCATTCGAACAAGATAGTCATCAAGCATGCAAAGATAGTTTGGGAATGTAAAACCTGGTAAGGTAGGCAGTCAAAATACGTTGTTAGGGCAACTGGAATTACTAAAAATTTCACTTCTTGATATAGTGCGTACAAGTTGAACACTCGAAAGCTAGAAGTGGTAAATGAGAAGATAGAAAACAGGTAAAAGGAATGTTATTCCAAACAATGTCAATTACGGTAAAAAACTTTTTTTATTTATAGTTTTCTAGCACAAATGAAATCACCATTAGTCATCCAATTCGCATACAGGGGGTTCTTGACATTTGTTTAATAGGGAAGCTACACGTGGTGATTCTGGAATATTCTTCCAAATTATGATTGGATGAAATATCTAAAATTCAGTTAGCAATCAATTATGGGTTGTGTTGGACTAAGTCCCAAATCAGGTCCACTGGACTTTGATGCGAATGAAATTAATTTCAGATCATGATGAAAATCGTAATCCATATCTCCAAATCAGCAAAAATCAATCAATATTAAACCAACTTCAAAAAGAAATAATGAGTTTATTGATTTGAAAACTGATTTCATATATGAGAACATGGTCGATCACATTTTATTAGTTTCACTAAGTTCATTTCGAACTTTGTTAACGCCTTATTGTTAAGTAAAACACTTTTGTGTTTTGTCAGTAATTACAAAATATATATTTAAATACCACAGATTTTATGTGTTTGTATTTGCTTAAGAAAGCACAAGTATATAATCAATCGTAATCTAATAATAATATTAATAACTTAACATAAAATAATAATAATAATAATGGCATTATTTGATATAACATATTTAGTACAATATGGAATTCTTATACCTTTCAAGCTTAATATGACACAATGAAAATCTGTTAATGCAGTTTTACCAATATACTTTTCTTACTG
Source organism: Schistosoma haematobium (assembly GCF_000699445.3). NCBI lineage: Eukaryota > Metazoa > Platyhelminthes > Trematoda > Strigeidida > Schistosomatidae > Schistosoma > Schistosoma haematobium. The sequence continues at coordinate 45,754,814 of NC_067196.1, read as the reverse complement.
AGTAATTGAAGAGTACAATTGTAGTGAACGAGAACATAATTAGGGGCAACCAAATATACTGGAATACAAAATTACAGAACGACTTAGTAAAATCTGTGGACTATACAGTAAATACTTCATTTGCAAAACGTCAATCAATCATCTCAGACTTCATTGTTCTTTTGTTTCCCCATCAATCATTCTTTGTTCTGGTTCTCTTTTCTTCGATCTTCTTAACTACTCATTTCAATTTCGATTGATGATACATACTACTTATATCTGTCGACACCAGTAGCATACACTACACAATTTAGAAATGTTTGAGTATCTATATTATTTAATAATTGATAAGATAATATACATAATAGTTAGCTTTACTAATCTAAAAAAGTTTTTAGTTCTTTATATAATACCGGAATAATGCATAATTTATGGTTCTACAGTGAAAATAAATGCTTAATCATTATTTTTTTATATTAGTATTCAAAAAGGTTTCTGTTGTGTACCTTTTAAGAAATTCCGTCTTATGAAATGGTGAAAATAAATTGATTAACGTAATCTAGTAAATCTGAGAAAATTTACGTCATTAATCTATGATATTGTAGTGACCTACTTTTATCAAGAGAAAGTGGTCGGTGTCATAGAAACAATTATTATAATAACCAATTTTACTAGGGATTGTTTAACCGTACTTGTTTGTTTAACTGTACGAAAACACATACTTTCGTTCACTGATTGTGACCTTGCACGAATTCGGTTACGCTCAGTAACCACACTTGTAACCTAGCGCGAGCTCGGTATTCTTTTGATACCACGAGATCGCCAACAAATACATCTCGACTACAGCCAACAACTGCTTTCTGATATTTGGCCTACGCGGATCTTATCGGTTAACTGGCACGTGGTCTTCCTGTAGTTGTGATCATAGTCAACCGCGACTCGACGCCACACTACAATATATTAGTAAATAAGAACATCTCAAAGTTTATTGGGTTAGCAAATGTCTTCATCAAGATGAAGTTGTAGTATAAAGTATTGAATTTGTATAGTTATAGAAACTTGTTAAGTGTTTATTATGGAGTATATTCTATTCATCTTTGAGTGTAGAATATGAAAGTAACTTTAGAATCGAAACTGACATAAACTTTTGGTCATTCACTAAAAATGGTTGCATTCAGTTTACATTTTATAGAATACGTTTCATTTTGAAAAAATGATTATTTGCGAAACTCATGATTTATGAAGGGAAAAATCTATTTTACACTTTGTGTGAGACTACTTTGGGCTTGGTAATAACGTGAATAGTAATTTCGTAAAACAAAGCATTTGGCAGCGGCAAGAGCACCACCAACTCGTCATATAACGTAAGGTATGATGTCGTAATTTGTCCACCATCGTGGTGGAGCGAGCGAGTACATGTTGATATCCAAACGTTGATGAGCTATGCTTGCGAAGGCTGAAACCGGAGGTTACTCGGGTGGAGGACCATTGCAATTCTGGTGTGTAAATCGATCATGTAAGGTGAGTACAGGAGGAGAAGTCCAACCAGATCATCCAGTATCCGGTTCCCTCAGAAGATATTCGTAATGTAGGTGGCGTTCTGGCAAATAAACAATCTTATACGGCAAAGCAAATGATCAGAGGTTTGAGGAAAAATCATCCTCAACAAGTTCTCAAACTTCGAATGGTTTTTTCTTTTGTTTTAAGAGACATTCTCTCTCGTAATGTCTAACCCAACTTTGATCCCTTCGATTTGGTAATTCATGACTCTTTCTTATCCGCAGAAGATACCTTTTCAGGCGTTATTTATAGATTATTTATCCATTAAATCTATAATACAGTTCCAAATTCACAGACAATCAAAAGTGCAGTATTCCAAGCAGTGGGATTAAATTTCTTATTTTTAAAATGACGAATTGTGGAAAACATTTACATCACCTGGCCGTCGATTTAGAACTGAATAAGGATCAGTCTTAGTTTTCGTACATGCATCGTTAGTCAACTGCCTAAATTTTGCCATTCTGTCACATATGTGTCGAATTGGATGAATTGTGGCTAACAGTGGAATCAAAAAATCGTGGTATCTCTTATATGAAACTCCTCAGCTGAATGAGTCTGAATTCCAAACTGATAAAAATTCACTCCTGAATATTGATAGCAGAATAATTTAAACTGTTCCTAATAATGATGTTGAACGTGAATAATAGTTTTACTGCTGATAAGTTTTATTCCAAAAGAACAGAAAAGTGTTTCCACCGAATTGTACTTCTCGACCTTCTTTTGATAGGTATTTCAATTCTGATACATTATACTCATGTCGACAGACATAAGCAACATAACTAAAACTAGTTTGTTATATAAGATTCGCAACATTTCTGTTACTACAAAAAATCTTACACTGAAAGTATTGTTTTAGATGATACCATTAATAAGTAATTTGGAATTAATTTTTATCGAATAAAAAGTGTGGGTCCAAGTTGTAACTAAGGAAGTATTTATGTTTCTGCTTGATAATAACGGATGTTTAAAATAAGAATTCTTATCATTATGTTAAAGAAAACAACGTTTATAATACCAATTAGTGATCTTCGTATCAATAAATTATATGACTCATCAGTGCTAAATGTTACTATTACCTCATAAATATACTCTGTATTTAAGTATCTACGTATAACAGATATAAAGTGTAAATAACCATTTTATTCTTAAATATAAATTACTCATTTAATGAGTAAATCAATGTTAAGATGAAACGTATCAGTAAACAACCGAACTGATGTTAAATCCAAATAAACTTCATGGTTGATTCTTATGTACTTTGAACAGACCAGTACGGTTATATTGTTGTAAATATCAGTAAGTATTGAAATGAATAGAATGATTTTACGTATTGATAGCTATTATTTATTTGATCATCTTCTTGTTTCAATAAACGTTAATATTTTCTTAAACAATACCCTGAAGCTGATCATACACATCTTGATAGGCGTGTAAGTAAAGAAGTTACAATTACATTTGTGTTATGGATGTGTAGGATTCTCTTTTTACTCTTTCTCTCGGCTTGATATAAGTTAATGAAAATAATATTCAGTCATAATTAAATGTTATAGTTCTATTTCAACAATTCAATAAACGATGTAAAGTATTCAATGTTGTCACCAGTTTTTAAAGTTTTTCATAAAGTTAATAAATTAATTATCATTATTACCTTTCAAAATGAAACATCTTTATTCTTTTGAAAAATGCTACTACTCAGTTGTAACAAATTAATCTATAAAATAAATTTTTGCAATCATTGTTGTATTAAAGTTATACCACTTGTAAATATATCATATAATTTATAGCTTGATACTGGATTGATCTCATTAAAGTAGATTAACATTACCACCACACAAAGGTCAAATATATCACTTAAGATAAATCACACTTCTTTTTGAAATAAAAAGTGAATAATTATAGTTAACCGGAAGATGTTTGGTTGGGTTAATTGCTTTTATATACAAATTTTCAAATAATATGACTGAATTTTCCGTTGTACACAAAATTATGTAACTGAATAAGGTACAACGATTTGAAATTTATTTGAAAATGCAGTAATGAATGTAAAAACTATTGGTTGATACAAGATTTTCAAAAAAATATTCATTGTTATTCTATGAAGACATGGAATGAAAATCTCTACGTAATAATATTTTCATTGAAGCTGATATTTCTCAATCAAGTGGCAATCAAAATAACTCAATCGGATGTCTATAGATAGAAAGATCGCTAATATACTGAACAAATCAATAAATAGGAAGGTGAATTCATATATATATATATATATATATATATATATATATATATATATATATATAACAATGTGGTGTTTGAATGAACTAATGATACCTTTGTACTTGTTGAATGCTTGATTTCGAATTCTAAATACAGTACATTCGTTTGTGGTTATCTAGTACTTCTTGATCCGACTACGTTATTTCTAGGATTCTTATTTCATACTATAGTTCGAATACTCCTAATCATCATATTGGCGTCGCGATGGAGCCTGTGATGGAATTTCTGGATATACATTCAGATTCTGATGCTTTTGAGGATTTGAAAGTTTCGAAATCTGGGCTATGACCAAGGAAGATGATGAGGATGTTAATATTAGAGCACATTTCCTCACATTCATCGGAAACGAAGCATATAGCTTAATAAAAACTCTGGTTTCACCGGAAAAGCCCATTTCTCTCAAGGATCTACTGCTAGACTATGTTAAGTCCTTATTTCAAATATCGATCAGATTAAACAACTTCAGCGGGTGATAAATAATGTGTCTGTACGTCTTTCTAACTTTGGTTTGTAATATCTGTAATTGTAAGATCATTTTGGAATTTTTTGTATGAAAATAACTCCACACACTGGATTCCTTCAGATGTTCAATTGTTGGTTTTTTAATTCAATTTGAGATGACATTAATTGTATTTTATTGTAGCATTTGTTTTCCTTATGGTTTTGGATTTGTTACGACCCACTTTTAATCAAGATAAAGTTATCTTAAACCAGGTGCAGAGACGTACAATAAACTAATTGAAAAGACTGAGAAAACGTTAGCGAAGATAGATTACGATACTTGGGAAACTTATCGACACTCTATAGAAGAATAAGAGTTGACCTAATAGAGCCGCACAACTTATCTAGTATACCATGTTACCTCAGCAAAATTATTCGGTTAGAAACTCATTACCACACTCCGTAAGGCAACCTATAAAAAATTGACGAACGTCCTAACTATTTTTACTATGACGCTTAGTACAGTTTTTTAATTATCAATCAGATAAGGTTACTAAATTCTTCAAGAGGATAACTGACATCATGTACTCAACCATGGATTATTATCTGCTATTTTGGATGGCTGTGCCTAACTCATATCTCGTAACCTATTTAATATTATCGTGAACTTATTCTCATCTCATGTTTTATCGTTTCCGTCTACGTTTATTGCTACACTTGTATCGGTGAACAAATCCCCGAAATGAATATCTCTGTAAGTCTTCGACATTGAAGCTGAATTAATTAGTTCCATTGCACACAGATAGCTGAAGACTCTCAGTCACGCATCCGCACCAAATCACGAATAAATACGCCATTCTACTTATCACCTGAAACAACAAGCCAGATTAGATCGGATGCTACAAAACATATTGATAGCCTTCCAAATATATCTTATAAGCGCTTCATTTCTGGCTTCCGATCTAACTGGGTTTGCATCCTTCGATTATGTAAGTGAGACGTGAAAATATGTTGTCCAACTCCGAACACTTATGGAATATTTACAAATTTGTTTACTCACTCCAGATTTGTTCCTAAGTTATTGATTCAATTACTTGTTTAGACGGCCGACCATTAGCGCTTTTATATTTGAATTGCTTCTGCAATCACCACAATTAACCAACGTCTTGTCTGGTGGTGTTCGTACAGACATGGAAATAATAATACAAAGACATAACAAATTGTTAGTGTTTGAATAACACTTACTGTTTAATAGGTTATTTGAAGGCTTGAAAAGCTGAACGTAAACAAAGTCGTAGTAGAAGTGATAAAAGGTTGGAAAAAGCCATCGCGGGAAATGTTATTAGGAACAACACTGCTAGGTTATTTTATATAACCTCTTGGTCTTAATAATAATTTTCATTCTAAAAACAATAATCACAGAATCCATGTCAGAATGATTTAGATTATAATATTAAATATAGGGGACATATAAATGAGATCAGATTTTTTGTGATGTTTCAGTTCGAAAGTTGTTTAGTTAGCACATTTTTAACATGCATCATCGCAACCGAAGACATCTCCCGCGAACTTATATTCTTTTTAAGTGGACATCCTGTTAATGCATGAACAGCGTATTTAAGGTAGTTTCTTGCGCCACAACCTATTGATTATAACCAACTACAAGTAAAGAAAATAAAGCGGAAACATAGAGCATGGAACAAAAACGGCAGTAATTATTAAGATAGGTTAGTAAGGTTTACCATGATACATATGTCGGATTGTCTATAATATACTATTCGTGTCAGATATTGTAATCATTTGTGTCGAGTAATTTGAGAACTCCTAGAGTGAGACAGGCCTTGCGCAACAAACAAGCTAGCTCCAAATTCACACCTCGTGGACAGCACCAAACGTGGATTACCCTTTCGTAGTATCAAGGCATTATAGTTGCTTTGAAGACCGCATAACTCAAAGGACATTATTACAGAAATATATTAGTCAGAGTAAGTACAATGAAGATATTGCGACCACCACCACGGGACATGCGATCAAATGAAGTGCGTTAGCTGTCCTTGGACTCGAAGATGACCGGTGAACTGTTCAACATTCAGTGGCTTGACTACCGAATAATTTGACTAGGGTACACTGAAACTTCACTGTTCTACCTCGTTATTCAAATTAGTGATAGTTGCTCAAGATGGTCTAAGGGTAAAGTAACCGTGGCCGGTAGGCTTACCTGGTGGATTAAGCAATAAAAATGACTAAATATTAAGGGTACCTATAGTCTCACTTGTAGAATGAGATACGTTTACAGGTGTAGAAACATTTAATGCATTCACTGAAGTAATGTAAGAATCAGTGCACTGAATTAAGAGTAGTGGTGACTCTGTGGAATTATGGTCTACTTCGTCATTACTACTGTTCTGATAATAGGCCCAATCCTAAGGCTGTAGAATTGTCATGATGTAACTGCCTAATCTACATGATCTTATGTGGAAGTCACATCATTGTCTACACTGACTCATTGAATCATAACAATCACCAATACATGATAGAGAACATATTTGGGCTGGAAGTAGAAAAACATATTTAATATGGATAAACGTGATGCTACATAAGGTATAAACTTCACAAGAATAAACACACCAGCAAGGCAGAGCAATGCCATTCGATGAATTTGAATCCATTGGATTTGTCATTTTTCCCGCCTTTCTCCGCGTAATATGCTGAATATCTATTTTAACAGTTGTCTTGTATTGAGCCTTGAGGATCATGTGGTTAGGGCTTAATATCAAAACGATTCTATCTCACAGACAAGACGTGGCAAGTTATTCCAGTCTGGAACATTTACTGGTAGAGCAATCCATATAGAGGAATGGTTTAGAATTTAAGTGTTACAGTAATAACAAATAATTACAGACGTCGTGATTAGAAAATTCTGCCTATTTAATTCCGTCTCTTGATGTGAAGAATAGTTTATTAAGTATTTTGAAGAAAAAGGTTAAATTTCGTTTGAGTATCATCTTCCATAAGCGTCCAGATAAAGTTTACAACATTTGAACTGGTAATTTAAGATAAAACTAGTTTAAAGAATGCGATGTGTATATGATCTCTGAGTATACTCGAACCTTAACTTATCGTTTATGCTTGTACCACTAAAAAACACACGTGCAGTAATCTAGGAGTGCTAGAAAGTTTACTTCGTACATCGAAACACGTAACTTGTTTTTATAGAGGTTAGGAGTTATGTAACCCATAAGATGGTATGACTTAAATGTCTATTTTGAAACCTGTTTTCTAAGAGACAAATTGTACGAGAGCGTAAGTCCCAAGTTCACCACTGTATGAAAATTAGATAACACCATGTAGGGCCAGTGAAACGTCACCAAGCCCTAGCCAAATCATCCGGCAGTTGGGTCATTGAATATCGAGCAAGTCATCGATCCTCGTCAAGGTCATGTACAACCAACGCGCGTCAGTTAATCGTATGCCATGGACTGGCCCATGCGGCAATGGTCTCACCTTCGCTTGTATCTACTTTAACTAATATATTTCTGTAACAACGTCCTCTATGTTGTACAGTCATCAAAGCATCTATAGTACCTTGATACGTCAATGAAGTAGTCCACGTAAGGTGCTGACCACGAGGTGTGACTTCGACGTTAGTTGGTTCGTCACACCATTCACTTCTAACTCGAGTAGGCCTCCAATCATTTCGACATAGATCATCTACGTTGGTGATCTACAACCTTATCATTTGTGGTAACATTTGAGTTAAATGATGCATTATGGACGCACGTCCATCCACTATTACCTTTGTTCCGCTGCCAGTGCAATTTTGAGGGCCTTCAGGCCATCTTGCTGTGTTCCATTCTGATGCAGTTTCCATGCTGTTCAGCTCATAAGTTAAAATGAATACTTTAAGATCCTTTGTATGTAGAAGAGGCTAATCCATGCAAGAGCAGTCGCAAATATCATTAATGTGAACTAAAAGAAGTGAAGGGATTAAGAAATTACCTAATATTACCCCACTTTTGTTCGTGACGGTATCCGACAAAGAGAAGTTAAGTATGATTATTTGTTGTCGGTGAATAAGGTAAGGATTAAGTTAAACAGGAGGGTGTTTTTGACTCCGTATGGTTCTAGTTTGCTGATAAGACACTGATAGTTATTAATGTCAAAAACTTTAGAAATATCGAAGTATAGCACTAAGACTAAATAAACTCGATTAAGTTGATTAAAGACAAATTTAAGAAAATCAGAGTGGCAGTTCATCCAAGATCGAATTTTAAGGAACTCACGTTGATAATCATTGATAAATTTTTCAGTGAAAATATATAGACAAAGAATTTGTCAACACCAATTCTTTTCCATAGTCTTACGGACAACTGGTGTAAGATTTATGGGCTGAAAATTTGCAATATTAGTCTTCACTCTTGAGTTGTAGCGTCGTATGATTTATGCGGATTTCCAACAATTTCGGTAAGTATCTAACTCCATAAAGGGAATGTGAAAGAATTAACAGCTTTAATAGAAATGGTGGGGTAACTAGGTCACTATATTTGTAGATAAAAGATGAAATCCCGTTTACTCGATTACTGCTCGAAATATTTGGGGGAGTTTATAAGATATTGTAGATCACCAACGTAGATGATCTATGTCGAAATGATTGGAGGCCTACTCGAGTTAGAAGTGAATGGTGTGACGAACCAACTAACGTCGAAGTCACACCTCGTGGTCAGCACCTTACGTGGACTACTTCATTGACGTATCAAGGTACTATAGATGCTTTGATGACTGTACAACATAGAGGACGTTGTTACAGAAATATATTAGTTAAAGTAGATACAAGCGAAGGTGAGACCATTGCCGCATGGGCCAGTCCATGGCATACGATTAACTGACGCGCGTTGGTTGTACATGACCTTGACGAGGATCGATGACTTGCTCGATATTCAATGACCCAACTGCCGGATGATTTGGCTAGGGCTTGGTGACATTTCGTTGGCCCTACAATACTCCCCGACTAGATTCATTGGCCGTCTGAATCGGCACCAAACACGTTTGGAGTAGTTGCGCGCCGTAGAATACCAAACGAATAATATGAACTCTTCGGTTACTGCCGAGCTGTATAGCAAAATGGATAGTAGGCGGTAGAAACCGAGTGATAGTATGTTAGTACGACGTTGGTTAGACGTAAGGCGATTAACCATAGAAGTAATGAAGAGAACAAAACGTTTTGTTGTTCTATCAGGTCGCGCTGAAATATATAACTTTGACAAGTAACTGAGTTCCTCCGATGAGAAACGCTAAGTTTGACGCAAGAGTAATGGTGCTATTGTGATAGTAGGATAAGTGTATTATCAATCGATGCCAATGTCTATACTGCCATTGATTTAAAGTTCAATGTCAGACAGTGTCGTTGACAGCTTCTAGTTATATCTATGTCTAACAGACTAACCGTAACTGCAGAAGTATAACCGTGAAGAGTGGTCGTGATTTCGTTGTGCGAAGCTATTAATCAACTTGTAGTCAGAGTTTGAAAAGTCGATGACTGCTGTTACAGTCAGTGAGGGTCGAAAGCTACAAATCGACAGCAAAGGTGGCACTATGAAGTCTCTAAAAGATGATAAACGGTGAGTGCTACTTGCTTGTTCGATTAGTGAACAGGAAAATGTCAAAAAGAACATAAGAAACCAAGAGTGTCACTCTGGACTCGTGTCAACGAAACCAGTGAAAAACGCTGTCAGTGTTGGTATAAAGGCGACAATATCGTTTTCAGTTGGCAGGAGACTCGGTTGACTGAATAAACTGATGATTTACACGAATGATATTGTCTTCGGACCACCAACTGAACTGGACAGGTTGTAAATCGTCGAGTAGTTAAACAGCCGATTAATGTACCGAATTCATCTGTCAGATAACAACCATGAGGAAACAGTACTTCATAAAATGAAGTATGACATCGAAGTAGAATAACCACAATAATTCGGATGTCACTGGCCCTACAATAGTTAGTCTTCGCTTAAAATGCAAGGGACAAGAGCTGCTGATTGGTTTGGTCTATCGCAGTCCAAGCTGTGAGGCAAATGAGATCCTGTTAAGTAGTCTCAATACTTGGTCCCAAAGTGGTCGATGTCTAATCCTAGGGGACTTCAATGCACCTATGGTAGACTGCGAAAATCTGCGAACTAAATCGTCGGAGAATTCTCTCGAGCAGGAACTAGTTGATGCGGTTATCACATGTGCTCTAGTGCAACATGTGAAAGAAGCGACTAGGTACGATCCGGACACTGAATCATCCTTATTAGATCTTATACTGACTCACTATGAGGATGATGTTGCGAACCTCCACCATATGCCACCCCTAGGTAAAAGTGACCACGCAGTTTTAACTTTCGACTTCCACATAACTGCCAGTCACGAGCACGCGTCAGTCCAGTGAAGACCCAACGTCTGGAAAGCAAACATACCAGACATCATGCATTCAGCATCGTTAATAGATTGGACAATAGACCCAGAGTCCTCCATTGAAACGGCCTAGAACGCATTTCGAAATTCATACTTAAAAGTTAACACACCTCACATCCCTTGGACTATACCAAAGGGGCGGAAAAGCTCACCACCATGGCTCAGTAGGGAGGTCCGTATCCTTCTCCGTAAGAAAAGGAAAATGTGGGATAGATTTAGGTTACTGAGGACTGATGAGTCAAAATCTCAGTATCGAAAGGCTCGGAATACTTGTGCCTTGACCCTCCGTAAGTCTAGAAAATTGTACGAAGTAAAGATTGTTAAGGACTCCGTAGAATGTCCTAAACGCTTGTATTCTTATATAAACCAAAGGACAAAGAGAAGAGGAAATATTCCTGCTCTATGGGGAGACAGTACTGCTTCATCATTAGTGGAAGACGACTTTGGTAAGGCTAAAGTGTTCTCGAACTACTTTAGCAACGTATATACCATAGAAGCGCCCTTCCCGTCAGCGTATACAGATCCCCCATACATACACTGGATAGCGTGACCATTAAAGAACTCGATGTCTTTGGTCTGCTAAATAAGCTTGACATAGGTAAATCCACGGGGCCCGATGAATTACATCTTAGGCTACTGAAGGAATTATCTAACTTCGTTGCAAGCCCTTTACGTACATGCTTTAACCTATCCGTTACGCAGGGTCGTTTACCAAAAGACTGGAAAAATGCCATAGTAAGTCCTGTCTTCAAAACAAGTACGAAGCAGAAACCTGAGAATTACCGCCCCGTTAGCCTAACTAGTGTGGTTGTTAAAATCTTAGAAAAGATTATTCGGAAGGAGCTGTTTAAGTATCTCGATAAAAATCGGATCCTCTAGGAGAAGCAGCACGGTTTCAGAATAGGTTACTCTTGTCTCACTAATTTATTAGTGGCTCGTGAAAGCTGGTGCGCTCTTAAGGACCAAAATCTACCTGTAGACGTCGCCTTCATTGATTTCAGTTAAGCTTTTGACAAAGTTCCGCACAACCGTCTTTTATATAAGCTAAGAAATGTCGGGATTGGAGGTAATTTATTGATGTGGATAAAAGACTTCCTAGTTGGGCGCACACAAAAAGTATGGGTGAAGTCAAAGTTGTTTAGCTGGGAAACTGTGCTTAGTGGAGTACCCCAGGGTACAGTTTGGGGGCTAGTGCTATTCCTCTTGCATGTAAATGACCTTCCTCGTCTCCTATCATAATCGGTTCTGCTATATGCTGACGATGTCAAGATATGGAAAACGATACGTTGTAAGGATGATAGCTTAGAACTTCAAAATGACCTGAAGAAGTTATCTGAATGATCTCAAACCTGGCAGTTGCCGATAAATACTTCCAAGTGTGTTGTGATGCATATCGGTCATCAAGGTACAGATACATACACGATGAATAACACTGAGCTACCTGTCGTCCAGACATATAATGACTTAGGAGTCATCGTTAGCCAAGACTTAAAGACTACTGCACACTGCCGTGCAATAGCCGCCAAAGGTTTCAGAACGTTATGGTCAATACGTAGGGCTTTTAGTCATGTCGACGCTAAGACGTTTTTGACTTTATATACAGTGTTCGTACGTCCTAACCTTGAGTACTGCATACAAGCGTTTAGCCCCTGCTTAAAAAAGACAGTGAACTTTTAAAAAGTGTTCGGAAAACAGCAACTAAGCTGATTCCCGGAATAGCGAAGCTTCCGTATGACGCTCGACTGGCCAACTGAACCTTTACCCGTTGTCTTATCGCAGAACTAGAGGCGACTTGATTACAGTTTTCAAACTGCTTAGTGCCAAATTTGCACCTGATATGCCCTCATTTTTCTTGTCTTCCAAAACAGAGAATTTACGAGGACACTCCAAAAAAGTTCATAAGCCGAGAACAAATTACTTGTCAGCTGACCATCGACTTTCCCATCGAATCATCAACGAGTGGAATTCACTACCTCAGCACGTGGTTGAGGCTCCATCCGTCGACTCTTTCAAAAGAAAGTTGGATCAACTGAGAGACCACCATTGCCAGGACTAACATAGGCCATCGAGCCTCCTGTCCTTTCCAAACTGATACTGAAACTGAAACTGAATATATTAAGCAAATAAATCAATACATCTTAAGTAATGAGGAAATATAAATCACCTTTACTTTTATTATTACCAAGTCAGATTTGTTGGACTTCAAAATAACCACAACCACTTTCCTGTACATTTTAATCATAATATTGGATACAATGCATTGCCAAGGTTTGTTATAACCACTGACATTGTAAATTGTTTTTTAGGTCGTTAGTAATAACGTTACCCCGCTGTGTTCGTAAATGGATGAACTTGGTTAGTATTTTAATGACTTTACTAAAGTGACCTTTAAATGAAATTGGAACTCACAAGTTATTTTATAAAATTTGATTTGTTTTACAGATAGTCTGCTAAATGAGTTGCACCAAACTAATCAAAAAATCTTACAGAAAAATAATGCTTTCAATTCATCCTCCGAATGCAGTAATACTGTCACTCATGCAACGAAAATAAACGAACAGACTGAGTCAGACTACACTGTTCTTGATCCAGGACAATGTGAATCTGGACAAGCCATTAGTCGGAACGGTGATCGTTCGAGTTCTTCACAACCAGATAGCGTTCAAGATCTCAACAAAATGCTAGCTAGTCTTGACAACTTTGATTACTTGCATATTGATCAAATTCCACAAGCATGTCTTGGGTGTAAGTTGACTAGCAGACGAAACTGAATAGATTTACGCCCGATTTTGTTAACGATAATCCCAAAGTGTTCATTATATTAGTGCTAGTATTTAGTCCTACTCATTTTTTACTTTTAATTTGGTCCTCCATAAATTAAACATGATGACTTTTTGCGCATACAGACTGTTTCAATATGTGTGTCCGATTAGCGTGTTTACGCGAACAATGTGAGAATAATCCACAAGATCCTACTTATCAACCCCATCAATGGTGAAGACTTTTGCGCATGTTGTTATTGTTTACTGGCTGGTTGAATTCAGAGTTTAACGCTTTTACACAAGATAAGTTTTCTAGGAAAACACCTGTATTTGATTTTTTTTAGCAACATCTTTAATTTATTTAAGTGCTTAAAGGGCATCTCTAAGGTATTGGTTGATACTTACACAATTTATTTAAAATTTTCTGCCTAAAGTTTTACTCATAGGCAAAAATTTCTGGCAACTGTGTACAATGAGGGGCGCGGTGGATATTTTACTTTGATAGTAGTGTCATTGGAACTAACAGAAAGTAATAGCGAATGGCATTCCGTCAAACGTCGTAGCCGTATAACAATTAAAAGCACCTGATGCACTCTTGTTCATCTGGATAGTCATTTTAGACGTATCTGTTTCATCCATCATAGCTGGCGTTCAAATAAGTTTTCCTCTTAACAATTTCTGTCCTATTTTCTGTTGTTATTTGAGATATCATTCTTGAGATATATGAAAATCAATTTTAAAATGGTAAACATTGATGATAACTCAACAGGATAAAATATTTTCGTACATTTTTGAAGTTATTAGGTCTTCCTAATCTAATTTTTCAAATATTTGGAGTTATGCTTGTTTAGTGGGCTGAATAATTTTGTCCGGATGATATTCTGCTTAGCGGATAGATCGTAGTGTACCCTATCCCGTTTAGCCATTTTCTATGGACTTAGATTCTTGTCTACTTTGACTTGCTTCCTATATTTAGAATCCCCCTCTCTCTGTGTGTGTGCATATACGTTTTTTATTCACTATCGGTATTCTGATCACGCCAACTTTCAAATATCAATAGTACACGTTTGTTTCTATCCTCAAATATAGAAATATCATGTGTTTATTGTACATTATGCTTTTAATATTTATTTCAATATGGTAGAGGTTCATTCGTCAACAAATTCTTTAGACTGTTCAAGATTAAGCAGTCTTTCCTTCTCAGTCAACAAATTTATTCTTACTTTAGTTTTTACAATCTGCCTAGAGAACTTTTCATAAGGTGTCATGCACATAACCTTTTGGTGGGAATCTTGTGGGAAATCATAGGTTTGAAATGTTTGTGTATAGTTGCATTTGCTATGATTACATACACGCACGTCATCATATTTTTCATAACGTACGTGTCAGTACCTACCGAGAAATTGTTTTATCGTTTTCATTGATTAGCATCTTGAGACACTGAGAATTATTATGTTTATATCATAAAACCTCAAGTGCTGAACAAGTACACCAAAATTTAAGCGTATGTAATTTGTAACATCCTGAAGTAATTTTAAGGACGTTTATATGAATTATAAGTAGCTCCTCTTTAAAAAAAATTCATTCAATATCGTTTTTGTAATTTTTTTAGAATTTTAAAGTTACTATTTCAGAAATTCACGTTTTCTGTGTAACAATTAGTAATGTCGGATGTTAACCAATTTGTACTTTATTTATCTCAATTTTCTCCATCTTAAATGCATTCCGTCTATTCAATAATCAGCAAAGTAAATGGCTTAAACTATACACACGAAACATAGCTTGTGATTTCCAATCGCTGAGTGTTGATTACTATGTTTACTCAATAAAATCGTATATTTATAATTTCACTCACAAAATGTGAAATTATTTTACTTGCGATTAATTTTAAAAAGGCAAATTTCAAAATAATGAAAAGCAGTCATTGGAAATTTTGTATTATATCAAACTTTTAAACCACAGGTGTGCTTACACTGCGTTTTTATGATTAATATGTAGAAATGCATCGTATTTCATATCCAGTAAGCAATCTTCAACATACTTACACACAGTTATCACTCAAAGTATCAGCTATGCATTTAAAACTGTTTGAAATGTAACTCACACTAAAAGGCATTCGTCTGAGTTATAATATGACTTTAAAAAAGGGTAGTTCTCAATACACATCCACATTATAACAATCTTGATGAATCAAATATAAGTTAATTACATTGGATACTAAACGAACGACGAGTCTGACACACTTCAAATCAACAGAGTAAAAACTGGAAAAAAAGATAGATCAATCACACTGGTCGGTCATATTGTTGACATTTATAAGCTTGTGATATTTCATGATTTATAATCAATCTAATTTACCTTGTCATTTCTCTTCGTCCATCAGTTTTTACCATTAGATTGTGGTACCATTGGTTTTTAAAAAGTGGTTCTTGATTTATTATGAGAACCACTTTACTGTAATCAAACAATTAAAACTATTTTATCCACGAGAATTAGAAGATTGAATAATGTTTAACATCGTTTGACTCAGTTTTCTTTCATATGTAGTTACTAATACACTTTATCTTTTCAACAAGTCATATCTGTTGTCATACGTAATATTGCAGTGACTCACCAAATATCTTAAATATTTGAGTATTTATGATCACTGAAGACTTTATAATTGCTCTTATCTGGATACCCAGTATTCATTGATTGAATGATATTTTTATCATTAATGTCAGTTTACATTTTATAATTTGTCAAGATTAAAGTCAAAATTGTGAATAGTTTGCTCTTATCATTATTTAATTTTTAGTAAAAATTGTTTCCTTTTTTCCTCCATATAACTTCATTAGATGGTCAAAGTGAAAGAGGTCAGTTACATGCAACTCCAAATTATCATACAAAGTAAGCTTTATTTCCATAAATTTATTTACAATTTAGAATATAATTTCGTGATGTAGATAATTTGGTTACTTCGAAAAAATAAGTATAAGTTATCTCATTAACACCAACCTTCTCAGTTGTCTGAAAAATATTGATCGTTATGTAACCAAAATTAGGAGTGAAATTTAAAGCACAAACGTATATCTGTTTTTTTTAAAGTAGATTTCTACTTTGTTGCTCTAAATTTATATTTCGATTTATTTGAAATAGCTCTACTTCATTTTTTCAAAGATTTGTAATATAATATTAAAATTCACAGTATTTTACATTCCTCTAAGATTGAAATATTAACTGTAAGGTAACATGTTCACATTTTGTATGCCTTTCCTATTTTGTGGCGTCTTTGTTTATCAACAAACGTAGTTTATAACGATGAAAACGTTTATATGTGCTTATTTAAAATCAGCCCACGATTTATAATGTAAATGCTTTTTCAGAGGTAATGTTGAGTATAGAACCACAGAACTGTACTTTACATCGTAGTAAGAATTGTAGAACATTATCAGCTTGTCTGTGGTCTTCAACACGTTTTGTGAACTGATATTGAAAGTATATTTTGGATACTATACGTTTTATGTACTTTTTGAATGTACACTTGGTAAAACTCGATTGAACATATCTTATAACTTTCATGTAATTGAGATGAAAATTTATTAAAGCTTGATAACACGGTAAAGGATTAGTGGCAGGCAATTTTTTATCCTCTTTCGGCCACGAAAGTAAACTGGATCTATAAACAATTGTTATGTATCAAACAACTTTTATTAGTCTTGAGAATCGTTGATGGATTATAGATTGGACTAAATAACGCTACGTGAAGGACTAAATTGAGGCTCGCTGATTGACCATTTCCTAGCCAATTAGCGCTACTGGACAATGGGACAAGACTCTAGAATCTTCTCGTGTAAAATTATAAATATACTAACGTTTTACTCATTATTATTCATATCTACATTCAATCTTTTTTACTTGGAATATAATTACGTTTTTTGTCTTACTGTGTTTTTATTTGGGGACTTGTCAAACGAAGTTTTGTCCGAAGAATGTTAAGCAATGAGAGTAGCTGTGTTGTACGAAGAGAAATCATAAATTAATTAGTCGAAAGCATATTAAACCAGGAGTGCACCAATAAAATAAAGCCGTCTTTGATTGCTACAAGAATGAAGAATATATGTAAAATGATCAAAGGGATAAAAACGCTTAGTTTACATTCCAACCAGTGATTAAAAACGATAGTTGATTTTTAAGATTAAATATCTTTTAATAAGTCAATAAGTCGTTTATCTTTCAAGCAGTTTAACCATACAGTATATACATATGAAACAATCAAGTTTCAGATTGAAAAAAGTTACAGTTCACAAATGATATAACAGTTTTTTGTCGATGAATAATTATCCAAAAAGGTATTTTATTCGTAGCAATAGATTAAACTTGTTTATAAGTCATTAGTCATATGAAGCTGTGAATAACTTTATGACATTAACATTGTTTCCGCCTTTTCTGTTCTCATCATTCAAATTTTGGTTTTTTTTATCCATTCTATTTTCTTCATTTTCATCAATTCAATAAACACTAGATATGTGATTTTTAAAAAATCAATTTTAAGTTGGATAGAATGAAATATATATGCTGCGTCAGCTTCCTCCATTGTTTATCAGTACAAATCCTATCCATAATCACTATCCATATGTTTATATTTATCAAAAATATGTTTAGAGTATGACACTGTCAAAATACGACGTTATGTATTATCAGTCAAATCAGTGTTATGCACATCAGTAATTGATTTATCCAATAACATGACTTTTGATTAACAAGTCTGATGGGTTTATTTGTTCATCATAGGTTGTGTTATATATTCAACCAATAATACCAATCCGTCTTATACAAAATGCTGATATCAGTATAATGTTTGTTTTCGACATTTGAATTCTGTGTTATTTATTAAACACTTTCTAATCTTATGTCATGATTTTCTTCAGTCAATTAAATTCAGAGCCCTCTAACAACTGAACGAGGTTAAAACAACTTTAGCTTCAATTATGATGAAATTATTGTGACAGAGTGCGAAACAATAATTCTGTAGATGTATTATATTTAGAACCAATAATTTTTTTCTTTTAAAGACTACTTTAGTTATAATTGATATGCCTATGAAACACATTAGAGGATTTGATAACCAAGATATTTCCAACTATTTAACCTATTTGATCTCACCTCTTTATATACATCCAAATATGTCACTGATAATTTTAATTAAGATATTTATTGATAATTAAATACTGTTTCAATCTTAACAGTGTTTATGACACTGATAAATAAGTGAAAAATTCATCCTAACAAGTATCCAGTTAACTTTTCATCATATTCATTCTATATTCATTCTGTAATTGAATAAATTTTGAATATATGAAAGTATTTACTCTAAGATGAGTTCACATCCTCTGTTGTCGTACTAAGAATGTGATCGATTAAAGCATTCGTAAATGAAAGAAACTATGTTTCCGATTAGCTTTAATACATAAAATTTATGAACTTTGGCAAGATATTTATATATCGATTGTTTTATTAAATTAACATATTATTAAGATAAACGTATTTTCTTAATTTCCATTGTGCTGTTTATTTACTTAGAGATTATCATTCTAATCTAATAAACTGAGATCTAAATTGTATTCATATGTTTTTCACTCATAAAAATGCGTTTGAAGGAAATATTCATGGTTTGAATGGAATTCTGAATATGGTTATGATATATGTGTCATGCATAACAACGACATTAAATTTCAATTCTGATCCACTTATGATTAATGAGTGGCTGAAATAGACAACTTCCAGTGATCGTTCAAACTGAATGATATCTAGCAGTATTGGATGATTGATAATTGACATTAGTTGGAACTGTAGACCACATGATTTCTACTCAGTTTACTGAAAGTGTTTGCTTACTACATAACCACTATGTCAGTTTCTACGACGATCATAAGTGCACATTGTTTCAGAGGCTAAAACTAAGACAAAGCAGCTTTTCAGTATTAAATCGCTTTTAATTTATCCCCAGGATATATTAGTTAACTCACGAGGGTAACAACTATATTCATCTATGAGTAAGATCATGCCAATTTATTACATCACTTATAGTGAGTACCATTAGATTAAACTTGTGTGACAAATGCAGAAATATGTATATAAATGCATTTAATTTTATATATGTTCTGTGATACCATATTTCTGTCTACTTACATTGTGTTTATTATTAAAATCTGTGTTGTCTGTGAATTCTATTTTTTCTACAAAATAAGTTTGTTAAAGTAAAATTAACATTCCTACGTTTGATTGTTTTTCTAAAATTAAAAATAAAAGTGTCTGTGTTCAATTACATATAATTTCATATACACGTCGTTATGTTTATTTAATCGATTTATTCAGAGTAGACATACATCAGAGAATAAATGAAATGAAATAGACTCATTCATTTTTTGTATAAGTTATTTCTCGGTTCACTTAGAATTTTTAGAATTTTTGTTGTACAAGTGCGTTCCTTATGCATAACCAACACTATTATTATTATCTCTCTTAATATTGATTTGACTCACATATATGCTATATGAGTTTTAAGTCTGTTTCAACATTTTTTTATTTAAGTCCATCGTGTAGTAATGAATAAACTATTGCACAGTAAACAGAAATTAATTAGCTACTAAAATGTTTATGGTACTTAACTGTTCTGAAAAATAACATTATCACAGCAACTGGGATGTTAGCTATTAAAATAATTTTCATCTAAATATAATTTTAGTACAGTCTATTCTATTTGATTAAATAAACAGTAAAACACCATTCACAGTGAAGTATATATCTGTCCGTCAGTCAGTCAAAGATAACATAATGTTTGACACGAATGTGTATCTGTCTGATTTCCAAAATAGGAAATATCAACTACAGTGGACACTCAAAAGTAAAGAACGTGGTTGAACCAGAACAAACTGGATAGTGATAAGTACAAAATAAATAAAAGCTCAAGATTTAGAGTAAAATAACGAAAGAATACAACTTTTTCAATGTGATCAATGGTAAAATAACAAAGGATCTTTATCCAATATTAACATAAGTAACAAACGTAATGAGATTTTTAAGATATTAATTTATTAAACTAGTCAATTGATGAAACTGCAGCTTATGGACAAATTTCTAACTATTTCTATATTGAAGAATATATCACTGAGAGGTTTCTTACTTCTAAACAAAACAGTTAGGAATGATGAAGTATTATATCATATTTTATTGTTAATTCACTAAAACTTTAAAAATCTGTATTGTAATTCTTGTTTCTGATCAATGTGAATCAATGAAACAGTATACCAGCAGATATTGCATCAATACATTTTCTTGTTTTATAATCAGACTTTAATGAAAATGTATCATACATATGATATGAATGATTTTAATTTTAAGTTTATGGTAATCAGTAAAATATGTTTTTCAAGTTGAGAAGGTGAAACATTATTAAGAACAGGTATAAAATTACCACATAACGATGTATTATACAACTGAGTGGTATATGGTATTTCCTTTACGTCTTTCCGCAAGTTATAATTATATTAACCTAAAATCAAAATAAACAGAAAAACACTACACATCATTTTGGCATATCTTTTAAGGCTATAGAAAGCATAATAGAACTAAAATAGATATATATGCATCAACTCAATTTTTATTGATAGATTATAAGCTACATCTTTATGAAAGTATAAGTTTATCAAGAATACATATGAAAGCAATAATTTATTGAAGGAAACACTGATATTGAAAACACGTATTTGTCAGTTGTATTAATTGTTATTTGCTATACCATATCATTTGAATTAATCACTGAATGGAGATCAAATGTAATGAATACACATAAATTTCGAATGTGATGTGATCTATCCTGGAATATATTGAAAATTGGCAGCATTGAAGTGACATAATTATCTGATAATTTTAGATTCAAACAACTTCAAGACTATTTGCTTCTTTTTATTTTTTATAAAATAACTGTGAGGATAATCCATCAAAAAGAAACTTACCGCTGTCCAGTTTTCTAGAATATTAGCCCCCTTAAAAACTTACCTTTATCATTGGTTATAACAGTTTTGAGAAAACCATTGGTTAGTTAATACCGTCTAATAGTTTGTAGTTAACCAAAGATGTTTTTTTAAATATCTTTGGTTAATGATTTAGAATAATCAATTTGAAAGTTTACTAGAATGATATGCAGTACAGAACAAGAATTATCAGTTCGTATTGATCTCACAGTGATTTATTAAATATCATGGGTTCATATGAATAGTAAAACAATGAACTTTGATTATGTTTATGTATACAGCGAAAAAAGATATTTAATTGAGTTATTCAAAACAGTCTAAAGTTTTCATAATTCAATACTGAAAGATAGTAGGCTCGTCAATTGAATAGTTTTAATGTGTGAAACGTTTCATAATCAAATAGATTGCTTTCACTAACAATCACTATATATGTGGTGTTTTTTTAATGTAGGTAAAACGTATTTTATCAAAATTATGAGGAACTTTTCATGTGTCAACTACTTTTAACTTAGTAAAGAGTTCTGTCCTCTTTCGGTTTACCTACAGATTTTTACCTATTTTAATTAGAATGAACTAATGTGAACAAACGCATTACGTGCTGCCTTTTAATTTGATAAATAACTGTTGAACCTCGCATGTGGTTTTGGTTCAGTAAAGCTGAATGATGCCAGTTTGAATTTGTAAGGAGATTTGTGTTTTTATCAAAAGATCAGGGTCCATGATGATGAATGCAAAGAAGTATGAAATCTGAAAACATGACTTACATTTTATCAACTTCCTAACTGAGATATTAAGATAAAAAAACATTGTAATGTCGTGTCATTATCCTGACCGATAAACTCTAATCAGAGCCTAGAGTTTGTACATGACATTGGCTACCATTATACAACCGATTTGTACATATGTTAGGATTTGCGACTTTTTTATAGAGATGCGAATTCCACTTTGCATATTATTTTGTGCAAATGACTTGGAATACTCGTAAAGGAAAGTAAATGAATTTTAGATTAATCAAGTTACTACTATCAAATTTATGTATATTTTGTGACCGATTGGATTAAAAAAATGTTCGATTGCATATTTATTCACGAACAAACCAATTTCAAAAGCTCATCGAAAACCGAAACCTTTTGTGTGGATATTTTCTGCTCACTTGATATTCTTTAACAGTGAACACTTAAAACATTTCCGAGCTGATACACATGAAATATGTTGTTTCACAGGAAATATTTTATAAGTTTAGTGACGACTGGGAATTTAATGTGCAAAATTCCTGGTTTAGAGTTACGTAATCGTTTAAAAAATGTTATTTTACAACGTTTCTAAAGAGAGCTCGGACTAACTTATTCATAGTTTATACGAATATTTGTCAAGATTAGAACGAATAGTTTGACAAAAATTAAGCGCCGAGTATAGAGAAGTCATTATATGTGAAAATTATATTTGAAATCACCAAAGCTTTGATGATTTTGATCTTGATTATTACCATGATGAAGTCAAGACAAGCTAGCTGGCGAAACGTTGAAATTATTTAAATTTCAGTCGCTGAGATTATTTCAAATATAATTATCACATATAATGACATTCATAATTCCAGAAATATGAATTTATGTGAGAAAACTACTGTTTCTAGAATAATTTTGGTACATTCAAAAATCATATCGCGTTTGTGAATGTATAAAAATAAATTCTTGACAAACTTAAAGGTATGTTATATGCCTATGTTAGTACGGTATATTTACACATATGTATCATAACTGTCTCATTTTCGTATGTTTTGACGGTGCTGTATTAAAGCTTCACAGTGTTGAATTGTTTAGAAACATTATATTGTGATGAACGTTATAAACGTTATAAATAAATACTTATATGGGCTTCGACTTCATGAAAAATAACTACAAATAAACTGTACAGCGAAAAAGTGAAATGTTTTACTCACTCATGCCCGTTATTCCTCGTGGAAGTGCATAGGTCACCCACCAGCATTGTCCATCGAACTCTGTCCTGTGCAATCATTTCCAGTTGTTCCCAGTTGCCAACCATCTTTTTTGATTTCTGCTTCTGATCCCCAACGTAGTGTGTTCTTTAGCCTTCCTCTTTCCTGTTTCCCTTCAGTATTCCAAGTTAAGACTTGTCTTGTGATGCAGTTTGATGATTTCCTCAATGTATGTCCTATCCGCCTGTGGCTCTTCTAGGGTTATTGCCGATCCCAAGCCCGAGTAAAAAAGGAGCATAGGGTATGAGGTCAGCAACCTCTTTCTTTGGAAAGCAACTTTTCCAAAAAAACGCTAAGGAAGTGATTTAAATGAGTGATTTTCATAATTGTTAGTTTTCGTGAACAAATTGTTGACCAAATTTTTTTCTTTTTATGATTTAATCATTGCTTCCTAATGGTACAAATGAAAATCATGTTTTCCTAAACAAAGTATTTTACTGGGATTCAGAAAAATAAAATAGAATTTTTTGAATGTTCAGGTTTTAGTACGAAGTATCTAATGCCGTATGTCAATCATCTTAGAATGTCTTTTTGTGTTTTATGGTGCCAAAATGAAAGGCATTTATTCTTTCTTAAAGATATTTTAATTATACTACTGTTTGAATGGTCACCTAGTATGTAGACGTATGTTGATGTTCTTTTAATTATGTGTTACGTTGATGGACAGTGGATCTTGTACAGCTGTTATATAATAAGTTTTGACAATAAGTTCTAGAGGAAAGAAAAAATGTTCAACTATCAATCTCCATAAACGTTTAGTCTGATAAAAAGTCTTTATCATTAATTTGAATTATTTAAACGTTAATTATAAGTTTGGAAAGTAGTTCAACTAAGAATTTTGTGCACAGGTAACTAGATATTTACTAAAATTCTCTAAATAACACTTTTTGTTATGGAAACGACAGGTTTACCTATTTTACAGAATCATCTTTTACAATATGTTGAATGTGAAGCTTGATTATCAGTAGTTTTTCAACAACGAAATGGTTCAGTGTAACCACTAATATTACAAGTCCTGCTAACGAGTTAAGAAAATTAAGTGATTATTTGGGGAAATACAATTAAGACATGTGTATCGATTTAGTTAATTTACAGTAATATCACGCAGTGAGGTTATGTTTACAATCTGTTTTCAATCCAAACTGGTCTTTTCAACACAGATCAACGTTCAGTGTTTTTATTACTTATTATCATGTCAACTTCTGGTTAGAAGTAACTTCTACCAGTAATAATTGAATAACTTGAAAAGTGATTGTTCGAAATATATAAACCAAATTCATTGTTTCAGTTGCTGAAAGCATTTATAACCGTTTCAAGTGATCTCACTCTTACCAATGACCTAAGAATAATCAAACATTATAAACTTGATTGTTGGTAGTATCTTAATTTTCAAATAGAGTTATTCGATCGAGCTATTTTAGTTATTTATGTTTTTAACTTATTATCTGCTGATTCCGTAGGCACAGACCCGATTGAATTGTCATATACCGTATAACTTCATTTGTCAATAGAACTATTGTAGATCTCAATCAACTTTGATTACTGGTTATAAAACTGCCCATCATGAATACTTTCTTATTTTAATTTTTTAAATTCGATCAGAGTATAAATTTAACGTTTTATATAGACATCATATAAAAAAGAGAAACTTTGTATAAGAGATGGGTATTAATCCTAATGGTTAGAATGTATGTTTACTGATTGAATAATTGCTTACAAATACAGTTGTTCGAGATCTGCTTACATTTTAACACAGTTCGAAAAATTGTTATTTTTGAGTTAAATACGTTGTACACAAACAAGTCCCCTGTTAAAATGAAGTAATAATCTTTCTTTGCTTGCTTATTTTATTTTGAGATTTATTTTTAACTGTATATATTTCATAGTTCTAGGATCCAACGCTTTCTGAGGCTTTACTTCTATGTTATACCAAACACATGCAGAAAAGCTATCCAGTACTCCACTTAATGTCTTTTCATGGTGAACTACGCTAAACTCTCTACACAATTACTTCGATAAATAATTTACTTTTCTCCTTAATACAAATAAATCATAATCTAATATCGTATTGTGTCCTGGTTTGTCTTCATCATCTTTCTTTGGTAGTATATTTAACAGGGAGACCGATTATTTTTGCACAAAAAGATACAGAATCTCTTAGTAAAATCTGAGAACGATAGCGCGAATTACTTACTTGTAAAATGTTAATCAGTTGTATCAGACTTCGCTGTTCCTGTTTTCGTTCTCTTTTCTTTAATCTTCTTAACCTTCTACCGCCAGGTATTTCACTTTCGATTGATGATACATACTACTTATGTATGTCGACATCAGTAGCACATACCACAGAAGTATACACTAACGCTTACCTTTGAATAACATAACTTGAAATGATTTTTGTGAATATTAGAAAGTACTTTAAGTAATCATTGAATATAAATCCTTGATAATTTCATGTAAGAAGTGTTACATTTAATGGTCTACAAGAAATGCCAAACAAATATCATACTTTTGACCTTGACTAAAAAGAATGATCACTGTTGTTTTCTTTTATCAGAACCTTTTATTCAACTGTTACCATCTCCATTATTTTTCCTTTTTATATCTGCTCTCCTAAAAATACGCATCATACATAAGCAACAATTTTCCCCGATATTATTGAGTTAAAAAATCTTTGGAACTGATTAATAACTAGAATTCAGTACAGTTTCAAGCAAATCATTTTGAAACATTTAACTTCTCTTAATCTTCCATGGATAAATTAATCAAAAAAATTTAATGACTGATAATTATGCTGTGCAAAACTTGACTTTGTTTTTTATAAACAGAGAAATAATTTATTGAAAGATCATTTAATTCTGATCGTATGATACATTGTAACTAAAAAACAATCTATTTCAATGAAATAATTGGCTATATTGTATCTATTCATATATATATATATTGCTCCAGTACATATTATGATTCAAAGATATTCTTTAAGAGAATTATAATATTTGGAAAGTTGTGAATATTTTTGTAAGTTTATCAGTGTGTTTATTTTTCTACCAATATGTCACCTAATTTTGTTGTTTACAACAGAATTATCAACTCATATTAGATTTACTAAAAACAATATTGAACTTTATCATGTGTTGAGCAACTCAAATCTTATTATCATTAATTATGTTTATCTTTAATGAAATTATGAATAAATCTTTAAAATGTAAATAATATTACTGTGTTTAGTGCAAAGTGTTAATGAAATTCTATTTACCGAATTCGTACAGTGAACAGTGATTCACGATGACTGTAAGTTGTGTTTGGATGTGAAGATTGAAGTCAATCAATATAAAACTATAAACTTTATTCACTTTCATAACGTAGAGGAAACTAGATTTTCTGACGTTTCGTGACTTAGTATAAGCCACTTCTTCAGAGGAATGGCTTATACTAAGTCACGAAATTTCTGGATATCGAATTTTGTTTACTCATTGAGATATTACATACTGACGCCTGTCACCCCCGATAAAGTATAGGCCGTTGATCAGCACTCTCCAACCCACTCTGTATTGTACCTTCCTTTCTAGTTCTATCCAATTTTTGTTCATTCTTTTCATGTCTGTCTCCATTTCTCGGCGTAATTTGTTCGTTGGTCTCCCTCTTTTCCTTTGGCCTCAACGATTCCAAGTGGAGGCTGACCTTGTGACGCAGTCGGGTGCTTTCCTTACTGTGTATCCTATCCACCTTCAGCGCCTCTCCCTGATTTCTTCGTCCGCTAGGATCTGGTTTGTTCTCTTCCACAGTAGGTTGTTTCTGATAGTGTCTGGCCAACGGATCCGAAGTATTTTGCGTAGATAACTGTTAATAACACTTGTATCTTCTGAATGATAGCTTTCATAGTTCTCCATGCAGTAGAACTGCCTTGGCATTTGTCTTGAAAATTGACATCTTCATGATCCAATCGATCACCAGGAGAGAGGGAAAGAGTGAGAGTAAGCAACATTTCCTGACACCGATCTTTACTCCCAACGAGTCTGTCAGCTGTTCTCCATGAACGATTTTGCAGTTTAATCCATTATAGGAATTCCGTATGATATTGACTACCTTCTCAGACACGCCATAGTGTTGAAGAAACCTCCATAGTGTTGTCCAGTTCACATTATCAAATGCTTTGTCATAGTCAATGAATTTGATGTACAGTGATGAATTTCATTCAATCGATTGTTCCACAACGATCCATAGTATTCCGATTTAGTCGTTACACGACCGATCTTTATGGAATCCAGACTGTCAGTCTCGAGGTTGGGCGTCTAAAGAGTTCTTCATTCTGTTTAACAACACCCTGTTGAAGACCTTACTTGGTATTGAGAGTAGAGTGATGCCTCTGTAGTTATCACATTTGCTGAGATTACCTTACTTCGATATCTTGATCAGGTGTCCTTCTTTTCAGTCTGTTGTTTCTTGTTCTTCATCCCAAATCTTGCTGAAGGGAATGTGGAGTATCTTTGCAGTTACTGCTGCATCTACTTTCAGTGCCTCTGCTGGAATGTTGTCTGGTCCCGTCGCTTTGCCGCTCTTGGTTTGTCTGATAGTCATGCTGATCTCTTCAATTGTTAGTGGGCCAACATTGATTGGGGAGTCCGTTGGTGTTGCATCGATGTTTGGTGGGTTCAGTGGGGCTGGTCGATTCAAGAGTTTTTTGAAGTGCCCTACCCATCTGTTTCGTTGTTCTTCAATGTTGATGATTATATTACCTTCCTTGCTTTTCACTGGTCGTTCTGGTTTACGATGATTTCCAGCGAGCTACTTTGTTGTATCATACAATTGTCTCATGTTTCCTTCTCCTGTACCCTTTTCCGCCGTCATTGCTAAATCTTCCGCTTATTTGATTTTGTCGGTTCCGATGCTTTTCTTCACTTGCTTGTTTACTTCTGTGTATTGAGCTTGTGACTCTGCTTTCTCTGCTCTTGTTCGGCTGATATTGATCGCTGCCTTCTTGTTCCTCCTTTCTTGAATCTTATCCAGTGTATCAACAGTAATCCATTTCTTTGTGATGGTGCTTGTTGTGGCCTGGAACCTCATGACATATTGAAGTGACTGCCTCCTTGACCCCCTTACAGTTGTTTGCCATAATAGTTCCCTCTCTATTGATTAGATCGCGGAAGGCCTGCAACCTATTGCTGAGGACTATCTTGAATTCGTTGATTCTATCGGTATCCCGAAGAAATGTCGTATTAAACTTTTGTGATATTGTCCGCACCGTTGTTCAGTGCTTCTTGAGTTTCGGTTTCATCTTGTCAACCAGCAAGTGATGATCTGAGGCTATATCAGCTCCTCTCTTGGTTGTCACGTTCCGCATCGTCCATCTATATTCCGTTTATTGAGGGCACATATGTTTGCAAATCACTTACAACTTTCGTTCATTTCTTCCCATGATGTCTTCATATCCGGTGTTGTCCATTCCCACCTTGGTATTTAGGTCTCCCATCAAAATGGTCAAGTCCTTTGTTTGACGTTTCTCAACGACTGACTGCAGCCTATCGTAGAATTTCTCTTCAACATCTTCGTTGTAATCGTTGGCAGGCTCATAACCTTGGATGACGTTAATTGTAATGCCCTTTTTCTTTGTTTTGAAGGAGGCTTTGGTGATCCTTGGTCCATGAGATTCCCATCCTATAAATTCATTTTGTGCTTGTTTGGATAGCATCAGTGCAACTCATTGTGTATGTGGAGCATTTTATTTTTCATGGCTAGAGTATAACAGAAGCTCCTCTGAAGCTTGTATTTATTGTCCAACCTGCGCCCAATGTGTTTCACTCATTCCAAGCACCTTCAGGTTGTATTTTTTTCATTTATGCAGCGACTTGGATGACTCTTCCGGTCTCCCACATTAAACGAGCATTCTGTGTACTTAAATTTATGGTCGCTCTGGTTGTCAGAAGAAGCATCCACCTCGTGACTTCCGAAAGAACTCGGCTTTTATCATGAGACGTCATAACTCTTCTAACGGAGCCTCATAGGGTCTCCAGGTGGAGTTATTGGGACATTACGTATATATTATTTATCTCCCCAATGCTCAGTTTATTCGAAATTACCAAATTGAACATTGGTAGTGATAACTACGCAGAGGAACCTGACACCCCTTTGCAAGAATTCTTCAACTCTCATTACACAGAACTATACTTACTAGAGTCCACTTGGAAATATTCAATTTATCTTAATTCATTTTTGTATTGGTTGTTTGAATCTCTCCATTGATGTTTAGAACTGCAGCTGGTCAGTCTCCTATTGGCGAACGTGCATCCTGTGCTTATTGCCTCAAGCCATGAACATTATAAACAGAGATGGATGGCGGCTAGCAGTGCAATCCAGCACTTGCATTTCTTCTCACTTAAGACACGTTTGCTGGATGTACATGCATCCCATAGTCGATTTTCACTGGACTAACTGAACTCAGTGGCTTAGTGGATAACACGATGACGTTTAGAGTGAACCGTACTAGGTTCGAGCCCCGTGGTGATCTGAGCTGCAAGTACATCCAGTTGACGAGTCTTTAATGAGACGAAACGCGCGTCCTAGATTCCACTGCTGGCCACCATCCATCTATTCATCCTATCGTTCGGAACTTTCCGAGAATGTACTTCCACTCTTCTTTCAGATAATAAAACCAGGACTTACAAGTTTCAAGCACTTTACTTGTGAGCCCCTATATTATCAGATTGTTGTCTACACTTCTCATTTTAGCCAGTTTGAGTTGATTGTTTGGCTAAAGTTAATTCATGATTTAAACTGTTTAAATGGTGATTAATCACAGAACGAATAACGATGAAAACTAACTTTTGGCTATTATCTTTAATAAAAACTAATCGTAGAACAATTTTTTTGTTGGAGAAGATAAATTATTTCCAGAACGTTCGAATCAAAATATCACCAAATATAAAGAACCTAGTTCAATTTTTACACCGAGCTACCTATATATGTTCATATTTCACCCATTATATCACCACAAATGTGAGGAAAATTAGAATTCTCATTTTTTAAAGTTTGATTGTGGACAATTAATTAATGCACATGTAATTCATAGTTATTTTTTTAATCGAATCTCATCTGAATTATTCGTTACTTCAAGATATTACATTTTCCATTACGTTTAAAAACTGATGTCTACAGTCATTGTGTAGTGAAGGATAAATCTTCCAAGTTCCATTACTACTTTGTTTTACTAAAACTCTTGTATTACTGTCTTGGTAACTAATTGTTATTTTCATGGATATCTTTGTCGTATTTTAAACAATGTTTACTGAATGATCGATGGTTTCAAATCAATTAGTTGTATTACTTTTGTATTAGTCATAACGATACGTTAGAAATCAATATTTGTTTTGCTTAACTTATTCTTCAAAATTGCTTTTCTAATAGAAATCAATCGAGTAGTGCTGAAGTCATGTATACGATCCTAAATAAAAATGATCAGAGAATCGGTTCAGTCATTGAAAGTCTTCAACAACTGGTGTAAGAAATTCAATTTATATATTTCGATAGTGTAGTAAGATAATCTTCGTCTTCTTACTACACTATCCATTTATATACGTTAAGTAATTAGTTATTAAGTTGTTCGTCAGTGACTAGCATTGGAGAGGTTGGAAAGTAATTAGTTGTGACCTTAAACTGCCTTGGTAAAACAATTTCGAAACCATCAACTTTTAGCCTGCCCCTATTACATCACTCAGAAATTTAAATACACCTGAAACATGAGTTGCTAAGGTCTATTTTAATGGTACATGAACATAAATAATCACAATTTTTTTGTCCTGGGTTCATAAGATCACTATAAACAGTAGTTGAAGACCTTGTGTAACATGGTTAAGTCAATTATACTGTAACAAATTTGTTCAGTCTTTTCCCTTGGACCTTAAGTTCTAGTACGTCCTCGTGCACACCTTTTTTTCATATGTTATTGCGCTATGTTCTCAACATTCAGTTTTTCTCAATACTGTTGACACTACTATTTGTTAGACTCCTTTGCTATTTAATAATTTTATATCGCGGTTCCGAATTGACATAGCAACTAGAGTTAAAGCAACTGGCTTTAACGTCAGTGCAACTTTTGTTGCTATTTTGAAATATATATAATTTTTAAAGCGATTTATTGTCGGGTATATTTTCTAATCATTCAAAATAGCGTGAAATGTTGTACTTTTTTCCAAGCTCTATTGCATTATCTCTATCAGTCTGATCTAGCTCAAAAATTTAAATTGATTGATTTAAACATGAGATAGATAATTTCTGTTGGTAGTTTTCCACAAACTATTATCAGTTAAATTATGTCAAAATACTAAGGAATAGGGTAAAACTAATTTCTCCTTAAAGGTGTTCAGTATAATGGTTCTCTGTTAAACTAATCTTGTCGGAAGTGTAATCCATTGTATTCTGAATTGAATTTAGTCAAGCACGATGTTATTTAATGACAATTTCCGTCAATTTCATATCCTTTACATACACTCTATGTGATTATTCAGGTGATTTTAGAATTTAATCATAAGTTTAAACTTCTAAACAGGCCAGCTCAAAATAACCTACTTATGATTTATATTATCGACGAATTGGAATATATTGTAAGTTTTACACGTTGAAGTTTTTCTGAATTGTTATTTTGTTTTAATCGGTATTCGACTTTTAGTATCGCGCCGAAAATTTAAATGTCCTAATTTTTGGCTTAAAAATTTTTTATACCAGAAAATTCAGCTATTTATAATATCTCAACCTAAATTGTGATAAATATTAACGCTCAAAATGATATTCTGCTCCTTTTTCAAAGTACTAGTTTCATTATATATATATATCGCTCTTTTTTAGTACGTCAACATTGACTGATAATCATTCAGAAAACAATTTTAATACTCTACACTCGAATAAACAAACAATGTTGGCAGCGAAAGAAGCTGAAAGACAATTAGACGATCTGTTATATTCTTTAAAACAATTCAAGGTAATGATTACAGTTTAAACATACAGTATCATTTGCGTTCAACATTGATCTTATTCTAATAAATAAGGAGTCTTATGTTTTTTCATTTATTTCATTAAAACAATCGTACAAATTTCTTAATATTCGAAAGCAGTTTATAGAAACGTCAATATTAAATGTTTGTATCTGTTGGGATTCATTTCAAAATCTTATATGTAACAGAATAATTTATCAGTTTTTTCCATATTTTGATTTAATGGTAGGGTTATTATTACTTTCTGTGTTTTCTTAGAGAATGTCAAATACATTATATAATTTATTAAAATAATCCGAGAAGTAGAGTCCAAATCAGTTCAAAAGCATATTTTGAATACTTTTTGTGGAAATCTTTAAGTTCCTTCAGAGTCGACTGGCTAGTATAGATCAATATTGATGGTGCTTTAAATCCTTCAAACATATTAAAATCCATCTATTTAAGCAAAATTTATACATTTATAGATTAAGAAAAGTGGTGTGTTATTATCATGCGTATGAGTTAGTCATAATCTAAGCGAAAAGAGTTTACTCATTTTTAAGTGAGATACTCTTATGACTCTAGGTTGCTGTCGATTTTTACCCTGTGTTATCGATCGATTACAGTGACACGTAAACACGTACGGACGGCCTAGAGTCTCGATTGGTCCCACTTCCCTGTCTAGCCCAGTCAGTCGAGTCCAGAACACAAGTCACAACCTCTGAGATATGAATCATTATATTTCAAACATACTTTGTTTATATACTAACCAAGCATACCACATCGTACCATAAAATAGAAAACAACATTTTATACAATACTCAACAAGTGAACAGATATCGACCAATAGAAAATGTCCATTTAAAGTCCAAGGACACCATTGGACTTAACATGATAATTATTGGTCTATTCCTCCGCATCCACAACAGATACACATCAGAAAGATGACTTCAGAGGACGTCTTAAAATAAATCAAAACACTTGTTATCAACTATTATATTAGTTTATGTTTTATCACATCGAATGAATAACGTCTTATGATGTGAAGCAAACGATATGAGTTTTGAATTCCGAAGATAAACTCAACATCTGAG
Organism: Schistosoma haematobium; assembly: GCF_000699445.3. Lineage (NCBI taxonomy): Eukaryota > Metazoa > Platyhelminthes > Trematoda > Strigeidida > Schistosomatidae > Schistosoma > Schistosoma haematobium. The sequence goes on along the minus strand of NC_067196.1, from coordinate 45,721,280 downwards.
TTGTAGATAGATCCAGTTGATGAATATGATCTAGAAAAAGTTTCAATAATACTCGCTATGCAAAATATATAAAACACATGTTGTATGCATGTTCATATGTGTACTCGACCGAACTGCAACTAGATGTTTTCATTATGATAATATATTATATTGAGTAAAGAATTTTTCATTTCTATCTTCAATACTATCGAATCGTTTTTAAAATATATTTCGATTTTTATTCCCTGTAATCATTGGTGTAGTTTAAAACAATTACTGATTTATAAACACATATAATTATTTATTGAATACTATAATGAATTGTTTAATTTATTTATTTATTAAGTAATTATCATTGTCCAAAATCCAGTTGCCATACAATATCAACGCTTATTGTTCCTAGTTATATCAGTTAGTCAATCATAAGTGCACATGATCATTAGTTTAAGTTGCCACACCTCAACAGGATAAAGAGATAAACTTTTCAACGTGAACAATAAAATATTATTAATGGTGTTAATGAAAAAACAATAAAAATAAATAATATTTATCGAAAAGAATGAACAAATTCATTGAATAAATGGTATAAAGCACATTTAAAACTTAGGATCTCTAACCACTGGTCACAGTAACTTAAAGTGAATCTCAAGCAGGTAGCTTGCATCCACTAATAAGACTGAGTTTAACAGTCAATGACTCTTAGTTATATAGTTGGTTGAAAATATACAGGGATTTTGAGATATCAAGATGTAGCAACTATTTCATGTTCCTGTTTACTGTTCATTTGAGCCTTGCTGATAGTTGGAAATTTTACTGGTCAAAGTCTTTACAATAGCTAAAATCTAAGTTTGAATTTTTAGGAGAATATACCCCATAATGGATCTCGATAGTTATACAATTTCATTTATTTGTTATACTTTACTAAATATTGCATTTATTGATATAATAATGTTGTTTGCTAGATTTCATTTATTCTTATTAAGTAATATACTGTATGTTAAATATTTTGTATAACTGACTTTTTTTTGTTAAATTTATACCGTATGTTACTTTGGAATTGCGTTGATGTAAATTGTAGGAACATAAATCGTTAAATCATAATATCATTTCTTAAATGAACAATTACTAGCTAACTAACTGACTTTTTACTTTATTATAATACGAACACTCTTAGTATTCAAAATTTCATTTAAATTATTATTCATAATTACAAAATGTTTTTTTTAAGAATGCAGATTCTTTTCATCTTGTGAAAAACTATTGTTTAAATATATAATAAACTGTGTTTAATCTTGTTGTTATATGAAGACATCGAAACAGATCGATAATATATGTGTGTATATCCATTTGAGAGTATACAATGGTTAGTGAAGATAGTATGCTTGAAACATCTATATACACTTGTAATACGAAATAATGTCAAAATTTTAAGTTTAAACATTGGTATTTTCATTATTACAGATGTGTACAAACTATAAAATGTAACTAAGTAATTCATCAATAAGGTGTTAACCTAATATAGGTCAGTGTAATTGTAATCTTCCTTGTTTGATATGCTTAATATTATTATATTCTTAATACGCATCGTTTGATTCTTAATCTTTTTTTCATTTTAAAACGTATTATAAGAAAAAAAATGTAGAAAAGCGATCATCATAAAAGATTTTGTTATATACTTCATAATTAATGCAAAAATGTTATGGAGTTTTTATTACCTTATTAACTAAAGAGAAATAACATTTTCTTTTGATCTTAAAAATATAACTATTGTATAGTTTTACTACAAGTTTTTTGTGAATTAAGGTAAGACTTTTATGAATCTCAAGTATATAATCTCATTTTTACTAGTTGAATACTTCAACTTATAAATCACGGCTTCATTAGACAAAACATAAGAAATTTTAGAAAAGTAGTTGTGTTCATTGTATTTTATGATTATTCATATGTATGTGTTAAAAATGATACTCATATCTTAGGTTGGGTGAGTTACTAATTTGAAGGGTAAGATATAACTTTATTGATTCGTATTCTATATATTCGCGTACATTTGATGTAGCATAGATTCTTCTTTTCATTCATGAAGCCCATATTTTTATCTTGAAAATACAGGTTTGTATGCCTTATTATTTAGTTCAATAACATTTCTTTAAATAAAATGTAGATAAAATTCTATTTTGATCATTTACTCAACAAGTAAGAGAAGGAAATAATTAATTCATGATAAATATAAGGATCATATCTATTTATTAGTAATGTTCATCAAAGTGTTTAATTGGTGTAATTTTCAATAATTCCTTTAAATTCATAGCATTATTATTATTGATCTCATTGTTCTGTTACATCGTTATTTCAAGACCTAATGAGGGTTAACTGTGTGTAACATACGTAGTAGATATGATAAGAAAAAGTGACATACGCATTAGCCTACAAAGATTCAGATGTGCCTAATTTATTATATTTCTGATGTATGTGTGTATTCAACCAACAACTATCAACATTAGTGTTGCTTTTTTAACTAATTAACTCAGCATTTTTAAAAATAAAAATATTGGATTATATTGAAGTCTTATGTACTCATTATAGGATTGAAACAGATTGTTTCTATTAATCAGCTGAATGATTGTAAATATTCTGTAATAAGCCTTTATATTCCAATTATTTCAAGGTTAAGGTGCTGATGATTTTGTTCCAATAGACAACGAGAGTTTCACAATCAAACCAATTAGTTTAACCTTAGGATTAGTTTTTGTACATTTTCGGTAGATTCCTTATATACTACTTAGTAAATAAACCCATAGATAGTGTAGTAAGAATGGTAATCGGAGTAAAAACTACTTACTATTTGAATTCAAAAGTTGATTATATTTTCTTTATGGGTAAAAATTTCGTTATAATAATTATTACTGTTCACATCACTGTGTAATCTAATCGGATTTTTTAAATATATATGCATATATAAAGAAATCCGAATCCATATAACAAAATTTTCTTAGTTTTTCACAAACTAAATCAATTCAACTAGAAGACTTGGAATAATTTTAATTAACTATCGAGGGGTTTACAAAATTCTTTCACATTCTCATCAAATTTTGCATGGGAAACATCTCTTACACAGAACATAATAAAATGTTTTCATGAATAAGTATATGTACTATACAGTAGAACTGTTTATATAACTAGAAATGTTAAATACTGATATTATATGTCTACTCGATTTTGGGCAACGATTATTACTTAATAGCGAATAAATTAAACAAGTTATGTTATTCAATGAAGAGGGATGTGTATCTATAAATTAGTACTTCTTTTAAACTATACCAATCATCATAGACCGGTTAAGTTGAATTTTATTTTTGAAACAATTTTTGTTCAAGAGCATCCACTTGTGGTAAAAACCATTTCTAAACTACTTTTGTTTCCAATTATTTCTGTTCGGAAAATTTCACTTTTCATCAGGTTTTTTCAATTTTAATTGTCTGAAATTACATCGTCAATCTGTTACTTTTTCTTATAACGATTGATACTAGTTTGGATCTTGAATCGCACATGAATTTGTGTTGAAGATTTGAATGCTTTATTTGACGAATTAAAACTGTTTTAAAACATTTTTGTTTACAAATCAAAATAAAGTATACTATATCATGATTTGGTGTAGTTTAAGTTGTATAGAAGTTACATTCAAACAAATCAGTTTTCATCACCGGGAAATATAGCATTCGTTACTTATTAAATGACCAACACATATTAATTGTATTTCTTGATATTGTTGACAACTTTTGATAGTTTACATCGGATAAGATATAGCTGAATATTATTATTCATATTCTAAGATTATTTGGATAGTATGGAAAAAAAAGATAGGATTATTCTCTTACCTTACCGCATAATAACCACAACATACAGTTGGATATGTTTTACTTATCTTGCAGTTTGTTAAAAATCATTAGTAATATTTTAGACTGATTAATACATATGTGAATGGAATAAACCGACTTCAGTCTAACTACATATCTTTAAAGCTTGTGGCATGAAGTAAAACTGAGAAACATATGTTATGTTAAAAATGTATGCCAATACGAACAATAAAATAATAAGTGGATTAAAGTTTAACTATCATCCATATTGTGTTCATTGAACACACTAACTTCTATGGGATACATCTTTGAAGGTTTTAGACTATACATCGTCATATCTTCTATGGGAAAATTTTATACAATTAAGTATTTTTAAGAAGTAATAAAAATCTAACCCTTTCCACACAATTGAGTTTATAAAGTCTGCACTTCTGGCATTGTCGAAGATGAGTTAAATCATCACCGAACTATTTCAATTAACTCGTGGTATCTCAAGCATTTCATTATTACTTCTAAAGCGTGAATATTTGAGTGGCCCGATCCGATATTGGTATCTAGGCTGAGCATTGTTCTATACAAAGATTCCAAGCACAGTTATTAATAAATCGATTGATAGATTCTCTCTATAGAGAATCTCTCTTAGTTACTTAAAATTAAATACTTCGTATTAAACACTCCTACTAACTTGTTTACCTGAATAATACTCTATGACGTCTGACCTTCTTTTTTCTGTTAGATTTTTATTTTAGTTAGACAGTTAGTACTGGCGATGATTAAAGTTCTAGCAATTTCGCAGTTGAATTCACCATTTGATCTGACCTAGACCACCATTGAAAACCTGGATGCACTAGACGGCCATTCCATTCTATTATGGGACTCCTCAGCAGTGCGCATCTACGATTCTGCACACAGGACTCGAATACAGGACCCTCGTTCTCGCATACGAACGCTTAACCTTTAGACTACTGAGCCGGAATTCTGTTCGAGGACGAAGGTTCTATGTTCTAGTCCTGTGAGCAGGATCGTTGGTGTGCACTGCTGAGCAGTCCCATACTAGAATAAAATGGCCGTCCAGTGCTTCCAGGTTCTCAATAGTGGTCTAGTTCAGATCGACTGGTGAATTCAACTGCTAAATGATACAATCTTCACAAATCCCCATTCTAGCCATTTATTATTTCATCTTACCATCATCGTATCGTCATTTATTCAATCCGCAGAATATTACTTTTTAGTGTTTACTTTATTTGCATTCTGTACCATGAATCATATTTTATTTTGATTCGTCTTTATTATGCATCCATTAGCGTAATATTATTAGTTGCTGTCAAAGTAACCATGAAATTTAATAAATTGTTATCTGATTCACTTCTTAGAATTATCTTGACACATTAAGGTATCATTGTCATTAGTTTAACATTCAACAAAATAAGAATCCCCATCAAATTCTCTTTTTTATTGTTATCGCGTAAGTATAATGTTTAATAATTTATATGCGATTGTAAAGCCTTCGAATAAATTCTTTGAAGGTGAACTTTATCAATGCTTTTTTTTGTAAATAAAATATATTAATGCGCTGTCAAAATAATCGGTTAGTCATGTTTGTTCATCAGTCCTTACAGGTCAACTGTTCTTGCTTTGTTTTGTTTTTAAGATACAAAGCATCAAAGTTCTTATGACAAGTTGAAGTTAGAATTGTGTGGTAAAATATGTAACTGAGTTTGAGAATGATAACCAAAATAATAATATACGTTTACCCTGACATAATGGAATGCTGAATTGGTTGACATTTTGCACATTAATTGTGTTCCATTGTCAGGCTGAGTGATCGACTTGAGTACTTCTACAGTTTGTGGTAGATGGCTCTCAACTTTATAACTGTAAATTATTTTTATCAGATTGGACATTTTCTATGCCTATGGTTGGAATAAATTAAAAATATGATATAGTAAATTAAAGAAGATTGGTATATTTAATTCACTTTAAACGATAATTCATAAAAATTACGAATAGTCAGTTTAAAACTAAATGGATTGTAATAGTAAAGATAATTTATCGCATCAGTACATAGATCCAGATTCCATGTAGGTCACAGCATGCTTACAAGTGTTTTGAAATTAGAAATTTCATTCGCATTTCTGAAACACTACTACAGTAGTTTTCAAAGTGAGTCAACTAATAGTCCGACTAAAATTGCTGCTTATCGTTTAGATATTTAAATGTCATGTTCTCACTAGTAACTTGCTTCAAAATGTAACTCCTAGGGTTCTAGTGACTATCCATGACCAATGGAGTCCAACCCATGTAATGTGTGAGTCCGTTATCCACCTCTGGAAATGGATGAAGAGTTGCGCAAGATCATGAATTGTTTGAGGTTGGAAATTAACATCGTTTTATGTCTCTCAGCAGTCTCGAGGTTGAGTGTTCGCGCCAGAGACTAAAGGTCCTGTATTCGAGTCCTGAGTGCGGGATCGTGAATGTGCACTGCTGTGTAGCCCGACACTAGAACAAAACAACCGCCCGGTGCATCCAGGTTTTCACTGGTGCTCTAGTTCATATCGACTCGTGATTTAAACTATGAAAATATTTAAACATGCTGAATTAAATCATTTCAATGTTTAGAACTTTATGACAAGTTACTAAGAAAAAACATCAGCGTTTCTCATCAGATTCCTTTCCTTAGTGTTAGGTTCAATATTTATACCAGTCCACAGAAGCCACAACCTTTAAGTTTTACTTGTTTCAACCGTATTCTAATTTAGTACTAATAAGTTTCGTGGATTAGGGATAATTTCCCTAACTAAAATACAATCATTTGAAGAACTGTTTAAAACAGTGAACATAAGCAGTTGTTTTATCTTAGTTTTAAACTATTTAGTAGTGTGAAATTATGATCACATACAGGATCAATTTGAACACCTGTATTGAATAACACATGTGGTGATTTCTACGAAAACTCTTGGGGTTTCTGAACATGAACATTGTTATTTAAATGCCACCACTTAAATATCGAGAAAATGGTTTAAGGCAATCTAGTTATCTTGTAACATATGAAATGAAGCTTATTCAGAGCCACACGTTCAGAAAACATTGAGAGAGATATTAGTATTCAAGTTTACAAGATGTCAGCTGTTATCCCTGAAAGATATTATGATACTTTCAGAAACTCATGTCTTTGCAGTAGTCACTTATATATATTTCTGATTTATATTGCCTTAGTTATCACTAATAATCATCTTAGATCCTGTTGTCTTGTTTACGAGGTCCCATTTATGAATTAATAGCCTGAGATTGTCATTTACTGTGCTATGGTTTCTCAAGTTTGTTGCCAGATTAAACATAGCGAATCAAAACAAACTCCAATTTATTATATGTAAAAACTATATTTGAAATATTCTCAGCGATTGAAATTTAACTAATTCCAACGTTTGATTATTACCCTGAAGAAATCCAGACAAGTTAGCTGGACGAAACGTTGGAATTAGTTAAATTTCAATCGCTGAGAATATTTCAAATATAATTTTCACATATAATGACTTCTCTATACTCGGCGCTCAATTACTGTCAAACTATTCGTTCTAATCTTGACGAATATTCGTATAAACTCCAATTTAGTTTTGGATAAATACCTTACCAATAAGTTATACGAAAGTTAGTCAGCAAGATCCGCCACTCCTGCTTTCCTATAGTTATCTTTATCTTTGCCCTTTAATCATTTATGGAAACTTTGCGTGGTAGTTAACAATGACTTACTCTCTCCTTTATAAAACTTCTAACAGTATTTTCATGTATTTTATCTATTAGACTAGGTATAGGATTCGTGTTTTATGACAAGCAGTGGTGATAAAGTCAATGTCATACTACCACAGCTATTCCAGTTATATTCTGTTTATTGTCGATCATAAGAAATAACTTATTGTCACATACAGCAAACTAGCTGCGAAAAATTCTGGTCATCATGTCATTAATATTCAAGAGGTGTTATATATTGTTCCAACTCAAAGCACGTGTTCTGGGAATTCTATATTGTACTTAACATATAATATTGAATAAAGCCATTAACAATAATAATAATAATAATAATAATAATAACTATGCCTATTTTTGATCTTCTGGTAACTAATTCATCATTGGATCAATGATTTCTTCAGCTTTAGTCACTAATTTTACAAGGTATTGATATCTGGTCGCTTAAGAAAAACAGCTTCATACAATACTTCAACGCCACTCAACCAAATGAAAAATCTTTTGGAATATTACTCAGTTGGTCACAGCTCTGTAATAACTGTAAGGTTGTACGTTATTCATAAAATTGCAGTACTCCGAGTTGGTGATGGCAACTAGCCATCGACTAGGTTCATTAAAGGAATGCACTAAATAAGTTTTGAATCATTGATTTTTATTTATTCATGTACTCAAACTCATACTGAAAGTTCAGAATTAAATATTTTTTATTCCAGTTGTATTGGTTGCACCAAAGCTCATAAATAAGCTATAAATTAAGGTGAGTCCAACACTTCTGGTCGCCAGTTAATTAAAGCACTTCTAGGAATTTTCATAAAATTCCAATTCGGTTCACCAATCTCAGACGGGTATGGAAAGAATTAATAATGATACCAAATGAGCTGATAAGTACTATTTATTTTAAACACGATATAGTCTGATATTTATATATTCATACCAAAGACTCAGTGGTATTTATAAACAGGTTTTAAATTTATTGCCAATAATGTTTAGAGTTATGTAATATGGTGAGATATAAGCTTTCATTAAATGTAGTCATAAGTCAAGTTTACATTACATCTAGATATTGAATCGCCATTATGCATGTAAAGTATTTTTAATCTTTTTTTCATTACCAATCAGATATAAGTTATATCTGTCCTATTTTTGTCCGATAATGAAATATGTGAAAGACATTAGTTGAGAAAGTTTAAACTATGTTCCATATTAATGACACATATTTCCTTCATTTCTATATTTAGGAAATAGATATTAGGTTACCAAAACCGAAGGACTTGTCGATTCTCGATTTTCATGAATACCAAAAATTGTTTTGTATCACTAAGTAACCAAATGGGAACACAGATAAACTTGAATGTAATTATCAGCTGTATTAAATAAACTGAAGATAGTCATAGTGTAATCACAGAAACAGTTATTTCGTTAATGTATATTTTCCTTCGAAAACGATTACTGATAGGAAAGTTTATACTTCCCAGCTGTCATTTAGAGTGATTATATGTTGACGTTGAGAAGATTTTGAAGGAAATTGAAAAAAAGACCTAATTATTATAAAAAGATAAGTGTTAAACAGGAATCATGATGTAATTATTGTATTAAATCATTGCACACATACGAGTTATTTTTCCTCCACATAAATTTACTCGGACTATTTTTCTGTATGTTTCATCATCACTTTCTGTAATTATTTCATCGAAATATATTTGGTATTTATTTATGAAACAACTGTCTAACAGTCAACTATCATATGATTTTATACGTGTATAATCGTTTAAATCATTGGGCGGTGTTTTTCTTTCTCTCAATCATTCCCATATGAACACGTAACTTATATCAATGAATACATACATATTATTTATGAATCTTTTTTTTAGATCAAATTAAATCTTCAATTTTGGTGGTTTATAAAATGCATGTTTGAATAAATTGGCAAAGGCTATTAAAAACTTTTTTCTATACTTTATCAAAAGTAAAGTCTGATATAAGTAGGTTGTACATTCAGTTTACAAGATGTAATCTGGGCTGTTTTATCGATTATAGACGTTGTGTTTTAACAGTGGATGTCATATAATGTAGCGTTATCAGTATAGGGTTGTGGAGATTGTTGAGTTTTTATTAAATTCATGAATTGATCAATGTTAGACCACTATTGAAAATCTGGAAGCACTGGACAGCCGTTTTATCCCACAGTGTGTTCAAATTTCTTACTTTAAATGCTATTTTACAATTGAGCATTTAATGAACAAAACAAATATCAACTTTAAATACTAAAGGTTATCTTATTTTCTAGTTTTATTTAATTTACCCAGGCTAATGCTTTTTTTTAATGGAATCGCCAATGAGCATCAGATTTTATCTTTTTCCATAAAAGTCATCGAAGCCAATAATAAACTTGTGATCAAACCAATGAAATTAACAAACTCATCATTCACAAGTGTATTAGCCAAAGTTCTAAAGTTTTTACACGGACAATATTATATTAAACGATATGAAAACATTCAGTATGCATTCATAACAATGATTACTTGAAATAAAACCACGTTACTTTTACATCACTTCACAAAGATAATTGATACTTGTACTTTGAACAGAATTATACTTCGTGAATATAACTGGTAAAATGAAAAAAATCTTTACGTAGATATTTGTTTTTGCTTTTTGTTTGGCCTATAGATCAATAATCATCAAAGCGATTCTGGTGCTGAACTACTGAATAGTATGAGTAATTCATTCATTGATAATTCAATATCGGGTATTCATCAAACAAATTCACAAACACCTTCACATAAGTCTTCTACAACATCAAATCATAAATTTGGTACTAATATTAGCACTAATAGTATCAATAATAACAGTATGACAGTAGATATTAACAGAAGTTATAATTATGATCAGCATCATGATAATAAAATTAATCAGAATACTGATAATTCGAACATTACTGCACGATTACAAAGGCATAATGCTAAACGTGTAATATCACCGAAATACGATCAGATCAACAATGTTTCATCTACAGAACAAGGTCCAACTCAACTATTAAATTCAATGCTTAATGATTTATCGTCTGAACTATCTCAGCATGGTGCAAAAACTAATCCTCGTGGACAGTGTTATGCTTGTAAAAAGCCTATAAATGGAACGGTAAATTTAAATTCAATTACATATAGTCTACTGATTACATTGATTCTAATAATATTTCATTCTTTTATTCATAAAATACAGTATGTATTTTTTTTCCAATTTCGGTTAAACAGTCTGTATTTAAATCACTGACTGAAATACTTTCTGTGTGTTAAAAAATGGACTACTTCACTTTATGATACTTTAAATCAATAACATGTTTCTAAAGCACTAAATGGTTTTTTTAGAATAATAACAATAATAGTAGGTCCACTGAGTCCAATTACGGCAAATATATTTATGGGTTATTTTGAAAACACAGAGAATAACGAAACACCGGAATACTCCAAACATGTTGATTATACGTCTATTGTGTGCAATAGTAAGCAATATTCAATTCGCCTGTAAGAACTCTTTAGCAATGCTCATTCTAACAATTTACTATAGAGCACGAAAAAAATGACATGTTCAACTCTTTTGTCATTGCTATGCGACTAAAGGAAAACAGAATAGTTCAACGTTAAGTTTATTGAAAAAGTTCTTGAAATGGTCTTTACCTGAATTTCAATAGCTTTTTTCCAGTCATTTATAAAGAAGCGTTGGTCGAAACACTATTTTACAGAGTAGAGAGGATGTGTACCACCGGTGAACTGTAAAAAGAATTGATGAACGTGGAAAATGTCTAGGGGATATCTGCTACCCACAGAAAGTTTTCGAAAAATCTAAAACAATCTAAAAGAACAAGATGGGTGTGATTGTAGTCAAGAAAAAACCAGTATATATAAATCATATCTTTAAAGGTGGTGTTATAGTAAGGGCAATCATCAGTAGGCTTAAAACTGCATTGGCCAGAATGTACTAGGCAGCAAAGCTAATAATGCTGTATAAAACATGTTCACTAAAGCAGTCAAACGTCTACAAACACTCTTTTCATGTCATCGCCAACTGTGTTTATAAAGTTACGTGTACTTGCTAAAGCATCTAAACTGACAGAACAGAAAGAAGGGTATATGTTGGAATTTTAAAATGTTCCAAAAAGTCTTCAGACTAGAAAGAAAACTACATTAAACGGCGCAGTTACCGAACATCTCTTGGATACAGGATATCAAGTGGTTGATAAATAGCCAAGCTCCAGTCTTCTAAAGTTCACTGAAGACGTTGCCATCACTCGTGAAAAACCTTATATGACGTGTTAAAATGGAGAGTGTTGTTTATCTTTTTTTGCATTGGTGACAAATATTCCTCCATTATATCGTAAAAAATTTTGTTCAATTCTTTCCTCTAACTGATTACATGATTACATCTTTTTTATTTTGACTGTTTCCGAGATTAGTGACTTTATTTTATCCGAAAGGGGTTTTATGGAGATTTTGGTAATTTAATAGTTAAATTCGTGAGTCGATTAAGGTTAAACCACCATGGAAAGCCTAGAAGCACTAGACATTAACACCGTTGGATGCCGATTCATTTGTCTAGAGTTTTGGCGCTCGTATGCGAGGCCGGAGGTCCTGGGTTCGAATCCTGCGAGCGCCATCGTGAATGCCCACTGCCGAAAAGTCCTACATTAGGACAAATGACCACCCAGTGCTTCCAGTTTTTCCATGGTGGTCTAGCTTTTATTGACTCGTGAATTCAACTATTAAGTCTTATTTTAATTAATTGAGCTTTACTCATTTTATTCTCACTTAGTATAATGTCTACTCATTGAGTAACCACTTATTTCTAACCCTTTGGACATTAGTTACTATCAGCCGTGTAAAATATTCTTTTACGTAAGGTATATATCTACAATATTTTATTCAGTCTGTTAAATTTATTTACACCCTTCTCATACTTTACTGATGTGGAATCTTCGTAACTTCCACCTAAACTCTTTCATGTAAGTAATTTAAACTCATTTTGTAATTATAATTTTTATATATCACAGGTTTTGAGCAGGTGACAAGAACCAAACGAAATAATATGAACTCATGATATTCTGTTCAAACGATTGCTTTAGCTCTCTTCAATAATGATAATAGTGATAACGTTAACGATAATAAAATCTATACAATAGGTATGGAGACCTAACTGAAAATATAGTTAAAAATGCTAATACAGTTAACTGTACTTTATTTCACTTATTTACCCTAACACTTTTTATCGTTATTTTTTTGACCGTTTGAGGCCCTACCATCCTAACCATTTAAGCATTTTATTATATTTCTTATTTTTTCATTACTGATATGAACTGTTATTTATATCATTGTTATTGTCAACATTATTAAGATCATTTTATAAGTGATTATTTATTATTTTATCCATTTTAATGGTAACAATTTGTGATTTGATTACATCAGAAGCCCAATAATCTATTGTTATCTGATATAACTTAAACATTTATAAGAGGTGTAAAATAATTTATTAAAATTTTTTGTATTAGGAAACTCAGTTACTTCATCAATGTTTCTTTTTACAACATTAAGGTCTTAGAAATTTATCATGCAAGAAATTAGGTACTTTTATAGAAGATTTAAAATAGACAATTTGATTCGCCTACATATATACATAAAAACTATTCCGATGTCTTGTATTTGTTTTTACTATTCCAATATATTTAACAGTTAATAACAGCTATTGGTAAAGAATGGCATCCGGAACATTTCACTTGTGCTAGTTGTCGTGTTGGCTTAGTTCGTCAAGATTTCTATGAACGTGATGATCAAGCTTATTGTACTCAATGTCATCTACAAATGTTCTCACCTAGATGTGGTTATTGTGGAGAGGCAGTTGTCGAGGTTTGTTAATTTAGTATTAAACATTGTTGTTTTTACTTTTCTTTTCTTTAAACGAGAGGATAGAAATTCAAAATAATTTCAAATAAGTTTATTTGGTTAATTAAGCCACTATGAAGACATTCACCATAGCTATTCTTTTTTCTAAATAACAAATATCACTATTCAATAAATTATCCTATATTGTTATTTGTTCATCCATTCAATCACAAAGTCTAAAAATATTTTGTTTATTTGTTAAATCTTTTGAAGACGTTGTTCATGTTGGAAAGATATTCCGTTTAATTATTTACAATGTTGATATGATTACGTCATATATTCCATGTACCTAGCTGCCAATTTTTTTATTATAAGATATATTCTAGAATAAGAATTGCTTGAAAGAAAATATGGAACTTTAGATGATTAAGTGGAAAAAAGCTTTTGACTAAGATTCTATATAAATTTGAAATCACAGGGAAAAATGTCTGAATTTTGAAGAAACTTTCACTCTTTTAAAGAGTCGAATTAATAAGGCCCAATGTTTAAGACCGCGCAAAACATTTTCACTCTATTAATTATAACCATTTAAAATGTGGGCTACAATTTCAATTCACTTGATCCACTAATTGCATTATAATGTAATTGTTAAAATTCACTTAATGCTAATTACTTAATAATTTGATTTAGGTTAAAACTCAATGATCAAACGATGTAAGGCTTAAGATGTCAAAAATAATATTGTCAATCTAAGTTGTAAGAAAAAAAGATCCAATGGATAGAGGATCAATAACTTGTACTTACAACTAATTACAATGTTATATAGTGTTTAGACTGGTGACTAAATTTTTTGTTATTAAATTGCCTTCCAATAATTTATTTCACTTGCTTTCTAGAAAATATTAATATTCTGAAGAAATTAATGACATCGCTATAAAAATTGTAATATTTTTAATGACTTTATCATAACTGAAATGTTCAATATTATTAGTGTAGATAAATGTACACTATAATAAACCCTTTTGTCTGGTTTCTATTTATTTTGTGTCTCTATTCATCAAATGTATATGTCATATAATGGTCTTGTTTTCAAAATATTTGGGATCATATAACAAGTATTGGGTTAGATCTATTTAATTCAGATTTTTAGTTAAACTCGGTTAAACTTCTGGTTTCATGCATATGTTATATTTGTATACAGAAATAATTAAATTATACCTTGGACACAATTTTAAAGTACCCCAGGTATGTCTAACAACATACATACACTAACACATCTGTACACCGATACAAATATTACATAGACAACTAGTTTGTATTTCAACCTGTATATAATAAATAGTAACCCTATGACTAATGATGAATCATTGCAATCGAAGTACTTACACAACATAAACGTCCACATCTATATATGTATATGCAAGCACAGACATTCGTCGCTATATTTTTTAAAAAATATTATGAGGATCACATCCTTGCATGTCTGTTTTTATCGAAAATTCTACTATTTTTTATTAAATCGTTAATCATCAGTGGAAAAAATTGATTATTAAGTCCTTTTTTATCTTCATTTTTTTCACTTCATAGCCTACATTGATAAAAACAATAACAACAAAATCTGTTGATTTGTTTATTTCGTTTTTTTTTAAGTTATGACGTAGGTGATTCATTGTATGCCAACATCTTCATACCCTTATGTTTATTGCAATCGGATTGAGTTATTCGCATAGTGAACGTTTTGTGCTTTACAGGAGAATAAAAGTTATAATCAATTGAATTAATTTGTGTGAACTTGGAAGTATGGATGATTGGACATTGAATAGATAATCTAAAGTTGACTCTACCTATCAGACCTGAAGGTCCTGAATTCGATCCATAATATGTCATTACATGTAACTGAGGGAATAAAACAATTGCCTAGTGCTCTTTAGTTTTCAAGGTTTCACTAGATGAAGTTAATCTCTGATGCAAACTATTTCGGAGTTTGATTTGTTTAACTTTTAATTAGGTTTGAATGATTCGAATGCAGCAGTGCAATACTTTGGTCTATGAATGACTGAATACAAGTTTGACCTTTTTTCCTTCTAGTCCCTTCAAAACACACCGAATGACTTGACTGTTTTTCTTCTTCCATGTAAAAATAAAAATCACATGATGTCGTTGTTGTAAATGAAGCGTACTAATTGACTAATTGTTAACTATTATAATGTTATAATAAATAGTTTACTAAGATTTACTAAATATTCAGTACAGTATTGATCAGAGTTGTATCTGTCGTTTACAATTATACTAAAATACTCAGTTTTCATTTTGTGTACAACTGACTTAAATAGGCAAGATCCAACCGAAAATGACCCTTAACTAAATAAAAACTTCAATATAAAGTTAATTTCAACACGTAATGAAATTACTGATAAATCAATTAAAAATTACATCCATGGCAATTAGATTTGATATTCCAGAAAAAACTAATTACTGGATTCTCGCATAAATGTTAAATATTGAACAAAATACTTAACACTGTAACAATTATCTACTTTTATTTGGTATTTACCTAAACCAAAAGGAATTTTATTGGGTTATTACTTAAAATGTGATGTAACATACTTCTAAACTTTTCAATCAGTCACTATTAATCATCTCAACGCCTGGGGCAAATATGTTTTAGCTCAATATCCCACACCACATTAACACTACAAAATAAAATAAATCAGATCAATATCAAAAGGAATAATGTTGGAACAATGACAATAAGAAATTAAACTTTGGTAAAATGTTTTCATAAGACGGGATGAAAATATATGTATGAAGGAGTATTTGAACTCACCATCTAGAATAAAATAAAGAGTGAGGCGAAACTATAATTTATGGATGACTGATCAATGGATGATGAGTGACCTTGTGAAACTTCAGCCAATCAGAAGACAGCTGGTATAGGGCAAGAATATATTCTACAAAACTAAAGAATTAGAGTGTATACACTTCTTTGGCGTCGTTTAAACACTTTCCAAGGTTAAAAAGAGGCCCTGAAGTTCTGAAATCGTAATGCATACAGTACCGGGGCTCATTCATGTGACACCATGATCGTCGACCTCTGGAGCTATGACAAGGTCACAAAAATTCTTTTGGCCTCGACCACACTGCTTCTGCATTATTTGTGTGTATTCTCGCAGTTCCGTCTACAAAATGTCACTTGTGAACGGCGATACGATGCACGTAACCAAGTCTAGGTCACCCGTGTATATTGTGGTATCCAGCTGCACGTACTCTCGTATAATTGGTATTATCGTTGTAGCTTGTCGGTTTCTCACGCACTGGAAGTGATCGTTTAGAGACAGTCTATCATACATACCGAAGACGTTCTCAGTATACTTAAGGAAATGCTACATACCCAGTTTTATTTAACACTTTTTATATGAAATCTGCGTTTTCTAGTGAACGTTTCGTCTATTTCTACGATTCTCCTGATTCAAGCATTTTCTCGATTTTCTCGACAGTACTCATACTACTGAAGTGTCGAAGCTTCAGTAACATCTGCAAAGGTTGTAGCCAGTGTTAATGGTGCATTTATTATCCAGTTTTAAAAAATTATCATAACCTGTCTTAATGTCAATCGATATGGAGTGAAAAAAGTACCCGTTTTAGTAACATATATTACATCGAAAAACAACATCGTCACGATAGTCTGTACAATGTCCATCAGTCATTTGAACATTGCGATCACAAATAAATGAGCTTCCCAGCAATCCCACCAGTTGTAGTCGCTCAAATATAACGATCTCCTTGAAATCAGCTGTAAACCGATCATGAATGAGCATTGTATATTGAAATAGGCTCCGTGACCTTTAAATCACTCAATCATTTCTGATTAGCTCGTTCATAAATTATAGTCTCACCAAAATTGAATTCATATGCGTCACATTGACTGATACTAACCCATTCTATTTAATATCTTCAATCACAAAGTATTATTTTTCAAGAAATTGCAATTTATCAAATTCACATCAAAATATAATTGATAAAACACATTATAAAATGTATTAGTTTACATGGGTTGGCTTATTACTCAATCTAAGTGACTAATTAAATTGCTTACAATTTCTTAGTTTATCATATGATTCGTGATTTATTTTTAAAATACCTTTTAACTCATTTAAACAATCTATTTTTAATTTATATAATATAACAAAACAAATATCTGGTCATGTATTTTTCATGTATTTTATTTCCCATAACAAGTATAACAATTAACTTCAAATTATCAGTAACTTATTCAATATTTCATGAATCTTATGATTACTATAATCATATTTATGTTTTATATGGACTATTTTTTTAAAAAATAAAAAGCTGTTTAACCTTTGACATTTAAGTTAACTAGACAACTGATTCCTACTAGATCCCATGTTAAACATTTATTAGCTACGGTTAACCTCTCTATCTTATCATAAGGTTACATACTTTTTTTCCCTATATCCATTCGTCTCGTGATTAGCTTTCATGAAGAGTGTTGCAGAAATTTGCCTGCATAAATTTATTAGAAAAGTATGTAGTAGATACATTTTATGAATTAGCAATCAACGATTGATTAAGATATAAATAAATTTACTTTAGCATTGGTATATATATATATATATATCATAACGCATGTTTCTTGGCCATGTATACTACTAAATGTTGCTAAACATCATTTAAACTTTTTAAATTGAGTGTGCCAATATTGTGTAATTCAGTCATGTGCGTACTTGTGTATACAATGAATTTTTGTGTTCAATTTCTTTGTTCATATCTGCAATTCTATTTAAGCATGTTACAGGAATTGCAAAAAAACTGAGAGTTCAAGACGAAAATTTCATTAAAACATAAACTTTTTGAACATTTTATTGATAACTATGCATTGTTGTGTTGCCAGCTAATAAAGTATACTGATTGACTAAACGACGTGCTCTCCGTGATAGATGTAGGCTTAGAGTTTACAAGTTAACATAGTTAAGCATATTTTTTCTTGAAAATCTTCTTGGACAAAGATATAACTACTGTCCAGTACTCTTTGATTGTATGAGGTTGTACTTCAATGATCTGGACAGTAAGTTGTCGACTGTCATATCATGGATTTGAATCCACTTGTCTTACATGAAGTGTAAGTCATAATCTAATGGTCCTATTTGCATTGAATTACAAGCCTTATTTTTCCATATGATATTGGTAATATCTATGTCAGAGTGGGAAACATATATCATTTAGAACTTTCATATGGTGAATGCTTTGATGTTGATGATCATTAAGATACTGGGTTCTGACAGAATCGATCGACAATAAAACCACCCCAATTATATCCAAAGATTTTAATTGAAAGTTTTGAAAGAAGTCAGGCTTTCTATCGATTCCATGTTTCCGTATGAAAGACATAGTGCATTGTCATCTTACATCTATCTTTAGTTGGCTTTTGGTTCCTGAAGCATATGACAGTGACCATCCTTATTTTTTAACTGAAAGAGGTGTATATATCACCGGTCACACTTTATGAGGATCATGTGGAACAAACAAGGGCCAATATAAGTCTAGTTTTCCATGACACATGAATTATAGCTTGAATACGTGAACATAGTTTATTCACATATAACTATCTCAAGTACCTTTCTGAATATTTTAGATTACCATCTATAAAATCCTCAAAATACCGACTACTTGCCGTTCCAAAAATAACGTGAAATATATCCGCCTGGTCTATACTATTGTTTGAATAGCAGCTAGTATCTTACAACTGATGGAATAATAATTTATTAAATTACTTGCTAAATTTTGGTTTATTTACACTGTATATTTCACATCTGAACTATTCCAAAAGCCCTTCATATGAACTCGGTACTGTATACTGGATTTTTTCCATATTATATCTACTATCTATCCGAATCTTGAGAATGATATTGTGTTCATACTTTAATCACTTTTGGACTAGGTTATTTTGTGCTCTGTTATCCTTCCACCTACTAAGATATTTATCACCATTGTTCATTTTTAAATTTTATCTATTATTTAATTGATAATTTGAAAAACTTTATTCATCTCAATATATTCAAATGATATTTGGCAAAATGAGTTAAAAGTATTCATGGAAACGGGTAAAGAAATAGGAAATGTTTACTAAAATCACTATTTCTTAATTTATTTTTTAAGCTTCGTATTTAACTTAAAACGACCTATGACAAAAATTCTTTTCCTATGAATATATCTCTTAAGTTTTTATAAAACTATTTCAACTGTTTTAGAAATGTGTTTTGGCTTTGGCACGTGCATGGCATCCTGAGCACTTTTTTTGCTACGAATGTCATTCCACTTTTAATGGATCGTTAACAGTACATGAACAAAATGGCAAATTTTACTGCTCGTAAGTTTCGTAATGTTAAACAGTGATTATCAAGACCAATGGAAGAAGAACTTAGTTAGTTGCCTAGTGAAACTGATTATGTAAGGATAAGAATAAGAAATAAGTAATTCATGTGCATATTAATATGGTTCACTTGGTTGAGGATATACGTGATTTAAAGAAAAAAGCTGTAAAAACGTTTTATGGGCTCATGAATTGAATCCATGTATATAGTTTTATACAAATTACTACCAAGCAACCACTCCATCTGTGTTAGAATTAACAAATGAAAGAATCATTCATTACTTCAAAGCCTACATTTTTATCAATGTTCAATCAGTTGTTATATCAGAAGTCAGATTATCTTAGTTGGATTTTTTTATTCAGAAATCATAATTTCGATTACCTTATAGATATTTAGTTAGTTGACCAGAAGCCTTGTCTTTTAAATTACCTATGGTTGCAATTTGCTTATCAATTTCACAAACAAATTACCTTAGTTATTCCGACAATTGTATGAATTAATTTTATCATTGTAATAACTTGGAGCTAACCACCGGAGTTAGGCTAACTGTCAGCGAGAGAGAAAAAAGATGACGATTCGCAATGTAGACATTTTTCATAACTTGTCTCAACTTAAAGAGTTTATTGAACTGACTAATAGAACATTTCTCTTATTGCTAATATTAAATTCATAATCAAATAAACAAACAAGTGATTTGATTTTTAAATAAACTGTCAGTTTAATGTAATCTATGTTTATTTGCTTATGATTTATAATGATAAATTTTATTAGTTTGATTTTATAGATCAAAATCATCATAAATTATAATCTACATTTAAGGCAGGTAGTTTTCAACAAAATTCACTTATTTCATAACTCATAAGGATTTGTTCAGTTACAATTTCCAATCTTCATTAACTATAAGACTTTACATTTGATGGCTTACTTTCCGTTATTAAGTAACTAAACTTAATTTTATTTTAAACTGTTTCCTTTAAATTGTAAAACTTATAAATTAATTCTTTCTATATGAAGTATCTGCTATTTCACACGATTTGGAACTCCATGCTCTGGCTGTCAACAACCTATTACAGATGCATACATAACTGCATTGGATATGCCTTGGCACAAAGATTGTTTTACTTGTCATGTAAGTCATTTCATTCAATCAATTTTGATTGCACCGCTACTTTTGACAACTTTCTTCTAAATTCTTTTGCTTAAAAATTCTCATCATATTGAAAGTATAGATATGTGAATCAAGAATTTTTTCCAGTAAATTCTTTTCAGTTTTGACAATTATAAATCCAAATTAATTGTTGAACGAGACGTCTAACATTAAAGCATTCTTGAATATAGTAGTGTATAAATTCAGGATCATTTGTAAAACGAAGTATAATCGTTAAGATTATTTATATTCACATATCTCTGACCAAACATTTAGTTCCATTTGTAATTGAATTATTATTTCTCTCACCATATGCTGTCTACATTTATTTGTAATATTATTTTTACAAACCTATGTAAAGTATAAACCAATTCAAGTTAACACCGCTTACTAGTTATTTTAACGTTATTATATTTTACAAACAATCACTTGGTTTGTAGCGTAAGCGAGATATTCGTCCGACGAATTTTCTGTGCAACTGTTCGCTTCGTTCTTTTTTGCGGGTGTAAGCATAGCCATTAAGGACAGAGGATATCTATAGATTCCTCTTCGACCACAGGTGTCTTCGAAACGTCACTCCTGTATTTTTGGACCACCGAGTAAGCAACATCTGAGTCTGAAATATGGTATTAGGTAAATATTACAAATCATTTGATGAAGTAGTAGATCTTCATCAATTGAGGCGGTGGGGTCATGAGTTACGTAAACCTAACCACCTCCTCCCTTGAAGAGTGATGCTTTCTCGAATAAAAATAGGTTGGAAGAACGCTGATACAGGTTAGATTAAAATGCGGCATTAGTCCATGAAGTCATTGACATTTGGACTGAGCTATGTAGGTAGGTATAGAATACCTGGTCATGACAGCGTGATTATCGTAACTAGTAGTTAGAAACTTTGAATGACGTTGGCAAAATCGTTTGCAGGGGTACGGGTGAATTCGCTCTTTGTCTTCCCCTAAATTTCAGGTTTTTAAATTCCTCATAATCTTTTTATTTCACTAACTTATATTTCCTTCGTCTTTTTGTAGAGCATATGTTTCCAAATTTCTCAAGCACTTCTCACTAATTATGTTATATTTTCTTGAATCGATGTCCAATCTTGTTTATTACTATTGATATTATTGCTATCTCAACTACCCTGGGATTTGACCTAAAATCTTCGTTTTGTTGTACCACTGCGGTTCGGCGAATCGAACCGATGTACATAATTACCGCGTTCAACGTTTAATCGGACAGAATGACTGACTTGCAATCGTAAATTCACATACTATAACTTCAAAACATGCATTTGTTTCAAACTTGACACTTTTAGACCAATAATTTGAGTTTGCAATTCTGGTTCCTGATAAAAACCTATTGAAAATGATATTTTCCGTTCATATATCTGTACCTTTTTGTGAAGGAATATAGTTTAGAAATATGTTACATTTGATCAATGAGTAGTAATTGACTTATGTGGTACAATCGGAAAATGATTTTTTTTTTTGAAAAAGTGACAATTCCAAAGATTTCATAGTGTACATCAATTTTTAGCTATTATAAATATTTTAGAGATTTCATTGTACTTTGAGAATATAAATGGACGACGCACGCTTCAGTAGAAAATTTGAACTGTACACAATCCACTGTATTAAAGAAATTAATTAACCACTCGTATTATTAGTAAACCAAATTTTTTGAAGTCACTCACAGTCTGATGATCAAACAATATGCTTTATTTATATTTCCTGTCTTATCTAGTTCAACTTTGTCTTTCCAATCCCCTCCATTTTCCTCTTTTAATACAGGATTGTAATAGAATACTCACTGGATCAAGTTTTCATGAAATTGAAGGATATCCTTACTGTGATTCTCACTATTACTCAAGACGTGGATTATTATGCTCTGCATGTTCATTACCAATTACTGGAAGGTGTGTAAACGCACTTGGTAAACGTTATCATCCAGAGCACTTTTTATGTGCTTATTGTTTACATCCATTACAAACCGGTACATTTAAAGAACATTCAAGTAAACCATACTGTCATCAGTGCTTTACCCAACTGTTTGGTTAGTATGGTGCACAAATATCTACATTTATATATACATACATATTACTGTTTTTTTCTTCTTGTTTAAGTTTCCGATATTGAAGGTTGGACAGTTATGTTTATTACCTTTAAACTGTCAAAATAGTATGACAAACAGTAAATGTTAAATTATTTTTAAGTACTATTCAGCTTATGTTTCAAAGTATTGTACATACTGTTTGTATCTTGTTTTTTTTAGTTAGTCTTACATCTCATAACGTGTTTCTTGCTTAGACTCAACAACTTACACGAAGATTTATCAAGCACACTGTGTTAGTCAATATTATACTTTTGAAACTACATAACATCTAAATGTGTGTTTCATATATGTTTTCATCGCCAAAACACTATTTGATGTAAAAAGTAATGTATTCATTTTGTAATTTGAGTATTACGTTATAACTCATGATCATGTTCACTTAATTGAATATTTTGAAATGTTTACGTGTACTAAGCATTTTGATAATTACTCAATCAAGAACCAAGTACATACGGTCTAAATAATTGAAAATTATTACTGTTATGATTTAACATCTATTTTTCGGTCCTGATATATTGCTATATGTACACTTGGTGTTAGAAATGTCACCATAGTTACTTTCATCTTTATTTTCATAGATAAGTAGTTAGATTATTGTAAAATACTGAACACCTTAATGTTGACTAACTCAAAAGCTTAGAAACCGAACCTATGTTCTACAGTTGGTATGAGCATAGCAAGATAGTTGATGACTTAACGAGATTTAGAACAAAATATTATCAACTGTTATAAAACAAGTTGCGTAATGCTCAGTAGAAGACGTGCCTTTTGTAAGGGACATTTTATTGTCCCAATAAAAGGAGACATTACTACATAAGACGTCTGTGAAGATAATCAGTAAACGACTAACAATAGTTGACAACAGAATAATATTGAGAATCAAGTAACAAATAGAAAGGAAATATAATGTCTAAGTTCACGTCAACGTTGGGCTTGAAATCATAGGGGCAACAGTCATAGTTTATAAATATTCCCAATATCTAGCTGAAAAACATCTCCTTCCATTGAGTAGTTGTAAGCACAAATATAAGCTTAAGAACGAAACCACACCAGAATTTCCCTCTTTCTCTTTTTCTCTCTCTCTCTCTCTCTCTCTCTCTCTATATATATATATATATATATAGAGAGAGAGAGAGAGAGAGAGAGCTGGATGATCCAGCTCAGAGAACAAAACTCCATCAAAAACAGATACTTAGCCTACTAGCTGTTGAAGATGTTATTTCCCTTCCTGTCATTGATTTCTACTCCAGACTTCCTGAGAACGACTGCTTGTAATTGTGTGGAATAAAGCATTATCTATTGTTACTCTGATTCTCTATTCTGGGTTGGATCTGATATGATGTTACTAGTTTCATTATCGTATCAAATTATTGTTGTAGTATACCTGAGAGAGAGAGAAAAAAATATTTTAAACCATCCGTTATTTTAATTATGTTCCTCGAAGTAACTCAGTTTGAATCGCGCTTTACATATGGTTCTTTTAATAAATCATCAACTCTTAGTTTCAGCTTAAAATATTTGTCAGGCAAATTACGTAAATCTCACTTCAACTTTACCTTACGTCAAAATCTTTTACTAAGGTATTTCATTACGTATCCATACATTTTTAGTGATGTGTACATGCATCAATGCAAGGCATATAAGGGATATAGCTGATTCCAAATTAATTTGTTATGTTTGATTCTTGGATAGCTGCGGTTATGTCGGAGCTCTGAATGTATTAAATTTATGCTGAAATCTCAGATAAATATTGGTATATTTCCTCTTACGTTTACGGGTTCAACTTATGAAGATGTTATTTACCTTTGGCCAAATTGAAGCTTTTCTGGAGCGTCAAGAAAAACGTTGCGAACAGTTCCAAATTCGAATTCTAGAAACTCTAACGCATCAAATGAACCTAAATTAAGAGATGACCCATTCAAATCTCATGCCAACTGCTCAAGTCATACGCGGTATATTAAGAATCTAAGCTCTTGATATAACACCTTTCATCAGGCTGTTTGTGCGGTATTAGCACTAAACCCAAACAGATGAATTCGCAGTTACTTTTGGTCGTCTAGGTTAGGTTTCATTCACGTGACCATCAGCGTTCACCACTCATTGTTATTGAGTATATATCCTGGGAGGAATTCAAAATATTTAGCTGGTTGATAACCGTATCGTTATTTTGGCTGGATTTCGGATATATTTGTTTTACTTGAACTCCGAACTTGCTTGTTTATAACTGAAATCCTGGATATTTTCAATCCTCTACTGTTTTCATTTGCTATTTTGAAAATTTTGCCTTGAAAGGCTTGTTCGTAAATTATTATTAGAATAATATTTCTGTGGTGACTACTTGTAATTTACGTAAAAATGTTGGTATCTGTATAAAATCTGTTCTCTGTTGTTTGGATTGTAGTTTACACGTTTATAAATGGACAATTCCTATAAATGAACCAGTGCAGAATTTCGACATTCTATTTTCCGATTCTCATATTGATGTCTGAAGTGGTTCAGTGTTAGGATCAGTTATGCACCTCATGATCACAAAGAACATAGTATAGTATCATTTTTGCGGAATTTTCCTGCTGCTAAGATTGTGAAAGTATAAAATGGATATTTTCGAAGACGTACTAGAACTTCTGGAAGAAGTTATCAGATTGTAGTTTGACAGATGATTATAAGCTGCCTTTAAAATCTTAATAGCTTAAGGCGGACATTTCGTAACACAAGACAAACTGCACATGCAGTTTGAGAATTACTAGATGTGAAATATGCGATGGTTTCAGGCCTTTGTGACTTTAAATCCAATCCTAATTGTGAAAACATTTCACGAGCACATCACACGCCACAATATTTAAATTCCAAGTTGACCAGTACGGAAAAAGATATTTCCAGAGTTCTATTCAGCTCTAGCTCCAGAGAATATAATTACTTGAAAAACTATCCAAAGCGAAATCGCGAAATCCGTTCTTGGACTCAGGTATTTACATTTTATCTCAATCTTTTTGATCTGGAGTGATTTTCTCTTGACATTACATTATTTAAAGTTTCTCAGCCTGATTTACTTTAAATTGAATGAAACGTTGTTGCCTTTACTATGCCAAATAAATTGAGAATCTCTTAACTGTTTTTTTTAATAATTTTTTGACAATCTATAAAATGAACTTTGCGTTTATACTTTCCTTATTTTTCCGTTTGAACATGTTAAACATGTATGGTTGACACTCAGTTTCTCGTTTTTCTCTGGCTTCGCTGCAAAGAACGGTTGAGACTGCTTATTTAAAATAGTATTTTCTTTCGTCTGTTGGTCATCGAAAAAAGCGGATTTTATTCTATCTATCGATTGAGTTTCTCTCTTGTCCCTTTTGTCAATGATGAAGTGTCTAGTTATCCATTAGATCACTCGGTAAGGTTTTTTATACGGCTACTTTAATGGTTTTCGAATGTCGTCGACGAGGACAAAAATGAATGTGCATGTCTGTAGATATATTTTGTGTCGTACCTAATAACCATGTTCAAGCGTAGGTATCGCATTATTCTGCTGAATAGTCTGTAATAAACAGCTTGCAAAACGCGTTCTATCGCTTAACGTATTTTCGATAGGGTTAACTGGTTGATTCATTAAGACCAGAATTTTACTGTAGAATTGTTCAGCTGATGTGCAGCATATAACTAACTTCTTAAAATGAAGCTCAGAGAGGAATGATAGTAAAACGTCATTCCATTATGTTGTGTCAGTCCATGACATCACCAAGCATTTGAGTGACGGTGAAATCTTTCGAATGATTCACTCGATGCCAAATATTAAGTTTTTGTCTTTATATGCTCCACTCCTAAAGGTCTGGTGAACTTGTACAATTATCGTCTAATTCGTTGTTAGTACTGCTCTAGTAATAAATGTAGTCCTAAAATTGTAGATTTATCATGATGCTACCGCCTAATTCATAATATCTTATGTAGAAGTCGCATCATTTTCTACACCAATGCATCGTATAGTAACAATCACCAATATGTGATGGAGAACATATTTAAGCTGGACATAGAACAATATATTTAGTATGAATAAAAGAGGTAAGTTACACAGGGATAACCGCGCCTGCGAGGTTGAGCCATGCCATCTGATTGAATCGAATTAATTCTTTCCTCTGCGTTAAATGTTGAATATGTATTTTCCCAGTTATCTCGTGTTCAGCTCTGAGAATTGTGTGGTTGATGTCCAGTGCCACCACAGACTCCTAGGACTGGACAAACTGATAGTAGGAACATCTTCCTGTACTGGTGGTAATGGCAATCGATAATCTGATACACAATAGTAAAGTAATACTGAGCTGTCGACTCTGCTTACGTATCGTTAACGAGATATGCTGTTTTTCACCTGGTAAACCTGTCAACAATGATAATGATGTGGGTGAAAGAGTTGAAAGGTGAGAGGTAACCAACGATATCTATATGAAGTTGCTGGAAACGTCTGTCGCGTAATGACAATTTTCCATTGGCATTGATCATACACTGCGCTAACATTGTGTGCAGTTTCTTGATCACATTTTTACGTCCCAGTTAATTTTCGGCTGGAAAAAGGTTTTGTGATGACTTTTGTTGTAGTTCGGATCATGGAGTGTGAAAGATCATGGAGCTGTAGAAATATTATTCGCCGGTAAACTTTAGGGATAAAAGGGTGGGTATTACCTGTTGAAACGCCACAGACGATGGAAAAAATCGGAGAAAGAAATAGTTAGACGTTTGCGAATGTAGCTGGACTTTTCTCTGCACGTGTTTAAATCGACGTCGTCTACTTGTAACTTCACCAAGATTTCGAGATTAATGTATTGTTTTTGTATCAGCATATTGTTGTCCTTTCTTGATACGGGGTCTGCTAAGACTAATATGATGAGCCAATCAGCAGTAGCCTAGTAGGAAGGTCAATCAACGGCAATCAGAACAGACTTCATGGATAGGTGCATTTCATTGGCTAATAAATGAATTAAGGTCTTAAACAGTAGAGTTGTATTTAAGTAAGTGTGTATCTATGCCTTTTATTCGGTAGCACAATCTGCATTCTTGCTTATTCTTGTGTTTATGCTTAAGTAATGCGTTGGGGGCTAAGTGCGATTCACATTGTATATCAATAACAGATTTTGACAACACCTGTCACAACAACATTACAATTTCTTTTCATGAACTGAATGTCGCTTGTCTTTTCTGAGATATAATCCAACTGTCGCGCTTCATGTGGTGAATGCCGATAACACGACATGATAAAGGAAAAACATAAGGGTTTGTAGCCTATTATTATTGCAAACTCACTTCCTTGTAGTAGGAAAGTAGAATGTATTACCGTCAAAAACATTTTTAATAATTCATGCTATCAAGTTCCATAGCGTATTTGGGCTAATTAAGGAAGTTTAAGAGAAAACACTGCAAAAGTATAATTACGCGCTATTCAAAAAGGACAGTGGTATATTTTCCTCTGAGTACTTTTTATAGTATCGATCGTTAAATTACGCATCAAGACCACTGTTTTTACTTTAATTGAATTCTTTCGGCTAAAGTAATCCACAAGAGTACAGCTTTATCTCTGGAGAAGTTTATCATCTGTACTTAACGAGTACAGATACATAAAACTAAAGGCATTGGTACTTAGTCTTCGTCGTTGAATATATCTTTGAGCACTGTTTGTATCCATAGGTGTTAAGATATTTCTGTAGCTGCCGAAGCCTGATTATTTTGTTTCTTTGTTTTATTTATATAGAAACATAAAACAAATCTATGGCGCAATTGAAACATGGTTGTGGTAGGCCAGCATGCTATTTCCCTATCGTTGAGCGGATACAGTGTTATAACTGCAATAAGTGGTATCACAGTGTGTGCGCCGGACTCACACCGGCTACATATAAACGGTACGGCATGCCATCAACACTTTGGTTGTGTAAAGCATGTTGTTCTGCTAATTCTCTGCTGATTCTAGAGGCGATCGAGCTGCTAAACTTAGCTACGAAATTGCCCTCTGATAAACAGGCAGCAGTAGATGATCAAAGCTCTGCTTTCCACGAGATTGAGAGAGTTATTACGAGCGCAGCTTTAGACTTAAATGAGACCATGAAGGTGGACCTCAACAAAGAAACAAATAAGCATATGGATGTAGGTATTGTTGCAAGGAGAAAGAAGAAGCGCGCGGAGAAGAAGAAACTACTTGTAGACTGTACTGAGGCATGTGAATCTGCAAGTCCAGGACAAACTATAGGAGAGCCAGGTCTGAGCAATGTAGAGGAAGTGATCAAGAGACAAAATAAGGTAAATGAGTGGTTCACAGCCACACCTAGCAAAAGAAAACCAAGAAAACAGAACGTAACCTCTGCGCTTGGCGCTGAATTGAAATCGGACGGCAAGGAAGAGATGGTTTCAGGAACTAAAATCCCGTAGCGTGTCAAAACAGACCTCGCTGAAAGGTCGGTCATTTTTCATAAGTTAAAAGGATCGTCCGATAAGGAACCAAAGGCTAGATTTGAGCACGACCTCAGTCATATTAAGTACCTAATAAGCAAGATACTCCCAGAAACAGTTTCAGGAGCTAGCATCTGTAAGCATTATGAAATAATACAAAAGGTGGATTCTGAAAGTCCTCAGAAAAGCCGCCTCTTGAAGGTTACATTTTCCACGTTCGGAGAAAGGAACCTAATTCTAGGTAACCCACGTAAAGTGATTGGATCCTGAATATACGTCCGTGAGGATCTCAGCCTAGCTGATCGTATTGAGAGACGAGCTACGGAAGTGGAAATAAATGAGCACCGCCGAAACAGTGAAAGAAACCTCGTTCTTAAGGGAATTAAAATTGTAAAAGTTCGGATCAAAACGATCCTCAAACCACTCTGGGTGGTAATAGAAAGTTCTTCACAGGCTTAAAGGTATGCTACAGAAATGCCCACAGCCTACCAAACAAAATAGCGGAGCTCAAGTCAGTGGTGGAAAAAGAATAACCGGATGTTATTGCCGACACAGAAACTTGGTTAACTTCATAAATATTAGATAATGAAATTCAGGTGACTGGTTTTTATCCAGTAGGGCTGGTAGGTTAAACCGTAGGGGAGGCGGGGTTGTCCTGTACACAAAAAATACCCTAACGAAAAGAGCAGTTGAAAAAGTGCCACATGTTTCAGGGACATGTGAACTGCAAGCTGAAATGTAGACGGTAAGATATTAAATTAGTTGTAGTATACCACGGTAAGGAATGTGTAATAGATGATTTTCTCCTAAGTAAACTTTAGTCCTGGCGTAACGAGTGTAAAAGCCTTGTGATAGGCGACTTTAATACACCGTATATAAACTGGGTTAACTCTGAAGTAGGGTCATCAGTAACGTCATTTGGTTGCAAACTGTAAGAAACCTCGATTGCGTCAGCTTTGTTCCAACACATTAGAAATCCCGCAAAATACAACTTAAGAAAATCCCCTTCTCCTTTAGATTTAGTCTCCACACACGGTGATGACTTTGCTCAAATGACTTTCATCCCACCATTAGGTAGAAGTGACCATGCAGTCATATTATTCAAATTCATGACTGAGATTGCCTGTCAAACAGTTGCGCCGGCCCGTCCTAATGTATGGGAAGCAAATATGGACGCAATCAACACTGCAACATCGGCTGAAAACTGGGAGACTGACTCAAGAGCATCCGTACAAGAGGCATGGACTCATTTCAAGCAGCTATACAATAGGGTAACTCAACCATACATACTTTGGACAGTCCCAAAGATGAAGCATGGCCATCCCTGGATAGGGCGGGATATTCGACCTATATTAAAACAAAAGAATAAATGTTGGAATGTTGCCATCCGCCTTGGCACGGCAGGTACGATGGAACGCTACGGGTCGGTAAGAAACACGCGTATAACAAAAATTCGGGAAGCTCAAAGGAAATATGAAATGCAGTTGGCACAATCTGCACTCAATCAGCCCAAGAGAATATTCTCGTACATAGACTACAGAACAAGGATGCATCATTGGATTCCCAACCTCATCAAACAAGGAATAGAGTCTAAAACGATAGAGGAAGATCAGGAAAAAGCAGAGGCTATGGCTGACTATTTTGGGACAGTTTTCACTCAGAAACCTCCTCTAGACAAAGAACCAGACCAAAATAAAGATTAAACAAACCACCTGCTCACCGTGGACTTCGATCAAGACGATATGCTTAAGGCTCTTAGCACCATAGACATCGGAATAGTCAACAGGATCAGACGAACTACACCCCGAAATCTTGAGACGTATTGCACAATATATCGTGGCCCCACTGACTGTGATATCCAATATGTCACTTGACCGAGGTGTGTTACCTATGGACTAGAAGGACGTATTCGTCGCTTTCATACATATAACAGGACCAAGACGAGTTCCATCGAACTACAGACCTGTGAGCCTTACCAGTGTTGTAGTTAAAATATTGGAAAGAATAGTCAAACCGACCATAATGGCATTTACGGAAACCAATAACTTGTTAAACAGAGAACAGCATGGTTCTAGAAGGGGTTTGCCTTGTATAACGAACCTCCTTATAGCAACAGAATATCGGAGAACAGAAATTTGGTGGGTGTTGTCTACACAGACTTCAGTAGGGCTTTGACAGACCTCTTTCAAAATGGCCTAAGGATCTCCTAGTAGGTCGTAGACAGAAAGTAAGAATAAATTCCAAATGCTCTATCTGGAGACCAGTACTTAATGGAGTACACCAAGGTTCCGTCCTAGGTCTTTTACTTTTTATAATGTATGTAAATGATTTTCCAAGTATAGTACAGTACGCCGACGATGTAAAGATCTGGCGAGTAATAACTGAAGACACAAACTCATGTGTTCTTCAGGCAGACTCAAATATGATTAACTGGTCTAAAGAGTCACTGATGCCTATCAACGCGGCAAAGTGTGTCTACATGCACTTTGGGTATTCAAAGGTTAATAGGTAAAGCATAGAGGAAGTGCCAGTACCCATGGTCCGGTCTCATAAGGATCTAGGGGAGACAGTGAGTCATGATCTTAAGACGACGATCCATTGCCGGGAGGTCACAGGGGTTTCGGACCTTCTGAGCTTTAAAACGAACATTCACTAAGTTAGATACTACCATGTTCACCACATTATACACATCCTTATTGAGAACTAAGCTAAAGAACTGCGTTCAGGCTGCAAGCCCCTGTTTAAAAGGTGACTCGGACATACTAGAAAAAGTACAGAGGGCAGCTACCCGTGCAATTCCGGAACTCCGGGGTTTTCCATACAAAGAGCGGCTTGAAATACTGGACCCCTTTACTCTGTCCTATCGCAGTTTAAAGGGGGACCTTATTTCGATGTGCAGAATACTAAGAAATGATTTTGGACCCAACTCATTCTCTCTTTTTCTTCCCACTAGATCGGGACATCTCAGAAGAGATAGCAGGCGAGTAGAAAGGCCAAGGACGAACGAAATACCCGTTGCAAACAGGTTCTCACACCGATTCATCAATACTTGGAACCTGCTGCCCGAATCAGTGTTGTCTGCACCTTCAATCGACTCTTTCAAGAGAAGACTGGACACTCACAGAAGCATACTAGAAAAGGAATAACATGTGCCGTAGTCCTTCTGTCCTTACTACACAAGTCTGAATGTGAAATGTGACTTAATCGTTCACTTATTGTTGTAGTTAGGTGAGTTCTAGGGCTCGAGCCTAAATGCGTCAACATATAGGTGTTCGTCATCATGGACTTTGCATCATTTAAAACTGAATTTGCATTGAGAGGTAGGCCGAAATATTCGTCTCTCTTCCATCAATACTCAGTAGATAGGTTGGAGATTGTGGTGCTAGTGCATGATCCGGCAAGAAACTATGATAAATATCACACAGGACTTCATACTTTCCTAAATAAAGCGTACCTCTACCTGGAGAGACAAGTGGAATTTTTATAATCGAAATAAATCCTCGAAAAACCATTCAACATCATTTTGAATGCGTTGGAGATCGCTTATCTGACCTTAGTTAAATCCAAAACAAAATCAATTTCAGTTTGGAAAGGACAGGAGGCTTGATGGCCTGTGTTAGTCCTGGCAATGGTGGTCTCTCAGTTGATCCAACTTTCTTTTGAAAGAGTCGACGGATGGAGCCTCAACCACGTGCTGAGGTAATGAATTCCACTCGTTGATGATTCGATGGGAAAGTCAGCTGACAATTAATTTGTTCTGGTCTTTTGAACTTTTTTGGAGTGTCCTCGTAAATTCTGTCTTGGAAGACAAGAAAAATGAGGGTATATCATGTGCAAATTTATCATTAAGCAATTTCAAAACTGTAATCAAGTCGCCTCTAGTTCTACGATATGGCAACGGGAATAGGTTTAGCTTGGCCAGTCGAGCGTCATACGGAAGCTTCGCTATTCCGGGAATCAGCTTAGTTGCTGTTTTCCGAACACTTTTTAAAAGTTCACTGTCTTTTTTAAGCAGGGGCTAAACGCTTGTATGCAGTACTCAAGGTTAGGACGTACGAACACTGTATATAAAGTCAAAAACGTCTTAGCGTCGACATGACTAAAAGCCCTACGTATTGACCATAACGTTCTGAAACCTTTGGCGGCTATTGCACGGCAGTGTGCAGTAGTCTTTAAGTCTTGGCTAACGATGACTCCTAAGTCATTATATGTCTGGACGACAGGTAGCTCAGTGTTATTCATCGTGTATGTATCTGTACCTTGATGACCGATATGCATCACAACACACTTGGAAGTATTTATCGGCAACTGCCAGGTTTGAGATCATTCAGATAATTTCTTCAGGTCATTTTGGAGTACTAAGCTATCATCCTTACATCGTATCGTTCTCTATATCTTGACATCGTCAGCATATAGCAGAACCGATTATGATAGGAGACGAGGAAGGTCATTTACATGCAAGAGGAATAGCACTAGCCCCCAAACTGTACCCTGGGGTACTCCACTAAGCACAGTTTCCCAGCTAAACAACTTTGACTTCACCCATACTTTTTGTGTGCGCCCAACTAGGAAGTCTTTTATCCACATCAATAAATTACCTCCAATCCCGACATTTCTTAGCTTATATAAAAGACGGTTGTGTGGAACTTTGTCAAAAGCTTTGCTGAAGTCAATGTAGACTACGTCAACATGTACCTTTTGATCCTTAATAACGCACCAGCTTTCACGAGCCACTAATAAATTAGTGAGACAAGAGTAACCTATTCTGAAACCGTGCTGCTTCTCCTAGAGGATCCGATTTTTATCGAGATACTTAAACAGCTCCTTCCAAATAATCTTTTCTAAGATTTTAACAACCACACTAGTTAGGCTAACGGGGCGGTAATTCTCAGGTTTCTGCTTCGTACTTGTTTTGAAGACAGGACATACTATGGCGTTCTTCCAGTCTTTTGGTAAACGACCCTGCGTAACGGATAGGTTAAAGCATGTACGTAAAGGGCTTGCAACGAAGTAAGCTAATTCCTCTAGTAGCCTAGAATGCAATTCATTGAGCCCCGTGGATTTACCTATGTCGAGTTTATTTAGCAGATCAAAGACATCGAGTTCTTTAATGGCCACGCTATCCAGTGTATGTGTGGGGGGATTTGTATGCGATGACGGGAAGGGTGCTTCTATGGTGTATACATTGCAAAAGTAGTTTGAGAACACTTGAGCCTTGCCAAAGTCGTCCTGCACAAATGATGCGGCAGTACTGTCTCCCCATAGAGCAGGAATATTTCCTCCCTTCTTTGTTCTTTGGTTTATATAAGAATACAAGTGTTTAGGACATCCTATGGATTCCTTAACAATTTTTTCTCCGTACAACTTTCTAGACTTACGGAGGGTCGAGGCACAGTCCCCGTAACCTAAATTTATCCCAGATTTTTCTTCTCTTATGGAGAAGGATGCGGATCTCCCTACTGAACCATAGTGGGGAGATTCTCGGCCCCCTTGGTATAGTTCAAGGGATGTGGGGTGCGGTAACCTTTAAGTATAAATTTTGAAATGCGTCCCAGGCTGTTTCGACTGAGGACTCTGGGTCTATTGTCCAATCTACTGACGATAGTGAGTGCATGATCTCTGGTATGTTCGCTTTCCAGACTTTAGGTCTGGATTAGACTGTCGCATGCTCATGACTGACAGACATATGGAAGTCGAAATTTAGAACTTCGTGACCACTTTTACCTAGCTTTGGCATGTAATGGTGGTTTGCAACGTCATCCTCATAGTGAGTCAGTATAAGATCTAATAAGGATGATTCAGAGTCCGGGTCGAACCTAGTCTCTTCTTTCACATGTTGCACTAGGGCACATGTGATAACCGCATCAACTAGTTCCTGCTCGAAGGAATTATTTGACGATTCATTCCGAAAATCTTCCCAGTCTACCATAGGTGCATTAAAGTTCCCTAGGATTAGACAACGACCACTTTGAGACCAAGTATTGAGACTACTTAACAGGATCTCATTTGCCTCACAGCTTGGACTGCGATAGGCCAAACCAATCGGCAGCTCTTGTCCCTTGCACTTCAAGCGACAACTAACTAATTCACACGTTCCATTCTCATGGGATACACTAACGATAATGGCAAATGGGATAGCATTCCTAATGAATAGAGCTACTCCGCCTCCTTTACGCTTTTGTGTTCTGTCGGCCCTTACTAACGTAAAACCCTCGAAATCAAGTTCCATACTATTACAAACTGTGTCAGATAGGTTTCTGTTACTGCGATTATGTCTGGCTTTGTAGAGTCAATCTGTACACTTAGTTCCGATTGCTTATTGAGTAAGCTTCGGGGATTGGTGTAACAGATCCGAAGCCATTTTAAGTGGCTTCGGCATCATTTTCTATTGAAGCCTTACAACCCGAAAATTTAAAATTTTCAGGTCCTTTTCGCCAGCGTCTAACCTAAATTGTAGTTCTTTTTCGGCTTCCCGTCTAATTACGCGGTCTACCAACGGCAAGTCCTTACGAATAAAAACTCCCGAACCCTTTAATTTGTGTCCATTCTGTAAATATAAGTCGTGTTTTTTCGAAGATTTGAATACTACTTTAAGCAGTCTGTATTGATTTGGCTTCAAGTTCGCTAGACTACCTAGTCTAGACACCTATACCAAGGTGACTCCGGAGATATTTTGAAGTATAAGTTGATTAAGTAGCTGTTTTATCAGCACAATGTCATTCTCAAAATGAGTTTTCGGTTTGGAGCTTTCACTCTCTATGATTTTATGAAAAATAACTGATCTGTCATTGTGATCAGCCTTCGATTTCTCTACTACTTTTATGGGAGCAGGATTCCCTTTTATATCATTATGTTATTTCTTCTTTACAACCTGCGCCCGTTCGTCGACGTTGCTTGGAGAAGCAACCACAGTTGCGTCAAACATACTATAGGATGCTGGACGATTTTCTACGACTTTTGAGGTCAGATTATTTTTCCCGCTAGAAACCGATCAAGCCTTGCGATCGCGGCTTCTAGGCGTTTTCTGCTGGATATCATTTAGAAGACGGCGGACAGAAGAAACTTCTCTTCTTGAGTTTTTAGTTAAGACAGATCTCTTTGAAGACTGTTTTTTCTCCTTTGGTCGGTGTGAGTCAGCTGTTTTAGAATTCACCTGAGCTTGCTTTACACCAATTTGTGTGTCGACAGAGCGAGTACTGTCCGATGTGTGCTGACCTCGCTTTCCAAAACACATTTTCGCAGCATTTACCAACAAGATGGCCTCGGTTAGAAAGCTGTTTGCATCCGAACAGCACTGCTGACAAAGCCATACTCTACCGTTTTTACTGAACCGTTTAAAAGCCGCAGGCGTTAAATTCGTGCAAATTTCGTGGTACCAGTGTAGTGAATAGAACACGAGTGGAGACAATCGAATGTATTTGACAAAAAAAATCACAGGACTTGGTAATAAAATCTAACAATCAAATAGTAAATACGTAATTTGCAAGATGTCCATCATTTGTCTCAAAATGACTCAGACTTCATTGTTCTTGCATCTTCATACAAATTGCATTCTGTTTCCATTCTTCGCTGTTCGATCCAATTGTCTCTCTGTTCACAACAAACATCATCTACTACTTCTATCAATATAAGTAGCACACACAACACCAGCCTTTGCACTCATCGCACCGCATACCGCTTTCAACGGGATAACGAAAGTTCAGACGTCGGCAATTGCTTTTTTGCACTGTCCAGTCATTAAACAGGGATCCTTTTTTTAAAGAAGAAATAGATGAAATTATACTCAGAGTCAAAAAATGATTTATGACCAAAAAAGTGGAAAACTGTAGATTGTTAGGATCAAAAGTACCAAAAGATACAATGGAAAACAAAGTACTTGAAAGTACCGACGACAAACTAATTTAGAAACAGAAACAATAATCTAATCGAATACTTTAACTGAAATAAATTCCATTAAAGTGAAAAAAGTAGCCTTGACACGTAATAAACGATCAAAATTATAGAATTTACACAGCGATGAAAAATATCACTGTCTTTTTAATTAGCGCACTTGGTATATATGTGAAAACTGAGAGTCAGTCGCCTGCTGAAACCCGTAATCAAACTAGGGACATTAAGATCCTCAATCTAACGCTCTCCCAACTTAGTGATCGACTTATTAAGCTGATGTACTATCATAGGGAAAGGTAACTAGAGGTCATAAGTAATGTAAGAATATTTCTTGTTTTTACCAATTATCTGTGGGTCACACTGCTGCTGCGTAAAAGCAGATGGGCTCAAGGTCAATCAATCTGGACTTCCTCCTCACCGATGAACTTGCAACGTATTTGTCCAAGGTTGGTGGTCTAGATATATGCTCTCCAGAACTCAAAAATTCAATAAGTCAAGTACTAGAAAAAAGATCTGTTGTCCCGTACTCAGTTTTAAATGACTGCTATCACTTAACAAAGAAGCTCTCGAGTACAGGCAAAGACAATATTTATCTCCAATTTTGGCGCATTTCTCTAAACACCTCAGTAGTCCTTCCAGCGATAAAGCAGACTTTTAAAAATCAAGGTCTCGATGCTCATTTTGAAGAACTAAGAAATAAGTATAATAACAAATGCTACGAAAAAATAACGAAAGATATTGGTACACCCATGGTCTTTTCAACAACTTCCAAGGCCCAGAAAACTTGCTTTTCTGAACTTAAATGCGCTAGGAAACAATTCGTTATGGTTCTCAATTTTATTGTTATTGTGATGTCCGCCTTTGCGTTCGGATATTTCCTTCCTAATTTAATGCCCTACAGTTATCCCATATCACTCTTCTCGCGTATTGTCTGTGGTTTGTTGTGCGCAGTAATAGTTATGGTTGCTGACTTTTACTTCCTAATTAGAAATTTCAGTTTATTGGAGAAAGTTTATGGGTGATTCTTAAATTGTAATGTTATGGGAGTTTCAGATTTATTGATAGATAACTTTTGATATCTCGTACAAATTTGTGCAGCCTTTCCAACTGTTTTTTTCTTGGATAAACTTGCGGTCGAATGCACCTTCCAGATTTCCGCTCTCAGTTCCGTCTATCAATACTTCCAGGATGATAAGTAACATGAAATGTTGATTCTCTAATAACCTTTGTTCTCTGTTATGACTTACTATTACTAGGTAAGAGTTTGCAACTTCAATTCACGGACTAGTTAAGCTCCTACAGCCCAAATTAAACCAATAGTAAAACCATTAATACCCTTGGCGTAGAACGCCCTTTCCCAGCACAATAAACGGTAGATCGCGGTTTAATATGCTTAAAGGTTGCCAATTGTTGGATAGTACTCCACGAGTGCATCATATCGACATCTGACTTGAGTTTATTGTTTGTTGACATTGTAATAACCGTCTTGTTCTGAAAAATATGTGCCTACTGATGAACTAGGTTTCATGTACACCAGAACATGAATATGAGAGGTTTGCTGACTGAATAGAAATGCACGACAAGAGCT
Source organism: Schistosoma haematobium (assembly GCF_000699445.3). Taxonomy (NCBI): domain Eukaryota; kingdom Metazoa; phylum Platyhelminthes; class Trematoda; order Strigeidida; family Schistosomatidae; genus Schistosoma; species Schistosoma haematobium. The sequence continues at coordinate 45,682,278 of NC_067196.1, read as the reverse complement.
AGTTATCTAACGGGACACAGTTATACTATGGAACATTCTGGTCACTCCACCCCATAAAAAAACAGCTACTAAGACTGAAAGATATCGAGACTCTATTGTTTCCAAACGTTTATATCTTCATAGAGTATCTGGTGTGCTTACACCTCAGGAATAAACGTTAGAGTCAGATTTCTTGTCCATAAAGTTGAATTAGTCAATTAGGTTGTAAGTCTAAACACCAAACTACCTAAAATATATCCCACATGTCAGCCTACCGCTTAACTTGCAGTATGTTGTACACACATGTGTGACAACTGAGTTTTGCTTTTTATTATATTCGAACAAGTGATAAGCATGAAAGCCATACATTTGCACGTCCCACGAATAACCGATTCGCTTTCTGGCATTTTAAATACGGTTTTAATGCAACCACAGCTACCATTCTCACTGCATTAATAGGCTTAAAACTGTGTTCCAACCATAAATACTTATCTGTATTTCTTTCCGAAAGCAACACAATCTTCGTTGTATTTGACATGTCGAAAATACGGCTGATTTTGTTTGCCTCTACTTGTTTCTAACATTTAAAGTGACGATTGTATAACTCTGATACATGTTAACTCCGCACCTGTAATATAATAACGTTCGTCTATATTCCTGATACCTCCGATTATCATTATGCTGAAAATTTTAGAGAATAGACAATATAAATTGTGTAGAATCCTCCTACTCGTAATTTACGGTATAGTTATGACTTTGTTTTCGCTCATTGGTCTTGAAATATCGTTCAAATATCTTAAACCTTATAAAATAGCATATACTATTGCCAAACTTTTACTCTGGTTCTGTGGACCTGCACAATAAACTGTTACACAAAATCGAGGGAAAGTATTTATCTTAGGACAACAGCACATATATGGAGCGAGAACAAGGAATAAGGCACACTTTGATTTAAAAAGTATCAATGGGTTTTGAACCGTAGGTCACTAATGTTACCGCCCAAATGTCTTCGAAGCATCGCTCGTATGTGTTGAAAACACTGAGTGGGCAATAATGAGGTTATAGTTAAGGTTGCAAACGAAGATGGTAAGTTGGTCAATGGAGTGGTGTATCTTCATCAATTGAGATGGTTAGGACATGTGTCACGTGTGCCCAACCGCCTCCTACCTCGATGGGCAACATTGGTCCAGAAGTAGGTTAGATGAAAGACAGAGGCGGCCAAACTAAAACTTGGCATCAGCCCATGACGTCACTGATAATTGAATCAACTCATGTAGATAGGTGTAGACTACCTGGTTGGGGTTTACAAATTTAGCATAACCACTAGTGAGATTTAGATGGTGGTTGGAGGTAGTCAACAGGAAACCCTGGACCCGGGTTTCGTGCTACTTGGCACTCGTCAGCAAGGTGTACCTGTAATCTTGAGGGAACTGGTGCTCCCTGGCGGATTCGATCTCGTGTCACCCAGCTTCACAGTCAGAGACGTTAACACTGAGCTATCCGAGCCGTGACTAACCTCCTGTAGGACTGAGATGTAATCACAATTGATTGATCACTGGGTGGTGATCAATGTCATGCTTTCGATCTGCACTAATAAGGACTAGACAATACATAGTGCCCGCAGTGTCGAGTCACCTAGACTGGTGGCCACATTGCAACATGATCGATAGCATTCGATCTGCACTAATAAGGACTAGACAAGCATGACATTGATCACCACCCAGTGATCAATCAATTGTCATAACCACTAGTGGAAAACGATGGATAAAACTGCCCAGGATCGACTGCGACACGCAAATGCATTTACTTTTCGTCACCCTTTACATCCTTAGCCTCAAAACCTTCCCGTGCCTCCTCTCGTCGTTTCTACTACTAATACTATGACTATTTCCCTTATCGGGGATGTCCTGATATTTTCATACCGTCATCTTAGTGTGATGTACCAACTCGGACTAATGCACATACGCGCTAGGTCCTATGTTGTGTATGACTGATTAACTAATTATTGGTAACATGTACACAAGAAGGTGGCATTAAATGTAATACCAAGGACGCAAAATGCCGTACATGGTGCCTGAAAGTGGTGCTTCCAGCCAACAAAACTCTAAAGAGTAGTTAGTTTATAATCATATTTTAGTTAAGTAGTCACCCACATAATAGGTTTAATCCCAATCAGCTTTCTCAAGAATTTCGTGACGATTAGTATGAGATCTAATTTGTCCTACAGATATCCTACCAGAACTCTAAACGCGATACTGAGGACCCAGAGTCAATGTGAATGCTATGGCCATAAAAAGAACAACTTGGCTTCTAAATTTATCTATTCCTAACATAAAAAACAATTCCATTAGTACAATAATTAAAAGGATTGTAGCCAGTAAGTGAAAAGCAAGTTCTGAAAATACTATCTATCAGTACTCCACTAAACCGAGACCCTAAAAGTCATAATCGCTAATTGTATATTGGTAATCACTGAGTAGCTAGTTGAGAAGTATATATTTGCAAACCAAAAAAGTAAACGCCATAGAGTATAAACTACAAATAATTTGAAGAACATCCTTTTTCTAAATGTTTATTATGCAGCTATCAGCAAGATGAAACAAACTTCTAGGCATAATTGTCTGTATTCGTTCGTTTTCTTCGAGATTATTGTACAATACGATATCCTGGTTATTATGCATCATTCTGAAATCGATGTACGCTTGTGTAAAAGACGGCGTTCGCGTTCGTATTCCTTCATTCTATACAACTGGTCATTTTCTTTACAATGAAGATATTTATGTTTCTGATCGGAACAGAAAAAAGCTGGTATAGCATGTTCATTTAAGCATTTCCTGAAAGCTAGCAAAAGGTGAGCGCAGTAATCTCGTTCGTAAGGTTTTAGTCTTGCAGCTATCATTTCTTCGTTAGTCAACTAAAAGAAAAAACGTAGTTTATGTTGGAGTTATTGAATTACAAAAAAAAACTATCAAGTGGCTTCAGTATCCAGATGACAGCATAAGATAGTTATTAGTCGGTCAGGTAGGACCAGGCGCATATATGCATCGGTCCAAGTTGCCATACCTCAACAACAAGATGAACACCGAATCCATAGACGTAGTTAGTTCACTGGTAGTAATATATAAAAAAGGCTGCGTAGAATGATCTGATTGAGAGAGAAAGAATTAGTTCGTAGAAAGAAAGGTATAAAGTAATCTCATGGTTAAAGAGAAGACAGAGAGTGTATACACCTACGCCATCGTGATCGATTCTGAGGCAGTCATCAACCATTGGTTACGATAGTCACACGGACCCCAGCCAAGTAGTCTGCATCTACCAACATGTCTAAGACGAGGGGATAGTGACTTCAAACACTGATGCTATGTTTTGGTTTGACCGCCCTTAACTTTCTTCCAACGATCTCCAACACTAATCAGCATTGCGCGTCGTGGTAATCGGTGATCAGACATACGTAGCACGTGGCCCAACCATCTCGGTCGATGAAGATTCCAAACATCCTGGCACTGTTGTTCAATGCTACCAGAGGACTGTATTTTAGTAGTGTCTTCACCAAACAGGACTATATCATTTGCGTATTCTAAGTCGATAAATGGACCTCCTAGAAGGAGGTCAATGCCCGAAGATTCAGTCGATGAGAATGTTATTTCCAGCAGTATGTCTATGAAGTTGGAAAAAAATGACGGTAGTGGACAGCTATGACGGACACCACCTGAGGTTCTAAAATCATATGACAGTTCGCCATAAGCTCTCACTCGATTAATAGTGTTCGAGTAAAGAGTCTTCCCAAGGTTAATGCACTTCTGAGGTCCATCTTTCGATGACAGACACTGCCACAGAATCTCGCGGTCTACAGAGTCAAATGCTGCTTTCAAGTCAAGGAAAACTATCATTGTCGGATGCCGATAAGCATGCCTGTGTTCTAGAGCCTGACGGATGGCGAATATATGTTCGATACAGACACGAACAGGCCTAAAGTCAGCCTGATTTTCTCGTGTTTGCAGTTCATGAGTCTTAGTTAGTTAAACTAATCCCTCTATGGTTGTCACAGGATGATTTTAACCCTCTCTTATATATTGGGACAGTCAGATGAGATTACGTCCAACTACCAGATTCCAGCTAAAATATTAGTCGACCTAATCGCTAAAATTGGACCACTATCCTTAAAGACCTCTGGAGTCAACCCATCTGGATCAGCTGCTCTTCCTTGCATCAGATTAGCTATAGCTTTGGGAACTTTAGTTCTAGTCGGGGGGGCTACTTCAACGTTCCATCTAGGCTGTTTGGGAAGGGTGGGTAATTTTAGAGTAGCTGAAAGACAGCTGAACTGCTTCTTTAAGTGTTTTGTGAAAACGGACCCTAGTAAACTAGTTCTGGAAAACTCCTTAGCACATAACCTTGTCTTTTATATTGGACACTGGAAAACTAACCCTTACAACATAAACCCTAAGTAGCAAAAATGGTGTTCTGGGTCACTCTCTTCATTTAATGTGTTTGTGCACTGTGTTGATAATTTTGCTACTCCGACTTTAACATCCTGAACGAGACTACCTTATTTTCGTTTTGCTGTCCCGCTAACTGAAGCAAAAGAACCATTTTCACAGACGAATATACTGAAGTTAACCAGTGTAATCAACCAAAACAAGCTTTGTCGATTATATATAATGACACTCAGTGTTGATTATGAACTCAAAATATCGTGAATAGTGTTAATTACCGAACAATTTATTTCAACAGAATTTCAACCTAATTGATTTGATCCCCTCACGTTGTAATTTCAATGGCATATCCCCAACATCATTTTCGATCGTAAGATAAACAAGTAGCAAGACTTAGTTGATGGTTAAGCCATCTAATGATTACAACTATGTTTTAAAGGATTCATAATTTCCAGTCAAAATAGGTTTGTAAATGACTAAGTGAATCGCTTATGATGAGTTCGTCCTGTTGAAAAATTTACTGAGAGTGAATTCTATGTTAGTCATTTAGTCTTATTCGATAAATAATGTTTCAGGAGGACATTTTATCCAGTAAAATAACTCGAAAGTGGCCGTAGGACAATCCACAGTTAGTTGCTTTTTGACCGTCAAATGAAAGCTACAAACGGATTTCACCACAAACAGTGTCCCGTGTCAGACTAATAGCTTCAGGGGACATAACTGACAAAACTTATTTTAATGTCAGTTTATAGGGGGAAGGGAGCAAAATGCCACATAATGTATTACAGATTATTAGAAGCCCGTAGTAGTTAGTAAAGCTGTGTACTAATTACTTAGGTACTCAACTTTCGTTGTGCAATTACGATCGCTAGCTTCATTCATTTGACATGTGGTCGAGCATCATTTAGGTTAAACGTTATCTGCAAAATAATAAGCGTGAAGTAAATGCTGGTGCTGTCCAGAAGGATAATAAAAGCTCCACAATTAATTCACTCATCATGGAACACAACACAGTCGAACTACCTTTTAATTTGGGGAATAATTTATCAGACTTTCAAAACACTAACTGAGCTTAGAATGGTATCACATTTGACTACAATTCGGTCTCGAGTTGATAGCTTTTCCGAAAATGTATGTTATAACTAATGATTGAATTCATGAGTCGATCAAAGCTAGACCACCACGGAAAACCTGGAAGCACTGGATGGCTGTTTCGTCCTAGTATAGGATGGTGGCGCAATACTGGTTGAAGCTAGATATTAACATAGTTAGATGCCTGTTCAATGGTCTAGAGACTAAGCGTTCGCGCACGAGACCGAAGGTCCTGGGTTCGAGTCCTGCTTGTAAGATCGTCGAACACAGAGAGTCGTCTAACATCCTCAACTCGGAGAGGCCAGGTTCCACAAGTATAGCGCAAAACTGCTCTCACCAACGCGTTGTAGATCACACCTTTTACAGCCAGACTAACATCATGAAGGCGCCAAAGATGGCCCAGATTGGCATAAGCCGCTCTGGCTTTCACTATACGTGCATTGATCTCATCACTCACGCCACCACCAGAATTTATTCAGCTACCTAGATACACGCAATTCTCGACTACTCCTATCTGCTCACCACCCACGGTGAGTACAGGATCAGGGTCCTTCCAGTCTTGTAGAAGTACTTTGCACTTTGGAGGTGCAAAGCACATGCCGAACCTACGGACACTGGTTGCCAACTGATTAAGTATGGGTTGTATGGTTTGGACATTATCGTACAGTAAGACAATATCATCCGTATACTCAAGATCGAGAAGTCTTTCTCCAGGCAACAGATCTACACTGCCATTACTTACGTCCACCAGAGCTGTTTCCAGAATGTCATCGATGGCAAAGTTGAAGAGCAATGGTGAGATTGGGTAACACTGCCTAACCCCATTGCTCGAATGGAACAATGGGGAGAGGTGATTGTATGCCCTCACTCTGCCTGAGGTGTTTGTATATAGGGGCTTTAAGAGGTTAATAAACATCTCAAGCACACCCTTCTTCAATAGACAATCCCAGAGTACAGTCCTGTCCAACGAAACACTACGATTGTTGGCCTTTGATAAGTATGGGGGTGTTCTAACATTTGGCGGAGGGTGAAGATATGGTCAATACATCCTCGACCAGAACGATACCCAGCCTGCTCCTCCCGAGTCAATCTTTCTCGGGTTTTGAACAACCTACGAAGTATGACAGAAGCCAATAGCTTGGACGCAATCGGAAGTAGAGTTATCCCCCGATAGTTGTTACAGAAACGACGTGAACCCCTTTCAAAGATAGGAACAACTATCGACTCATTCCAAGACGTTGGTACACTCTTTAGCTCCCAGACCTCTGTAAACAACCTTGTCAGTTCCTTAGCCAGAAAGTCACCACCATCTTTAAAAAGAGCCGGATGTAAGTCATCTGGGTCAGGTGATTTGTAGCTTTTCAAGAGTTGAAGTTCCCTGCGGACTTCCACCTCATTTGGTGGATCAGTCGTCACCGGCCATGGAGGACAGGACAGTCTGACTGATGTTGCCGGACCAGCAGGTCAGTTGAACTACCCTTCGAAAAATTCTGACCATCTTCCAAGACGTCGATGGATGTTAGTGATTGGCATCCCATCATCCTCGTAGATTGTTTCGCTCACACCAGACTTCTTGCTACCAGTGACTCGGATGAGTTGGAAGAGCTTCCGGTAGTTACCAGATGCAGCTGCTGCTTCCAGCTCATTAGCACGCTCCGACCACCAAGCTTCTCAATCCTTACACAAACTTTGCCCAATGTCATTACGTAATATCCTTCGTTTGTGGTCAAACTCACGGTCACACGGAGTAGACCGACGGGCTTCAATGAGTTGTAAGGAACCAGAAGAAACCCAGTGCTTATAAGCGGGACGTTTTGCGAACCCACAACTGACTGTACCCGCCATTTTCATGGCGTCATGCAATTGCAACCAATGCTCATCTATACTTTTCGGTAGAATCGTAGCTAGCCTAGAAGCTAGCTGGGTTCGATACTTACTTGCAACACAAGTTGCAACCAACTTGCTAATATCAATCCTTTGCTGGCGGTCACTTCGTTGGCCACTGAAAAGTAAGGTAAGATTGACGCAGACTAGGGCATGACCAGAGTCCAGATAGGTACTCCAAAAGGAGCGGCAGTCTTGTACACAACCACGTCAGCGGTAGCTGATCGCGATGTGATCAATCTGAGTCCAGGCTTGAGATGCAGAGGGAGGACGCCAGGTGGCACATCGGCGATGACTGTGTCGGAAGTTAGTGCTAGCCAGAAACAGGTTGTGGTCTGTGCAAAGTTGCTGTAGACGGTCCCCGTTATCTGTCCTGCGATCGACAAGTCCCCATTGGCCACCTAAACGATTCTCTTCTGTGCCTAGACGCCCGACCTGAGCATTTAAGTCTCCTGCTAATACTACAATATCTGTCGAACGCTTTTTCTGGAGAAGAACAGTCAACTGGTGGTGGAATTCGTCCTTGACTGCATCCGGGCTGCAATCTATCAAGGCATAACCGAAGATGACGAAAAGACATCGTTTCTCACGCCGACTTCTTCTCACTTTGATGGAACTTTCTAATCTAACAGCACATTACCGACTGTTAATGGAAATCTAATCGATTAGTGCTTCTTCAGCCCTATGGCAATGTCTGAGGAACGTCTTAATATCGACGTTTGTTGTCTAGCCGAGACCCATATTCAAGACTGGTGAAGTACTACAAATTCGCTCTCCATCTGTCGCTTCAAAAAGCCAGTCCTATCCCGACCGAAGCTGCTACCTTGACGCGGTGGTCGGGCTTGCCTATCGTGATGACGCAAACGAGCTATATTGGCTGGAACATATCTTCCTGTAGGTTCTACCATGCCAGGCAGGTCGATTGGTGAATGGTAAGACTAAAAGAAGCAACTCAAGGTCTGAGGGCGAAGTCGTACTGCTGACTGTAGAGGGGTGTGACAGCAGTAAGGTGTTTCCCTCGGACAACCAGCATGACAGCGATGCTGCCTTCTCACAAGGAGGGGTGGGGTTAGAAAAGGTCGACCCTAAAAATGTCACACCTCACCTTACCTCACGGATTTCCGTCTCCGGCGGTAAGGCCCTTTGAAGAACGGAGCTAACACGTCAAAAACCTTCCACGAATTGGCCGTGCGCGACCGGCCTCAAGCAGTTGTCCCTTGGGCTCTGCGGTCACGCTCCCAGGTCGTTAAGACCAACACTAATCCAATTTCCTTTTCAGGTTCCTCAAGAAATACCCTTCCACGGTGTGGTCAGTCGGTAAGTGATATCAGCCCTCATACCCGTAACAGCACACGAGACCAAGTTGGTCACATTCAAATCCTTCCTACACCTCCTAATACCTCTCTTATCTCCATGACTAACTCTCCTCACGTCTCTTTATCATCTCGCACCGCTAGGGAAAACGATTCGAGTACGCGGAACGCTATTCCTGGTCTCCTGAAACCACGCTCTAAACTACACATAGGGGCTTTTAACGTCCGAACACTGTGCCAAATAGGACAGTAGGCTTCCTTAGCTAGGACTTTAGAATCCCGCGCCATCGATGTGTGCTGCGTCTCCGAAACGCGCATACAGGATCCGAGTAGCGTCATTCACTTGACCTCACCATACCAAAATAAAGAACCGACTCGATTCACACTTCGTGTATCTGGAAGCCCAGATTCTCCTTCCCGTGGCCTCGCCGGCGTAGGTATAGCATTGAGTCCTAGGGTAGAACTAGTTCTCTTAGAGTGGATCCCAGTAGACAGTCGTTTGTGCGCTATCCGACTGAACGGAACAGTAAGGATCCGAAAAGATAGGGATACTCGTCGTTGCCTCTTCGTCGTCTCTGCCTATTCTCCCACTGACTGCAGCTCAGATGATGTAAAAGGTGAGTTTTACAGAAAACTTTCCGACCTTCAGGAAAAGCTAGGCGCTCTGATGTAGTAATAGTGGCCGGTGACTTTAATGCTCAAGTAGGCAAACTAAACGAAACGGAAAGACACCGAGGTGGATCTTATGGTGTCGTGGCTCAAAGAACAGATAATGGCGACCGTCTGTTGCAGCTATGCTCAGATAACCGCCTCTTTCTTGCAAATACTAACTTTAAGCATAAGGAAAAACATCTTTTAACATGGAGACCCCCTAATTCGTCCCAACGTTGGACCCAAATAGATCACATCGCTATCAGCCACCGATGGAGGGGCTCGATAGAAGACTGTCGCTCATTCTGGGGCACATGCTTAGATTCAGATCATGCTCTAGCACGAGTGCGTATCTGTCTGCGTCTTACTGGACGTAGGAAAGACGCTGCAAGTAAACCTCTTAGGGCCCTACTTAATGATAGTCAAGCTAAGAGTATATTTCAGGAACAACTAGTAAAACAGTTAGGCAGCCATGTATGTGATGCTCACCCCGAGGCAGCATGGAATGATATCCGACCATCTTTCGCACTGATAGATGCTCGGAAACTCATTCCACCTGGCTCTGAACATAATGAAGAGCGGAGTCAGCTTAAGCGCAAGCTGACAAGAAGTCTACGCAATGATCGTGAACAGTGGTGGGTAGCGAAAGCAAGAGAGATGGAAAAGGCAGCGGCAATAGGTAATAGCAGACAATTGTTCAGACTTGTTAAGGAAACTGGTATTAGGAAACCGACTGTTAGCGAAACAATTGCAGAGAAAGATGGACATATTATTCATTCTCAATCCCGGAGATTGGATCGATGGGCAGAACACTTCAGGGATCAGTTCAACTGGCCTTCAGCCACGATCTCCAGTCAACCTGAATGGCAAGTTAATGTAGGTCCTCCGTCTCTTTACGAAGTTGAAAAAGCCATAGGAAATCTGAAGCGTAGGAGAGCAGCAGGCCCTGACAGGTTTACTCCTGAGATTTTTAAGGATGGCTGTCCAGTATTAGCAGCGAGATTGGCTGAGGTCTTAGGTAGAATTTGAGAACTGGACGTAATCCCATCTGACTGGTCCCAATCACTGATTGTGCCAGTCTATAAGAAAGGACAAAAGTCCTCTTGTGACAATCACAGAGGAATCAGTTTGACTAATATAGTGTCTAAAATATTAGCTTCAATAATACTTCGACGCCTAACCAAAGCTCGTGAAGAGCAGACTAGAGAAAATCAGGCCGGTTTTCGACCTGGACGTGGTTGTATAGATCAGATATTCACACTGCGTCAGGTTCTAGAACACAGACACACATTCAGACGCCCCACAATGGTAGTATTTCTCGACCTTAAGGCGGCATTCGACTCTGTTGATCGTGAGGTTCTATGGCAGTGTTTGTCACTGAAAGGAGTACCAAAGAAGTACATAGGTGTCTTCGAAATATTGCTCGTATATCCTGGGACCATCGAGTAAGTAACGCAGTTGTTAGGAAACTGGTACTAGGTAAGGATGGCAAATCAATTGATGACGTAGTGAAACTTCATCAGTTGAGATGGCTGGGACACGTGTTACGTATGCCCAACCACCGACTGCCTCGACGTGCGATGTTCAGTGGTATAGGAGTAGGTTGGAAGAAAGTTAGGGGCGGCCAAACCAAAACATGGCACAAGTCCATGAAGTCACTGACAAGTGGACTGAGTCATGTTGGTAGGTGTAGACTACCTGGTTGGGGACCGCGAGATGATAGCAACCGATGGTTAGAGACCCTGAATGACATGGCTCAAAATCGTTTGCAATGGCGCAGGTGCATACACTCTTTGTGTTCTCCCAAATTTTGATCTCCTTATTCCTCCTTGTCTCTTTTTTTTCTCTTCCCAAATTTATTCCACTGTATTATACTCTTTAAATAACATCTCCAAACACTAATCTTCCCGATTACTGCTTATACTCTTATTACCTCTACCACTACGGGATTTGAATCGACCACCACATCTCTGTGCTAATGTGGTGTGGCGACTCGAACTGATGTACGTACGTACGAAGTTCTACGTTGTTACTGACCGATGCACATATGTGCCTGGTCCTACGTTGTAGCTGACTGACTGACTGAGCCAGCCCTATCTGTTGTCCGACCTGCATATGTGTGAGGACGTTGAAGACAGCCAGTTTGAATGGTGCACGTGGTTTCAGAAAAACTGCTTCAGTATTTGTATTCGGTGGTAGCATGTAATTTTCAACCAGGCAGTGACTCGAGAACGTTTAGATAGAACTGAATTTCCACCATAGGTGAGCTGATGTATAAGTCGAAAAATAAGGATACATAAGGTGGGAATAAAAGAGTGAATAAATGATGTATATAATAATAATAATAATAATAATAATAATAATAATAATAATAATATGAATCGTTGAATGTTAATCGAAGCAACACAAGTATTTTCCATAAATATCGACATTTCATCGTATTTGTGTGTGGACTGTGATACTGCCCGGGTACCCAGACCGAAGCAGGCGGTTTTCATGGGGGCACACCCCGAGCATTTGACCTAAAGGTCTAACCCACAGGGCAGTGGAGCATCGTGAGGAGATGCAGTCCCATGGTAGCCGGTGACCAAGATTGGTTCATACGCCATTTGTTCCCGCAGGATACTGGAGCCCATGTGCACCATTGGTTTGGGATCCGGTTAAAGCGCCGGACATCTGCTTTTCGCCCTCTCATTTTCGTAGACAACACCCCTGCCACGAGAAGGCAGTGAGTAGGACTTCCCTGGCAGAGGCTGTATACGCGTGGCCGTGTGAGAGCATTTCGAGAGGAAGGGTGTGCCCACCCCACTCTCGGCCACACCAGGGCATTTGGGGGAACCCTTAATTAAAGATAGTGGACTAATTGAGCACATCGACCGCCTTACCTATCTTCGGAGTCCCATTAGTCTAGATGGTTTGGTGTTTGACGCGGAATCAGAAAGCTTGATTGACTTTTGCCAAATTGTGTCACTTGTGGCGTGGTCTTCCAACCAAAGGACGCGTTTATTAAGCAGCAGTTTACTCCGTTCTACTGTATGAGTGTGAAACATGACTATTAAGAATAGAATATACTCTTAGGTTACTATTGTTCGAATATAGGTATCTTCGAAGCACCGCTATTGTATTTTGAGACTACCGAGAGAGCAGTGTCTGGTTTACAAATAAGGTACTATGGAAGGATAGCACATCGATCGATGACGTAGTAAATCTTCATAAACTGAGGTGTTTGGTAGATGCGTCATGTATGCCTAACTTCTGTCTACACTGACGGGCAAGATTGGTTGGTGTAAGAGTAGGCTGGAAGAAAGCTGGGGGCGATTAAACCAAAACGTGCCATCAGTCCATAGTTATTGATAACTGGACTTGGCCATATAGGTATGTGCAGGCTACCTGGTTTGTATTCATGCAATTATTGTAACCAGTGATCGAAGACATTGCGTGACGTAGTTCAGAATCAATAACAGATACACAGATGTATTTACTCTTTGCCTTCTCTAAGATTTTAAGTTCCGAATCGTTCCTACACCTTTTTCGCACCTAATGTTTTGTACTACGATGATGTTGCTACTTTAAATACTCCGGTGTTTGACGTGACAATGTTAGCTCACTGTGCTATCGTGAACTGGCAATTTAAACCAATCCACGTACGGAACATATGAGTGACTAAGTGCCGCTCATTACTACATGATGACTTTTGATGTAACCTAATTACTGTCTAGATCCTCATATAATGCACAAAAGCAATATTATCCAGCTGTTTAAATCACTTTTTTAAAGTTTTATTACTTAGTTTGCCTTTCACCCGTATTAATAATGGAAAAAACAATTTGAGAAATCCTCCGAGTTGGCCTACTAAAAGTTTGTGATCCGAAATTTAATTTGCAGGTTAATAACAATCATTTACTGAAATATACTAGGCTTTTTATTATATGGACTATCATTGGAGGCATTTCGCTGTAAAGGAGAGAGAATTTGAAGACTAGTATCGTAAAATCCAAATCAATTAACTATAAACGGATAAAATGATCGTCGTGTAGCCTTTTTAGAAGTCAGTCATAACGTAGAACATGGTACTTATGTACATCCATTCAAGATGCCGAATCCATTAGCACAGAGATGAAATCGTCAGGCCAAATCCCAGAATAGTAGAAGCAGTATCTAATGAGGTCCCCATTTTTGTTGTCTGGTAAACGTGTATTGACTGATTTCCAAACGCATATACGTAAAAGGTTACAGCAACGAGAAGTTGAACAGATACAATGATACACTAATTGCATATTCGCGGACCGTCCCGTGCATGCAAATATTGTTTAGTTAACCATTTATGTAAAGATCAAAAGTGTATATGGGAGCTAGAAAAACCATTTAAAGTGACTGATTGATTTTAAGAAATGTCAGAATAACGATCTTTGTTTATTTTCGAAGAATGATTTGTAATGCTTTACCTCACCACGCTTTATACCAATACAAAGGGAAAAATATGACCAAAACATTACAAGGACAGATCCGAATGGATAAAAATCAAAGTGAATAAGGATCAAAAGCGGAGTGGAACAACGCGAAATTTGGACCTCAGAGGAAAATTACAAGCTAACACCTTTTTAGAAATATTTGACGTCCCAGATCACTTAACATGGTTACTATGAGCACTATACATTAAATAATTTTTATACATGACCTCTGTCCCATTATCAATATATCACAAATGTGTTTTCAGCGATTTCTTTACCAAAATTAATACACTTGAATTTCAACTTAACAATGGTTTTAGTGGATGTATCTATTATAATGACTATGTATTACTCATGTTTTATGGATTCCCTTGGTCAATGTTTTTTCACTCAGAAGTATTATACAATTTTAATCGAATTCTCACAAACACGGTTGTCTGTTGACCTATAAATTATACTGTACAGTGTTTATAATGAAATAGCCTACAAACACTCCTTCACCGATTTGTTTTAAAACAATAGGTAGTTCCCAGATTTTACAACGTACTTTCTGACTCGCATAGGTACATTTAGATGCGTAACGGCGGGGGTCGAACCCGAATAGATATATGACATAATAACCAATATAACAGCAATTTTGCAAAACACGATAGAGAGCTATAGACCAACGGAGATTAGTTCAACTCACTCCTAAATTAGTTGCAATAAACTTATTTCATACCCATAAATTAAAACCTACAGAAACGTGAGAGAACTAAGGGACAACGCAGAAAAAAATACTTTTACAGCTCTCAATGGTCTATTTTATGGTCTAACTTGATCAAGTTGAAATGTGGGAAATGTATATGGAAGACTGGAAACTGCTATCAAACTTTCGTTTCTAATATCACACTGATTCACTTTTTCTTACATGTTCGAATTGCGAATATGACACCATTATTACAAAAAGTATTACATTTACCACATAACAAAAAAACGTACTATGAACTCTCGACGCTTGCGGCCCTCAGGAAAACCGTCAACCGGATCAAAGATAGGGCCTTTGAAGATATCCGGCATAGATTTTGGGTCCTTATACGTTGCCAGAACGTGACCCATCGCTGACAATAAAATCCAGACGGGATCGAACCCACCCCCACGACCTTGAGTGCCTTTGTTCAAATGATTCAAACAGAAGTGAACAGAATGAACGTCTTCGCCTAATGAGCTCCTGTATTTGGTGGATATGGGTCATTGGTGTCCACATTTGAAGACTTAGGTGTCTTGATTTGTAAAGATAGAAATATTAGCCGCTCTGCTAGTTATACCGCCGGTCCTGATCCCGGTTAAAGGAGAACTAGGTGTATGGTCAATATCCTCATCCCGTAAAAAACAACCATGATAAAACAACGCTGAACAGAATAAACATATTAAACTACGCCCTGGGAATTGAAAGAAGAATTATGATGTCTCATGACGAAAGCCGAGCTTCTTCGCAAGTCACGAAGCCGATGCATATTGTAAAAATCAAGGCAACAATCTTTATGCTTGCACGCAACGTCTAGACAATGTGGAAGATCGTGGGGGCCAGCCAAATATCTTCGAAAATGAGGAGATACAACTTGAGGGTTCTCGGAATAAGCGAAACTTATTGGACCCCATCTGGACAATAATGGATGTATACGGGAGAGAGGCTACTGTACTCCGTTTACGAGGAACAAAATGCTCCATACACAAGGAGATATGCTCTGATACCTATAGAATAGGAAACTCATGGACTCATGGGCGTCAAAACATCTTAAAAACAAAGGAGGAAATCACAATGAATGTTATCCAATGTTATGCACCAACCAATTATAGCAACGACGACATTAGATACCAGTTTTACGAGAGGTTGCAATTGATTGTGGTGAGGTGCTCAAGAAGCGACTTGACAACCCTGATAAGAGACGTAAATGCCAAAGTCTGAAAGAACAACACCAGGTATCAAGATATCATGGGACGACGTGAATTGGGAGAGAGAAACGAAAACGGTGAGAGATTTGCAAATCTATGTACATTCAACAAAGTGATTATAGGAGAAACAATATTCTCACACAGACGCATACACAAAGTTACATGGACCTCACCGGACCACATCACGGAGGACCAGCTCTAGCATATTTGTATCGCTAAAAAATTCAGATCTATGGAAGACGTGCGAATCAGGAGAGAAGCTGATATAGCTTCAGATCGCCACCTGATGGTAGTCAAGATCAAACTGAGGCTAAAGAAGCACTGGAGAACTGGGGAAACAGCATTACAAAGGTTTAATACCTACCTCCTTCGAATTAATAACAAACTGAATTCAAGATAACCTTCGACAACACGTTCCAAACCTTACAGGATCCACTGAAAGAAGAAACTACTATGGAGGACAACTGGATAGCGATCAAAGAAGCACTAACTTCAACGTTGCAAAACGTTCTGGGTCGCAAGGAGCATCATCATAGGGAATGAAGCTCTATGGATACCCTGGACGAAATTCAAGAAATGAAGATCAAGAAGACATTAATGAACAACAGTCGAGTAAGAACAGAGAAAGTCAATGCACAAGCTGAATGCACAGAAGCAAACAAACAAATGAAGAGGATCATTGGAGGCGATTAGCAAAAATAAATGAAACACCTAGCAAGGACAGTAGGAAAAGCTGCAAGAAAGGAAATATGAAAACACTGTATGACACGTCAAAGAAACTTGTAGGGAATTACGGTAAACTAGGGATGGCTTTCAACAGAGTGTTACCGAACCGGACGATAGACTTAACCTTGAAGTCAACATACTGGATTGCGGAAAGATCAGTCGTGCAGACAAAATTGCAACATTACGTATCATCGTTGAGGATTGGAAAGCCAAGGCAGAATTCCTACAAATGAAGAACATACGGAACTCAAAACAGCTGCTTACCAAGATCAAAGTCAGAATCTTCAATATGAACATCAAGACAGTCCTATTTTACGGAGCCGAAACATGGATAACTGCTGCAATAATCGTCAAAAAGGTATAAGTATTTATAAACACTTGTCCATGCAACATACTAAATATCCGCTGACCGGATACGCGCAACAACAACCTACTGTGGGAGGGAACGAACCAGATTCCATCTGAAGAGGAAATTAGGAAATGACGTTGGAGGTGGACAGGACGTATACTGAGGAAATCACCAAACTGACTCACGAGGCAGATGCTAACTTGGAATTCTTATAGGAAACGAAAAAGAGGTGAGCCAGAGAACACACGGGGTCGAGAATAGGAAGCAGATATGAAAAGTACAAATAGGGACTGGAAAAAAGTATCGATCAGTACAGAGTTGGATTGAGAATACTGGTGGCGAACTACGCTCCTCCACGGGGAAGGTCTAACAGGCGTAAGTTATAGTGAAATGATGTGTTGATTCCTAAGGAGTGTATACATAAAGAATATTTCAGCCATATGTTGCTGCACTGAAATCACAAAATCACTGCAAAAATCATCAACAAAAGTTCACAGTTATCATTTAATAGTCATCAGTAACTAAGTAAAACTCCAGTTTCCCTAACGCTTATTTTTGTGTAGTTCTTTTTTACTATAAAATACATGGATCGGAATACAAGAAATTATGGAGACGTGACAGGAACTGTTTACTATACGTCTTTTTGTGTTGTAATTTTAACCTAACTATATATACAACTTGTAAACTTATTTTTCCGCGCCAAATGTCATTCTATTTTTATCAGTGTTATTGATAAACAAATAAACTGTTGTACGATTTTTTTTTTCATATTCATTATAATTTCATGGGGAGGTAATCTCAATAACAATAATAATAATAAGTTATTCTCAAATAACAGTCTGTTACATGAGGCATGCCAGTTTACAGGCAAGATCAAGTTGCTACAGGAAATACATTATAGGATTATGTAAAGTTTTAAAATATAGTGCTGAAAACAGTATTCTGATACACAAATGGCTATCTCCCTTTTTTGTCGAAGCTACTTCAGCTCATTTATATTTTCATTAATTTTATAGGGTCATGAGCACGCTTCGTCGTTAGCGAATTGTCTATAATAACGAGTAACTGCTTATGAGAATAAGAAATAACTAAATGTTTGCTATATACGTACTTTTTTCGTTATGAAAACATGTAGTACTGCCTAAGTTTATGAGTTTCTCTTAAATAATACATTATATATATGTAGAATTATAGTCTACTTCGATATTAGTAGTGCTCTAATAATAGACTTAATCCCCAAATTGTAGATTTGTCACGATGTAACTGCCTAATCTATAAGATCTTACGTGGAAGTCACATCATTATCTATACAAACTCACCGCGTCGTAACAAGAACACACTTGGGCTAGAGATAGAACAATATATTTAATATGAATAAAAGGCATATGGCAACACTCAAAAATGACCACGCCTGCAAGGTCGATCCATGCCACCCGATGAATTCAGATTAACTGAATTCGTTCTTCCTGCTTTCTCCATCGTTAATTTTTTCTCCGCGTTAAATGTTGAATATATATTTCCCCAGTTGTCTCGTGTTCAACTTTGAGGAATGTGTGGTTAGGGCCACTACATTAAAGATGCCACAGGTATTCGGAGTTTGACAACGCTATGAGTCGTACCCACCAAGTGAAATCAAAAGACAGAGGCGAGGAGGTTCGAAAATATATTTGATAAGCTATCAATATATCGTGAATCGTCTGATCTAATCTGGCTAGCGATTGCAGTAGATGTTGAGCACGGCGTTCCCAATCATGATTAGGTGCGGATGCATGATCGAGCGCCTCCAGTTAAGTGAGTCCATTAAAACCAATGTGGTCAGCATCCAATGTCGAAAACTTACAGAGCTATTTATTTTGGGGATTTATCTCCCGCTACAACATATATACGTTTTTTCATTGTGAAATTATATTCAAATGAATACTAGCAGGACTGATAGTGCAAATAAATACAAACATTTGCCAAGCCGTCGCGGGATCTGACACTTAACAAATCCATTTCTTGTAGTATACTTCTTCCAAAAATCGAAAGACTGTATGTAGTTGTCTTATTTATGTTTAAGTAATTCATCAGATGAATGATCGCGGAAGTGTTCAACAATAAACACAGTTATGGTCATTTTGTGAATTGTTCATTGATACGATTTTCTATATATGCAGCAATTGTTAAGTTGCTCACTTGTAAAGACTTGAATATTTGGAAGTTCAGAATCTTCTAATCACTTGTCAGGAGCCATAAGATGCAAGTCAGAAAACGTGTGGATAGTTTCTTGGCCTAACCAATGTACTTCTGAAAAACAACAAAGCAATCGTGATACAAACGCCATAACGTCCATAAGATTATCGAATTCAATACGTGGATGGGAGATACAGCTAACAGAATGGAGCTATTTGCCTTACTTGTTGTAAACAATGACCTTCATTTTTCAATCCTCCTAAAATTTCAACTATCCATTTAGTATTTATAAAGGAAATACAGGCACAAAATAGACAGATTCAAAAACTTCAAGTGGTATTACTTAATGTCAGAAAACTTCAAGTACAAAGTTCATGATACTATTAATAATTCCTAGTTTATACACAGTAATGACATCACTGAGAAGCACTATTTAGACCTTGCTCAACAATATGCATTAGATTTCTGCTTATAAATCAGTTAGTGATTGAAAATTCTGTTTACAAAAATTTCATTCACAGTCTGCACAACAGACACAGTAATTCGTATTCGCCAACAACATAGCTCACTTACCATGTTCGAAACAATCACGCATCGTTTTACTCGTGAAGTGTATGTCACTACTTATGGTAACTCTTGTACTAATGTTATATATAATTCCTGGATATGCTAAGAAATCAGAAAGAAAAGGCTGTCAGTATCAATTATTACCCATATAACTTTTCGTTCTCAGATAAGTTATACAATAATATGTCAGTTCTGTCAGAGGTGATCATATCTGCATTTACTAAACAACTGCCAGACATCCATGTTCATTGGCACGCTTTAGGGTGGTGAATCAAATGTTAAAAGATTTCGGAGCTCATTTTTACTTAGAAAGTCTGACTGCAGTCGGTCTCTGACTTAATGATAATAAATTTCACCTTACTTTGCTACAAATGACCACATTAAGTTGACTTAACGTCCGTTCAGGTAGTGAAAAGCAGCTACGTCAAACTACTGATTATCTGGGATAAAAGCAAACACAAACATTACGAAAATTGGCGTGCGTCGGCAAAAATGCTGTTAATAGCTTATAAATAACGACATCCAAAATGCTAGACAATACGAAACGTGCACAATAACCCATAACCTAACATTTTTACTTTCCTCCTTGTCGTGAGAATTTAGACCAAAGGGTCTGCTGTAATCAGCCAACTTTGGAGGGGATCCAAGGTCTTCCTGAACTTCCAGAATATTATTTTGGCTGAAAACCACTCTTCAACGTTTCAACTAGTTAGAAAATAGTGATAAATCGGACACTACTTGCTGAGGACGTTCATTTCCATGAATTAAGAAAGGAAGTGACCCTAGAATTGGGCCATGAGAGAACCCACCACGGCATTCCGTAGCCTGAGTAAATATGAAATCTACCCTTGCTTGATAACGGAAATAATGTAGATATGAAGCGGGCCAATAAACTAATAGTGATTAGGTAACTAATTGTTTCAGCTTGTTAATTAGATACAAGTGAGCTGATAAAACTGAAGCCTATGACAGTGAGATCACTTTTCCCAGTAGAGAAAGGATTTAAAAGTCTTCAACTAAGTATTCTTCGTTTGTAGATGCTCATCCCAAGCGTGACGTTGTTTAACTGTTTCTCGACCGGATTGCTAGATTCACACTTACAAGTGATCCCGAATCTTTACTGAGGTTATGAAACAGAGTATCATTGGAGTTGTCGCATCAAATGTACTTCAATTCAAAAAATAGGCATCGAGTATATTTAAATATATTCGAATCAAGACAATTTTCTGCCAACCTCCATACCGCTTTAACCCATTTCATCTGAAACTCTGGGGGAAACTTCTTTACCATACTTTCTAAAGTTCCTCGAGAGTTAAGATCAACTGAGTGGTCCATTTTTTCTGAGGCTATCCAATAATTTTCAATTTCTGTTACCAGCTCAGACGGAATTTTCTGTCAATATGTTCTATACTGAAACCCTCAATCAAATCTTTTAGCAAGGGCCGACCGACTTCGTGTGTTCTGTCAAACAACTGTCTCAGTATAACGCATGTTCTACGATGATCAGACGACAATGGAAAATGATGTATTCATCTATGGCCTCCCGAACCTTTCCTTTATCATAATGTAATGTTGTTACATTGGTACAAGACTAACATTTTCGTTTTCTCTGGAGCCAACTTATTTCTAAAGTTGTGAGAATGGCTAACTAAACGGAGAACATACTCTTGTCGTTTGTCGTCACAATTTGGAGAGAGGATAGTTCAATAATCATGTTCTCTTTTTGCTTTGATGACCCGAACTTTCACTGAAGGCATGGCAATTGTTTACTCTGTCTATACTTCAACTCTCTAACTACTAACATTTTTCCTTCGTCGACTATCTTTCAAATCTGTTAGGGTGATCCTAGAGTTAATATCACTAATTCAAACAGATAATCTAACATTAAGGCTATGATAAGAAAGTTCATTAATAGGGACTCGTCATATATCTGGAGATGCATCTGTTGGCATTTCTTCTTAGTTCAACACTGAACATATGGGGATCTTGTTGCGCTTAGCAGGCATTCCACTATTAATCAGCTGTTATTACTGTTGGTTTGAGAACTTTGACGATTAAAGTGCTAATATAAGGTTTGAACGCAGAAATAACGGATCAAAACTTATCCGACCAGGCCAGACTACGTCCTTCCGTAAACCAGTTGAGCTGCAGTGTACCCAATGTCAGTTTTCCCTGCATTGCGAATACCTAGTAGGACGAGTGAAAGGGCGCCGGTCCACCCAGAAATGTTTGCAGCTGATTGTGAAGCTTTTAGTTGTCGATGAAAGCGTTCTACTAGCCCGTTTGCTCGTGGATGGTGGGCGGTCGTTAGGAAGCGAGTGATTCCTAATAGTGCGGTCAGACAAAGGAAACGTTCAGATTCGGATTGGCGTCCGCGATCTGTTGTGATGGTTGAAGGAGAGCCGAAGTTTGCTACACATCGTTCGACGAAGGCGCAAGCCACTGTTTCAGCAGTAACGTCCTTGATAGGTACTGCTTCTCGCCGTCGAGGATAACTCGTGCTCAAGATCAGTGTCTTCTTTTTGAAGCTCGGCGAGTTTAAGAAGGTTGATTCCTTGAAAACTATTCAAGGAAGTTATGCGAGACAAGGCGTCAGCGACTACATTGTTTGCTCCAGAAATGTGTTGAATGTCTGAAGTAAACTGAGAAATTTAGTCCAGTTGTCCAGACTCACGTGGTGAGTACTTGTCCGACTATGAACTTAAAGAAAAGGTAAGCGGCTTATGATCAGTAAAATGAGTGAAGTGTTGGTCCTAAATAGAGTGTTGAAAATGCCGTACAGCACAATATATAGCTAGGAGTTCCCTACCGAAAGTGCTGTACCTAGATTCAGTGTCTAAGAACCATCTCGAGAAGAATGCCAAAGGTTGCCAGGAGTGGTTAACCCATTGTTGTAAGACTCCTCCGATTTCTGAGTCTGATGCGTGTACTGCGATAGTAATGGGCGCTTGAGTGTCCTGATGTGGGAGCATCGTTGCCTTTGCTATGGGTTCCTTAACTGTGGAGAATGCTTGTCGCGCGGTATCGTCCAGACTAATGGATTTCGTATTTCCGCGAAGTTGGTTGGTTAGCGGTTTCATAAGTGACGCGCATTTCGGTATGAACCGTCTATGGAAACTTACAAGTCCGTTAAATGTGTGCAAATGCCCAGTCATGATCGGTTCTGGGTAATCCAGAATGGCCGCCACTTTTTTCCTAAGAGGTCGGATGCCTTGCACATCAATAGTGTGTCCTTGGAAGTTTAAGGAGTCGGCAAGATTTAGCATTTCTGAATGTTTACCATGATGCCATGTTTTTGTAGTCGTTCGAACACAAGATCCAGATGCTAGAGACGCGATTTGCTGTCCGGAATGGCTATTAAGCAGTCATCAACATGCGCATGTACGAAGTTGAGGCCTCGAAAAACGTTATCTATGAATCTTTGGAAAGTTTGGGCAGCATTTCTTAGACCGAAAGGCATTCGCAAAAATTTGTAGAGTCCGAAGGGTGTTATAATAGCGGGATTTTGGAATATTGTCAGTAGCCATAGGGAGTTGGTTATACCCTTTAACCAAGCCGATTTTCGAAAAGACAGTTGTACCTTTCAAGGTAGCTGTCAAATCGTGAATGTGAGGCAACGGGTAACGATCAAGAGTGGTTTTCGCATTCAATCGCCATGTGCAATGAAGATGCCCATGGGCTGCTTGACGGTTGAATGATTCCTAACTCTATCATGTGATCGAATTCGCTTTAAGCCAACCTCAGCTTTTCGGGATCCAGTCGGCGTGCTTTCGAGAATACAGGAGGTCCTGTAGTCGTGATGTGATGCGTAACATTGCTGGTTACGCACGAAATTTTGTTTGCGGTTGGTATCTCCCAGAATACGTATCGAGTAATGGTTTATAGGATGGGTCTATCGTGTGCCTAATGGTGACGGGAGATAATCTGCAACTAGAAAAAGAGGTTAAGCAAACAGATAAATTAGTGTTTCCGTCTACTAGCCTCCGTTTGCGCGTATCGATGATTAGATTGTGGTGTTGTACGAGGTCTATACCAATGATTGGCATAGAAACACCTGCAACAACAAAGATCCAGTGAATGGATTTGCGTAAACCTACGTTAAGGTAAACGTACCTTTTACCATATGTAGCGATAGGCTTTCCGTTTGCTGCCTGTAGGTTTAAAACCGATTCATGAAGCTGGTCGTTAGGATTCCCTGGAATAATGCTAACTTCTGCGCCAGTATCGACGAGGGAGCGAACTTTCATTATCACATCTGTGACTCATAAAAGACGGCTATGTTTGCCGGCTACGGTCGCCGTGATCGCGTGCCGGCTTGGAAGTTTCCCGAGTTGTTTTTCGTGTCGGTCGGTTTTGAGTTGGGAAAATTGAAGGGTTTTCTGCAATTTCTGGAAGACTTTCTATACTGGTTATGATACCAGCACCAGTCGTGGTTATCCGTCTCTCGTGGTCTAGAGACAGATCGCTTACGTGAAATGCTTCTACGTGGGGTGCGCGATCTCTTACGGTTGGTACGAAGATTAAGATAACGCGTGAGTGTATGACAATTTGGTTATGTCATTCTGAGTCGTTTGAGGCTTTTCTTTGTCTGAAAATACCTCGGTCGTAGATTTCGTAATTTCTAAAATACGATCGGCAGATGCAGCCAGTTCGTCTAAGGCGTTGTTCTGGAACGAGACCAGAACCGCTTGCACCTGTAGGGGAAGTTTAGACAAGAAGTGTTGTTTGAATAAACCTTCGTCGAAAGTTCCTGGGCCTATAACCTCTCTCATTCTTTGCAACATATCCGTCGCAGAACCGTGCTGCAGGTCCATGTCATTAAAGAGTTGATCTAACCTTTGTCGATCGGTTAGGTCTCCTCGTTTAAGAATCGAACGTTTTAAGGTTTCGTAAGGTTCAGAAACATCACTAGTAAACACACTAGGTGTTACGTACCTGTTGAATTCGCGCGGTAATGCCTTGACTACTGCGAGGAATTTTGCACGTGTGTCGTTCACGTCGTGCTCGTGGAAGTCGGCTTCTGCGTAACAGAACCAGGCTTCGATATTGTCGGGCCAGAAAGGTATGAGTTGGAACGAGGGTGGGGACATGGTTTTAATCTTAAATACTTTAAGAGTCTGTTCGGTCATAGGGGAATATTAGGTACGAGAATACGAGGGACTAATATGTAGATATCTTAAAACACGAGGAAAAAATATCACAATGTATAAAAAAAATAATAAATAAGGTAATAGTATATATAAATCCCAAAAAAGAACGGACTCACAGTTGCAATTAAGTGTACCAGATCACGTCGGGCTCACCAATGAAGATGACACAGGTATTCAGTGCTTGACAACGCTTCTACCAGTAACACCTAATATAATTCATTCCCACTCAGAGTAATCAAAAGACAGAGTCGAGGAGATCGGAAGAGTGTATTTGGCGATTACCAATATATCGGAATTCTCTGATCTAATCTGGCTAGCGATTGCGGTAGATGTTGAGCACGGCGTTACCACACGTGATCTGGTGCGGATGCCTGACCGAGCGCCTTCAGCTAGATGAGTCCACTAAAACATATGGTCAGCATCCAATGTCGAAAACTTACAGGGCTATTTATTTTGGGGATTTATTTGCCGCTACAATCTGGTGTGGATGCATGATCGAGCGCCTTCAGCTAAGTAAGTCCATTAAAACCAATGTGGCCAGCATCCAATGCCGAAAACTTACAGAGCTATTTATTTTGAGGATTTATTTACCGCTACAGCTGTGACCTTCAGAATCATGGTCTTTATCATTTCATCTGTTTGTCTCATGAGTATTCTTTAGTAGATAGCAGATTTCCCTTGGTACAAATAAATATGTACATCTATATTTATGCATGTATATATATCCAAATATTATAACTTAATGACCTGTGAAAATGGCGATTTGTAGATAGACACGCGAATATGACTTTCTCACTGTAGTGGTTTGTAATAAAAGTAGCTTTAACTTCAAAGTTCGGGATAAGTAACTGTTACTATCATTACTGATTTTAGAACACGTCAGTGTCCACGGCGAAGGAAAACTGCATGGATCTAATCACCATTCAGGTCACCACCTATGAGATTGACTCAGTTTGTAGAGACCTTTGCTTTCCGTCTTTGTTTGTCATTTTGTACTACTGACTTATTTGAAGTCACAAATATCATTAAGAGCACATGGACATTGGGCATTCGTCAAAGTTCCTATAATCCACAAATTAAAGCTAATGGATTACGTTTGTGCCTAGTTCAAGGACTAAAGCTAATACATACCATTCATCCTCTAGGAATCAGTTGACAACTTGTTTTATGAATACCGATTAACTAAATTCATTAATTTTCAGATCTGGGAGTCACGACGTTTTGACTGAATAACAAAAGGTTCGGTGTTCGTAAACAAGATTAATCCAATCAGTTATTGTAAAAAAACGGCCTCCAAGTTTCACTATTTCCATTTGAATAGAACTCATGTGGACTCCTCCAGTTAGTGATAATCCTACACCTTTCAACATTGAGCGAGAGCTGCTTCCTACAGTAATTTCAGAACCATCGTCCAAAACATCTAGTATATCTTCAACTACTAGCACTTTGGACCATGATTCTTTAAAGGAGAACTGCCTACAATATACTCCACAAAACGTCAGATACCAGCACTACCCAGTTCCGGTAATTAAAAGTACTTTGTTTTTCATGTACCATCTTATGTATATGAAATATATTCACACAGTCAGTCAGCTACAACGTAGGACCAGGCAAATATATGCATCGGTCCAAGTTGCCATACCTCATTAGCACAACAAGATGAACACCGGATTCATAGGAGTGGTTAGGTCAATGGTGGTAATATATAAAAGGAAGACTGCGTATGAGGATGTAGTACAGGAAGAAAGAATTAATTCGTTGAAAGAGAGATATGAAGTGACTTTAATCTCTTAGTTTAAGGGAAGACAGGGAGTGTATACACCTACGCCATTGTGATCGATTCTGAGCCATGTCACAGAGTCTACAACCATCGGTTACAAAAGTCACGCGGACCCCAACCGAGTAGCCTGCATCTACCGACATGGCTCAGACCAGATGCTAGTGATATTCACACAGGTTAGTTATCACTTCACTGTATTCTCGTCGACGTTTCCTATCCTTTGTTCTACACACGATTTGTTATCTAATACTCATTAAGTTAATTGGGATCGACCCGAGGTTGAAATTTCCAGAATATCCTCTTAGGTACTAGTTACGAAGGTTATTTCACTTGTACAAAGAACTGTAATGGAGTCGATCCGCTTACCTTCTGTGATAATCGCTTTATTGATCGTCCATTTTAATACAGCTTATTAAACGATGATTATTACTGATTTATAGACGAACACGGGTGACTCCATCTATTAATTAATTATAACTAATAACCAGATACATTGATGTGTACATGGTTACCAAGTAATGGAAAGCTTGTCTAAATATTATTACATATATCTATAAATAATACATTAGAGTCATTCAGGTCTGGGATGACTTTCAGTTTAAGTTGCTACACCATGTCAACATACAGAAAGAAAAATCTGATAAGAAATAAGGAGAAAATTGACATCATTAGTGTAAAAATAAAAATAAGTATATTATAGGGACAGTAAGTAAAATCAAAAGACAAAAATTACCAAGTAACTTCAAGCTCATAGTTTGGACTTGTACTATCAACAACATCACAGTTATTAAAGGTTATCAACTTAATTGTTTATAGAATGGGTTTATTTCACTAATTGTTTCATATTTTATGGATTCGGGTTTTCGTTGGTACAAGTTCTCTCCATTCTCAATTTTTCGACATAAAACATGGATAGAAGCAGTCATTTAGGAACCCAAAAGTAGGTAATGGGTGGTGCTAATAGCAGCCTTAATAACCAGCCCGTTTCCCTAAAATTTTATCATTTCGTGGACTGTATATTAGAATTCGTATAGCTTACCATGATTTTCTATCCATCAACTCAACTTGGACTTATCGATGCGAATATTACCTTTCAAAGTAAATTTTCGGAAAAACCATTCGATTACTTCATTCGTTGCTGAACTAGTTTATTTAGGTGTTTATACCTTTAGAGATTGTAACGCGTTTGAATGTGGTTCAAATAGATATTAGTTAAAGCCTAGTAATTAAAGTTTTGTCTTTACCTGACATATTTATGTTGCTTGTGTTAGAGTTCTGATGCCCGATATAGCTAGTAATGCTAGTGGGAGTAAGTTGGCAATTAACAAAAGTTTGAGGGTGTAATACTTGTGTTGTGCAAACATCGATTTACCGAGTGCATATATTCTTATATCAGTGGTAAATATAGTCTGTTTAGTCTATTCTCTGATGACATGTAGTTGTGTGTAACCACTCTATTAATGAAAAACAATTTATCTCATATAGATGAGTAACTAATTTATAGCGTGAACAGGTAGCTAATAATATCATCATCCCTTATTTTAAGCTTTTAAAATTCCAGTTTTTGATAATGGACAAGCTTTATGTAAAGTGATCATCTCAAGAGCAGTTGATAAGAAGGGTATATTGTAAAAAAGTGTGTGTTGTGTAATTTTAATGTTTCAGTCTCTGACCGAACATAAGACAAACCCAAATCCAATTAATCTAGCAAGTAATTACCACGGTTTTATGGCTAATAGTACGCATTTTTTTGGAAATAAAGTACAATTTAGAAGATACTACTTTGTGAAATATTGTTCTAAAAGAGTGCTAAAATACAAATTCAACATTGTTTTATTGGTTCAAGTAGATTTACTAAAAGCTCATTAAGTAGGAATAAAAATTAAGCTAGTTGACAATGCTATATTTACCACGTACTTTTACTACCAATCATATAATATTTTTTAAACATTTTTTTCAGAAGGTTAGATGCTTATCGTTCCCATACCAAACACTTCCCTCCTGTGGGTCGACAGTGTATTTGTATACTTGGTCTCTCCCAAGGAATGACATAATAACTCAGCTATGTTCACTTGCCACAACATGTTTTCGAGACACAAACACAACTATCGGACTTTTGTTTTCCAAACAAATATCCAAAGTAATTATATGTGCATGAATATCTGTGAATTATTTGTGTATGTTTCAATCCTTTGACTAGGTATTTTATGGTACTTTTTTCTGCTTATCATCGTGATCGTGCAATTAGCAAGCTATGGTGGTTCTAGTTGGCTTCATAATTAAACCCGATTTTTCTAAGGTTTAGTTAACGAAAGAAATAGTTCTTTATAGTCTTCACATTTACTATTTTAAGGTGATCTACTATATAATGTCTGCTTTTAGCAAATGTTTAGTTGTCGATAGTTAGCTAGTTATATGTCATAATCAAACCTCCGTATGGGTACGATTTAACATTGATACATAACTAGATGTTGCAAGACTTTCGTCCCTGAAATCAATGTCCATTCGTATGAGCCATTTAGTGAGGTTCAAGCTTCTTCGTTTGCTTCCAAAAGGTAATTATCATCAGTAGTTGGAGAATAGATTGCACAATTGAGAATCAGTCGTAGTAATCTCAATAAATTTATTCTAGTTACGAATCTAGTCTTTGATCCACTTACTTTGTTTATCGCTTTTATCTCATCTGTTGTCCTCTAGCTTTTCTACTATTATTATTTTTTTCTTGGTTTTCTGCCTATTAAGTTTTTGCGATTTTAATATGATTTACAATAACTCCAACCATCTTACATTGAAGGAAGTTCTGCGCTGCTTATGTTTGTCTGTCAAACCAGAATATACTATTATTCCTTGAAGCTGGTCACTATAGGTTCTATTTATTCAAAAGACTAGTGACTAAGTCAGTTACCAGAAATGACACTAATCTGTTTGGAAAAGGTAAACATTATCCGCCAAATTAAACCTTACTAGTCTAAAATAAACCACTTCCATATGAATTCTACCTTATTAATTCATAGGTAAATATCGGCTTTCTAAGTGCCCCCAAATACCCTGGTATGCCTGAGAATGGGGAGAGTCAGCTCTTCTCAAAATGCTCTCACATGGCGACGCGTATACGGCCTCTGCCAGGGAAGTCCTACTCACTGCCTTCTCGCGGCAGGGGTGTTGTTTACGAAGTTGAGAGGACGAAAATTGAATGTTCGGCGCTTTGGCCGGGTTGGTGGACACGGGGGATTCACCTAGAGGAGTTGGGAAACCCTGATTCCAAACAAATGGCGCACATGGGCTCCAGGATCCTGAAGGAACAGATGGTGTGTGAACCAATTACTGGTAGCCGGCTACCATGGGACTGCATATCCTTACGTTGTTCCACTGCCTTGGGGATCAGATCTTTGGGTCGAAGGCTCCAGGTGTGGTCCCCTAAGAAAGCCACCTGCTTCGGTCTGGGCACCCGGGTAATATCACAGCCCACGTACAAATCAAGTGACTTGTGTGGCGCATATGTATTCGGTGCCCCTTTGTACCAACATTTATATGTTCAAATAAGTAAATGAATTTTCTGAGAAATTACTATTATTCAAACAGAGTCCAGTCTAAGTTTTTATACATATGATTTAGAGTACTCATTTTATTTCGAACTCACTGCTAATAGTTTACGTAATTCGTGGTAGAGATCATAAAGGTCTTCCCATGTGTTTTATTATGTCGCTACTACGAGTTGATGTACTAATACCGAATAAGAGTTTGTGTAGATATTTCGGAAGTCATGTTCATATCATCCATTTTACACCCTGATAATTCCCACCATCTACAACCTTTTTTAAATACAAAATTAAAATACAAGAATAGATTGATTGTTTCGGCATACACTTAGTCGGGTACATTTCGTTTTGATCACCTCCTATTTTCACACTTAATGCACGAATAAACCAGCAACGATGTCACAAACTAATTACCTATCTGCTATTTTCATTTCGCCTTAGCGTTGACGAGTAATTGTTGGTCTGGACGCAACGTAGACGAAATGAGTAAGGTATTCATGCTACTGAAGTCGTGGTTTTAAGTTGACACTAATTGGGTTATATGAAATACACGTTTTATGTCTGACATAACTCACTCATTGTTTCCATCAGTTGTGAGCTATCGTTTTGTGATAAAAATTGTCTAACACAGACAGAGGTCAAACATCTTCGACTCCGGGGTCAGGTTTTATAGATGTTAAACAAAACTGTTTACATTACACACCATTACACAGCTCACCCTTTGAGAGGTATCTTTATGGGACGATATAGGCTGAGATTATCATAAAGCAAGCTCAGATTCATCTGTCACGCCACTATCAGATATATATATATATATATATATATATATATATATATATATATATATATATATATATACTGTTTTCCTTACGCGCGATTCGTCCTTTATTTTAGAGATACTGCTTGTTGGTTTGGGCATCACTGACCTTTGAATTCGAAGTTTGAACTCACATAAATGATTTTTGAGCACTTAATCAGTATTATTAACCTACATAATTAGTATGGTTAACGTAGCTCTGATTTAAAAACTCATATATGGTTACCGAATCATATTCTGTTTCCTTTATTGACAATATTTCATCAAAGGAAATCAAAAAGTTCTCAAAGGAAAGCTTATCAACAAATTGTCTATTTTCTCTCATTTTGAAATACCAATAGAAAGACTACGTTTGTCGAATTCCTATCTACCTAACTCGCGGTATGGCTCGTTCACGTGTTCGATTAACAGGGAAACTTACACTAAATAAGAAAGAATTAGAGTGTGTCGAATCAGCTCATCATGTTATAGCCGAATTAATTACAAATATTGCTCATATGTCTCATGTTGGTTATAAACCATCAGATCCTCTTCTCCGTGCTCATTTCGATAAACAAAACTCTTCAACGAATATCCCCGAATCTCTCCGCGTCGTACTTTTTGATCGATTTGGTGACTTATCATTCAATCCCGAGAAAGCAAATATCCTGTCATTGGTGACGCTGATTAGACTACCAGGTAAACCGTACAATCTGTTTAGTTATATGATACTTTTTAGAACTTCCGTGTCAGTGTTAGTTAGTACTAAAATGAATGTTGTTTAGGGTTTATAGAAATGCAATAAATATTATAATAAGTGGCGTGTTTGGATCAATAATTGTTTTAGCTATATACAATATAAAAAGGCTTCTAAAATGTAGTGGTGAAAAATCGTAGGCGCTCACGTGCCGAAATAACTGGGCACAGGTGAGTGATAATAAGTAATGAGTTAAAATAAGTCAGTTTTTGGAATGAAATTGCAAATTGGAAAATGGTCGAAAAATATTGCGGTGAAGAAATGAAAAGGAGTCTAATGTTATAAAAATAAGCTACGAACACAAACCAGGTTTCATGGGTTCAATACCTGTAGCTTTAATGTTTCAACACATTGTTTCTTATTGTGATTTGATTTGCCGTATGATAACTTACCTTAACTTTTACGGATAAGCCAGACAGTCATGAGATTTATTTGCATATTTGCTCCTGTGTGTTCTAATTGTGAAGAGATCTAGTCCTAGTTGTTATTTTTCCCAAACTTCTACTGTTTATTAAACTTTGTTGGTTCATGCGATTTGTTTTGATTTCATTATGTTCCGTGAATCCCCTGATTGGGAGCGTCATAATTGAAGGTTGTTGATTTATTATTCTAATAGTATCTGTATTTACCGATCTTCATTGTAGCCTTTGGAATGTTCCGGTTTTCTCTTGAATATATCGAATATATCTAGTGTATTTAAATCTCGAAACTTCTATGTTCCGCTTCTAAGCAAACATCTTTAACATTGCCTTTCCTATTCTTATCGATAACATCGTGAAATTCGACTAAACGACCTTACTAATTTGCAAATTTCTACTGCTAAACTAAAATATGATTATAAACTAACTACTCTTTAGAGTTTTGTTGGCTGGAAGCACCACTTTCAGGCACCATGTACGGCATTTTGCGTCCTTGGTATTACATTTAATGCCACCTTCTTGTGTACATGTTACCAATAATTAGTTAATCAGTCATACACAACATAGGACCTAGCGCGTATGTGCATTAGTCCGAGTTGGTACATCACACTAAGATGACGGTATGAAAATATCAGGACATCCCCGATAAGGGAAATAGTCATAGTATTAGTAGTAGAAACGACGAGAGGAGGCACGGGAAGGTTTTGAGGCTAAGGATGTAAAGGGTGACGAAAAGTAAATGCATTTGCGTGTCGCAGTCGATCCTGGGCAGTTTTATCCATCGTTTTCCACTAGTGGTTATGCTAAATTTGTAAACCCCAACCAGGTAGTCTACACCTATCTACATGAGTTGGTTCAATTATCAGTGACGTCATGGGCTGATGCCAAGTTTTAGTTTGGCCGCCTCTGTCTTTCATCTAACCTACTTCTGGACCAATGTTGCCCATCGAGGTAGGAGGCGGTTGGGCACACGTGACACATGTCCTAACCATCTCAATTGATGAAGACACACCACTCCATTGACCAACTTACCATCTTCGTTTGCAACCTTAACTCTAACCTCAATATATTGTGTTTTCAACAATTACGCGCAGTGTTTCAAAGATACCTACGTAAGTCCTTCGTTGTTGGTGACGTTTCATATCTATAAGCTAGAATAGATCGAATCGCCACACAGTATGCTGGTCCTTTAGTTGTGACATCGACTTCTGCTCAATGAGATAATTATTTATTAATTTATTCATGTATTTCGACTAGTTTCTGCCTCTGTGTAATTAAATTAATCTATCATACCTACCCATTTTCGTTACACCAACTTATTTTTATTTATTTATTTTTTGAATGGGGATTTGTGGAGATGGTAGTAATTTTGACAGTTAAATTCATGAGTCGATCTAAGCTAGATCACCATTGAAAGCCTGGAAGCACCGGATGGCTGTTTCGTCCTGGTCAGGGACTCCTCAGCAGCTTAGGTCGACTCACTAATTTAACTGTTAACATCACTACAATCTCCACGAATCCCTATTTAGATAACAATCATGTGCTCATTAGTAACTATCTTCAAGATGAATTTCCTGAAATTCTAATGAGAAGCCGTGACCAGTTGTGTCCAATCTGTGTCGGGTGTAAAACAGTTGTCCATCAGTAGATGTAGGGTTGCACAAGATCATGGGTTGGTTGAAGTTCATGCGCAAGACCGAAGGTTCCGGGCTCGAGTCCCCCTTGCGGAATCGTGGATGCGCACTTCTGAGGGGTCCCATACCAGGACGAAACGACCGTCTGATGCTTCCAGGTTTTCACTGGTGATCTAGTTTAGATGGACTCACGAATTCAGCTGCTCAAATTCATTTATTTGTTAAGGTCTTATCAATGAATGCGAGTATCTCAGTGTTATGGTTGTTAGGTAATGTTTTCTTAGGGGGAATAATGTTACGTGGTTCTGATCTGTAGTAGATTCCGATAGTGCTAAAGTCTTTATCGTGTATGGTTAACATTTTATTGTGGTAGAGCGTTAAGGTAGTGGTATGGTTTTTTAAAGTGCGTAAGAAGATTAGATTGGGAAAGACGTGTACAATTAATCTAATGTTTCTTGTCAACCACGGCTGATCGATCACAAATCAGAAATGATATTCCGCTTTTTGAACACAAACCTGACGATCAGCGTTTTAATTATGTTTCATCGAAATCATAAAACGACCAATGTTAGACCATCATTGAAGGCTTGGAAGGGCTGGGCCATCGTTTCTTCCTAGTACGGCACCCCTCAGCAGTAAGCATCCACGATCGTGCACGCGAACGCTTGACCTCTAAACCACTGAGCCAGCGTCCTACAGTGTTAATGTTTAACTTCAATCAATCCACGATTTCAATTATGCTCCAATCAGGTGAATAAGACCCTACCTTTCACTGTGTAAGTGGCTAAGAATCTCTGTTAGTCGATCAACTTTCAGGGACACAGAAATCTCGTATGTTCATGAACTCTATTCGTGCTCTTCCATTTTTCTACCTTTACCAACTAATTTTTACTTATTGTACACATTTCCAGTCACTGCTGTGTAGACGTTTACTTTCATCTTAAAATTACTAATCAACAGCATGTAGGTATCTGTTTTTCGTAGTTTAACCAAGAAGTGTCTCGTTCCTCTGGTCGTAAGTTAATGGTACGAAAATTCATAGGTCACATTTTAACATATTATGGTCAGATCTGGTTTCACTGCGACTTGAGACTGATTTATTTAGTTATCTCTTTTTTGAAAACCTGAGTAGGATGTTTCGTTTATTTATTTATTTATTTGAACGCATAAATGTTGGTACAAAGGGGCACCGAATACATATGCGCCACACAAGTCACTTGATTTGTACGTGGGCTGTGATATTACCCGGGTGCCCAGACCGAAGCAGGTGGCTTTCTTAGGGGACCACACCTGGAGCTTTCGACCCAAAGATCTGATCCCCAAGGCAGTGGAACAACGTAAGGATATGCAGTCCCATGGTAGCCGGCTACCAGTAATTGGTTCACACACCATCTGTTCCTTCAGGATCCTGGAGCCCATGTGCGCCATTTGTTTGGAATCAGGGTTTCCCAACTCCTCTAGGTGAATCCCCCGTGTCCACCAACCCGGCCAAAGCGCCGAACATTCAATTTTCGTCCTCTCAACTTCGTAAACAACACCCCTGCCGCGAGAAGGCAGTGAGTAGGACTTCCCTGGCAGAGGCCGTATACGCGTCGCCATGTGAGAGCATTTTGAGAAGAGCTGACTCTCCTCACCCTCAGCCGTACCAAGAAATTTAGGGGCAGGATGTTTTTTACAATCTAACTGGCAGACTTATAGTTTTGTCGTTAGATGCAACCGAACCCATCTACGTCAATGCGATGTTAACCTATGTAAAAATAGGTTGGAAGAAGGCTAGTAGCGGTCAGACCAAAATGTGGCATCAGTCTATGAAGTCACTGACAATTGAACTGAGCCATGTAGGTAGGTATAGAATACATGGTCGTGACAGCGTGATTATCGTAACTAGTAGTTAGAGACTTTGAATGTCGTTGGCAAAATCGTTTGCAAGGGCACATATGGATTTACTCTTTGTCTTCCCCTGAGTTTCAGGTTTCTAAATTCCTCATAATCTTTTTATTTCACTAACTTACATTTTCTTCGTCTTTTTGTAGAGTCCATGTTTCCAAATTCCTCAACCATTTTCTCACTATTTGTGTTGTGTTTTCTTGAATCGTATCCTCGATGCCCAATTTTTTCCGTTACCACTGATACTATCTCAACTACCCTGGACTTTGTCCTTAAAATTTCATTTTGTTGCGTCACTGCGGTTCGGCGAATCGAACCAATGTACATAATTACCGAGTTCTACGTTTCGTTCGATTGACTATTTGAAATTAGAATTCATACTAATAAGCTCTTGGTTTTAAATCTCAAAAGGTGTTTTTTTTCACTTAGGATTAAGAAGCAGCTTTTTCTGCGTTGTGTAATTTTAGCGGAATATGGATTGTGTTGGAGCACATTGATCGACCATTTCTTAGCTAATTAGCGCCAGCAGATACTTGGAGAAAGCTTCTTGTTTAAAATTCCAAATATGCTAACGTATTTCTTTTTATATTTCTTACTCCCATTCTATCTTGTTTGTGTGAAATATAATTGCGTTCCTGTTCAACCGTGTTCTGGTTTGAGGACTTATCGAGTGAAGTAAAGTGTTCTAATAACACTTAGCAATTAGAACAGCTGGGTCATAATTAAAGAGATCATAACGTGTATAATCAAAGATAATCTAATATACGTTTACCGGTTATTGAATATATGTTGTCATTAGTACGTTCTCACTACACGTATTGCATTTTATTCGTTTTATGTCCTTATCAGTTATAACCATATAAGATGCTCATTTTTGTCTGTGAAAATAGTCTCATTTGGTGGCCGTTTTATATTGTATTGATGGATAGTTAATTTTGGGTTAGACAAAATAAAGACAATGCACGGGAAACCGTTTTGTTTTCTACGAAATTGTTTAATATAGCTTCGTATTCGTAGTTGCTTTACATGTAGTTGCCTACGATAAAAGCATCAGTTTACCTTTGATATATCCGTTCATCAGATGTCTGTTGAAGAATATAGTTTATTGTTCATTTGAAGTCAATATTTTCCTCAGTTCCGATAATCGAGCTTTCCAGATTGTTTTGCACCTCAGCGTGTATTCACCAGTTTACTTGTCCTTATGGAGCATGCTGTAGCGGGTCCACAAACTGTGCCCCTTCCAAGCGCTTATCCCGAAACTACCTAGCATAGCTATCCACAGGTAATTGCAAATCGGCTATTATTTCCAAAAACTGGGGTTAATTCTGATTTGGTTATTTATTCTCTGATGAAGTAGCTTACACTAAGTCATGAAATGTCAGGAAACCTAATTTTTCTACTCACTGGGATATTACAAGTATATCATTTATTTATTATTTCCATTGTTGAAGATATGGTCATATACGTCCACCGGAATGTTCATATGCAATTATTCACTAAGTTTGAATAATTTGTTCTAAAGAAAGCTGGATGAAAAATCTATGCACAATAGAGGCTTTGGCAATTAATTAATCAAATCCTGGTCTTTGTGCTCAGAAGCGGTGTCCAATCTCCCATTTTACTGTAGTCCTAACACCTCTTATTTTATAAGTTGTTATTGATACATCTTTTTCTCTCTTTATTTGTTAAGTGGACAATCTCTCACATCTCCCTCTTAAATATTTCTATTCTTATTACACCGACTATTACGCAACTTTATCAGACACTTGGAATTTTTGGCTAACTTTTGACACTTCAATCAATCACTTTATACCTTTCTGTTTTATTATAGACTGTTTTGCATAAAATAACCAGGAATACGGTTGTACAACTTTTGTAATCGATATCGTCGGAAAGCAGATTTTCTCCGAACTGTCTTTATTTTGTACTAATATTGTCAAGATTAGAACGAATAGTTTGACAGAAATTGGGCGCCGAGTATAGAGAAGTCATTATATGTGAGAATTATATTTGAAATAATCTCAGCTATTATTACCCTGAAGAAGTCCAGACAAGTTAACTGGACGAAACGTTGGAATTATTTAAATTTCAATCACTGAGATTATTTGAAATATAATTTTCACATATAATGTCTTTATTTTGCTTAATTTCGGGCTCAAGATAGATGCTTATGAATTAGAATAATAATTCCGATAGAACAAGTTGCCGTTAAATCTACACGTAATCCTTGTTTCTGACATAACTACTAGAGATCATGACATTCAGTTTGTTCTCAACCTTAAATTGCAAATTACATGGTATATCTTATGATTGTGCAAGATACTTTTAAATGTTAATGCTGGATATATTTTATGTACCTTATCATTTTAGATTATACTATCGATTATGAAGCACTCAACGCACTTCTAGAGTGGTCTGTTTGCCGAGATACTGGAATTTCAACAGCTGATGATAATTTGTCCACGCATGTTAAACCTGTACATGGTATTGTGCCTAAATGGCGAATTCGATTGAGTCAAATACCTGAAGACAATTGGGTTGGTTTGGTCGTCAAACCTAATCACTTACCGGATAGTGATCCTGGTATGTTTTCTATCTCAAAGGTTAGTTCGGAAACTGCTTCAAGTCCTCTTCCGGAAACCCTTGCTTCCAAACTTGGTGATGTTCAAAATGTCAAAGGCGCTTCTTCTCTAACTTATTCTGACTACTATAGAATTAAATATCAACAGATGAGAAACATATCTTTCACAATAAATCCATCACTACCATTGTTTGAATGTCTGAGAATAACACGTCATCAAAATTCGACTCAAGTTAGTGCGGGTCTAAGGAAAAATAAAGCATCTATCAAACCATCAGTGTTCCTATCTGATGCTTGTTTAGTGCATCCATTGTCATCATGGATTTGGTTCCAAGTTTCCTTGATACCAACAATTCTCTACCAAATGTCACGAGCGTTACTAGCCTCACAACTGTTCACAGAGTTGAATTATGAACTGAAAAGTCCTCAACCATTCTCTCAAATTAGAATAAATTCATTAACTCTAAGCAATGATTCACTTTCTCATACAACCATACTTGTCCCTGATCGTTTAAGTGTTCCTGTTTTTTTGAATGGTGAACCAATGGAAAAAAATATCTTTGATTTTGAAGTGGATGAAACAACTTCAGAAATAGATAAACAATTGGATAATAAAGCCTATAGTGAAAGTTTAGGGAAATCTACAATTTGCCCTCACCCTAATAATCTAATTGAACCAACTACATTACTCGGAGCTCGAGATGCAGTAGATCTTGAACGTTTAGAATTTTATGGCGATTCATTCCTGCATTTTATATCTACATTATGTGTTTATGGCACCAATCCACAAGATGCTGACGAAGGGTGTTTAAGTTCCAAAAGAGGTTCACTTGTATCGAATGCTCATCTCTGCGATATTGCTTGCGACTTGAAATGGTATGAATATTGTACCGGTCAAACATTTTCGCCACCAGAACACTTTTTACCCCCATGCTACTCTGTTGCGTCCGAGGTTAGTGACAAATTAAGGTTTTTTCAGTGTTTCTTTACTTACGTCCCAAAAATTTCACTTATTTGTTCTTAATTTGCTTTATTGAATATATTTATATTCAATAAAGAAAATTTTTTGCAGTTCTTTACTTCACCATATTATATAGCTTCCATTTTCTTATTTTCAAGTATTTTCATATATTATTTCCCGATTGGTACATAATGAAGTCTGTTATTTAGCCACGTATTCTTTTTTTGTGTACTCTTACGTGTATCCCTTTAAACACACTCATGGATTTTTTTAAATATAAATTTTATGTTAGGTGAATTGGGAAGTCGCATTCCATCACATTGAGCGTAGGCCCAGTTATATTTACATTTTAACAAACAGGACAACTGAAACCTTTGACAGTGAGGAAATAGAACTCAACCTTTAATTAGTTATCTTCTTAATTTCCTTAGTCTCATCTATCAACTTCACTTGATTGCCCTCTGTAGTTGAATTTCTATCAAAAATAATACTCGAAATAATTTTATTTGGTACGGGTAAAGTTCCTTCTCATTTGTTCAGGAAGTTTTAGGATCTTCATAAAACAGACTTTGAAGTGTATCAACTGTTAGTCAGACCAGGTTATAGTCCGGTTTGAATAAATCAGCGAATAATAATAGTTACGCCTATTCACTGATGCAACTATTTGTGACTGGGAATCGTTCATAGTGCAGTTAAAAAACATAAACCATGTTTCAGTTATGACTGTGAACACTACTTTCTTTTCGGTACTTTTCATATTTTACTCTCAGTAAAACTCTCCTGTTGTTACGTTAAACTTTTTGAGTACAAGTCATCCAAGAATAAGTTTGTATGCATTCGAATCTGTGTTTTATGTGTATTCGACAATAACTACCACCGTTGATTTGCCCTTCAGCAATTATGGTAGGTCTTACCATATGTGTATGCTTCTTGGGACCGGTTTCGGTTCACAAGACGTTCCTTTAAAATGTATATGCCTAGATAAAATTGGCACGATATGTATTAGAAATAAATCTGTGGGTCTAAAATTTAGTAAAAAGCACTTCAAACTTCATTTATTTATTTGATGTTAAAAAATTGATGGATAGATTATTGGACCTCATTACTAGAGTAAATCATAATTCAGCAACTTTTTTAGGTAGCTGACCATATTGTCTCTCGTTCAGATAGCTGATCATCAACATGCTTATTTGATCAAGATACTTTCTTTTATTTCCGTGTTTGTATTAACATAAACGTAGATCAGTCATATTCACGTAGTGTTAATTTCATCTGATTTCTCTAATCCGTCAGCACCGAGTTTGACTATTCATTAGATAAATGCTCAGTAATTTAACATGGAAATAATATTTTCTTTTTCATGCGAACATTCTCA
Source organism: Schistosoma haematobium (assembly GCF_000699445.3). NCBI lineage: Eukaryota > Metazoa > Platyhelminthes > Trematoda > Strigeidida > Schistosomatidae > Schistosoma > Schistosoma haematobium. The sequence continues at coordinate 45,641,844 of NC_067196.1, read as the reverse complement.
GAAACATTCATTGTTAACATTGTTCCAGTTTATATAAGTTGATTTAAGTCTAGAATAAGGACAATGGGGAGATGCTTTTAATATGAAGTGGATGTAAAACGGTTGTATGGATCAACGATGAATGCACAACAGCACTTCGACGATGATAATTACATGAGGCTGAGAATTGAGAAAGCAAAATTCTTTAAAACTTTAAGGCAGTTATGCAAGTAAACATCACAGTGTGTTGTATATTATTGTAAAAGTATCCAATTAGAATAAGTGTGGATTACGTGGTATTGCTGCATTACAAAGGTTAAAGTAATATTAAGTGTGAAAAGAAGAAACTAATATTTGTTGTGGCTATACCACAATGCCACAACAATTATGATATGGTTCACTTGGTATTATTTTACTTGAATCTTCCCATTGATGTTTTAGGACTGAAATTGATCAGTCTCTTATTGGCATATGTTCATACTGTGCGTATGTCTCGATATTGCCTTAATTTACAAGCATTATAAGCAAAGATGGATAGTGGCTAGCAGTGGAATCCAGGACGCGCGTTTCGTCCTGTTTGGGACTCGTCAGCTTGTAAATTAAGGCAATATCGAGGCATTCGCACAGTATGCACATATGCCAATAAGAGACTGATCAATTTCAGTCCTAAAACATCAATGAGAAGATTCAAGTAAAACAATAGCGAGTGAATTAAACTTCACCCCCATTGCACAAGCAAGTGGCTATCAGGACTCAGTAACTAAGTGGATAACGCGATGGCGTTTAAAGCGAACGGTACTGAGTTCGAGTCCCAGAGTGAACATCAACTCTGAGATGCAGGTAGATCCAGCTGACGAGTCCCAAACAGGATGAAACGCGCGGCCTGGATTCCACTGCTAGCCACTATCCATCTTTGCTTAATTATGATATGAGTTGACCATGACAGACTGTGTAAATGTACCTCCGTTACCATGCAAAGATGATTTGTATGAATGACTAGAAGTCATACCTTTTCTTTGAATAATGGTGGAACTACCTAGCTGGTTGATTTAAAAATAAAAGAGGTGTGGTTCAAACCCTCAAACAAACAGTTGAAGCTCATGTATGTTAACTAATAGATCATCACTGTAAACAAAGATATCAACTTGACCAATGTGTTTTGCCGTTCGATTCATAAGGCATACTCAACCTACTATGAAAAAGAGTAGACTAAACTTTGTAAGGAAGTTCCCGAACCGAATAACAATGCACATAATTCATGAGTGTATTTTCGATTATCCTTCTAACTTTGAATACATGGATACATGGACTGAGACTTTGAATATGGACATAAACGATTTCCTACAACACCGTGTTTTAGAATTTCTTATCTACCATTGAACTCCAAAATGGCATGTGAAAAAAGGCGCGTGATATACCTAGACTCACCCAGCCTATCGTTTGATAGATATAGTCAATCGACAATACACTTTTCACCTTCAATGTGACAACGACGCTGGTTACTCAGAGCACATTTGACCAGTTAATATTGATTAATTTCCTACCATTTAATTATTTTGTGTATTTTTCCTTTATAGGCTAGTAAATATGATCCACGTCTGTATACTCGTTTAACAGATAAATCTTTGGCAGATATGATTGAAGCACTTATAGGATGTTTCTTACTACGTTCAGGACTATATGCTGCATTTAATTTACTTCATTATTTTCAAATATGTCCTGTGAGTTGGAGCACCCTAAAAAGTGATAAGCATTACAAAGTTGAAGCTCCATGGCACTTTTTTTTACAACCAAAATTATATTCAGAACTAAACTATGGGAATGCTTTCAATCCTTCATCTAGATCCTTACATATTTCGAAGGAAATTATACTGGAATTAAATCAGAGGTTTTTTCAGTTACAAGAAAAACTAGGTTATGGTTTTAAAAAAATTGAATTGCTTGCGGAAGCTGTGACTCATCAGTCATCATCTAATAGACAATATTGGGGGAATTATCAAAGGTACGATGAGTTACATAAGCTACAACTATCCCTACATAATTTAATGTATAGTTTCACATAACATGATTTGGCAAATTGTTTGAAGCATCTCATTTTCACATTATATATGTATAATTTTTAAATTGTATAAAATTTACATTCAAATGAACTACACAGAACCTTTATTTAAACGATTATTTATATGCTTCATTCGTTCAAATTGATTAGTTAAGTTTGTGCTTAGGATTAAAGTTCTACGTAAGAATTTGAACTATCATAGACATTTCTCTTACAGGATAAGCATAAAAATATATTGACTGATCAAATCATAATATTGAATCCATCCGGGCTTTTTTAATTCAGTATAGTATGTATCAAATAATAATACGTTAGAAAAAAAGACAATAAAATACCCGGCAAATGCAAGTCTAGTGAAAGTCTAATCACTAGTTATATTGAAATTTTAAAAAAATGAAATTTTTTTAGTAGACAACTGTTTTCAATAACTTTATCATCAGTCTCTACAGTTATAAGTCCATAATTATCGTGATATTTTACAAAGGTCAAAATAAGGCATGTATTAATGAATTTGACGATATTGTGTGTTAAAATTGGTGAACGTTTGCATCTGTTACGATATATATACTTCAAAATTGTGTTATTTGCAAATTACAAAGGTCATATGATAAGGGTCAAATGATTCAGAATAGTGTCAAGTCACAGTGTAATAGTAATATAACAAGAAGGAAACTGAAAAAGAATTGTGTGAATAAATGCATATTGAAATCTCAAAAAATAAAATACTTGTTCTTTTGAAGCTTCTGATTGTTCATTATGTGCGTGAATATTTGCTTCTTAAAGTTTCCTTTAACGATATCTATACAATTCACTGAAATGTCACAAGTGTTATCGTATTGCAAATATTTTTGTTATCATGGATTGTTTATCGTTTGCAGGGAAAACGAATTTACTGCATATTAATTCAGACCGTACTTTGTAGAGAGACGGAAAAAATATGACAAGTCTGCAATAATACTGTAGATCATTAATAAATATTACTTCATACGAGTACACTACTCTTTGTTATAATTTGTATTCGATATATTCAACTATTAGAATCAGTTTTTAGTTCTAAGACGATTTGTATAGTAGCTTCAAACCCACTCAGGATTACTTTTGTCTAAACTAGTTTAAGGCTCAATTCTTATTCAATATCCTATAAATTACTTTGCACTAGCACAGACGAATAATCCTCAATATATGTTAAGTGTATGTACATGTGAATATATGTCTGTTTGCTGATCTGCCTATTGTACCAAAGTATTGATATATAAACTCTATCCAAAACCGACATACTGATTGGACAATAAGTAAGATCTAAATTTAATCCATTCTTTTACAATCATATGTCTATTAATCTGTATCCCTGAAATATAACATTCCCAAAGCATTTCTTATTATCTCATTGTCAAGTGAACTTTTTACAGAACAGGATAAGAAAATGTACAAAATTGATCAGGGGTCGAGTACGAATAAATTCAGATATGTTCACTAAATATGATATAATTTGCTACATTTGTAAGTTTACATTTGGTAAGGTAAACAACCGCAGCAGAAAAATATAGTACATGTAATTACGGAGAGAAAAAGTCTATTTTTTAAAAGTGAAACTGTACTGTCCTGTTTCTTGAATAAATTATTCATTCTTTTTTTTTCGATTTCACGCAACGGTATTTTTAAATTTCACCAATTAGTTTGTTTGATATTAAACCATGATGTTTTTCCTTACAAACATAATTTTACTTAGGTTTTGATGACTTTTCATTTTCGTTATTTTATATATTTTAGATTTTATGCTTATTATTATTTTTTTATTATTATTACTACTCTTCACTTGACATACTATCGTCAAATGGTTGTCCTTTTAAAAAAAATTTATCGCATCAAAGGTTAGAATTTCTTGGCGATTCCATTTTGGGCCATATTATAAGCAACTATCTGTTTCAAAAATGTCCTCACTCATCCCCAGGTTAGCTTATTTTTAAACTATTTATTTTCACTTCAGATGTAAATGTAACGAAAAGTTTCAAAAATATTTTCAATATATAACTAAACGTGTAAAACTATTCCAGAGAAACGAGAGTTTAGATTCGTCATAGATTTACTAATAAAGCCTTTCCTTAAAGTCGTACACGGCAATTTATATGATGGTCAAAGATTAAGCCTGATTGCCCCGACCGTTGTTGCTACCTTGACGTGGTGGTCGGGCTTGCCTATCGTGATGAAGCGACCGAGCTATACTGGCTGGAACAACTGTTCCTCAAGGTCCTACCATGTCAGACAGGTCGGTTGAAGAGCGGTAAGACTAAAAGCAACAAACCCAAGGTCCGAAGGCGAAGTCGTACTGCTGACTGTACAGAGGTGTGACAACAGTAAGGTGTTTCCTTCAAGCAACCAGCATGACAGCGATGCTGCCTTCCCACAAGGAGGGGTGGGGTTAGAAAAGGTCGACCGTAAAAATGCACACCTCGCCTTATCCCACGGATATCCGTCTCCGGCAGTAAGGTCTCAACAAGTACGGAGCTAACACGAAAATTACCCATAGGAAGGTCGTGTGTGACCGACCTCAAGCAGTTGTCCCTTGGGCACTGCGGTCACGCTCCTAGGTCACTAAGACCACACCGAATCCAATTTCCTTTTCAGGTACCTCCAGAAGAACCCTTCCACGGTGTGGGCAACCGGGAAGTGATAACCGCCCTCATACCTCTAACAGCACTCAAGACCACTGTATTCATAACCAACCTCCGTCTTCACTTTCTATTATTCCTCCTACATCGACTTTCAACTCTAAATTTCCTCTTTCAGCTTCCTCCTCAAGTGTCACCATAGCCAACGATTCTAGTGCTCAAAACACTGTCCCATGTCTACTGAAACCTCGCTCCAAACTACACATTGGAGCCTTCAACGTACGCACCCTATGCCAAATCGGTCAACAAGCTCCCTTCGCTAGAACCCTAGAATCTCGTACCATTGGTGTATGCTGTGTCTCTGAAACACACATACAGGATCCCAGTGTGGTCATTCCCTTGACCTCACCTCGTCAAAACGGAGAGCCAACGAGATACACCCTCCGTGTATCTCGTGACCCGACGGCCAGCTCTCGTGGACTGGCAAGAGTAGGCATAGCACTAAGCATGAGGGCGGAACAAGCACTGTTAGAGTGAATCCCCGTTAACAGTCGTTTATGTGCTGTTCGGCTAAACGGCTCCGTAAGAACTCGGAAGGATAGGGACACACGTCGTTGCCTTTTTGTCGTTTCTGCCTACGCTCCCACCGAGTGCAGCTCAGATGAAGTAAAAGATGAATTTTACAGAAAGCTATCTGAACTTCTTCAGAAAGCTAAACGTTCAGACATAGTACTCGTAGCAGGTGACTTTAATGCCCAGATAGGTAATTTAAACCAAACAGAAAGGCATTTAGGTGGGTATTTCAGTATTCCGGTTCAGCGAACAGATAATGGTGATCGTCTGCTGCAACTGTGCTCAGACAATCGTTTATTTTTAGCAAACACAAATTTTAAGCATAAGGAAAGACATCGTCTAACATGGCGACCCCCTACACCAAACCAACGATGGACTCAAATAGACCATATTGCCACCAGTCATCGTTGGAGAGGGTCGGTACAAGATTGTCGCTCATTCTGGAGTACCTGCTTGAACTCCGACCATGCCCTAATACGGACACGCATCTGCTTGTGCCTCACTGGACGCAAAAAAGCCACAGTAAAAAGACCCATTAGAACTGAATTGAGTAGCGAGAAAACCAAAAGTAGGTTCCAGGAACAACTGAGGTCACAATGAGGTAGTTCTGAAAACGAGGTTGACCCAGATGTTGCTTGGAAAGCTATACAAACAGCAGTGACATCTATCAGTGATTTAAACCACAGGGTTACAAAGAACCAATAGATTTCCTCTAGGTCTATTGCACTGATGGATTCTCGTAAACTCATCCCATCAGGCTCTAAACACGATAAAGAGCTTAAACAAATCAGATCTAGGCTAACCAAAAGTCTAAGGAACGACCGTGAGCAGTGGTGGGCAACGAAAGCAAAAGAGATGGAAAGGGTGGCGGCTATAGGAACACAAGACAGCTCTACAGACTAATAAAAGAAACTGGAATTAATGAATCAAGTGTAAGTCAGACTATTTCGGAAAAAGACGACACTCATCTGCTCTCGGTCCAGACGTTTAGAACGATGGGCGGAACATTTCAGAGAACCGTTCAGCTGGCCTTCAGCTACTCTACAACTACCCTCCATTCCCAGAGCACTGAAGTAGGTCCCCCAACTCTAGCAGAAGTTCAAAAGGCTATAGTTAATCTGAAACGAGAAAGGGCAGCTGGTCCAAATGGATTGGCTCCAGAAGTCTTTAAGGATGGTGGTCCAATTTTAGCGATTAGGCATACTTATCGGCGTCCGACAATGGCAGTCTTTCTTTACTTAAAAGCAGTATTTGACTCTGTAGACCGCGAGATTCTGTGGCAGTGTCTGTCATTGAAAGGCGTACCTCAGAAGTACATAAACCTTGTGAAGGCTCTTTGCTCGAACGTTACCAGTCGAGTCAGAGCTTCTGACGAACTGCCATCTGCTTTTGCAACCTCAAGTGGTGTCCGTCAAGGCTGTCCACTTTCTCCATTTTTGTTTAACTTCATCATAGACCTACTAATGGAAATAACATTCTCGTCGACTGAATTCTCGGGTATTGATCTCCTACCAGGAGGTCCACTTATCGACTTAGAATACGCAGACGATATAGTCCTGTTTGATGAAGACGCTGATAAAATGCAGTCTTTTGGTAGCACTAAGCAACAATTCCAGAATGTTTGGAATGCGCTTCTCTCCCTCTAAATGCAAGTTGTTGCTTCAGGACTGGTCTGCGTCAACACCTGAACTAAGGATAGGGAGTGAAGTAGTCGAACGCGTTGGCAACTTCACTTATCTTGGAAGTCTGATCAGCCCTAATGGGTTGTATACGCGTGGCCGTGTGAGAGCATTTCGAGAGGAAGGGTGTGCCCACCCCACTCTCGGCCATACCAGGGCATTTGGAGGCTCCTCCACAACAGTTATCTACTTTCAGTATTCTGCGATACGTTTGATTCCAAATGTGATATGTTTTTATATAGTCACAGTTGATTGTATGTAAGCATTTTTCAATACACATTATCTATTGGTTCAATGTCAATGTGTGATATCATTTTAGCCTGTCAAGTTTTAGTAGTTTTTAATTCATTAATGTTAAGTATTTGTTATATACTATTTGGTATCAATTAAATATTATCTAGAAATTACTTTTTATTAGGATAGTAAGAATAATTGTATCACTGTGTTGCTCTTGAAGAATCAGTGTATTTAAGAAAATATCGTTTTGTTATTGTTAGTTGTTCATTGTAAATATCATTGTCAAGAGCTAAACTAGTAGTTATAAAAAATAGTGACATAATTCTGATCAGGGAACTGGCTAGATCAGCGTTAGGTGGTTGATATTATTATTATCTAGTCACATAGACTAGTCGCCATACAGCAACTTGATCGTTAGAAATCCATTGGCCTAATGAATAGACAGAAGTGACACCATTAACTACTCAGGGACCAATCACCACAACTGACTGGGTTGTTTGAAAAACGGGGCTCCGACATCCTGGAATGTAGCCGTCCTCCTTACCATCTTTTAAAAGGGCCTGCATAATCCATAAAATAGCCATCTGGGGTTGTCCAGTTTCGATTGAATTCAAATTACTGACTTCCGTCATACTGCGTAGACATTTAAAAACGGATTCAAGGGCAGACGGGTTTTCGTTCAGTTTTTAGATACATTGAGCATATCTTCGCCTTCCATCAACTGTTAGAATGCCGTCATACTTATTGCAGGCCAATAATTGTACTGTTTCTTTGATATCAGAACTGTCTTCGATTCATTGAACAGAGTTGTGCTCTGGAATTGTCGGTTGGAGAAGAATGTACTCGAGAAGTTTATTAACATCTTGAAAGCTCTGTATACAAGCACCTCAGTCAGAATGAGGAAATACAACCACTTCTCATCATTTACCCATTCAAGCATGGGGGTTAAGCAACTTTGCTCAGTCTCATCATTACAGTCCAACTTTTCCACTGACTACATTCTGGAAACAGCTGTGATGTAGGTAATGGTGGTATAGACGAAGGACTCTTTGATCTTGAGTATGTCAATACTTTACTACTTTAGTCCATCTTTGAAGCTGTCGTGATGTTAATATACGTGTAAAAGGTAGGGTTTACACTGTCTGGCCCCTGCGAACTAAGGATGTTTGATGATTCTCTGTGTTTGATCGTCATTGCATCCGACGGAACGTTCACATCTGGCGACAAAATTATTTTAGTGATGTTGAGGTTAATTATAATTTATTTGTTACTCCCCGTTATTGTTTGTCATTCGAAACTTGGCTTTGATTTGTTTCGATAAATTATTTAAGCTGTTGAAAAACATTTTTAGTCAAACAATGTGTAGTTTTTCTGCTTGTACAACTGGAAAAGCGAAAAATGAACTTCATCGTTGAGCCATCTAGTTGCATTTGAATATAAATCATAATTAGTTTTCTAACATTATTGTTATATTAATAGAAATCAACAATAATTATATATGTTCTCTTCCAGGTGCATTGACCACCGCACGATCTACTGTTGTCAGTAATATTAATTTAGCTAATGTTGTTGTTGAGCATGAAATCCACCCGTTCATCGATTTTGGGAATTGCAGTCAGAAAGCATGCATTGATGATATAAAAAGTATTCATCGTCAAACCGATTCACATTTTGAACGTATTGAGGTAGACTACTACACCTCTTTTATAGCTTAATATTTTTTGCGTAATAAAATCAATATTGTTCGCTGAGTTTATTTTATAACAAATTATGTAGATGGCTTAAATGTTGCCTAGTATTCTTAGTACATTCTATTGTGGGATCATTTATTTTCTATATTAATTGAGTTGGTACAGTCATTGGATGCTAATTACCTATTTTTAGAAATCAGTTAATAAATTTCGACAATGTAATAAGAAGACGAAGATTATCAGAACTATTTGATATATTAGCGCAATTCATTTCGAACAATCTGAACACACATATACTTGTTAAGAACATTTATATATAGAAATAAAAGGTCAACTAGACTGGAAATGGCAGTAAGAAGAGACAAGGATAATAATAAGAGTAATAATAGTAATAATGTGAACACTAATTGAAACCTAATCACTCTGGCTATTATCAGGGTAATATTGGCTTATTATCCAGTGATTAGGTTTCAAGTTGTGTTCACATTATTATTATTACTCTTATTGCTATTATCCTTGTCTCTTCTTACTCCTATTTCCAGTCTAGTTGACCTTTTATTTCCATATATAAATGTTCTTAACAAGTATATGTGTGATCAGATTGTTCGAAATATGCCACCAGCAGGAAAACTGTTTAGATCCAGGGAGCACTAGATATTTGTTTTAGTCTAGGTTGGGACTCCTCAGAAGTATGGAACTGGCGATCCTTAGGTGACCCAAACTGTGACGTAAAACAACTTTGTGTCATTGTAAACTGTTGAATTAATACTACGACTAGTTGTAGTTGGCTATTCGATTAACCCGTTGTTGATATTTTGACTGAAATTTGGTTGGCTCCTGTGCGAATCGGCTCTGAAAAGTCCCAAATATGACGAAACTCTCGTTCTAGATTCCACTGCAAGTCACATTCCATCTATTCTATACTAACTTGTGATTAGTAATGTTTATATTCCACATTTAATTTTTTCTCTTATTGGCTGCATAATAGTGACATGATATCAACAATACGAATGCATTCATTCTTTGCCTTTCTATAAGTGTTGGGCGCAGTATTACTTCTTAATTACATTCACTTTTTTCTCTTTTTTTATTTCAAATTACTATTAATCTTTTGATCTTTATTTCCTTAGTTGTCTGTTTTTATTGACTTTTGTTAAAATTTTATCCTCTCAAAATGGATTTTGATTTTTTTCCAACGTAAACGTCTTCCATTCACTTACCAAGTTTTAAATAAAAGTTATATTTATCTGTTTGACTATCATGTTATGTTTTGAACCATTAAATGGATGGTATGTATTTACTAAGACCTATGGATTAAGGTTTATGTGTGCATCGATTAGGTTTATTTTGATTTAGTTTTTTGACTTAATAGAAGTGCTATTTTGAAAATCCATATTTGCTCTATAACTATTTATTTAGATGCTCTGAACGTGTTTATGTTCCACAATTTTAGTTAATTACAAAGAAGGTTTCTTCGGGGCTCAATATCAAGGTATTGGCTGATGTGTTTGAATCGATTCTCGGTGCAATTTTTGTAGACAGTGATGGTAATCATCAAGTCGTTTCTTCTATTATTCATCGATTCTTGGGTAAAACGATGAGTACGTTTTTCCTTATTAAAAATTCACGACTGTATTGGGTATCTTCGAAATGCTACTGATTTTTGAACCCTTTCTTGTTACTCTCTTACCTTTGTATTCACCTATAAATGCATGTGTATGTGTGTTAGTTATTTTAAATAACTTCATGTAGTCGAATTATAATGAAATTTATTTCCAGATTGTTGACACTCTTCAAGATTCACTTGCATACTTGAAGAAATAGATTCTGTTTCATAGTTTTCGGTTGTATGAATAAATTACCGACTCGACATACTTCAATGTTATTCATTATTGTTCGAAAAATTCTGAAGCTTCAAAGTCAATCAACATTTTCCTAGAAATAGCACTTTCATACTTACCTACTCTTCCTTACTAGTGGAGTACCGAACGGATTACGACTACAGTTATCTGCAGAAACCTCTAGGACTTCAGGTTCACTAGTTATGATGAGACATATCATAATAATAAACGAATGTCATTGTGGTGTACGCTACTGATGTCAACAGAGGTACGTAGTATGTAACACAAATCGGAAGCGGAAGGATAGGACGGGAAAATAGAAAGGAATTGTCAACTGGAAGAAACATGCAGAATGTGAAGAACAAATGATAGAAATTTGCAAACGAAGTATTCAGCATATGGTTCTTACATTTTACAGAGATACTCTGCAATTTCGTATTTTAGAAAATCAATCTGTTGTTCGCACATGTGTTTATTATTATTATTATTCTTATCATTAATGGCTTTATTCAATATTATATTTTGGTACAATATAGAATTCTCAGCACAGGGTAATTCAACAAGTTTCTTACACAGAAAACAGAAACAAAGACAAAAAAGTTTAAAAAAAACATCACATTCCTAAATTCCTTTTAAACCCAGTTTCTTGAACGAAAGTAAGCTGGATGGTATGAAAATCAACTCATGTCGTCTATCCGAGAACCGTAGAGTATTACAAAATCACTCCCCAGCTTTTCTTAAGTTAGTGACCCACTAAGCCTCAGAGAAGAGGCTGTACTAGTCGACTGAATCCTCATTGCCAGTCGATTACATGCTGCTATGTAAGAATGCTACGTCAAAGTGGGATTTAGAAAACAATGTTCTTTGCTCACCCCCCTCTATGCCCGAATTGATTTCAGTCCAGATGAAATCAAGGATGAGTTTAGCACCAATTAAATGGTCTAAAGAAAACCCGTTTGGTAAACATTGTAATGATAGCTGGAGATTACAATGTGCAAGTTAGGTTTCTATGTACTTAGGAGTCATTTGGGTGTCTAAACAGGATTTGTTGGTTCTAGGTCAGATAACGGTGACCGCCCCCTGAAATTTGAGTAGATCACAATCTACTTTCGACCAGAACCAACTTTTAGCACAGTCATCGCCAGTGTATTACCTGGTATCCTCCCCTTGCATCTCAAGCCTGGACCCAGATTGGCCACATCGCGATTAGCTGCTGCTGGCGTGGTTGTGTACAAGACTTCTGCTCCCTGTGGAATATTTATCTGGACTCTGATCATGGTCTCGTTCGAGCTAACTTTATCTTACGTTTCAGTGGCCGACAACTTCATCGCCATAAATGGATCGATGTTATCAAATTAGCTGCACTTTTTGTTGTAGCTAAACATCAAGCCGAACTAGGTTCAGGACTATCAACTCACCGAAAAGTGTAGATGAGCATTGGCTACAATTGCATGACGCCATAAAAGTTGCGAGTAAAGTCGCTTGCGGCTTTGCGAAACGTCCCACTTAGAAGGACTTGGCTTTTACAGGCTCTGTACAACTCATTGAAGCACGTCAGTTCACTGCAGCCAACCACGAGTTTGATCATAAACGGAGATTGTTACGTAATGAAAATGTGAAAAGTTTGCGTAAGGATCGAGAAGCCTGGTAGTTGGGAGTGCTAATGAGCTGGAAGCAGCAGCTCCATTTGACAAATGCCGGATGTTCTTTCAATTCATTCAAGTCACTAGCAGAAAGATGTCTGGTGTGGGTGGAACCTGTTGTAACGTCAATTAACAACATTTATTTACGTCTTGGATGATAGGCAGAGCTCCCCGACAAACGGTTCGACTGGTCTGTTGTCTTAGTGACATCGATCGAACTGTCCTGTCCTCCATGACCGGTGAAGAACGGTTCACCTGACGAGGATGAAGTCTGCGAGAAACTCTAACCCCTTGAAGCCACGAAAATCACCAGGCCCAGACGATTTGCTTCCAGGCCTTTTTATAGACGGCAAGGAACTTTCGGTTCGAGACCTGACTGTGTTGTTTGAAAATATTTGATCGACAGTGTTACAGCATGACAGAATGAAGTGGTAGCTAACTGTATTTTTGAAAAGGTTGTTCGTCATCTATGCAACAATTATCGGAGTAAGTCTACTTCCGATCGTATCGAAACCATTGGCTTCTGTCGTACATCATAGATTGTTTAAATCTGGGGAAAGATTGACTTGTGAGAAGCAGACTGGTTTTCGTCCAGTTTTTTGATGTGTTGATCACACCTTCACTCTTCGCCATATAATTTATCAGAAATGGTTCAAAATAAAAGTCAATGGCGATCATGTTGTAACTTTCTTTTGCTTTCTTCATGAAAGTGAGCTTAACTTATTTAACTGGGACAATTCTGGTTGTATTTTTCCCATAATAATAATAATAATAATAATAATAATAATAATAATAATAATAATAATAATAATAATAATAATAATAATAATTTAACCATCATACAGTAATTTCTATTCATTTCTGTTCTTATTTTTTATTGTGCTCACTTTTCTTTCTTCATCTCTTCATAACCTCACTTTTATTGTGCCACATATATATTTGATACCTATTTGTACCAATGTTTATATGTTCAAATAAACATTCCGGATCATATTATAAACTGATGAAGTTGTATCTCCATAAAAGCAACATGTGACTTTTTGTCAGTTGACTTTTTTAGGTTTGTTTGTCTGAAGTAGTTTTATGTCCATTTCGTTATTAGAAAGCAAAACACATTTCAGTTAATTTTTACTTACAATACATGTATTGGTTAATGTAGTTTTCATCCACTTATAATTGTTGATGTGATGATACTTAGAGCTTTAAATTGCGGTATATAAGGAGATTCGATTCAAATTCGCTAGATGCCATCTTTAAGCGGCTGTATGGACAACTGTTTAATTTATTTTTGGTTCCAGTTTTCTGTTATGAAGGTATTCATTATTGTGAAATTCACTTTGTATTGTAACTCTTTGATCATATATTTAAAAAAAATGATGTTTTTATCTTCTGTTTTTTTTCAGATTCTCTCATTACTAATTTACCTGTTCAAACAGTTCAACAAGTGGATTTACCATATCCTGAAATACGATATAAGTAGGTCAAAGATGTGTTTTTTCCTCCAATGCCGCTAAAAGACTGGTTGTAACTCGGTTACTTAGTCCTGTTCGGAATTCATGTGCACGTTATCTGGTGACTTAGTGGTAAAATCTCTTTTCCCCTTACAAATTTGTGGCACCACTGCTTCTGCCTATATGGTCTGCATTTCGTTCTAGTGGTGCATTAAGTGATATTAAGTACTATGCATGCAGACACTTAACGAGCATCATCCACAACCAATCGCTTATCTTCAAATGACTTCAAGTTAATCATTTATTCGTTTCTATTCATTATCTTTTAAAATATTCGCCCAACAGTTATAATATCCATAGTTCTTTAAAATATTTGGAAGAAATTTTTGCATGTTTACTTACATCTGTTACCCGTCGTGGAGCATTGACCGTCGACAATGGCTCCAAATAAATCTCTCCTGGGCTCTCGATTCGCGGTTAGTGTTTTCCTTTTAATACCTGCCTCCGATTCCCGGAGCAAGGTGTTCTTTGGTCTGCCCCTTGTCGTTTTACCTTGAGGAATTAAAGTTGGGACTTTCTCCGTGGTACCGTCTGATGATTTCTGTAGCATGTGTCCTATCCAACTACAGCGTCTTTTCTTGATTTCAATTGCAGCTGGAAACTGATTTGTACCCCACAACATTCGGTTGTTGCCGATGTTATCCAGCCAACGAATTTGAATTATCTTGTGTAAACAGCTGTCCATTAATATCTGCATTTTCATGCTGGTGGTTGTGGTAATTCTTCAATTTCCTGGTCCATGCAATGAAATGTTTTTTAAGTTGGTGTTGGGAATTCAAACTTTGATGTTGTCAGACAGTTGTTTCGAGTTCCGTATATTGTTTGATCTTAGGAATGCTGCCCTTGCTTTGCCAATCCGTGCCTTCACATCTCTATCACATACCTCTTGTTTATCAATGATGTCCAGATGCATGAAAGTCCTCCACCTCTCCCAAAGCTTTTTCCTTTGTGAATGTTAGACCTACTGCTGATACACTGAGTACCTTCACCGGCATCTGTTGTCGTATAAGGAATAGGAGAGCTAGGTCATCTGTGAAATCCAAATCACCTAGCTGTATTCTATCTATTCATTGTATTCCATGCTGCCCCTAAAATGCAGAGGTTTTCATATTCGAGTCAGCCACCAGAAGAAAGAGAAAGGGCGAGGGTATGTAGCCTTGTCTGACATCGGTCTTCACTTGGAATGTATCTGTCAGCTGCACTCCATGCACGACTATGCAATGTCCATCGTATGAATTTCGTGTGGTGTTGACTATCTTCTAAGGTGTTTAACGAGGCTACAAGGTCCCTTCGATCCTTGCTTTAAAATGCTTTCTCTTCGTCATAGAAGTTGACGTATCATAACGGGTTCCATTCCATTGCATAACCTTGTATCATTGTTTGGATCTCATTAGCATTCAGAACTGCAGTCGATAAGTCTCCTACTGGCATATCCTCGTCCTGTACGAATTTCCTCGATATTGCCTTAAAATGGGAGGATTATTAGCAGAGACGAATGATTGCTAGCAGTAGAATTCAGAGCGTGCGTTTCGTCCTCTCTGGGACTCGTCAAATGAATGTACCTGAATCACATAGTTGGTGTTCACTCCGCGACTCATACCTAGTACTTTGCGTATCGGACCCCATTTTCCTTATCCACTTAGCTACTAAGTCCAGATGGCTTCTGGAATAGGATGAAGTTTAATTCGTCTTGTATTGGCTATTTAAATATCCTCAAATAGGACGAAACGCGCGTCCTGTAATACACTGCTAACCACCATTCGCCTCTGCTTATAGTTCTCACACTTGCCCAGATCTACTTTTTCTGGTATCTCGAAGAGGTGTCCTTCTTTCAGTCTATCAGCACTTGTTCCCAAATCTTTCTGAATGGGATGTGGAGCATCTTCGTAGTCACCTCTATGTCTGACTTCAGTGCTTCATCTTGTACGTTGTCCGGGTTTACTGATCTCCCACCCTTGATTTCTTTGATTTGAGTGACAAGTATAAGGTGGTCTATGTGTGCTGTTTCGATGTCTGATGGGTTCAGTAGGGTTGGTCTATTTTGGAGCTCATCAAAATCCTATATCCTCTTGTTCCTCTGTTCTTGAATCTCAGTGATTGGCTTTCCTGTTTTCTTGACTGTTTTTTCTTGGCTTAATTTATTTCCCTGCTGGTTTCTTCGTTCGGTCATACAGTTCTTGCCCACTTTTTTTGCAGCTCGTTCTACTGTAGTTACCAGTTCATATACCCATTTCCACTTGTCAACTCGCATGCTCTTTCCCTATTATTCGTTTGCTTCTGTATGGTCAGCCTGTGTCTTGACCTTTTCTACTCTTGTTTTGCTGTTGTTGATTGCCGTTTTGTTCTTCCTTTCTTGAATCCTCCTTAGGGTTCCAATAAAGATCCATTCTTTATGCTGGTGTTTCTTACGGCTAAGCACGTCCTGTATTTTTGAAGTTGTTGCTTTTTCTCCCCTTTCAGATATTTTCCATAGTGGTTTCCTTTTCTGTGAATAGATCTTGTTAAATTTGGAACATGTTTCTGGGAGCTATATTGAATTTGTCGAGTTTGTCAGTATCTCGAAGAAAGGACGTATTAGACCTATCTAGTGATGATCCTTCAATCATTCAATTCGTTAGCTTTAGTTTCATTTTGGCCACCACCAGGTGATGATTTGAAGCTATATCTTCTCTTGTCGTTCTCACATCCTCTATGGTGTAAATGTAATCGATCTGGTTTTCAGTGTGATCCAATGAAACACATGTAGCTTTGTGTATTCACATAAATTTCAGACCTCTCATCATTCTCGTTCCTTTCCCCCAGTCTATGTCGTCTCATGATAGCTTCATACTTGATGTTTTTCATTACAACTTAAACGTTCAGGTCTCCCACCAACATGGTCATGTCCTTTCCTGAACACTTCTCTATGATTGACTGCAGCCGTTCGTAAAGTTGACCATTTTCGTCTTCATTGCTGTCATCGATAGGGGATAGTACTAGATAATATTTTTTGTAATCTTCCCAGTTTTTTTTTAAGGCCGTTCTGATGATTGCTGGATTCATGAGATTCCCATCCTATAAGTGTTTATCATGCTTCTTTGGACAGCATCAATTCAACTCCCTGAGTGTGCGAAGCATTTTGTTCTTCACGACTGGAGTACAACAGCATCTCTCGAATCCTATTTTTTCTATTCAGCCTGCGTTCAATGGGTTTGACCTATTCCGAGCACCTCCAGGTTGTATCTCTTCACTTCCACAGCTATTTGACTGACGCTTCCGGTCTCCTGTATTGTGCGAACATTCCATGTGTTGATTAGTAGTTGTTGTTAGAAGGGACACCGGCCTTGTGACGTTTAAGGAGTCTCGGCTTACACAAGGACGTCATAGCTCCTGTTCTGGTGATGTTTTGTCGCTAGCTTTCTCAACAAAGTTGTTTTCTATGGGATGATTTTACTAACCATGTGCTCAATCCTCCTCTTAGAGAGAAAGAACAAATATTGGTGCTCCCTTTAAGATAATAAAGGGAACTATGTGTATGAAATAATCCTCCTTTATCTGGGCTCTGGAATGACAGCAACGCTGGAAAAGCTCTAATCGAAGTTAAACTTCCGTGTAGATGGTTTTTATAACCGTTTCACACCTACTGAACCAAACAATCAGGAACTCCATAACTCGATTACTAAGTGGTACTGATTTTCTTCGACGATATGTACAAAAAGTATAGATATAGAACACCTGAATAGTTCTTAACAGTGTCTATGAAGTCAGTCAGTTCCCACAGAGTTGGGTATGTTCACGTTTTCAGTAACAAAATTTATTCCTATCTAGAAAGGAATTTGTTTTGATAATGGGCGATCAAGCAGGAACATTATAATTATATTGGATTCGAGAATTGCGCGATAAATTATTTTTCTATAGCAGTATACATTTAAAACATACAAGGAACGAAGTTTCTATTTTTTTTGCGTATTTATTGAACCAAGCAAAATCATCAAAAATTCGATCATTCAACAAAATAGCTGGTATAATATAGAGTCAGGTAAATTCGAACTAAGCACATTCAGCAAAAGACGGAGTAGAATCAAATAAATGATCAAGGCTCAAAGCTTGGACAAAATAACAATCTCTTAATGAATCAAGAGTTGAACTCCATGCACATTATTATGGAGGGTTGGGGAGGATAAAACGATATACTCATATGGAAGGATTATCTCACACATGCACGCCTATCTATCTACATGACATACGAAAAGTATTTTACCACGGTTCTTTTGATTTTTCGTTTCACTTGGTGAAATCTAAACTATCACATACTTCTACTTTACTTCAATGCATGTGTTCATCGTGCATGATATAAAGAATTCTTTAATTCTTTAATGAAATTTATACCGGTTTTCTTATGTTGCCAACTTTAGTAGACCACATATCTTTATTGTTACGCGGTTTAGATTATTATGTTACTAGGGTTTCGAATTATGATTTCCAGGTATTGTACTGGATTCAGAATTCCTCCAAATACTTTCTTGGTAATTTTAATTCGTCTAAGCATGTTCAAAACCATAAGGTCACAAAATAATCGAGAGGTGGCGGGATTTCATTCACAGCTTCTGTTGATATATCATATACACTGAAGTAAAGAGGTCGGTATCTGGTTTCAACCGATCTATTTATCGTAGCTGCTTTCTTGACGTGGTGATCAGGCTTTCAAATAGTTCTGATTCGATTGAACTTTATTGACTAAAACAGTTATTTCTGTAGGACCTACCATGCTAGGCTGATTGGTTTGAGAACGGTGGATGGATTTATACTGATAACTTTCAAAATAAACTCATCGATGGGTCCAGATTGACCACATTACCATCAGTCGTCTTCAGAGAAGCCTGATATAAGTCTGTCGCCTATTATGGAGAACTTTCAGGCTCTTGATGCTTTAGTATGAGCGCACGCTTGTCTGCGTTTCAACAAAAGCACCAAAGACACAACGGCAAAACTTCGAAGTCCATGTTAACGATAAAATAATCAAGATTATGTTTTTTTATGAACGACTAACATGGCAGTCAATCATCAGAGTGATTTTCATTTCGGTTTAGTCTGGTTTGATACTCGAGTGGCTGTGAAAACAGAATTAAAATAAATGTCTATTGCATTAGTCTACGCTCAAAAACTGATCCCACAAGTCTATTCATCAAACATGGACCGTGGTAGCCAGCGAAACGAAAGGAATTCAGAACTGACGGAAGTAATATACAGCATGAATCACAAACTAACAAATGTTCCCCAATTTCGTACTGTAGAAACATGATCAGTCTAGATGCTTGCCATTTGGTTTACCTTTTCGCGCACATGTAGTGTTCTATGATCCATTAAGCGATCGCTGTTTTGCTCGAGAGTAGTGCAATTTCGGTCATATGTTACTTGATGTAAAGCTAATTATATGTGTTTAATAGGAATTTGGCGTCGTTTTTGTGTTAATGTTGTTGATATACGGTGACAAATAATCAGACCAACTTGAAGGACGTCAATCAACAAGTAATCCTTCACTCCCACTTGTTTTATCGCCTTTGGTTATATTTGCATCTGATTGATTTTCTTTATTTGATTCTTGATTGTAACTCCGAAATTTCACTTCTACAAACAAATTAACTTCAACTTCTAGTTCTTTTTCCATTATATTGTTCTTGGTATTACCTGTTCATGTGTAATTTAATGAATAACGTGAAAGTTGAGTTTTTTTGTATCAAATATTTATTCACGGTCTTATGCTTAGCAGTTGACTCATAGTTTTAATTAAGCCAATTGGTTTGTTTGATAATTTATTTGTCCTGTTTAAAATTTTCATAATTTTCACAGCAACTCAACTACTATATCACCAACGTTACATGAAGATGTTCATAATTCGGTTTTATCGATTAAAGGTAAGCGCCTATGTGTGACGGAAAATATGGAAAATTGTTCTCGTTTCCGACTTGTTGAAGAAATTTGATGCATGGAACAACAAATAATACTGATGATCAAATCAAACAATATTTTTGTTGAGATTTATTTTTTCCCGAGCATTTTATTTTTTCTACAAAAATGCTTTGAGTATTCTGTCTTGTATTTTTTTAAAAAGCTTTTCTGTTTTCTTATTCACAATAGTTCTAACTAGAAGTATGCATAATCTTTTTAAATGACAAATAAAGCGAATTATTCATAACTGATAAAATGACTTCTCAGTTTAATTCGCTTTTCGCAAAACTATGCTTCCTCAAAATGACATTTTTACTGTTAAGGTTTGTCCACAGAATATTTATTACAAAGATGTCGTTAGGTAACATTAAGTTTCACCACTGTGGTAATGAGTACGCTGTCTAGTTTATATACGGTATGTTGTGGGTTGTTTCATTATGGCAGTCCTTATGCTACGGTGTTCAGATAACAAGTGCATTCATACAACTCAGCAATGTAGTAAGAAAATCTCAATATACGAACTCTGGAGACGTTTACAATCTAGGTAGCTTCATTCAGGTATTTCCTTATAGATGTACAAGTGACTGCATATAAGCAGCGTCTCTTTCCACAATTTAGAGGATAGTGAGATTGAGATATATCTAAATTAAGGTAGGTTGACTGATGACTCAAGGTACGTTATTATAGGAATCAATTCCAAAGTTGGACTTGGTGGTTTCAAATGAATTGAGCATTGTGCGGAAGGTTGGTAAAAATTATATTTTCATTATATCCCAAAAGGAAGTTGCATTCCTCACGTTTCATGACATTGTGGGACAATTCCTCATAGTCAGTAAGTCGTCATCGTTGCTCTCTGAAGAGTTCCGGAACAGTTAGTTTACGTTTCACTAAATTGGGCGAAATTAGTGAACCAATAGGCTACCATCAAGTGACATGACATGTGTCAGGCAGAATATTTTATGGTGTGTGACCACATGAAAATAGTGTTTATCGGTAAATAAATCCCCAAAATAAATAGCTCTGTAAGTTTTCGACATTGGATGGTGACCACATTGGTTTTATTGGATCCACTTAGCTGAAGGCGCTCGATCATGCATCCACACCAGATCACGAGTGGGAACGCCGTGCTCAACATCCCCTGCAATCGCTAACCAGATTAGATCAGTCGATCCTCAATATATTGATAGTCTATCAAATATATCTTCGAACCTCCTCGCTTCTGTCTTTTCATCTCACTTGGTTGGTACGATTCATATTAGGTGTTACTGGTTAGAGCGTTGTCAAACTCCAAATACATGTGCATCTTCATTGGTGAGCCCGACGTGATCTGGTACACCGAATTGCAAACTGTGAGTTTGCATCTGCCGACCGCATCCCAGATATCACCAAATCTAATACTGAGGTTTTTCAGTCAAAGAAAAACCTCAAAAAACCCAGAATGACATAACCAAATTATGTCATACACTTACACGTTATCTTAGATTTCGTAACGACCGTAAACGGTCACACACCCCTCGAAGAAGCACGTCACGTAAGCGATCTGTCTCTAGACCACGAGAGACGGATAACCACGACTGGTGCTGGTATCATAACCAGTATAGAAAGTCTTCCAGAAATTGCAGAAAACCCTTCAATTTTCCCAACTCAAAACCGACCGACACGAAAAACAACTCGGGAAACTTCCAAGCCGGCACGCGATCACGGCGACCGTAGCCGGCAAACATAGCCGTCTTTTATGAGTCACAGATGTGATAATGAAAGTTCGCTCCCTCGTCGATACTGGCGCAGAAGTTAGCATTATTCCAGGGAATCCTAACGACCAGCTTCATGAATCGGTTTTAAACCTACAGGCAGCAAACGGAAAGCCTATCGCTACATATGGTAAAAGGTACGTTTACCTTAACGTAGGTTTACGCAAATCCATTCACTGGATCTTTGTTGTTGCAGGTGTTTCTATGCCAATCATTGGTATAGACCTCGTACAACACCACAATCTAATCATCGATACGCGCAAACGGAGGCTAGTAGACGGAAACACTAATTTATCTGTTTGCTTAACCTCTTTTTCTAGTTGCAGATTATCTCCCGTCACCATTAGGCACACGATAGACCCATCCTATAAACCATTGCTCGATACGTATTCTGGGAGATACCAACCGCAAACAAAATTTCGTGCGTAACCAGCAATGTTACGCATCACATCACGACTACAGGACCTCCTGTATTCTCGAAAGCACGCCGACTGGATCCCGAAAAGCTGAGGTTGGCTTAAAGCGAATTCGATCACATGATAGAGTTAGGAATCATTCAACCGTCAAGCAGCCCATGGGCATCTTCATTGCACATGGCGATTGAATGCGAAAACCACTCTTGATCGTTACCCGTTGCCTCACATTCACGATTTGACAGCTACCTTGAAAGGTACAACTGTCTTTTCGAAAATCGGCTTGGTTAAAGGGTATAACCAACTCCCTATGGCTACTGACAATATTCCAAAAACCCGCTATTATAACACCCTTCGGACTCTACAAATTTTTGCGAATGCCTTTCGGTCTAAGAAATGCTGCCCAAACTTTCCAAAGATTCATAGATAACGTTTTTCGAGGCCTCAACTTCGTACATGCGCATGTTGATGACTGCTTAATAGCCATTCCGGACAGCAAATCGCGTCTCTAGCATCTGGATCTTGTGTTCGAACGACTACAAAAACATGGCATCATGGTAAACATTCAGAAATGTAGTGAAAACTGACATTGGGTACACTGCAGCTCAACTGGTTAATGGAACGACACTTCGACTTCCAGGAGAATCCGTGGATCCTTCGTCTTCTTCAATGAACATTGATCTAACCTCCTACACGAACAGGCTTACAAACGCAGTGCGTTCAGTTAAACCTGTCTCCACTCCACCGCAATCAACTGATGTTTTCGTTCAACCTGACTTACGATATAGTACACACGTTTTCGTTCGTTGAGACTCACATCGACGGCCTCTCGAATCAGCATACGAAGGACCTTTCAAAGTTGTTCAACGCGAACCGAAGTACTATATAATCTGAACTATATAAGTCTGAACTTTTCTGAGCACATTATATCTCAAGTATCCAAAGCTAGAAAGCTGATCGGATTGATAATGATAAACTTTAATAGTATCGAATCGAGATTGTTATTATACAGAAAATGTATCTTACCCGTTCTTGAGTATGGTAATTTAGTTTACAGTAATTTCAGACATAATGACCTGATTAAAATTGAAGGTGTTCAAAGAAAGTTCATCAAAGCTGTTCTGGGGTATTCTGATAACAAAGACTATCACCAAAAATGTCAACAACTCAACTTAGAACCTCTTTGGATCAGACGTATCAAATTAAATCTTGTCTTTATCTACCGGCTCATTAACGGTATTTCCTACTCTTCGGTATCCACCTCTTCATACCTTATGATATCATCCCACAATCTACGCAATAAGGAGAATATTCTAGCGATTCCAAGAACCCACACAAACTTACGTCAGAATTTTTTCCTTATTCGCTACTCAACCATGTGGAACAGACTGCCAGTGAACCTCTGTTGCAGTGAAACTACAACCCGGTTCAAAAGTCTCCTTGACGATTTTCTTTCCGAAAGTGGATTATGTCACCTATTGAATATCAATGTATTCAATAATGATTTATACAAACAAGGTCCGTCATCCATTTAATTGCCTGAAAAGCAAAATAAAACCTTCAAATCTTTTCACGTCTATTTTATTCTATTTCTATTCATCTTAATATATGAAGTCTGCTTTTGTTCGTATCTATAATTATTACTGTTAATAATATCATTATTGTTCCCCCGACACATTAGATATTCCTTTTACATCTTCTTATCCTTCTTAACATATTTAATTCCTGACTGTCCTTTGAAATTAATTGTGACTTTCATAGCATCATTCTTAATTATTATTGCACAAATATTTATACTAATATCCGGTTTCACTCTTAATACTATTACATAAATCTAAATGTATTCATCCGAGTGCATTAAAGGATTTTTATTTTATTTTTCTAAATTGTTGGTTTCCTTCTGAGGTTGATATTCATTACGCAATTATTATTCTTATCATGGATAAGACTTTTCACTAGGTGTTCTGTGGTGTTTGAATTAACTAATGATTCTTTTGTACTTGTTGAATGCTCGATTTCGAATTCTAAATACAATACATTCGTTTGTGCCTGTGTCTTCTTAATTCAATTGCGTTAATCCTGGAATTCCTAGTTCATGCGAGAATTCGAATACTATATTGGCGTCGCGATGGAGCCTGCAATGGAAAAGTTAGATATTCATTCAACTCCTGAAGCTTTTGAGGATTATTTGGAAAGGTTCGAAATCTGGAGCATGACCAAGAAAGATGTTAAAGGTGATAAAATTGTGGCACATTTTCTGACATTCATTGGGAGAGAAGCGTACAGCTTATTAAAAACTTTGGCATATCCAGAAAAACCTATCTCACTCCCTTATGCAACTCTTAAAGAGCTATTGTTAAGTCATGTAAAATGCACCAGTTTGGAATGCAGTGAAAGGGCGAAGTTTCATAAGATGGTTCGTCAAAATGACCAAAAGGCTCGGGAATTCATCCTTGAATTACAGAAACAAGCTGCCAAGTGTAATTTCGGTGATCAACTTCATGTGCAACTGAGAGATCGATTAATTGCAGGAATTAACATACCGAGTTTGGAAAGAGAGCTGTTAAAAATGCCAAACTGTTCCTTTCAAGATGCTAGAACTGCGTGTATTAACTACGAAGCAGTCAATGAACTTGATATCCAGTCGATGAAGATTTCTGATACTTTGCTTAGTCGTCATGATGAACTACAATCTCACGGTCAATCAAACTTGCGTTCATTTAACAGTGATTCCTATTCTCGTGTAAATATGAAAGGTGTTTCAACGAGGAATTACAAAGCAAATCACAAAGGTGAGATGAAGTTTGGTAAATGTTTATCATGTGGAAAGTTTCATGCTCGCAATCCATGTGTATTTCGTAATGCTAAATGTTTTAAATGTGGTAAGGTAGGACACATTCAGTCAGTATGCAAAGCTATTGTCCATTTTGCTTCAAGCTGCACTAAATCTTGTAATTTAAATTTAAATAATTCGGATGTTTCTAATGATCATTTATCTTTATCAACGATTTCAAAAGACAATGCAGAGTCATATGACAGTTCAGAGTTAGATGAAATCCAGAATTCTTGTGAGACAACAGTTCCTAATCAACCGATTTATCAGAATTCTCATGCTATTGTACCAGGTATGACTTTTCCTAATGATTCACATATTTCTAATAAAATTACTCGCAATTCTGAGGAAAATATGTTAAATGAACCTAATCATGATCGAAAAGCTGATGTGGTTTGGATAGATGCTGATTTTTCTAACGATCCTACGCTCTGCAATGACAGTCCTTAAGAATTTCATGAGAATATTTCAGAAGAATCAAATCCTGATGTCATATCATATGTTACCTATCCTCATAATGTATTTGATCCTTGTGAGAAACCTGCTCAATGTGAAGCACGAGTACTAAGTGACCTCGAGTTTTATTACATTTCGGATGATTTCATATCAACTGCTGTTTACCCTTATCACAAAAACAGTTCTAATGTTTACTCTAAACAATGTGAGAAATATGTTTTAAATGAAGCCACATTATTCATAACTTGGGGATATAAAGATCCAACATTATTTCGTGGGGGAGGATAGTGTTGAAAAATCTATGGTTCGAATTCTAGATATTAATGATTTCATTACAAAACCGACATGCTGATTGTATACAATTCCAGGTGAGTCTGTTCCAATTTCGTTTGTTAATTCCAATACTAATGAGCACTTTCTAGATACTACAAAGTTTTTATCTTATACAATGTCGGACAGACTCAGGATGAACTTAACAAGAAGATGTACAACCGATTACAAACACTTATACTTCTATTTAAGCTGTGGCGGATGTGGTGTTTGAACGAACTAATAATACCGTTGTACTTGTCGAATGCTCGATTTCGAATTCTAAATACAATACATTCGTTTGTGCCTGTGTCTTCCTAATTCAATTGCGTTAATCCTGGAATTCCTAGTTCATACGAGAATTCGAATACTATATGTTCACTTCTTTTCTTTCTTCTTTCCCTCTAAATAAATATTCTTAAGATTACGAAGTTTGTAATTAAGACAATATAATGTTTCGAATTATTTGAATTATAGCACGAACTAAGGGTCCCAGAAATAACGCAATTGAATTAAGAAGTAAGACACAAGCGAATGTATTGTATTTGGAATTCGAAATCGAGCATTCGTCAAGTACAACGGTATTATTAGTTCGTTCAAACACCACAGACAATAACTTGTATTACACTTAAATTAACTTCTCAGATCCGTTTTATCTTCACTATGCATATATGACTCAAACATATTGATATTTCATTATCCTTTTCACTCAATCGAGACTTTCATCGCATCACTCCAAACTATGACTGCACAAACATTTATTCTAGCGTCATATCTTACTACAATAATAAGTTGTTTTTTCTTAGTTATTTTTTGTTACTAATTTGACGATATATACATAGTCGTTGGTTCTCGTTTTATGTTCATAAACACGCCAATTAAACTGTTTGCGTATTTCACGTCTCCTTTATTTCTATTCCCTTATTTTCCCCATTTCCTTCTTTAAACTCAATTCAATATTCTTCTCAATTACACAGACCCGATTTATTATTATTAATATTCTACTATTATTACTCTAGATTTTTTTTAATATGGCAAGTATAATGCTAACATTATTGAAAATTGTGTATTATTGCATTTTTTGAAGAAACCCGAAATGGTTTCTTCACAACACATACGTACCCATAAGATGTTTGTGAATAATAATAATAATAATAATAATAATAATAATAATAATAATAATAATAATAATAATAATAAGGACGGAACCAACGTTAGCATCAGCATCAATCGCCTCAAAGCAGCGTATTTAGAAGGAAATCCTATCTACGTCTATTTTCCTTCGATACAAACGAACGACACGACTCCGACACTTATAATACCTCATTCGACAGCCAGCACGCACGATGATACTTCGACAGTATCTGAAAATAAACTAAAAACAACACGTTCTGGAAGAAGAGTAAGATTTCCAAAACATTTGAACAATTATTGCGCGTAAGATACTAGTTGAAATTTTATATCATCTCGATTTTCCTTTGTACTATATATAATTCTAAAAAAAACAATTTTAATATGCTTCTATACCTATATTTTGATTTCAAAAAATAAACAAAAGAACCATTTTGTAAAAATCCTTTTACGTGTGCATGAGTTTATTTTCCTTTTTTCGCCCGCTTTGTGTTTTTACGCACGTACGAGTGTACTGCGACATGCACTAACATATCTTTTTTTTCCGGGATGGCTGAAAAGGACGAAAAATCGACGAAGTTTACGATGAACCGAAAATGTCATTGTATCTTTTTTATTACTATATTGCACTACATGGTCTCTTATACTAAGTAAAGACAACCAAACGCTGCTAAACCTAGCAAGCTATCAGGAGAGTGTTTACCAACGACAAACTCGTTGGGTTTAAACTTCTGGCTGGCCGCGTCCCAAGTTCATCACTGCCCCACTAGGGGGGGTGATTTATAGCGGTAAATAAATCCTCAAAATAAATAGCTCTGTGAGTCCTCGACACTGGATGCTGGCCACATTATTTTTAATGGACTTGTAGGGCCAATGAAATTCCACTGGGTCCTAGCCACATCATCCTGCAATTGGGTAATTGATTATCGAACAAATCATCGATCTTCGTCAAGGTCAAGGAGAACCAACGCGCATCAGTTGGTCGTACGTCATGGACTGGCCCATACGGTAATGGACTCGGTTTCGCTTGTATCTACTTTAATCAATATATTTCTGTAATAACGTCCTCTGTGTTGTACAGTCTTCAAAGCATCTATGGTACCTTGAGACATCAATGGGGTAGTCCACGCAAGGTGATGACCACGAGGTGTAACTTCGACGTTAGCTGGTTCGTCACACCATTCCCGTCTAACTCTAGTAGGCTTCCGATCATTCGACATAGATCATCTGCGTTGGTGATCTACAGACTCACCCAGCTGAAAGCGATCGATCATGCATCCACACCAGATCACGAGTGGGAACGCCGTGCTCAACATCCCCTGCAATCGCTAACCAGATTAGATCAGTCGATCCTCAATATATTGATAGTCTATCAAATATATCTTCGAACCTCCTCGCTTCTGTCTTTTCATCTCACTTGGTTGGTACGATTCATATTAGGTGTTACTGGTTAGAGCGTTGTCAAACTCCAAATACATGTGCATCTTCAGGTGGAAGTGTTGATGGATTTAATCGGTTTATGAGACATGGATATGTTTTCAGCTTGGTTGACGTCTATGCACTTAGACTTCGTTATAAGTGGTACTTCGACTGGTCAATCTGTGATCAAATTGTTATAAAATTTTAGCCTGGTCATGTATGTGTTTTCTGCAGCCTGAGACTAGTTTAGGAATTATTTTTTAGGCAATAGTCACATAAAGTTCGTACACACTGGGGAAAAATATGGTATCGGAATATAATATGAAGTCGTCTGTTGCTCACTATCAGCATGGGTGTAAAGGCATAAGGAATATTTGTGGATTCATAACACTTTTCTCCGTAACAAGCGAAAAATAGCCAGGAATGAAGACGCCTAAAGATATGTTTAAAAAGCTGTCAAACAATGAAAAGCATTTGATTGATATAATGAACCGATTGATGCCAGACCATTGTTGGAAACCTGGACGCACTGAACGGTCGTTTCATCTTATCGTGGGACTCCTCAGTAGTGCCCAACCACGATCCTGCTCGCGAACTCAGGGCTTCCAGTCTCGCGAGGGAATTCTTAGAGTTCTAGTGAGAAGCCGTGACCAGTGGAGCTAATCCGTGTCGGATAGCAACAGGTATCCACCTCATTACAATGGAACATGGTCGCGCCGTTTCGTGGATTGGTCGGTGTTAGGGCACGGGCACAGGGGTTTTCGCGCACATGTTACATATTGTCGTGGATTTTTTGTGTTGTTATTTATCAGCTGTTAACATCCTCTTTTCCATCACACGTCAATTTTCGTAATGTCTGTGCTTGTTACATAGTTTTTATTGCAGTTTGTTAGCAGTTTGACGTATTTGTTGCTCATCACATAAGTGAAACTTTAATAAGCTCAATATAGTTATTTGTAGCGATACAAACTCAAGCAAGTAAAATTCGGCATTTTTCAAGTCAAAAATAGACCACAAATTGAGTTTTCAGGAAAATAAGCTTTAAAACCTTTTATATCTGGTTCACCTCCTTGATTATGGTGATGATGAACATGGAAGTTGGGAGTTGTTTATAAAATGTAGGTTGAAGCAACTAGTATTATATAACTTGCTGAGGATTGGCAGAACAAGGGCCACATTCCTTCAGTTGAAGAAAATATGGAACTCAAAACAACCTTCAACCAATACCAAAGTCAAAATCTTCAACACCAACTTCAAGGCAGTTCTACTGTTCAGAGCTGAAATATGGAGAACTACTACAACCACCACCAAGAAGGTATAAGTACTTATAAATGGTTGTCTACGCAGGACACTTGGCCGGATATCATCAGCAACAGCCTTTTGTGGAAGAGAACAAACCAGCTTCCAGCTGAAGAGGAAATTAGGAAATGACGATGGAAACGGATGACATATATTACGCAAATCATCAAACTACATCAAGAGGCAAGCCCTAACTTGGAATCCTGAAGGGAA
The DNA here is from genome assembly GCF_000699445.3 of Schistosoma haematobium. Classification (NCBI taxonomy): domain Eukaryota; kingdom Metazoa; phylum Platyhelminthes; class Trematoda; order Strigeidida; family Schistosomatidae; genus Schistosoma; species Schistosoma haematobium. The sequence goes on along the minus strand of NC_067196.1, from coordinate 45,612,270 downwards.
GCAGAAAAGAGGAAGGCCGAAGAACACATTACGTCGGGAAATAGAAGCAGGTATGAGAAAGATGAATAACAACTGGAAGGAGCTGGAAAGGAATGCCCAGGACAGTATTGGATGGAGAATGCTGGTGAGCGGCCTATGCTCCTTCACGAGCAACAGGCGTAAGTAAGCAAGTAATATAACTTGCTAATATATAGCCATAAACAGTTATATCCACTATAAGTATCATCGTTTTGTACTGAAGTGGCATATTATTATGTAACGTATCTGAGAAGAATTATGTGAATAACAATTGACGTTGATAGTCTTCTCCACCCGCTTTCTGAACATATACAAGAACAGTGTATAACACCATTAGAAGTGTCACATTAAGTAGTCACAAAGTCTTCATAGGTAAAACGATGCTTGTTTCTTTTGAGCATGGTGACAAAACCATGTCGTAGTTAATACTGATTTATGATGTCTGTTATAAGGTTCACGAATAAGCTTTTGTAAACAGGATCCGCGATCACTGACCAAATTATGAACAAAGTTATAATGCATATTGTCGAGTAATATCCAAATGATGCCTACCAACTTTTTGTTAATACCAAATGTCTAGGTGAAATACTAGGTGGGTTAGAAAATGAAATGCGCTGCTTAAATAAAATAAGAAACTTATGGGTTATTTGTAACCTGCTAGTGAAGTCAAAGATATACTGAAATCAGAGTTTTAAGGCAATATGAGCTGTGAAACCATTAACACTTCTTTTACATCATAAACTTGGTATAAACAAATGTAATAAGACTGTGAAGCGTTCACAGTTACATGATGGGGATTTGAAGCTCCCAGTCCTTGACACAATACAACCCTGGAATCGAATAAAAACTATGAATGAGTTAATTCTTGAATTCCTACTCCATTTCAGACTGACTCGTTCAAAGTAATTCATGCAAAACACGTGCCGAAAGTGAACGAGCGATCGAGGCTAAATCACAAATTTCTAGCACTCATATCTCCTTTGTGCCACACTGATTAGTCACGTTTTCCTCATAAGTCGAACGATGCCTTTGTTATGTGATCATAGTAACTATACCAATATCTAAATAACACTAATTTTTGATGTGTCTGTTCTAAAGATTACCAACGAATTTCTATTGACGGAATCCGAAATCTCTAATGAATAGTACTGTTTACAAATAAGAGAGTTATACGTACATTCTGTTACCTGCTATTTGATTAACTTATTGAATTTGATACTGATAAAAAAGTTTGATTGTTTGTCTCAAGACTGATTTTTCGTTTTTCAGAATAGTATGAAGCTTATGGAATTTATGATTATGGAAGATCGCGTGGAAAACCGGTTTACAAGTTTACGATAACTGTTTTATATTGCCTACTGCCATGTTCATTCTTCTAATGAATTATTTAAATATAACTATAACAGCCGTACTCAGTGTTTTACATTATAAATCCTGTATGTATAATTATAGTCTAAATAAAGCCAAAACAAATATTGATGCAGAATAATGTGACTGCATTATATTTCGTGGTTTCTCGCGAGCTGCATACAACCAAATATGTATTATAATTTAACATTGCAGCAAGAAATAGTATGAAACAATTGACATAATAGAAAGCAAAGAATTGGAATGACCTAGGTTATCAATAATAACTATACATATATATATATATGCTTGAACAGGTCAAAGGTTATTTGGTGCTAGACTCAAGAAAACGTTAAGGATGGGTTGTGTAATAGTCGAGTGGAGTTAAGAAGCATATAAGATAAATTTTGTGATAATTCTAGAGGTAATGAATGAATCATTGAATTAAAAAATGATAACATAACTGAATACAATTTGAAGAGTTCACATAATTTGAGAGGATAAAGTTAGCAAGTAAATGTGAGTGAAAGGGATTACGTAAACCATCTTACCAGGGAACTAACTGCATGAAATTGTATAGTTCGGTACTAATACTAATTTGATAATAAACGTAAACCGACAACGTAAAATGTGTCAGGCAGTTGCCTTATCTGTAAGGTTTTACGTGGAAGTCGGATTACTCTTCTAAGTGACTCGTTGATTCGTCAAAATTAAAAATGATATAACGCTAAGTTCTAACGACACTTTGAAACTAATGCAGTAGTATAAGTTCTTAATTCTCACACACAATTATTCGTTAAAACTATTGGTATACCTCCCCATGAAAGTATGAAGAAGACGAATATAAATATTGAGAAAAACTTTATTGATTTGTCATGGCTACTAAAGTAGAAAAGTAAGTTTACAAGTTGTAAATATAGTTAAGTCAAAAATAAAACCACAAAGAACTTTTTATCGTGAATGTGCTGTCTAGTTGTTGATAATTCTTAAGTAAAAATAGTAGACTTTTCTCTCGACCTGTTTCGCGAATTGTTTACTGCAAGTAGACAGATAGCTCAATCTTATGGATGCTGATCTACCAAGGTCGATCATACAAAGCTCAACATTTGGCCACAAAGTCTTGTGAGTTTCTCAATGTTTTATTTGTCTTACCCTGAAATCTTTTTCTTTTCTTTCTACAGTTTTATACCCTCTCATATCTTTTGATTTGCTATTAGTCCTTACTTCTTTAAACCATTAGTTATTTTCATAGCAGTGTGATATACTATATGGACATCTAACCCAAAAAAGACTTTTCAACTATCTGATTTGCTTGTAATATGGACCTAGTAGAGACAGTGTATTCCAACTATGGGCTTTGATTAAAGCAGTATTCATACTTACCATAAACGTAAGAGGGCCTAACATCACAAGAGGAGGGAGGGTGGCGTTACTGACCAGCAAACATGATGGTCGGGAGATAAATTCAATCCACCCATGTCTGTAGGGCAGAACCTTTTGTTTAATTACGGCTCCTTATGGTTTAGTGGGATGTCACGAACTTATGGTATTGAAGCTGATTGATCACGCAAAATACCTCTTTAAATCGTGTTACGAACGTTGAATTGGTTTCACTTCCTACCCAGTAATCCTATTACAAGCAAACTAGACAATTCGCTAATATACGAAGCCTACTCAAGACCCTATGATACCTGAAAAAAAATAATAATACAAAAAAAAGAAAAGGGCTCCAATTGCTTCCATAAAAAAAGATAGCCAATTGTACATCACAATACTGTTTCTAGCACCATATTTTATTTTATAACCACACATAATCCCATACTCTCAGCTCCTTTCCGAATCGCCTCCATTTGTCAGTTGTACGTCCACTCACACCTTGTTAACACTTATTTTCTTTAATCTATTAAATGCTCTTTCTTAACAAATACCTTAATAAAAGAAAATAAGACTGAGTAATCATACCTTAAACATTCCTTTATGAATATTGGCTACTCTGCCTCTAGTCCTTTCTTTACTTGCTCCCTCTTTCGGCCCCCTTGTGATATGGAACGAAAGATTTTATCCTGCACCATCCTCAAAGCCTTAGACATTCCAAAGGGACATAAGGTTGCGACATTTAGAAACTCCCACCTTCAATGGACCTATTCTTCACCACCAGTTGCACATTCGCGACGCAACTTTCGTGAAGCGCGCTAACTGTGATACTGATTAAAACCATCTACATTCATATCTTATAAATCATCAACCCAGCTGTGTAATTTACTACAGTGGATATTGCATCATTTGTATCAATTTGATCTTGCCTGTAAACTGGCATGCCTCATGTAACAAACTGTTATTTGAGAATAAAATTATTATTATTATTAACTCAATAATTTGTTGTTTGCACATCCTTTGGAGCCGTTGAATTTGTATATATTTTTCACTCCGTCTGGGCAATGAAATTGTTGTTGTTTAGTAAGTTGTGCGTATTGTCTAACTTCCTTCTACATCAATGATTAAGAATTTGATGAGCTATATAATTTATATTTCGTAAGTGATAAAGCTTACCAGTAAGAGTTCGTCTTTTAACATATGCCAGTAGCATATGGCGGTAAGGATACCTTCCAACCGTTTCGGCGGTAACCAATCGACTTAGGTACGTTCTCAATATTTTGTTGTCTTCCATATTTTATGGAAATCCTTTAACGCACTATCAAATTCAATCCAACTTCCGAATCGCTTGTTTAGTATAATACATTGAATCGCCTCGCTCACTTCCACTGAAATTTCAATTGAGCATGAAGCACTACAGACAACACGCACTAATTATTAAGAAAGATTATTCCTTGGAAAAAATACTAACTGGAAGAAGTACAACAAATATTTAGGACTTACTGTTAAGTTGACATTTCGTCTTCCTTGTTTAACAGCGATTCACAAAAACCTTGTGTATCTATTACTTTTAAGGTCGTCTTATCTTTTTTACGTTGTTTTCTGGACCTTATCAACAAATTATATAAAGGTGTTGACGTTTACTACAGCAGTTGAGGCCAGAGATCAAGTTACGAAGCGACAACAGAGCTAACTGTACACTACAAAACAGAGAATGCTAAATTAATGCTCTTGGCAGTTATTTTGTGCTTTTTCATGCAGCAAAAGATGACTTAAATATGGAAAAACTTATTACTCATACGACCCAACACACCCACGGCAATTGAAATACAGAGTGACCGCCTCTGTTTAGGCCTTTCAAGGTCGTTGAAACGAAACGGCAGGAGGATTTGAAGGGGTTTCCCGTTTTTCCCGTGCCGGATATTAGACACTAACACTATCGGATGCCGGCTCAGTGGTCCAGTAGGTTAAGTGTTCGCGTGCAAGACTGAAGGCTCTGGGCTCGAATCTCTCGAGCTGGGTCGTGGATGCGTACCGCTGAGGAGTCTGACAATAAGACGAAACGGCCGTCCAGTGCTTCCGGGATTCCAGCTGTAGTCTAGCATCAATCGGTTCATGATCTCAATCAAAAGTTGCGTTCTTCACAACCCTCCACACTGATGATGAAAAGCGTTTGATCCAAGCTGACTGGTCTCTGTTGGTTTAATGACCGCTCAGAATGTTAAGGGACAACTTTTACGATGACCCATCAATTCATGTTAAATATGAAACCGATTAACTGCTCTAAAGCCGGACAAAACGATTTAACTCAGTTTTTGAGCTCGTTTTGTACGTGAAGAATCTTTTATTGTCTTTTTTTGACTTCAAATATTTGTGATGAGTATTCGCGGACTACTGGTCAGTGATATTGACAATTTAATGTAACTGCGGACTTATCAACGTTAACGCTGCAGCTTGATGTGATCTCGGTTAGTTAGTGACTGCTAACATGTCAGCTTGTTTTTAATCACCATATTTATTGCCTATCAATTATTATTTTGTCTATCCAGATATGTTTTTATTTGTTTGGCGAGAAGTGCACTTGTGTGGATGGGCTTACGTGGTTACTAACCCTCTTTTGGACTATCTTATACGATTGTCATGCTGTCGGTGTTTACCTTAGAAGAGGTTGCTAATATCTGCTCAAGTTAATCATAATTTTTCAAATATTCGTACCTCAATGTCATTTCATCTCTTTAATGACAGTTAAAGCGGCCATTATGGCTTAGTATTTCGTAAGTATATTCTGACTGGTGTTTTAAAGACAAAACCTACCACATGTGCTGTATCAAGCTTTCAAGAGTGTCTAGTCTTCACATAAATAAGTCAAGTAAAGGGGCGAGCAGCAATTCTTCGGGTAACCGTTAACAAGTACTGATGACTCGGTTTGAAAGTCTGTATGTCACGGGTATTTTATTCGTTCTTGACTTTTGTACTTTAATGGCATGTTCTCTGAGTTATCGTGATCTGGTGGGAGAAAAAAGGATCTATCAGGTTCAACGTCATTACTTAATATCTAGTATCAAATGCCCTTTTAACATATTGTGGGACAGTACACTGGTCTAGCTTCCCAAGTTGCTTCGGGATTGCATGGGTGGCTGCCCTCTGTACCTTTTCTGAGATATCTGTGTCATTATTTAAGCAAGGGATTGGAGCCTGAACGCAATTTTCACCGAGGTTGTGTGTACATAATAGTTTCTAACTTGCTTTCCGTCTTAAAGTCTATAGTTCCCTGAACCCATTAGCTGTGACCTCGCGGCAGTTAGTCGTGGATTTAAGGTCATGGGTTACTGTTACTCCAAATCAGTCAGCTACAACGCAGGGCCAGGCACATATATACATCGGTCAAGGTTACCATACCTCACTAGCACAACACTAAATTCATAGAGGCATTTACTTCTATGGTAGTAATGTATAAAAACAGAGTGCATATAAGGAAATGATTCAAGAAGGAAGAATTAGTTCATTGAAGGAAAATTATAGAGAAGACAGAGTGTAAACATCTACGCCATTGTGATCAATTTTGAGTCATGTCATTCAGAGTCTTTAACCATTGGTTACGTTAGTCGCGCTGACCTCAACCAAGTAGTCTGCATCTATCAACATGGCTCAAACCAAAAGTTGGTGACTTTATGGACTGCGGTCATGTTTTAGTTTGGCCGCCTCAAATTTTCTTCCAACCATCTCAAACACTAATTAGCATTGCGCGTCGTGATAATTGGTTATTGGGCATGCGTAATACATGGCCCCAAGATCATTGTGAGGCCTGACTACGGACGCTGACTCTTTCCTTATGCTGTACATACTTACCTTTGTATCCGCAATGTTCAGGTAGACACATTTGGCTGCGTTGATAGGTGTCTGCTACTTTCCAAACCAGCTGACCAGAATATATAAGTGTGCCTGAAATGCACATGCATCTGGGCCTCCTGTTATTTCTCTTTGGATTTTTACATCGTCAGCATAAATTAGCATCGAAAACTCAACTGTATTTGAGTTCATTTACGTGTAGTATATAAAGTAAAGGACCTGGGGCAGGAATTTGTGGTACTCTACCAAGTACTGGCTTCCAGAAGAAATATTCGGAATTTGTTCTTACTTTCTGTCCGCCTTTGGTTCTTTTTAGGAGGACTCAACTTGTGGAAAGTGACTGGCCTCTCTGCAAGATCTGTTTTGACCAGCTTTGAGGTTTTGTTTCCTAAACTCTCTTTATCCCTGAAGTCCGAATGGGAAAGAGACGTTAAGGTTTAGCTTTCCCCCCCCCTAATATTCTAGATGCTATCATAAGCTGAGCATCGACTTTATTTTATTTTTTAATCAAATCTCCAAAGTCCAGGCTTTGCTCTTGTTTACTCTTATGTGTTTATATGGAGATCTGCAACCGTTAACTCATGTATTTTAGAGCTCTCTGTAGTTTTCTTCTACTTTCCGTACTTCCTCTTCTTTCTTGGGACCATGCCTACATCTGTACGTTTGTTATTCACTACGTTATGAGGGTTCATCTTGATGGTTTCCTTCAGATCTAAAGCTTGACTTATGTTGACGCTCGTTTCTTCCTCAAGATCTGACAGCTGCTCATCTTCTGCTGGTTGTTCATATGAAGGTATCTTTCTATATGTGTTTAACAGCTCAATCGCCTCAAGAATCAGCAGAAACTTTGTGGAGTAGCATGCTTTGCATAGCTAATGTGATAGTGGCTTGCAACACCTCTTACATGCAGCCAATGTGAGTCCAGTGTACACGTTTTGATATCACTTGTTTCAGTTGCCACATTGCATTACATAGTTGGAACTCAAAGATTCATTCAACGTGGGAAAATACCAGTTTCTTTTCTGAATAGCACGCATACTATCATTTTTCCAGCCCCAACTTAAGATGACAATTAACGTACTTCTCTGGATTCTTTTACAGTAATATCATGTACACAATTTATTTATTTGTTTATTTGAACACAAATATTGGTACAAGAGGGCACCAAATATATATGCACCACAAACAATAAGAATAGAGAGAGAAAAAAAGAAGGTAAGGAGCGTAAAAGAAAAAAAGAACAATAACGAACAGATTAGTGTAAGGTAGTGTAATAATAATAGTGGGGGAAACGGAAAGGTACAACCAGAAGAAATCTTTCAGTTAAAGAAGATATAACCACTTTTTATGAAGAAAGTAAAGTAAAGTTACAGCAGGATCGCCACTAGCTTGTTTCGTTTACATTAAAATTGATCGTGATGCGTAAAAAATAACCTTCCTAGTTTGATATATGCATTGTAACTTGAGTTCACCCTATCGATCGTAATTTGCTTGTATTCGTGTTTAACCTAACCGTTCTATCAACCTTTCTGGATTAGTAGCTGTTTGTATATGGAGTGAGTATTGTCACACTTCCCTTTTTCTTATCATGTTGATTTCTTTTCATTGTGCTCATATCAAATGTGGCAAAATAGGACGATGCAAATTATGGTAAATTGTGCGGTTTAACTGGTACAAACGAGATTAGCAATTAGACCTATTGAGGCAGTTATTATTTTAGAGTATGATGTACATCTAATTTTTCACTTACTTAAATACAAAGTCGGTACCAATAGACATTAAAGCAATTATGCGCTAAACAATAAGTGTAATACCTACGATATAGAGAAAGTGGAATGAGTATGGTAAAATCATACCGTGTTACTATATCATAGACTGACCATCTCTTTTTTCACCCAGTCCTTGTCTCAACAAGTTAGATGCGATGAGGAAGTCTCTCGGACAGCATTCGTAGCACATGTTCAAGCTGCCGAAGCCGATGTTTCAAGATGGTGACACCAATTGACTTATCGTCACTGTGTCCAAATACATATGGCCTCGAGGAACGATTGTTCCAGCCAGTATAGCTCCATTGGTTCACCACGGTAGGCAAGCCTGATCACCACGTCAAGGTAATGACAACGGTCGGGTACTCATGCAGCTACTCAGGTACACGAATTCTCGACTGCTTACTATCCAGAGTGTGTGCGAGATAGCTTCCTGACAGTTTTGTACAAGTACTCACTTGAAAGATGCAAAGGACATACCATACATACGGACACTGACTGCCAACTGATTAAGTGCGGATGACGTGACTTGGGTATCATGGTACATTAAGATGACACCATCTGCATACTCACTGTCGAAGTCTTACTACAGACAATAGATCTACACCACCATTACCTACATCACAGCTGTTTCCAGAATGTAGTCAGTGGCAGAGTTGAACAGGAATGATGAGATTGAACAACGCTTCTTAACGTCGATGCTTGAATGGGAAAATGATCAGAGGTGGTTGTATGTCGTCATTCTGACTGAGGTGTTTGTATACAGAGCTTTCAAGATGTTCAATCAATCGAAGGCGGCTCTAATATAAAATAAACACTATAAATGTTGGCTTGCAATTGGTATCACGGTATTCTGACAGTTGGTGGAAGAGGAAGATATGCTCAATATATATTTAAAAACTGGACGAAAACCAGTCTGCTTCTCACAAGTCAATCTTTCCCCAGATTTAAACAATCTATGATGTACGACAGAAGCCAATGGTTTCGATACGATCGGAAGTAGACTTACTCCGATAATTGTTGCATAGATGACGAACAACCTTTTCAAAAATACAGTTAGCTACCACTTCATTCTGTCATGCTGTAACACTGTCGATCAAATATTTTCAAACAACACAGTCAGGTCTCGAACCGAAAGTTCCTTGCCGTCTATAAAAAGGCCTGGAAGCAAATCGTCTGGGCCTGGTGATTTTCGTGGCTTCAAGGGGTTAGAGTTTCTCGCAGACTTCATCCTCGTCAGGTGAACCGTTCTTCACCGGTCATGGAGGACAGGACAGTTCGATCGATGTCACTAAGACAACAGACCAGTCGAACCGTTTGTCGGGGAGCTCTGCCTATCATCCAAGACGTAAATAAATGTTGTTAATTGACGTTACAACAGGTTCCACCCACACCAGACATCTTTCTGCTAGTGACTTGAATGAATTGAAAGAACATCCGGCATTTGTCAAATGGAGCTGCTGCTTCCAGCTCATTAGCACTCCCAACTACCAGGCTTCTCGATCCTTACGCAAACTTTTCACATTTTCATTACGTAACAATCTCCGTTTATGATCAAACTCGTGGTTGGCTGCAGTGAACTGACGTGCTTCAATGAGTTGTACAGAGCCTGTAAAAGCCAAGTCCTTCTAAGTGGGACGTTTCGCAAAGCCGCAAGCGACTTTACTCGCAACTTTTATGGCGTCATGCAATTGTAGCCAATGCTCATCTACACTTTTCGGTGAGTTGATAGTCCTGAACCTAGTTCGGCTTGATGTTTAGCTACAACAAAAAGTGCAGCTAATTTGATAACATCGATCCATTTATGGCGATGAAGTTGTCGGCCACTGAAACGTAAGATAAAGTTAGCTCGAACGAGACCATGATCAGAGTCCAGATAAATATTCCACAGGGAGCAGAAGTCTTGTACACAACCACGCCAGCAGCAGCTAATCGCGATGTGGCCAATCTGGGTCCAGGCTTGAGATGCAAGGGGAGGATACCAGGTAATACACTGGCGATGACTGTGCTAAAAGTTGGTTCTGGTCGAAAGTAGATTGTGATCTACTCAAATTTCAGGGGCGGTCACCGTTATCTGACCTAGAACCAACAAATCCTGTTTAGACACCCAAATGACTCCTAAGTACATAGAAACCTAACTTGCACATTGTAATCTCCAGCTATCATTACAATGTTTACCAAACGGGTTTTCTTTAGACCATTTAATTGGTGCTAAACTCATCCTTGATTTCATCTGGACTGAAATCAATTCGGGCATAGAGGGGGTGAGCAAAGAACATTGTTTTCTAAATCCCACTTTGACGTAGCATTCTTACATAGCAGCATGTAATCGACTGGCAATGAGGATTCAGTCGACTAGTACAGCCTCTTCTCTGAGGCTTAGTGTGTCACTTACGCCATCAAATCTAGATAATGTCACAGAGTCTTCGTACGTCTACGCATAAAACAGTATTGTTGCATTTTCAGATGGGCAGCGAATTTATAGTGCTTTATTAAGGTCTTGAATACGGTTCTCGGATAGACAGTAAGAGTCGATATTCAGACTGTCCAAAGATATAGCCAAAACATTCTGTTGCACGATCTGTATTAGTGTGCAAACGCTGAAGTATTTATTGTTTATTTATTTGAACACATACATATTGGTACAAGACTGCGCCACACAAAACAATGAGAATTTAAAGAGAAGGAAAAGGAAAAAATGTAAGGAGGGTAAAAAAAAGAATAAGGAAGAGATTGTTGTAAGGTAGTGTAATAATAAGTGGTAATGATGGGGGAACCGAAAGGTACAATCAGAAGAAATCTTTCAGTTAAGGAAGAAACAACCACTTTTTATGCAGAAAGTAAAGGAAGGTTACAGCAGGATCGCCACTGGTTTCTATTCTGAGCTATATCTGATAACGTCTCTAGCCACTGTGTTGCACCATCTCTCGTACCCCAGCCAGGGAGTCGTGAAGGACCAACAGAAGTCAGCCCTTTGCAGCTTTCTTTCATACCACGACACTATGTCATACACTGACCACCTCTCCACTTTTTCCAACCAGTCCCAGCATCGGAAAATAATACACGACGTGGAATTCTCTGGAACGACATTCGTAGAACATGTCCAAGCCACCGAAGTCGGTGTTTCAAGATGGTGACACCGATTGCATTATTGTCTCTGTGCCCGAACACACGATGCCGAACCTCTGCATTACTAACATGATGTTGCCACTGGATGTCAGTAATCATTCGGAGACAACAATGATCAAACACAGAGAATCGTCTAACATCCTCAACTCGGAGAGGCCAGGTTTCACAAGTATGGAGTAAACTGTTCTCACCGACGCGTTGTAGATCCGACCTTTTACAGCCAGAATAACATCATGAAGGCGCCAAAGATAGCCCAGATTGGCATAAGCCACTCTGGCTTTCACTATACGTGCAGTGATCTCATCACTCACACCCCCACCAGCGTTTATTCAGCTACCTAGATACACGAAATTCTAGACTACTCCTATCTGCTCACCACCCACGGTGAGTACAGGATCAGGGTCCTGCCAGTCTTGTAGAAGTACTTTGCACTTTGAAGGTGCAAAGCACATACCGTACCTACGGACATTGGTTGCCAACTGATTAAGTATGGGTTGTATGGTTTGGACATTATCGCACAGTAAGACAATATCATCCGTGTACTCAAGGTCGAGAAGTCTTTCTGTAGGCAACAGATCCACACCGCCATTACTTACATCCATCAGAGCTGTTTCCAGAATGTCATCGATGGCAAAGTTGAAGAGCAATGGTGAGATTGGGTAACACTGCCTAACCCCATTGCTCGAATGGAACAATGGGGAGAGGTGATTGTATGCCCTCACTCTACCTGAGATGTTTGTATATAGGGCCTTTAAGATGTCAATAAACTTCTCAGACATGCACTTCTTCAATAGACAATGCCAGAGTACAGTCCTGTCCAACGAAACACTACGATTGTTGGCCTTTGATAAGTATGGGGGTGTTCTAACATTTGGCGGAGGGTGAAGATATGATCAATACATCCTCGACCAGAACGAAACCCAGCCTGCTTCTCTCGAGTCAATCTTTCTCGGGTTTTGAACAACCTACGAAGTATGACAGAAGCCAATAGCTTGGACGCAATCGGAAGTAGAGTTATCCCCGATAGTTGTTACAGAAACGACGTGAACCCCTTTCAAAGATAGGGACAACTATCGACTCATTCCAAGACGTTGGTACACTCTTTAGCTCCCAGACCTCTGTAAACAACCTTGTCAGTTCCTTAGCCAGAAAGTCACCACCATCTTTAAAAAGAGCCGGATGTAAGTCATCTGGGTCAGGTGATTTGTAGCTTTTCAAGAGTTGAAGTTCCCTGCGGACTTCCACCTCATTTGGTGGATCAGTCGTCACCGGCCATGGAGGACAGGACAGTCTGACTGATGTTGCCGGACCAGCAGGTCAGTTGAACTACCCTTCGAAAAATTCTGACCATCTTCCAAGACGTCGATGGATGTTAGTGATTGGCATCCCATCATCCTCGTAGATTGTTTCGCTCACACCAGACTTCTTGCTACCAGTGACTCGGATGAGTTGGAAGAGCTTCCGGTAGTTACCAGATGCAGCTGCTGCTTCCAGCTCATTAGCACGCTCCGACCACCAAGCTTCTCAATCCTTACACAAACTTTGCCCAATGTCATTACGTAATATCCTTCGTTTGTGGTCAAACTCACGGTCACACGGAGTAGACCGACGTGCTTCAATGAGTTGTACAGAGCCTGTAAAAGCCAAGTCCTTCTAAGTGGGACGTTTCGCAAAGCCGCAAGCGACTTTACTCGCAACTTTTATGGCGTCATGCAATTGTAGCCAATGCTCATCTACACTTTTCGGTGAGTTGATAGTCCTGAACCTAGTTCGGCTTGATGTTTAGCTACAACAAAAAGTGCAGCTAATTTGATAACATCGATCCATTTATGGCGATGAAGTTGTCGGCCACTGAAACGTAAGATAAAGTTAGCTCGAACGAGACCATGATCAGAGTCCAGATAAATATTCCACAGGGAGCAGAAGTCTTGTACACAACCACGCCAGCAGCAGCTAATCGCGATGTGGCCAATCTGGGTCCAGGCTTGAGATGCAAGGGGAGGATACCAGGTAATACACTGGCGATGACTGTGCTAAAAGTTGGTTCTGGTCGAAAGTAGATTGTGATCTACTCAAATTTCAGGGGCGGTCACCGTTATCTGACCTAGAACCAACAAATCCTGTTTAGACACCCAAATGACTCCTAAGTACATAGAAACCTAACTTGCACATTGTAATCTCCAGCTATCATTACAATGTTTACCAAACGGGTTTTCTTTAGACCATTTAATTGGTGCTAAACTCATCCTTGATTTCATCTGGACTGAAATCAATTCGGGCATAGAGGGGGTGAGCAAAGAACATTGTTTTCTAAATCCCACTTTGACGTAGCATTCTTACATAGCAGCATGTAATCGACTGGCAATGAGGATTCAGTCGACTAGTACAGCCTCTTCTCTGAGGCTTAGTGTGTCACTTACGCCATCAAATCTAGATAATGTCACAGAGTCTTCGTACGTCTACGCATAAAACAGTATTGTTGCATTTTCAGATGGGCAGCGAATTTATAGTGCTTTATTAAGGTCTTGAATACGGTTCTCGGATAGACAGTAAGAGTCGATATTCAGACTGTCCAAAGATATAGCCAAAACATTCTGTTGCACGATCTGTATTAGTGTGCAAACGCTGAAGTATTTATTGTTTATTTATTTGAACACATACATATTGGTACAAGACTGCGCCACACAAAACAATGAGAATTTAAAGAGAAGGAAAAGGAAAAAATGTAAGGAGGGTAAAAAAAGAATAAGGAAGAGATTGTTGTAAGGTAGTGTAATAATAAGTGGTAATGATGGGGGAACCGAAAGGTACAATCAGAAGAAATCTTTCAGTTAAGGAAGAAACAACCACTTTTTATGCAGAAAGTAAAGGAAGGTTACAGCAGGATCGCCACTGGTTTCTATTCTGAGCTATATCTGATAACGTCTCTAGCCACTGTGTTGCACCATCTCTCGTACCCCAGCCAGGGAGTCGTGAAGGACCAACAGAAGTCAGCCCTTTGCAGCTTTCTTTCATACCACGACACTATGTCATACACTGACCACCTCTCCACTTTTTCCAACCAGTCCCAGCATCGGAAAATAATACACGACGTGGAATTCTCTGGAACGACATTCGTAGAACATGTCCAAGCCACCGAAGTCGGTGTTTCAAGATGGTGACACCGATTGCATTATTGTCTCTGTGCCCGAACACACGATGCCGAACCTCTGCATTACTAACATGATGTTGCCACTGGATGTCAGTAATCATTCGGAGACAACAATGATCAAACACAGAGAATCGTCTAACATCCTCAACTCGGAGAGGCCAGGTTTCACAAGTATGGAGTAAAACTGTTCTCACCGACGCGTTGTAGATCCGACCTTTTACAGCCAGAATAACATCATGAAGGCGCCAAAGATAGCCCAGATTGGCATAAGCCACTCTGGCTTTCACTATACGTGCAGTGATCTCATCACTCACACCCCCACCAGCGTTTATTCAGCTACCTAGATACACGAAATTCTAGACTACTCCTATCTGCTCACCACCCACGGTGAGTACAGGATCAGGGTCCTGCCAGTCTTGTAGAAGTACTTTGCACTTTGAAGGTGCAAAGCACATACCGTACCTACGGACATTGGTTGCCAACTGATTAAGTATGGGTTGTATGGTTTGGACATTATCGCACAGTAAGACAATATCATCCGTGTACTCAAGGTCGAGAAGTCTTTCTGTAGGCAACAGATCCACACCGCCATTACTTACATCCATCAGAGCTGTTTCCAGAATGTCATCGATGGCAAAGTTGAAGAGCAATGGTGAGATTGGGTAACACTGCCTAACCCCATTGCTCGAATGGAACAATGGGGAGAGGTGATTGTATGCCCTCACTCTACCTGAGATGTTTGTATATAGGGCCTTTAAGATGTCAATAAACTTCTCAGACATGCACTTCTTCAATAGACAATGCCAGAGTACAGTCCTGTCCAACGAAACACTACGATTGTTGGCCTTTGATAAGTATGGGGTGTTCTAACATTTGGCGGAGGGTGAAGATATGATCAATACATCCTCGACCAGAACGAAACCCAGCCTGCTTCTCTCGAGTCAATCTTTCTCGGGTTTTGAACAACCTACGAAGTATGACAGAAGCCAATAGCTTGGACGCAATCGGAAGTAGAGTTATCCCCGATAGTTGTTACAGAAACGACGTGAACCCCTTTCAAAGATAGGGACAACTATCGACTCATTCCAAGACGTTGGTACACTCTTTAGCTCCCAGACCTCTGTAAACAACCTTGTCAGTTCCTTAGCCAGAAAGTCACCACCATCTTTAAAAAGAGCCGGATGTAAGTCATCTGGGTCAGGTGATTTGTAGCTTTTCAAGAGTTGAAGTTCCCTGCGGACTTCCACCTCATTTGGTGGATCAGTCGTCACCGGCCATGGAGGACAGGACAGTCTGACTGATGTTGCCGGACCAGCAGGTCAGTTGAACTACCCTTCGAAAAATTCTGACCATCTTCCAAGACGTCGATGGATGTTAGTGATTGGCATCCCATCATCCTCGTAGATTGTTTCGCTCACACCAGACTTCTTGCTACCAGTGACTCGGATGAGTTGGAAGAGCTTCCGGTAGTTACCAGATGCAGCTGCTGCTTCCAGCTCATTAGCACGCTCCGACCACCAAGCTTCTCAATCCTTACACAAACTTTGCCCAATGTCATTACGTAATATCCTTCGTTTGTGGTCAAACTCACGGTCACACGGAGTAGACCGACGTGCTTCAATGAGTTGTACAGAGCCTGTAAAAGCCAAGTCCTTCTAAGTGGGACGTTTCGCAAAGCCGCAAGCGACTTTACTCGCAACTTTTATGGCGTCATGCAATTGTAGCCAATGCTCATCTACACTTTTCGGTGAGTTGATAGTCCTGAACCTAGTTCGGCTTGATGTTTAGCTACAACAAAAAGTGCAGCTAATTTGATAACATCGATCCATTTATGGCGATGAAGTTGTCGGCCACTGAAACGTAAGATAAAGTTAGCTCGAACGAGACCATGATCAGAGTCCAGATAAATATTCCACAGGGAGCAGAAGTCTTGTACACAACCACGCCAGCAGCAGCTAATCGCGATGTGGCCAATCTGGGTCCAGGCTTGAGATGCAAGGGGAGGATACCAGGTAATACACTGGCGATGACTGTGCTAAAAGTTGGTTCTGGTCGAAAGTAGATTGTGATCTACTCAAATTTCAGGGGCGGTCACCGTTATCTGACCTAGAACCAACAAATCCTGTTTAGACACCCAAATGACTCCTAAGTACATAGAAACCTAACTTGCACATTGTAATCTCCAGCTATCATTACAATGTTTACCAAACGGGTTTTCTTTAGACCATTTAATTGGTGCTAAACTCATCCTTGATTTCATCTGGACTGAAATCAATTCGGGCATAGAGGGGGTGAGCAAAGAACATTGTTTTCTAAATCCCACTTTGACGTAGCATTCTTACATAGCAGCATGTAATCGACTGGCAATGAGGATTCAGTCGACTAGTACAGCCTCTTCTCTGAGGCTTAGTGTGTCACTTACGCCATCAAATCTAGATAATGTCACAGAGTCTTCGTACGTCTACGCATAAAACAGTATTGTTGCATTTTCAGATGGGCAGCGAATTTATAGTGTTTTATTAAGGTCTTGAATACGGTTCTCGGATAGACAGTAAGAGTCGATATTCAGACTGTCCAAAGATATAGCCAAAACATTCTGTTGCACGATCTGTATTAGTGTGCAAACGCTGAAGTATTTATTGTTTATTTATTTGAACACATACATATTGGTACAAGACTGCGCCACACAAAACAATGAGAATTTAAAGAGAAGGAAAAGGAAAAAATGTAAGGAGGGTAAAAAAAGAATAAGGAAGAGATTGTTGTAAGGTAGTGTAATAATAAGTGGTAATGATGGGGGAACCGAAAGGTACAATCAGAAGAAATCTTTCAGTTAAGGAAGAAACAACCACTTTTTATGCAGAAAGTAAAGGAAGGTTACAGCAGGATCGCCACTGGTTTCTATTCTGAGCTATATCTGATAACGTCTCTAGCCACTGTGTTGCACCATCTCTCGTACCCCAGCCAGGGAGTCGTGAAGGACCAACAGAAGTCAGCCCTTTGCAGCTTTCTTTCATACCACGACACTATGTCATACACTGACCACCTCTCCACTTTTTCCAACCAGTCCCAGCATCGGAAAATAATACACGACGTGGAATTCTCTGGAACGACATTCGTAGAACATGTCCAAGCCACCGAAGTCGGTGTTTCAAGATGGTGACACCGATTGCATTATTGTCTCTGTGCCCGAACACACGATGCCGAACCTCTGCATTACTAACATGATGTTGCCACTGGATGTCAGTAATCATTCGGAGACAACAATGATCAAACACAGAGAATCGTCTAACATCCTCAACTCGGAGAGGCCAGGTTTCACAAGTATGGAGTAAAACTGTTCTCACCGACGCGTTGTAGATCCGACCTTTACAGCCAGAATAACATCATGAAGGCGCCAAAGATAGCCCAGATTGGCATAAGCCACTCTGGCTTTCACTATACGTGCAGTGATCTCATCACTCACACCCCCACCAGCGTTTATTCAGCTACCTAGATACACGAAATTCTAGACTACTCCTATCTGCTCACCACCCACGGTGAGTACAGGATCAGGGTCCTGCCAGTCTTGTAGAAGTACTTTGCACTTTGAAGGTGCAAAGCACATACCGTACCTACGGACATTGGTTGCCAACTGATTAAGTATGGGTTGTATGGTTTGGACATTATCGCACAGTAAGACAATATCATCCGTGTACTCAAGGTCGAGAAGTCTTTCTGTAGGCAACAGATCCACACCGCCATTACTTACATCCATCAGAGCTGTTTCCAGAATGTCATCGATGGCAAAGTTGAAGAGCAATGGTGAGATTGGGTAACACTGCCTAACCCCATTGCTCGAATGGAACAATGGGGAGAGGTGATTGTATGCCCTCACTCTACCTGAGATGTTTGTATATAGGGCCTTTAAGATGTCAATAAACTTCTCAGACATGCACTTCTTCAATAGACAATGCCAGAGTACAGTCCTGTCCAACGAAACACTACGATTGTTGGCCTTTGATAAGTATGGGGTGTTCTAACATTTGGCGGAGGGTGAAGATATGATCAATACATCCTCGACCAGAACGAAACCCAGCCTGCTTCTCTCGAGTCAATCTTTCTCGGGTTTTGAACAACCTACGAAGTATGACAGAAGCCAATAGCTTGGACGCAATCGGAAGTAGAGTTATCCCCGATAGTTGTTACAGAAACGACGTGAACCCCTTTCAAAGATAGGGACAACTATCGACTCATTCCAAGACGTTGGTACACTCTTTAGCTCCCAGACCTCTGTAAACAACCTTGTCAGTTCCTTAGCCAGAAAGTCACCACCATCTTTAAAAAGAGCCGGATGTAAGTCATCTGGGTCAGGTGATTTGTAGCTTTTCAAGAGTTGAAGTTCCCTGCGGACTTCCACCTCATTTGGTGGATCAGTCGTCACCGGCCATGGAGGACAGGACAGTCTGACTGATGTTGCCGGACCAGCAGGTCAGTTGAACTACCCTTCGAAAAATTCTGACCATCTTCCAAGACGTCGATGGATGTTAGTGATTGGCATCCCATCATCCTCGTAGATTGTTTCGCTCACACCAGACTTCTTGCTACCAGTGACTCGGATGAGTTGGAAGAGCTTCCGGTAGTTACCAGATGCAGCTGCTGCTTCCAGCTCATTAGCACGCTCCGACCACCAAGCTTCTCAATCCTTACACAAACTTTGCCCAATGTCATTACGTAATATCCTTCGTTTGTGGTCAAACTCACGGTCACACGGAGTAGACCGACGTGCTTCAATGAGTTGTACAGAGCCTGTAAAAGCCAAGTCCTTCTAAGTGGGACGTTTCGCAAAGCCGCAAGCGACTTTACTCGCAACTTTTATGGCGTCATGCAATTGTAGCCAATGCTCATCTACACTTTTCGGTGAGTTGATAGTCCTGAACCTAGTTCGGCTTGATGTTTAGCTACAACAAAAAGTGCAGCTAATTTGATAACATCGATCCATTTATGGCGATGAAGTTGTCGGCCACTGAAACGTAAGATAAAGTTAGCTCGAACGAGACCATGATCAGAGTCCAGATAAATATTCCACAGGGAGCAGAAGTCTTGTACACAACCACGCCAGCAGCAGCTAATCGCGATGTGGCCAATCTGGGTCCAGGCTTGAGATGCAAGGGGAGGATACCAGGTAATACACTGGCGATGACTGTGCTAAAAGTTGGTTCTGGTCGAAAGTAGATTGTGATCTACTCAAATTTCAGGGGGCGGTCACCGTTATCTGACCTAGAACCAACAAATCCTGTTTAGACACCCAAATGACTCCTAAGTACATAGAAACCTAACTTGCACATTGTAATCTCCAGCTATCATTACAATGTTTACCAAACGGGTTTTCTTTAGACCATTTAATTGGTGCTAAACTCATCCTTGATTTCATCTGGACTGAAATCAATTCGGGCATAGAGGGGGTGAGCAAAGAACATTGTTTTCTAAATCCCACTTTGACGTAGCATTCTTACATAGCAGCATGTAATCGACTGGCAATGAGGATTCAGTCGACTAGTACAGCCTCTTCTCTGAGGCTTAGTGTGTCACTTACGCCATCAAATCTAGATAATGTCACAGAGTCTTCGTACGTCTACGCATAAAACAGTATTGTTGCATTTTCAGATGGGCAGCGAATTTATAGTGCTTTATTAAGGTCTTGAATACGGTTCTCGGATAGACAGTAAGAGTCGATATTCAGACTGTCCAAAGATATAGCCAAAACATTCTGTTGCACGATCTGTATTAGTGTGCAAACGCTGAAGTATTTATTGTTTATTTATTTGAACACATACATATTGGTACAAGACTGCGCCACACAAAACAATGAGAATTTAAAGAGAAGGAAAAGGAAAAAATGTAAGGAGGGTAAAAAAAGAATAAGGAAGAGATTGTTGTAAGGTAGTGTAATAATAAGTGGTAATGATGGGGAACCGAAAGGTACAATCAGAAGAAATCTTTCAGTTAAGGAAGAAACAACCACTTTTTATGCAGAAAGTAAAGGAAGGTTACAGCAGGATCGCCACTGGTTTCTATTCTGAGCTATATCTGATAACGTCTCTAGCCACTGTGTTGCACCATCTCTCGTACCCCAGCCAGGGAGTCGTGAAGGACCAACAGAAGTCAGCCCTTTGCAGCTTTCTTTCATACCACGACACTATGTCATACACTGACCACCTCTCCACTTTTTCCAACCAGTCCCAGCATCGGAAAATAATACACGACGTGGAATTCTCTGGAACGACATTCGTAGAACATGTCCAAGCCACCGAAGTCGGTGTTTCAAGATGGTGACACCGATTGCATTATTGTCTCTGTGCCCGAACACACGATGCCGAACCTCTGCATTACTAACATGATGTTGCCACTGGATGTCAGTAATCATTCGGAGACAACAATGATCAAACACAGAGAATCGTCTAACATCCTCAACTCGGAGAGGCCAGGTTTCACAAGTATGGAGTAAAACTGTTCTCACCGACGCGTTGTAGATCCGACCTTTTACAGCCAGAATAACATCATGAAGGCGCCAAAGATAGCCCAGATTGGCATAAGCCACTCTGGCTTTCACTATACGTGCAGTGATCTCATCACTCACACCCCACCAGCGTTTATTCAGCTACCTAGATACACGAAATTCTAGACTACTCCTATCTGCTCACCACCCACGGTGAGTACAGGATCAGGGTCCTGCCAGTCTTGTAGAAGTACTTTGCACTTTGAAGGTGCAAAGCACATACCGTACCTACGGACATTGGTTGCCAACTGATTAAGTATGGGTTGTATGGTTTGGACATTATCGCACAGTAAGACAATATCATCCGTGTACTCAAGGTCGAGAAGTCTTTCTGTAGGCAACAGATCCACACCGCCATTACTTACATCCATCAGAGCTGTTTCCAGAATGTCATCGATGGCAAAGTTGAAGAGCAATGGTGAGATTGGGTAACACTGCCTAACCCCATTGCTCGAATGGAACAATGGGGAGAGGTGATTGTATGCCCTCACTCTACCTGAGATGTTTGTATATAGGGCCTTTAAGATGTCAATAAACTTCTCAGACATGCACTTCTTCAATAGACAATGCCAGAGTACAGTCCTGTCCAACGAAACACTACGATTGTTGGCCTTTGATAAGTATGGGGGTGTTCTAACATTTGGCGGAGGGTGAAGATATGATCAATACATCCTCGACCAGAACGAAACCCAGCCTGCTTCTCTCGAGTCAATCTTTCTCGGGTTTTGAACAACCTACGAAGTATGACAGAAGCCAATAGCTTGGACGCAATCGGAAGTAGAGTTATCCCCCGATAGTTGTTACAGAAACGACGTGAACCCCTTTCAAAGATAGGGACAACTATCGACTCATTCCAAGACGTTGGTACACTCTTTAGCTCCCAGACCTCTGTAAACAACCTTGTCAGTTCCTTAGCCAGAAAGTCACCACCATCTTTAAAAAGAGCCGGATGTAAGTCATCTGGGTCAGGTGATTTGTAGCTTTTCAAGAGTTGAAGTTCCCTGCGGACTTCCACCTCATTTGGTGGATCAGTCGTCACCGGCCATGGAGGACAGGACAGTCTGACTGATGTTGCCGGACCAGCAGGTCAGTTGAACTACCCTTCGAAAAATTCTGACCATCTTCCAAGACGTCGATGGATGTTAGTGATTGGCATCCCATCATCCTCGTAGATTGTTTCGCTCACACCAGACTTCTTGCTACCAGTGACTCGGATGAGTTGGAAGAGCTTCCGGTAGTTACCAGATGCAGCTGCTGCTTCCAGCTCATTAGCACGCTCCGACCACCAAGCTTCTCAATCCTTACACAAACTTTGCCCAATGTCATTACGTAATATCCTTCGTTTGTGGTCAAACTCACGGTCACACGGAGTAGACCGACGTGCTTCAATGAGTTGTAAGGAACCAGAAGAAACCCAGTCCTTCTAAGTGGGACGTTTCGCAAAGCCGCAAGCGACTTTACTCGCAACTTTTATGGCGTCATGCAATTGCAACCAATGCTCATCTATACTTTTCGGTGGAATCGTAGCTAGCCTAGAAGCTAGCTGGGTTCGATACTTACTTGCAACAGAAGTTGCGACCAACTTGCTGACATCAATCCTTTGCTGGCGGTCGCTTCGTTTGCCGCTGAAGAGTAAGGTAAGATTGACGCAGACTAGGGCATGATCAGAGTCCAGATAGGTACTCCAAAAGGAGCGGCAGTCTTGTACACAACCACGTCAGCGGTAGCTGATCGCGATGTGATCAATCTGAGTCCAGGCTTGAGATGCAGAGGGAGGACGCCAGGTGGCACATCGGCGATGACTGTGTCGGAAGTTAGTGCTAGCCAGAAACAGGTTGTGGTCTGTGCAAAGTTGCTGTAGACGGTCCCCGTTATCTGTCCTGCGATCGACAAGTCCCCATTGGCCACCTAAACGACTCTCTTCTGTACTATAATATCTATCGAACGCACTTTCTGGAGAACAGTCAACTGGTGGTGGAATTCGTCCTTGACTGCATCCGGGCTGCAATCTATCAAGGCATAACCGAAGATGACGAAAAGACATCGTTTCTCACGCCGATTTCTTCTCACTTTGATGGAACTTTCTAATCTAACAGCACATAACTGACTGTTAATGGGGATTCAATCGATTAGTGCTGCCTCAGCTCTAGCGCTTAGTGCGACACCAACGCCAGCAAGACCAGACGAAGATGCCACTGCGTCCCCGGATAAGCATACGTAAAACAAGCTTTTCGAAGCGACAGATGGAGAGCGAATTTCTAGTACTTCACCAGATTCTTGAATATGGGTCTCGGCTAGACAACAAACGTCGATATTAAGACGTTCCACAGACATAATCAGCCCTATCTGTTGTCCGACCTGCATAAGTGTGCGAACGTTGAATGCAGCCAGTTTGAATGGTGCACGTGGTTTCAGAAAAGCTGCTTCAGTACTCATATTCGGTGGTAACATTCAATTTTCAACCGGACAGTGATTCGAGAACGTTTAGAGAGAGTCGAAATTCCACCATAGACGAGCTGCTGTATAAGTCAAAAAAATAAGTATCGACAGAGTAGGAATAAAAGGGGGTGAATAATGACGTAGTAAATAATAATAATAATAATAATAATAATAATAATAATAATAATAATAATAATAATAATTTGAATCATTTGATTGTTAGTCGAAGCAAGAAAAGTAGTTTCCACAAATTTAGACATTTCATCATATTTGTGTGTGGGCTGTAATACTACCCGGGTGCCCAGACCGAGGCAGGTGGTTTCCTTAGGGGGCCACACCCCGAGCCTTTGACCTAAAGGTCTGGCCCACAGGGCAGTGGAGCATCATGAGGAGATGCAGTCCCATGGTAGCCGGTGACCGAAAATTGGTTCATACGCCATTTGTTCCTGCAGGATACTGGAGCCCATGTGCACCATTGATTCGGTTTGGGATCCGGTTAAAGGCTGTTTGAATGGCACACGTCGGTTCAGAAAAGCTAATTCATAATTTTTATTCATTGGTAACAGTGAAATTTCGACCAGTCAGTGGCTGGAGTTCGTTTTATGTAGAAAGAAATTTCCACTTTAGGCGAGTTTTCAGAATTGGAAAATAAAGAGCAAACACAACGGTAATGAGAGAAAGTAGAAAAATAGGGAATTTTAGAATTACTTTGTATTTAATTAAGTAAATGGAATAGTCGTTTGTGTAATTAATAGGTTCAGACAAAAGGATTTCGTTCATTAGTAATCATCATAGTTGTGCTGGCTCGAATACTACTCGGGTACCTAGACCGAAGTAGGCTTTGTGCAAATATATCCACCTCTTTTTCGGAAACTCCCTGCTGTAATTAGAACTGTACGTGCCAGGATCTCATCTTTGCGTAAAGAGAAATCAAATGAAATCTAGTGGTCACCATTGTACATTAGATTCAAGGAACTTGATTTTATTGCCCATTATTACAGAAGTTAGTGCTAAGCTTGTAACAGTCTGTTTTTATTTTTCATCTAGATACTAAGTATGACTGAAAACGTGAGCGAAAGTTGTGTCTTCTTTAAAAAACGTAGTCGAAAAAATATACGACAAAAAGAGGGTATTCATTTTGCATAAATTTTATTTTGAGAAAGGTTCTTCTAGTGAAGATGAAGCAGTCATAAAAACTCAGAAAAGACGTCAGATTAATAATATGCTGTATCAACAGGTTTGCTAATGATAACTATAATATACAGTTTTAGACTTCAAAGTTTAGTGGTAACAAAAACTGCTCATCTGATGATGATTCTGATAAGTTTGATAACAGCACTCCTAATACCGTCACTTATAAGGCTTCTCATTCTAAGGTACATTTTTTATAATAATATTTAGAATTTTCAAGGAATCTAGGATAACAAAAGAGCATATTGCAACTGCTACTGTGGAGATCGATACCGATGTGAACTGTGATGCGCAAGCTATCTTTGAAAAGGCTCAAAAATTAAACCAGGTGCGTTTCCTACTTCATTTATAGAACCATTATTCGTTTTTTCAGGAATCTCATAATCGTAATATATATAAGGGACTTAACAATTATGCTCAGTACATTGAAAAGAAAGACACTGTTATGGGCAATGCATCTAGTGGCTTCAACCGTAAAGGTCCTATGCGAGCGCCAGCCAATTTAAGAGCTACTGTAAGATGGGATTATCAACCGGATATTTGTAAAGTGTGTATATTTGTTTTGGGCCTTAAGTTATTTACATTTTAGGACTACAAAGAAACAGGATTTTGTAGTTTTGGGGATAGCTGCAAGTTTCTGCATGACAGATCAGACTATAAACATGGTTGGCAAATAGAACAAGAATTAGCCGAGGGAGTGTATGGAATTGATGGTGAAGACAATCGTTACGAGATATCGCACAACTCTTCTGAAGACGAAGGCTTTGAAGATATCCCATTATCTTGCATGATTTGTCGCAAAGACTATAAAGACCCAGTTGTAACCATGTAAGTTTCAATAGATTTATCTGTCTAATTCTAAAGATGTAAACATTACTTTTGTAGTGATTGTGCTCTTCAGCGATATAAAAAAACTGCACGGTGCTACGCATGCACTACAGATACCAAAGGCTTCTTCAAATTTGCCAAGAATCTATTGTCTCGTATTACTATACTGCGTGAAAAAAAGAAGAAGCATTCTGAATTAAGCGAAAGTGATCATGAAGATCAACATCATTCCTGTTCTCATTCTCCTGTTCAATGTAAAGGAGAACAAAGTGATAAAGGTGACTTTCTTAACAAAAGTGTGGAGGCTGGTTGGGTTCCAACCAATAAAGTCCAACTTCCAAAATCATCAGAGCCGAATTGGGCCAAACCCGAAGCACCAGAATATTGCGATTCCGATGAAGAAAGCGATTAAAACGTTACCGCTACACACAAATGCACAAATATGTATATACATCTGAAATACACAATTAAAATCACTCAACTTTTTTTCCCTTCATTTTGTTCCGCTTGCTTAATATCTGCATTTTTTTTAGGATAATGGATGATTTTTATGAAGTTTTAGGGTGTACCATGGATGCTACAGAAGACGAAATCAAACGAATTGTTAACGAAGCTCGACTTAAGTTCCATCCAGATAAAAATCCAGATGTTTCAAATAGAAAATTCTTGGTCGTAGAAAGGGCATGGAGTGTTTTGCGATATCCAGAAAAACGTAAAGCTTATGACGCTTTGTTGAAACAACATAAAATTATATCTCACTCTGCTGGATTGCCTATACAGTCTGACGTATCATTTGACCAATTTCATGATGAAAGCGAATCCGTTCATGACGTAGATTTACAATCCCACAATCAAGAGTGTCACTGTTATTGGTTTCCTTGTCGCTGCGGTGGAAGTCATGTCTTAGACGACCTTGCTGTACTATGCCAAGTCCCGTATGCAAAGTGTACAAACTGTTCTTTACTCGTGCATGTTTCATACCCTGAATCTCATTGATCAAAAAATCTCGAGATATGCTTTTCTGTTATTTGTGTTTTCTTATTGTGTTGCGTTTTTGCGAATATATGTGTGTATATTTCTGTAATTATTGTTTTACCAAATCCCCTTGGATTCATCTTGCTTATCTTTTAGATTTTACTAATTTTAGATGTCTTCAGACGGGAATGATGAATTCGATGTTCCCTCTGCCCCTCCACCTTTCAAGGGATTAGAAAAAGATAAAGTCGAGACGAGAAAGCGACAAGCACTGTTTCTCCGTCAAGCTTTACGGATCGTTGAAAGATTCGCTCACAATCCTGTGAATACTGATATGCTGGCTTATGCTGTAAGTGTTAATACAGATATCGGGTTAGTCGTTTTTTTTATTTTCGACGATTCTTTTTGTTTCATCAATCGAATGTACTCATTTATTATGAGTGAAGTTTTCTTCTAATTCTCATATATCCGATGAATGTGTAAACGTAATGGAGACCATTAACATAAATATTTTTTATATTCATTTGTACTCTTTCTTAGGAAACGCACATATTCGAAGTAAAGGTAGGAAAACTTGCATTATAACTAAAATTGATTCTATGTGCACACGTTCTAGGAAACCTATGTTGTCACGTGTATTGAGGTTAGTAGTGTGTACCCTTGAATTCAAACTCAGTAATCTAGATGTTACGTGCTTGCCGCGAGACCTGAGGGTTTCAGGTACGACCTGTGCTTTGTTCATGAATTCTTGTTGTTGAGGTGTTCCATAACGAGGAAAACTAGCTGTCTGATCTTTCCTGGTTTTTAGTGATTATTCAACTAAAGTCAAGCTTTAACAAGAATCCGAAATTATTTCACTGGTCGTTGACAAAAATAGGCTTGTCAGGATGTACCATGAACATCAAGACTATATATTAATTGATGATACCTGAATAAAAATATTTGTGTTTTAATATGGCATTTCCTTAAGAGTATTTTCTCAAACTTATTGGTCTTGGGAAGCAGTCAACATTGATTAGATCTAAAAATGGCCTAAGTTCTAATTCACCTCTCGAAACTAACTAGGATGGCAGCAGTATTCTTCTAAATGCAATAAACTGCTCTAGTAGTGATGACTTGTCAAACATTCTTAGTATAGTTTCTTTGTCTTCCAGAAACTTCGTAGTCCACTTCCGTGATGTTTATTTTTCAGGAAATAAGCACTATGTAGAATACCGCAGATCGGTCAAAGTTGAACTAGGCATCATATCAAGTCAAGGTGACTTCAACTCAGCCTGTTCCAATTCAAATTTCACTATTTTATTAGAAATTTTTGTTATCTGGATGTCGTATAATAAGTCGTTAGCGAGATTAGAATGAGTCCATAAATTAATTGCTGGATCATTATACAGTCGACTTATAATGTAGTTTTTAAACATTCATCACAGAGTAGGCTTTGAAGATTTTTTTTGTACGTGAAAATGTTCTAAATGAAACTATATAAATCTCACTATTTTCTTAGTTTATTTAACGAAATTTATATTCAAGTGATGACGTTTGTGTTTTCCCATCAATTTAGTTACCATGGTTGGAACGTGAACAATATGACGATATCTCGATAGAGCGAAACGCTTATGGAAATTGTGGTTATGTATTATGTTCCAAGCCGAAAGGTCAAACCAATAAACAAAAGTACCGTATCTGCACAACCACTCGGAGAGTATACGATATTACCAAGCGTCAAGTGAGTCTCACACATTGGTTTATTTTTTGAGAAATAATATCAGGGCAAATTATAGGTTAGAAAGGTTTATTTAGCGGTCATTCGGTATGTAACAGGGTGTAAGCCAAGGTTTGAAATAGCATATCTTATGATTTATTGATAATTATAAGTGCATTTTAGCGGTAACGAGGAAAGAGTTATTTCCAAAGTACGTGGAAAATTCTGATTTTTCAATATGTTTGTTCAAAAATGTTGAATTCCTTAGTTTCATCACCAAAGTTTGACTTGATGATTTCGAAAGAATTGAGCATCAAATGAATTGCTAATCACAAAAATAATGATAAGTTTGTCACATCCCAAAGAGTACTTACTTACTTATTTGTTATATTGTCCGCACCGTTGTTCACTGTTTCTTGAGTCTCAATTTCATTTTGGCGATCAGTACGTGATTATCTTAGGCTATATCAGCTCCTCTCTTGGTTGTCACTTTCTGCATCGTCCACCTATAACCGGTTTATTGAGGGCACATAGGTTTGCAAATCTCGCACCATTTTCGTCCCTTTCTCCCAGTCCGTGTCGTCCCATGATGTCTTCATATCCGGTGTTGCCCATTCCAACCTTGGCATTTAAATCTCCCATCAGAATGGTCAAGTCCTTTGTTGGACACTTCTCAACGATTGACTACAGCCTAGTGTAGAATTGATCTTTAGCGTCTTCATTGTAGTTGTTGGTAGGCGCATAGCATTGGATGACGTTCATTGAAATGCCCTCTTTCTTTGTTTTGAAGGAGGTTTTGGTGATCCTTGGTCCATGAGATTCCCATCCTATAAGTGCATTTTGTGCTTGTTTAGACAGCATCAATGCAACTCCTTGTGTATGTGGGACATTTTCTTCTTGATGGCCGGAGTATAACAGAAGCTCGGCTGAAGCTAGTCGTTGTTGTACAACTTGCGTCCAACGTGTTTCACTGATCCCAAGCACATCTAGGTTGTATCTCTTCATTTGTGCAGCAATTTGGAAGACTCTCCCGGTCCCCCACATTGTACGAGTATACCATGTACCTAAATAGATGGTTGTTTTGTTAGTTAGAAGGGGTGTCAGCATCGTGACCTCCGAAGGAACTCGGCTTTCATCATGAGGCGTCATAACTTCTAAATGAGGACATTCCGACTCTCAGGACAGAGTTTAAATAGTTTTTTTCTGGTTAAAGTTTTTTTATTGAGTTAGTTTTCTACGGGATGGGTCGCTAACCTCCAGGCTCAGTTATCCCAAAGAGTAGAAGGTCTTATTTCTAACCGAGTCGTTTTTTCTGAAGAAGTTATTTACAATACAGTGCGAAACATCAGAAGTTCATTTTTCTATTGACTGGGGTATAACGAATTTATCATTACTTTTGTTGCTGAACCTATGACTAATTCCTGATAAGCTTATATCACCAGATTTATGTGTTCAAGAATACCGCCTTTCAAGCAGCCTGTTGTTGACTTTAGAAAAACGAACATGATATTATTGTACATGAATCCTGGGATAACTTATTGTGTTAATCAATATCTCATACACTATCGAGTCAGTTGTGATTTTTGGTGTAACAATGTACATAGAAGCAAAGGCGTACGTTAAAGGATCCAGATTGTTCAGAATTCGTAGTACATCAAATACTCATCCACATGACGTTTTCAGGATCCATCGTTGACGGCGGATCCAGTGGTTAAGGTGAAGCATAGTATTACAGAGGTCAGTACTTCTTTTGGGATATTTTCACGTTATAACAATTGGCGACGGGGTGAAGAAAAGACACAATCCAAAGTCATCCTGTTATTGGACGAAATCCAGTCTAATTATTCAACCAATCAGTATCCAGATTGTCATCAGTGTCCTTGAACGACATTGGTCATTATTCATACAGCTAATTTCCATTTACGGTGCTGATTCAAAGAAAAAAATGACTCTCCCTTCCGATCGATTACAGCTGCTCTTTGAACGACATTTGGAGTTATTAGTCAAATTCCGCACGCAGCTGCTAAATCACTCATGCTATAAAGACGCGACGGAAGTGGATGGATTAATATCTCAATTACACAGTGAGCTGGAAAATGACGGCAGCCTCCATGAATCCTCGATGAACTGTACTTCAAACGAAACAGTCATCCATGATGCGCCCAGTGGTCCAGTACTTTCTATTCCAGAAACATGCCCGGTAATGGAGTCAAACTCCATCATCCCCGAAACAGCATGTACAGACAGTAGCATATCCAGCTCACGAAAAGATCCTCTTGTTTTGCCAGAGAATGTGTCCCATACATCAAATAATGGTCAGAAATCTAATACAATTTTGATAGATGCTGTTTGTTTTAGTGACCTATTATCCACTAATGGAATTTTGAAGAGATCTGATGGAAATGTTTCACAAGAATCAAACCCTAATGACCTCATATCTACTGTCGCTGATCCTCACCGTCTAGTCAGTTCTAGTGGACTCTCTACTCAATGCGGGAAATATGCTTCAAATAGAGTCACACTAACTGTTCCTTGGGTATATGAGGACCCAACATTATTTCGAGGGGGAGGATAGACGCGAGAAAAATTTAAAATCCGGACATCAACTCCGGATCTCCAAAAAAGGGAGGTGTTGGGATATTCAGGAAAATATCCCAAAAATTATCCTGTTAAGCCTAATGCTATCCTTGGACATGAAACGGTATCATCTTATTGGTCAATATTTGTTTAACGTGTCATTTTCCTACTGGCCATTATTGTACAATGTTATTCTCTATTTTATGGTACGTTGTGGTCTGCTTGACTGGTATATAAACAAAGTATGTTTGAAATATAATGATTTATAACTCAGAGGGTGTGACTTGTGTTCTGGACTCAACTGGCTGGCCTATACAGGGAAGCAGGACCAATCAGAACCCTAGGTCGTTCTACGTGTTTGCGCGTCTTTGGTCCGATCAATAATTCGCTACCCCTTAATCAGCAGCATATTTTCACAGTTATAACAACTTCAAAGCTCTGTCTATCATAAACGTGTGAATTTTATAGACTATGAGTCTTGATGAATTATGTCGTGCTTAACCACTAGAAATAGGTTTTGTTTTTGTAAATGTTTTGAGAATGTCCGCACTTCCCAGTCTCCATAATCTTAGTTTTAGAAGGAGGTTCGTAATCTAGTAGACACTAAATATTAATTAGCTTTTTATTGCTATTCATTTTTAAAACTCCCAATTAAATCTACTGACTTTGTTCATCGTAGCCATTTTGCTCAGACTGGTGTTACCGTGCTTCATGTTACATACGCAAACAGATTTCTAAAGAACCAGCATGGTGCCGTTCAGCAGATAGTTTAAAACCATGTCACATAAGTTTGCTACCTCCTAATGTTCCAGGACATGTTGGTAAAGTGATTTTAGATGTACAGAATCGTTTACTCTTAAATGGATCTGAAAGTGATTCAAGTATTGAAAACGAACTTAATGTGAATACTGAATCCGAATCTATTGACTTGTCAAGTAGTACATTGGAATATTCACGTAAGGAGCTCGAGAAACTGGCACTTGGAACAAATAATGAAAATAGCATCGTAGTTCGTGACATTTGTCCACATGCATTAGACTCTGTTGAATCTACAGTTACATCTTATGATAATCAGTCAGAAATGTATCTCAAGTCTCCATCAGATTGCGAACAACTGTTGGATAACCAAAATGTTTCTACTAATCTATGCGACAAACTTTCAAAACGTTTACAAGAGTGGCTAACTGAAAAAGCATTTGTGATTCTCACCACCTATACATTTACATCTGAGGAACCAACTTCGGTTGATGGGTTACATAGCAAAATTTTGCAGCAATTTTTCTTAAAACATGTATCATCAAAAGAAGAAACCCGGGAGAAAACTCAATTTTCTGACGTAAGTTGGTTGCCTTTTTATCTGCTTTCTATTACAGTATCATTCCTCAGTATATATGCTTACCACATAATGTGTAAACAAACTGTTACGTGCTTTTAGTCCAAAGCTATAGTTTTATTTTAGATATGGTCGATAGGTGAGGGAAAATATTTCCCTTGACGCAACTAACAAAGTAATTTCGTTGTGAAACTAAATAGGATGTAATGATTTACTGATTGTGACTAACCAGTCTGTCCGCGCTCCGACTTTCACAGAGTAAATATTTCAGTCTTTCAAATATTGATTACTACGACAGGATAAAATTTGACTCCTTTTCCTATTTTAGTGATTCCCATATCTTATTTTGGTGTGCACTAAAATATTACTGTTAACCAGTGTATAAACCTGTTTTGTGATTCTCCTCCACATGTTTTGGTAGCACGTTTAGTGATCCTCGGTGTCTTTCTAGCCTAATTCTAGTGGTTTAGGCCTCTTGAGATTTGCTAATGGTCTCTACGACCTAACGATTAAGGCCTTGTGATTTCTGTGTGTAAAATACAGTCTATATTAGTTGGTATTCATTATAAGGAACTTGCATTTCTTTATTTCAACCTCATATTTGTATCTTAATATCGAGTATTTCCATTTGTATGAGACAGTTGTCTAGAAATCTCAGTATTTTATCCATTAGAATACAGGATTATTTTATGTTTTGTTTTTTCCAGTATCCGCTTACCTGTGTTCTACCACTTGTTGATTCGGTTTCTCCTGAAGTTCTCCGTAGACAAATCCTACTGGATGATCTCAAAAAAAGGTGAAGTAATTATTTTAGGTGCGGTTTTTATGATCATTTAGTTATACACAACACTCCCGTGGAAATGTATGTGGGGCGCATTTTTCCCTGCTGTGTACCAAACTAGATTTTTCACAGGGAACTACAATTAATGAATTTTTTTGTAGACAGTCATTTTTGAATAGGTAATTCGTAAACTTAGGAAACTAATCATTAAGCCCGTGTGGTACAAGCCTATATGATGGCGTGCAAATAATGTAATATCATTTCAATGTGAGCAGTAAATTCTGAACGTAAAGTTTGGAGTAAAAGTACTTATACTAATAGTCCCTTAGTCACGTTTAATGTGGTTAGGGATGTCCCGTTTACTTTCATCGGAGTTAATTAAATTGGTCTTTTGAACGAGTTGGAATCCCAATCTACCAAGTTTTCAGTAGCTTATAATTGTCTTTCTACTTAGCTGGCTTTTGTTTAAGCTAGCGAATTATCGGTGAGCGATAAGTACCTTCTACTAATACTGTATACTAGTGTGCCTTATTCTTCGAGTGAGTCAAAATTATTACTTCGTTTAGCGTAGAATTCCATGGAGAATTCGAATCAAGCAGTTAATAAAATAATACATAACAGCGAACTAAGTGATTGTCCTAGTATTCACTTATTAAAAAAACCTCAATTTACTTTTTTTGATTCTAGCATGCATCCAATATTAGATGCTTTAAAAATAAATATTCATTGTGTATACAGAAGATTAGAAAATTCTGTGCTTTATTTTAAGTAAGTTTCTCAATTTATCAAGATTTATAACTCAATTTTGCCCAATATCGTGAAGTAAGAATAAATCTAATTACTGTAACTATTTTCATAAAATTTACGTTTCTGAAGAAACATCCTTTAGAAATTTTCTTTCACCCACGACCAAAAGATCGTCTTTGTATTGATGAGGATTCGCAACTCAGGTGGATGGTTTTAGTGTCACATTTCCTAAGCTGGGTGGTCTAGCTTCCTTTGTTTCGAAGAATATTAGGGCTTACTTAGAATAGATGTTTTGCGACCATTTTGAATTTTTTCACTGAAATAAAAGTCCGCATCATTCAACGATTAATGCCGTTACATTTCTGTTTAGTTAGTAGTACAGCTTTCGCAGTCATATCTCGTCGCCACAGTTTAATTACTTGTAACATTGGTAGCTGACTTTTATCTCGTCATTCGGTGATGATGAGATATCGATGATTAAATGTCCTGTCATTATGTCGGCTGGTTCAGCTGAACTCCGTTGTCAAGATATTAATTCTCTATTGAGACGATACTGCACGAAAATAAGACATCTTTTGGGTGATGGCATGCACTACGTAAGTCTAGGAAACTTAAAACGTAATTACATTTTTTCTAATTTGACACTTTCTAATTTCACTACTCATTAGCGATATTCCTTTTTTTTCTTTTAGTCTTACAAGTAAGAACGTACATATGAACCAAAACGAAAGTCAATTAATGGCTTTAGTGATCTTATTCCTCATGGCAAACGTAGAACCTGCTTTGGCCCAACTCACAAATGACGAATGTATAACTAGATTTCTAAATTCAATAAATGGACCGTCTTTGTTACTGTTTAAAAATAAGATCATAAACCAGGCGATGACTCTGTACCGTTATGATTCGGATGACTAATCTATTTCAGAACCTTAATGCATCAAAGGACTTATCCCTGTTCCGAAATGTTGGATTTTTTGGTAGCCAACAGCTTCATGTTTGGCCCTAAACATTCACATCGTTTTATGACGGATGTTAGCTAGAGGAAAAACTGATATGTCAAGATCTACATTGGCAAACACTGAACTTGGTGGTTAATGCAGTTGTAAAATAGTAAATATTTTATAACACAAACCAATATTACTTTCTCCGTGTACATGTGCTGCTCATTACTTTTGTACAACAAATAATTTAAATGAAAGTGATGAGAGATTTTTGTAAAGATTAAGATATTACTAGCGCTGCAAAAATGACCAACGTTTATGGATTTTAGTAACGATCTAATAAAGTACTGAGATGTTTCACTAATGTTAATCGCTCTATTTCATTGTCACATTTAGTACTATATGAATCCTATACTACTTTTTTGTTTAGATCTATAGAATAGTATCATTTTAAAATATGCTTATAATATTCTACAGTACTGCGTATTCAGATGATATGCTAGATGTTATACTACTTAGAAAACTGCACTTCTTGGGATGATCGAATTTCCCAGTTAGAGTGTAGAATATGAAGAAATTATTTTAATTGTAAATAATGCTTAAGATCGATTCACTTAAGATTTGCAAGGTAAAGACGTAAGCACAACAAAAAATTGACGTCTCAACGGTGTTATGGGAAGCAAATATCCTTGATATAGGTATCCTTGCCAAGGTGTGGCTTGGTAGTTTCGAATAAATTGAGCTTTGGGTAGATTGTTATAAATAAATTAATATATTTGTAATATCCCAATGAGCAGGGAAATTAGATTTTCTGATGTTTCGTGACTCAGTGTAAGCCACTTCTTCGGAGAACAAATAACTCATTGTGATGTTACAAATATATTAATTTATCCTTGATATAGTTTCTACATAATGATCGAAATCAAATGAACAATTTCTGTAAAAGAATCTAGCCTTATTTGTAATTGCGTATTTTTAAATTGTTGGTTGAGCTTCGAATGCTAGATTGCCTTTTTTTTTCAAATAACACTTGCCCGAAAAGCGAAGTATGATTTATTCTTAGCAAGTGTTTCACCTTGCAACGCAACAAATACATCTATTATACCTACGCAGCAATTGGCCCTTCTTACTTTGTGAAATACACATTACAATTTTTGTAAATGTACGAGTTATACTTCCTATCAATACATCTCGTTATGTTGAGTGCGTTTTGACAGGCTTTATGAGAATATATACAAATATCATAATGTTTAAGCAACTGGATCGAGCGGACGATTGAAACCTCCACGACGATTCATGTACTGACGATACTTTCGCTGTTTTGCTATGTTTGCCACATAAACACTGTTACCAATAACATGCTTTCCTTTTGTTGTGCCGAAATTGCAGAAACCCATAGTGCGCATCATTCCTGCCTCCTCTTCGGTTACAGGTTCAGTTGGTTCTGCTAAAAAGGTGATGGAGCTTCAAGAACAACCTACCCTCTTCATACTCCACGGTTTCTGTTTCAGCTGTAGACATGGGGCTCCTAGAGCGTGTACGACGCTTCCATCTTTCGTCGTTATGATTTTGTTCATGTCTTCGTCGACTATCACGGTCTCTGCGTTTTTCTTTTTCATGTCGGTATCGGCTTCTTTCTACATCTCTTTCATCACAATCGTATCCGTGGTCGCGATCTCTTCGATGGTAGTCTTCTCGGTGTTTACGAGAACGCTCACAATTATCATTACGATCCCTGTATCGGTCATGAGATCTTGATCGAGGGCGTTTGTCATAATCTGTAGATACAAGAAAAACACTAGATTATATGTTATGTGACCATATTCCAGATTATATTTGTCTAGAATTATATAGAAATATATAATGTCTTAGAGGGCAGTTGAACTTAAAGTGATTCCTGACTTTAATTTGAGTGACCACAGTCTTTTCGATAAGAGAGTGAGATAGGGGGTGTAGAGCCTGGACAGCTTTGTAAGTGCAAAAGGCCTACTTAGAGAAAACACAAAACACGCCAAACTCAATTACTTGTGGATTAGAATACTAGAATCGAGGGTCTGAAAGTTTGATATTTTGCGCTTCAAAATAATATCAGGACCGATTACAATAAATATGTCAATTTAATAGTTGTATTCATGAGTGGATTTAAGCTAGACCACCACTGAAAACATTGGAAGGTCGACTTGTCCTAGTATGGGACTCCTCAAGATGTATTTCCTGGAGTTCTAGTGAGAAGCCGCGATCAGTGGAGTTCAACCGTTCTCGTTGTGAGGCGGTTACTCACCGAAAACTGGTGGACGGTCGCGCAATATCGTGGATTGGTTAGAGTTACACATTAACACCGTTGGTTGCCGCGTCAGTGGTCTAGACATTAAGCGTTCGTGCGCGAGATCTAATGTCCTGGGTTCGAGTCCCACGTGCGGGACCGTGGGTGCACACTGCTGAGGAGTCCCATACTGCGATGAAACGTCCGTCCAGTGCTTCCAGGTTTTCAATGATAGTCTGGCCTTCATCGACTAATGAATCCAACTATTAAATCAATACTATATCAATGTAAGGGCATTTCTTGATGCTATCCCCATCAAAGTTCAATATGAATACGCAAGTGACGATATGTTATCCAAATTCATTTTTCGAAAGCTTGCACAAATATGGTAGTCCGTATAACCATGATCGTTAAGTTTGCAATATTCAGATGGAAACGGAGAAGTGATATAAAATTATTCTTACCACCTGCTTAACATATAGCGATAATGATGCACAAGTTCGCGTTTCCGTCTACAGCCCTGCTTGAAAAATTCTAAGAGTCAATATAAATGACTATTTTGAAGTACACATGTTCAAAATAAACTTGTTATATTCGAAGAGTCACAAGGTGTCACCGAAACTACGTCGTCTCCAAAAATATAATTTGGGCTTCTGAACTCTACTTCTTAGTGATGAAATTGATATAGTCTATGACTTTTTGGACTCAGGTAAATACACGTTGAAGTAAAAAAGAAAGAACGCTAACGTCAAGCTAATGTTCTGAGTGTATCAACGGGAATAGTTCAATGGAATCAGTAGGTTCGGTTGATTAATAGACAACGTAACATTATGATTGGTTTCGCGTGCACGACAAAGCTTATGAAAGGAGCGAGCTGTTTGAAATTCATATGCTAAGAACAGAGCCTAAAGATGAAGTTTGCACTGAATCTGATCAAATATTTGCAAAAACTAGTCCCGAAACAATTAAGCTAAGGAATTCGCTTAACTGACTAAAGAGGCTTTTGTCAATCAGTGAGTGAAAATGTGATTCAAGTGCCGACTGGAAAACTGGCATGCAGAGAGGCGCTACACAAAATTGACGGTTGTTCAATACAAGTTAACTTGTGTTTCATACATAAAACCACTCTTGGACAATCCCAACTAGTTAACGCAAGTGCGTCAAAATATGCCTGCATGGGTGGTAGACACGCAAGTTTGAACAGCCATTCCTATTCTTAGTTCATACCAAAGTTGAGTAATCAATTAAAGAAGGCCAAGGCCGAACGCTACTCGCTTTAGACCGTCTTAAAATGGTACGAGCGTTATTAATAACTACGCAAATGTAGAGAGATACACAAGGATCACTGTCTACTCAAATCGTACAATACGAATTGGAGGGAAATATATATCTAGGTTGTAAGCATTTGTTTGAATCAGAACCAATTCTGAAGACAATTTCTGGTGACCGTGTTGTTATACAATGGAAGACCCAGGCTCTCCCTCCGAAGTCCTACAGTGGCTTAGTCATAATATGTAAGGTATCAAGAACTAAAATGTGAGTGGGTACAGTCTTCTTTTAAGCGAGTCAACATGACTGTGTGATTACAGAGGGAGAGCATACTTCTAAGTGAAGTGATAGCTTAGTGGTTAAGTCAATCATTAGGTCGCCGCTTTTATCTTAGTAATCTAGTAGTACTATTGGCTATTAAACCAAATGTAAGAAGTTGACTACACTAAATCTGCACTTGACATTGGGATAGAAATATTAAAATATGAGAGGGAGTAGAATATTCATGTACTTATTACCGAAGTGATAGTATATCAGACATTTCCGACCCGGAAAATGCAATCTACACGATTAATTATCGATAATAAAAGGGTGAGACTGTAATTTATGGAGGAACCAATCAGATTTACGATAACCATTCTAGACGCGAAACTAATTCCGTCATTTGGTTAGTTTTGGCATTATAACTGACGTCAGCTCGTGATTAAAAAGCTTTATTTAATTCCTAACTTTAACTATCAACTTAAAATATTAACCCTAATTCCTTACACTTGTTTATAACCCTCATACTGCCGTAGTATGTAGGTGGATATTCTCAAGGTCTGTATAGCGTCGCTCAGAGGTCATCCATAAACTAGTCTCGCCGGTAAAATACTAGAAGGTAAAAGGAGAGCTTATTGATAAGACTGTAGTTCACATGTTTTGAAAATCTGAGTGCCATACACAGCTTTCAATTTTTTCGTTATAAAATACATAAACACGAACTCATTAAAATGACTGAGAACTGCAACCTAGCACTTGAAAATGAGATGTATAACTGAAGTCACGTTTTTTTATTTTATCCCAAGACTTCACGATAGTATAAGGAGACCACTAAAATATATTCTAACACACCTCTTGGCATCCTATTCCACAATTTTTTTCCTTGGCGGGTCTCTGAAGGTCAATATCCCTAAATGACTCATCTGATTCAAATAGTTGTGAACGATATAGAAGATGCAAATGATATTATTAAGTAGAGGCCTAGAAACATGAAAAAAAGGTGAACAACTGATAATATGTCCAATATCCAAAATCGTTGACACGAGCTTGTATAAACAGATTGATTTCTTTGCAATCTTTTCTTGTTGTTTCAGTACTGTTCCAGTTATTTGGTAATTTCTAATGGGCGGTAGGCAAGCAACTCGATGATATTAACTCCATTCAGTTTTGTCGGCTTGTATATTTTGCAACTCGAGTGCATTTTACTCTGGACTGTAGGGTTTCTGGTTACCAGAACCTATCACTGATAGGTTGGTTGATTGTTCCGTAAAAGTAATAAAGTGAAAATCCGAATGTTAGAAGATGGTTGTTTCAGGCAATAAATAAATCAGCAACTTAATTAATTGGTGATGTGGACATTGTGAAAAGACCGAAGTTTTCGAATAAAAGGAGAAACGAGAAAAACAATAAGCGAGATACGATGTAGTTAATGATATGTAGTAATGTTAACAGTAGTTGAATTATGAGACACATCAGGCACAGTCATTCTAAGTGGGAGACTGACACTCTCAGATCATCGTTTATTTTTCTACCACTCTTAACGAACAATCACGTGTTGGAGCATGTCTTCGTAAGCTTTATTCTTTGTCCCTATCACCCACTCAGTTGCCTATCTTTGTCCTTGGTCCAAGAGATATATGTCTATTTCGAAGAGAGATTATTGGACAGAACTGTAGACTTCAGAATGGAGTTTTATGTTTCATAATGAGGTAAGGACACTAATTCAGTGAATATGCCAAGTTGTCATTGCTTAAAGCACTGAGTTCATTTTGCATTGCCTGCATTTCCGGTGTATTTTGAGTTGGTGTCCAGGTTCTTTGTGATCATTAGCTACAGATTGTACTCTGAAGAAACAAACGGGGGTAAATTTCCATAAAGGACCGTGAAGCTCCTGATGTCGAGACCCTGCAACTTATGTGCACTCTAATTATCCTAAGACGAAACATACTATACTTTAGGTAGTTCTGAAACTAAGATAAAAGTGGATTAGTGAAACCTATCTTTTCAACGTTTCATGTTTCAGATTGGCCCGATAAATTCAAATCCAAATGAAAGTATTTGTTTTCCCAGTTTACGTCATAGACCTTTTACATTTTTATGGAGGCACTTGATGACTTATCACCTGCTGGTGGATTCTAGCGGGACAAGAGTCCCTGTTGTCCTGCATCGCCAGTTGTTGAAAGAGGTCAAACGACAATGAGATTTGTCATTTTCAGCTGCTCCCCTGATTTCTTTTCGATCTATTTGCCCCTTAACATCTGACGTGACTTAAACCATTCTTTGAGCCTTACTAGGCCTAAAGAGCCGAAATAAGATAATCTCCGTTTCTAAGGTTTATAGCTATCGAACGCGGAGATTTATTGTTTACCGACCCTGGAGGTTAGTTGTGCTAATTGTTCTAGTGGTGTGAAGGTCTATACTTAGTGTTCTAGTATGCTTGCTGGTCTCTTAACGGTATTTCTTTCGGCCCACGGTTTGTTGCATCTAGCGTGTGCTGAATCTAAAATTACTCGTTATGGGTGGAGGTTTACTTTCACTGCATTCTAGCTCTGGCACTGATGGTCAATCGTGGTTGGATTTGCATTCATTCCAAGCACTGTACAAAATATTTCACATGGATAAAAGACTGTCCTACTTTCTATTAAATTAACCTCTAGCAGTCGAGCACTAAATAAAATCAGAACTCTTTATCCAACGTCTTTATACTCAATGTTTAGCGTTTTGTGGGCTTAAGGAAATCTCGAGTCTCTTCATGAATATGCCCCATAATATGTTTATTATCTTGGAATGATGAGAGATTCTAGGCCAGGACACCAAGTTGTTGCTCACAAATTCTACCAAAAAAGTATGTATCGCAAGCATTTTATTTAATGGATGAACTTTGGAACTTGCCATGGTTTATTCAAGTGATTATTTATTCAAACGGTTCAAGTTATACTGGACGGAACACTAGTAGCAGTTGCTTAGTTGACATGCCTATCTGGTCGTAGGGGATCACCAATGCCTCCAGGTGGGCACCAATATATAATGACAGTTAAAGCCGAATTTTTAAATGAAATTATGGTTAAATACTGTATTAGATCTTTAAGAATATGTCAAGTTTTCGCTTGAAGGACTTCTGGGAAGTCATTTTGATCACCTCAGTCTGCAGTGAGCTCCCGAATCTGTGCACCTGCGAAGAGCAAAGTTTGTGTCTACAGTCCATCCGGCAATTTTGTGCCTTGAATATACGGGTGTTTCTCTCTCTCTTACTGAAATAAGGTCAACATTTAAGAGGGGTTGTTAGGAGTTTTTAGGACGCTATAAGTTGTTAGAAGATCACCTATTAGATGCCTATACTCTGATAGTAAATATTCAGTGGTCAATTTTGAGCCCTAAAACTGAGTTCGCGTCTCGTCACTGATTACATTCCAGTGTATTCTTATTATTTCGAAGTGAGGGAAAACACTGTATGTTCATACTCTAAATGTGTTTTAATGAATCTGCCGAAGTTTTGCTATCAAACTGCCCGAAAATGCTCTTCAACGTTGCCAGTTCAGGGTCTGCTCCAGTGATATTTTTGTTTAGATCTCTTTCAACTCGGGACATCTCTACAGAGCGGTTGGCCAGTTTGAGTGAGACGTATATCATCTACTTCACCAAAAATGTTTAAGAATTCAAGATGTAAGACATCAACCTTCCCTCTGCCATTAAAGGTGGTATTTTATCCGACCACAGCTGTCAACAGGTTTGTTGTATTGGAGTAACGTTTCCTGAAGCTGCGCTGTTAGGGGTCAAAATATGTTTATAAACAATAA
This sequence comes from Schistosoma haematobium, assembly GCF_000699445.3. Lineage (NCBI taxonomy): Eukaryota > Metazoa > Platyhelminthes > Trematoda > Strigeidida > Schistosomatidae > Schistosoma > Schistosoma haematobium. The sequence continues at coordinate 45,569,997 of NC_067196.1, read as the reverse complement.
GTAGTCACTTAGAACGTCGTATATATGTGATGTAATGGGCGGTGTATAAAATGTGATACTGATACCTAATGTGCCACGCTCTAAACCAACAACTTGTAGAATTAGGGCCTGCTAAGTTATCAGTAACGCTAATCTGTCACGATGTGACTACCTTATCGATAAGATCTCACTCGAAGACACATTGTTGTCTACTCTGACTCGTTTTGTTATAAGCATCACCAATATATGGTGGAGAACACATTTAGATTAGAGACAGAAAAATATATTCAATATGAATAGAAACGAAAAGCTACACAAGAATGACCACGCCTGCACGGCTGAGTCATGCCATCCCATTAGATCTCGAATAATTAGTCCCGCGTTCTCCATTGTTGACCTTCTTTTCATGTTAATTGTTAAATATCTAGTTTCTCAGTTATCTCATGTTCAGCTTTGAGGACAATGTGGTTAGGGCAAATACCACTACAAACATGCTGCTTAAGCAAGAACAAAAGAGTGATTGAGAAAGTGTATTGGTCCACCGAACAAAATGTTCGAAAACTCACTCTAACCCTTAGAAAATTGACCGATTTCTTCCCATTAGGCTAATTCTGGTTGGCTATCCATATCAATAAGGGAATCTATGATTTTTGAGGGTGTTGAGAGAAGTGCAGACGTTCACTAGCCTCAAGAACAACTGCGTTGGCCACTGGATATTAGTTCACGTTTTCTAGGACGGTGCCTAGGCTTGAGGAATGTGGAAACATCAAACCAAGCTGTTTTCAGAGGTTAAAGCTGCTCCTCTCGATTTAGAATAATGCACCATATCTGAGCCGGGAGAAATGCCCATGTTTAGGTGCTGCGATTTGTGATACATCAGGTCAGCTCACAGGCTCACTCTTGACAGACCTGTGGAGTTGCAGGTGGAGTTCTTATCGCTGTAATTTTTATGTGACAGTTGAAGTGGTGGTGGGTGGCGTTGTTGTCGTGTGGTTGAGTCATCAATACATGACAGCCAAGAACCCTTAGTTGTGACTTGTCGAAGGGAGACTTTGTGACGGAATAAGCTTCAAAGTTTGGAAATAAGTTTATCGATTCACGTTATTTATTACTGAAGGGTTTCTTGTCTGGTTGCCTTTATGAATAGACTGCTTGCCTGTTTGAGCTGCTGTTGTCACTGGTTAGTTTGTATTCCACTCAATGGCGTCTCTACGTATTAACGTTTGATGGTATTATTTTTTTTAACCACACGTTTCTTATATATTTCGAGGACCCATTGCGAGACAGACTAGTTTGTAGCACATAACATTACGTTCAGTCAGAAATCTCAATGAGCATTTACATCAAGTTGAGGGTAAACTTTCCAGTCTACCTGTTGTTGGTCTTCTTGTCTAGCTGACACATAAAAACGACTGAACTTTCAACGCTTGTTGCCAGCAGAATGTTTGAAATCACTTATGCTCATTAAACCAAAGGCTTTGGCGGTAGGATCGTGTTTACTCAGGCGAGCCAAGATTGAGAAGCTGTCATTTAAGAATCCTTCGTTGGTAAATATGTAGTTCATGTGTGACAGCATTTCCATACCGAGTTGCTAAATTGACATTTCCGAAAAATGCATACATTTATTGAGATGAAGAACCGAGCACCAGTAGATTTGTCACCTCAAACGTACTTGATTTCAGAGAAATTGATTTCGAGAAGTTTTAGTTAAACGTAAATCAAGATATGAATGTATCAGAAAGAAATAGAGCTGGGAAATGTTTCCAGTATACGACTTTTCTACTAGGGCTAGGAGCTGGGTTTCATGTAGACGACTCTAAGTAGACGTCTGGAGGTGTTAGATAATTCCATTCATGTAGGTTTTTAAACTCCTGAGTGTACAATTGGCGCTCTGTTAAGCAAGATCGTAGGTACAGAACGGCTTTGAATCACATTCCTGTCCTCCTTTCATTGGGACGTAAACGGATCCCGAGTATTTCTAGCACTTGATTCTTAATCTGAGATGCCATGTTTAAAATATTCATATCGTATTACTGTTATTAGCGTTATCCAGTTCACGCAAAGTATCCACTTTGTTCCGTAAAGTCGCAGCGTTCGTATACAGACATTTGATTCCTTCAATTTGAAACAGGTGAGATTCCTTATTCTGTTCTTTTACGATGTTCTTGATGAGACTGCATCCAGAATGTGCTATGTTAAGTAGCATCTTCACGTTCCGTACTGTTTTCAACATGCAACTGGGGAGCACAACATCCTCTACATCAGGAGTGGCAGTCAGCGTTACGTGAAACATAATTGGATGACTTTTATTTTCAGTACCTTTCTCACGGGCAAGCCATGTAATCGTTGGGATGTTTGGGCTAACGTCTTTATTCTTCTCAAAATATCTCATCGTTACTGTTCCGCAGACTGAGGAGGTCGGAGCTATCTTTATGGACCATAATTGTGAAAAAATCTCTCCTGGACGTGCGTGCTTTCGCAAGTTTCCGAGAAATTTAAGCTTGGCATCCTTTTTATGTGATAGTTAGATTTTGGTCCAGATCTCCGTGTTTTTTGTTGGCTGTTCAGATAGTGTTAAGGGTAGGTCGCAGTGTCGATGCGATAGTTGGTTTGTTTAGAGAACCTGGTCTGTTTAGCACTTTCGACGGTGACAGTCGGTCGTTCTCAGTCGTGTTCAGGGAGGTTCAGTCACCTACACTACAGTTGCATTTAGAGAGTCTGTTATGGGGGTTGAAGTTTATTGAGAGGGTCTAACACCGTCCATGTTATGAGGGGATTGAGTTCTGTCATATCCTTACTAGTGTTATTGTATACTCCATCGATACTGAGGCTATCGTAACTCCTCTTCTCAATCTTACTGCTCGTCTTTATTCGATTATCGGTTAAAAACCTGTCTTTTTTCATAGTTGCTGATGATGTTTCCCTTAGACCTGTGAGGAGTATGATAATATTGCTCAGTAAATCCTCTTCATTCATGTTGCATGAGCCACATGTCCATCTACGACCCGACTTACTTAGTATTTTGCAGGCAGTTGCTTTAAGGTCTGTACATGATTCATGAAAACAACCTTTGCACTTACCGTACGGCATACGACAGGTAATAGCAAAACAGTATCTAGGTCGCCTAATACTAAGCTGACATAAAACGATGCGCAGAAATTAACTCAGATAATACTAAAAAAGTAATTTACTGAAAGTTAGGCTCAGAACAAGTCCTTTGAATCAAAAATGATACTTTTTATATGTAAGGATAGCAAAATCAGGGCGTTAGAAGTCAGTCCTTGATAATGGACAGGAATAGTTCATAATGAATTTCTTCTGGAACTAATGGGTTAGAACAGTCAGTCATTAGTAAAGGGAATGATTGAAGATGGGGATTTTAAGCAATGTTTTACATCACGATCACATCTCCTCGATTACATTTGTAGTGCACAAGTTGCAAAGTTACAGCCGGTCATACTATGGCTCCTTGAAGATTTTATTTTTCATTTTCGACTCCTATTGACGTTATGGGAAGAAAACAGTTAAATGACTTAGACTACGTAATTTAGGTTCTTCACTAATTTCTTATGACTGGTTACCTTATTGAATAATAAAAACTTTATAAAAATTAGTAAGTGGTTATGTTGAAATAGCCAATAAGTTTATGATTACACTTATGCCATAAGGGACTTGAAAATGTGGTCCTCAATAACAACGTTGATATACGAATAGGGTTTTATTGTTTCAAGAAATTGCTCATATTGTATTCGTAAATTTATTATAAACAATTCATATACATGTGTATATATAAACACAGATAAAATCAACTTTTATGGATAGTGTAAGCTTTGGTTTCTTACACGCTGGTGAGGATGGGTTCGGGCCTAGATAAGTTAAGTACAAAGTCCCTGTAATGGTATGTAACGAGATATATTATTGATATGATCTCATTAACATGTTGATGAGATGATTCAATTGCGTTATTTCTGTGATTCCTAGTTCATATCACCATTCAAATAATTTGAAACGTTATAGAATCTCATAGACCAAGGATCACCAAAACCTCCTTCAAAACAAAGAAAGAGGGCATTTCAATGAACGTCATCCAATGCTATGCGCCTACCAACAACTACAATGAAGACGCTAAAGATCAATTCTACACTAGGCTGTAGTCAATCGTTGAGAAGTGTCCAACAAAGGACTTGACCATTCTGATGGGAGATTTAAATGCCAAGGTTGGAATGGGCAACACCGGATATGAAGACATCATGGGACGACACGGACTGGGAGAAAGGGACGAAAATGGTGCGAGATTTGCAAACCTATGTGCCCTCAATAAACCGGTTATAGGTGGACGATGCAGAAAGTGACAACCAAGAGAGGAGCTGATATAGCCTAAGATAATCACGTACTGATCGCCAAAATGAAATTGAGACTCAAGAAACACTGAACAACGGTGCGGACAACATAACAAAAGTTTAATACGACGTTTCTTCAGGATACTGATAGACTCAACGAATTCGAGAGAGTCCTCAGCAATAGGTTACAGGTCTTTCACGATCTAATCCATGAAGAGGGAACTACTATGGAGAACAAATATAAGGTGTTATAACTTGTGATCCTAAGTGCCTTGTTTATTGTATAACGCAAGGATACTGTCAATCAGAGGGCAGCGAATTATCGATCGAACCAGTGATGCATAAAACACGTGAGAGCAGCCTAGAGTGCTGATTGGTCTCGCATCCTGTCTCGCCCAGCCAGTTAAGTCCAGACCCGACCGTTGTTGCTACCTTGACGTGGTGGTCGGGCTTGCCTATCGTGATGAAGCGACCGAGCTATACTGGCTGGAACAACTGTTCCTCAAGGTCCTACCATGTCAGACAGGTCGGTTGAAGAGCGGTAAGACTAAAAGCAACAAACCCAAGGTCCGAAGGCGAAGTCGTACTGCTGACTGTACAGAGGTGTGACAACAGTAAGGTGTTTCCTTCAAGCAACCAGCATGACAGCGATGCTGCCTTCCCACAAGGAGGGGTGGGGTTAGAAAAGGTCGACCGTAAAAATGCACACCTCGCCTTATCCCACGGATATCCGTCTCCGGCAGTAAGGTCTCAATAAGTATGGGGCTAACACGAAAATTACCCATAGAAAGGTCGCGTGTGACCGATCTCAAGCAGTTGTCCCCTGGGCACTGCGGTCACGCCCCCAGGTCACTAAGACCACACCGAATCCAATTTCCTTTTCAGGTACCTCCAGAAGAACCCTTCCACGGTGTGGGCAACCGGGAAGTGATAACCGCCCTCATACCTCTAACAGCACTCAAGACCACTGTATTCATAACCAACCTCCGTCTTCACTTTCTATTATTCCTCCTACATCGACTTTCAACTCTAAATTTCCTCTTTCAGCTTCCTCCTCAAGTGTCACCATAGCCAACGATTCTAGTGCTCAAAACACTGTCCCATGTCTACTGAAACCTCGCTGCAAACTACACATTGGAGCCTTCAACGTACGCACCCTATGCCAAATCGGTCAACAAGCTCCCTTCGCTAGAACCCTAGAATCTCGTACCATTGGTGTATGCTGTGTCTCTGAAACACACATACAGGATCCCAGTGTGGTCATTCCCTTGACCTCACCTCGTCAAAACGGAGAGCCAACGAGATACACCCTCCGTGTATCTCGTGACCCGACGGCCAGCTCTCGTGGACTGGCAAGAGTAGGCATAGCACTAAGCATGAGGGCGGAACAAGCACTGTTAGAGTGAATCCCCGTTAACAGTCGTTTATGTGCTGTTCGGCTAAACGGCTCCGTAAGAACTCGGAAGGATAGGGACACACGTCGTTGCCTTTTTGTCGTTTCTGCCTACGCTCCCACCGAGTGCAGCTCAGATGAAGTAAAAGATGAATTTTACAGAAAGCTATCTGAACTTCTTCAGAAAGCTAAACGTTCAGACATAGTACTCGTAGGGGTGACTTTAATGCCCAGACAGGTAATTTAAACCAAACAGAAAGGCATTTAGGTGGGTATTTCAGTATTCCGGTTCACCCAAATCAAGTGTAAGTCAGACTATTTCGGAAAAAGACGACACTCATCTGCTCTCGGTCCAGACGTTTAGAACGATGGGCGGAACATTTGAGAGAACAGTTCAGCTGGCCTTCAGCTACTCTACAACTACCCTCCATTCCCAGAGCATTGAAGTAGGTCCCCCAACTCCAGCAGAAGTTCAAAAGGCTATAGTAAATCTGAAACGAGAAAGGGCAGCTGGTCCAAATGGATTGGCTCCAGAAGTCTTTAAGGATGGTGGTCCGATTTTAGCGATTAGGCATGCTTATCGGCATCCGACAATGATAGTTTTCCTTGACTTGAAAGCAGCATTTGACTCTGTAGACCGCGAGATTCTGTGGCAGTGTCTGTCATTGAAAGGCGTACCTCAGAAGTACATAAACCTTGTGAAGGCTCTTTGCTCGAACGTTACCAGTCGAGTCAGAGCTTCTGACGAACTGCCATCTGCTTTTGCAACCTCAAGTGGTGTCCGTCAAGGCTGTCCACTTTCTCCATTTTTGTTTAACTTCATCATAGACCTACTAATGGAAATAACATTCTCGTCGACTGAATTCTCGGGTATTGATCTCCTACCAGGAGGTCCACTTATCGACTTAGAATACGCAGACGATATAGTCCTGTTTGGTGAAGATGCTGACAAAATGCAGAGTCTTTTGGTAGCACTGAGCAACAATGCCAGAATGTTTGGAATGCGCTTCTCTCCCTCTAAATGCAAGTTGTTGCTTCAGGACTGGTCTGCGTCAACACCTGAACTAAGGATAGGGAGTGAAGTAGTCGAACGCGTTGACAACTTCACTTATCTTGGAAGTCTGATCAGCCCTAATGGGTTGGTGTCGGACGAAATCCCAGCACGCATTCGAAAAGCTCGCTTGGCTTTTGCCAACTTACGTCACCTATGGAGAAGGCGAGATATCCGTCTATCAATAAAAGGACGAGTATACTGCGCGGCAGTCCGTTCTGTTTTAATTTATGGCTGTGAAACATGGTCATTAAGAGTAGAAGACACTCGTTAGCTACTAGTGTTTGACCACAGATGCCTTAGAAATATTTCTGGGATCACTGGTTAGGTAATAGTGAGGTTTGACACAGGGTATTAGGGAATGATGGTAAATCAGTTGATGAGGTTGTGAATCTTCATCGACTGAGATGGTTGGGCCACGTGTTGCGTATGCCTGAACACCGATTACCACGACGTGCAATGCTAACCGGTGTTGGAGGTGGTTGGTAGAAAGTTAGGGGCGGCCAAACCAAAACATGGCATCAGTGCTTGAAGTCGCTAACTTGTAGTTTGAGCCATGTTGGTAGATCCAGACTACTTGGTTGGGGTCCGCGTGACTTTCGTAACCAATGGTTGGAGACTGTAGGTGACATGGCTCGGAATCGATCACAATGGCGTCGGTGTATACACTCTCTATCTTCCCTTAAACTAAGAGATTAAAATTGCTTCATATCTTTCTTTCTACAAACTAATTCATTCTTTCTGTACTATATCCTTATATGCAATCTTTCTTTTATATATTACCACCTCTGAATTAACTACTTTTATGAATCCGGTGTCCATCTTGTTGTGTTAATAAGGTATAGCAACGTGGACTGATGCATAAATGTGCCTGGTCCTACGTTGTAGCTGACTGACTGACTAAGTCCAGAATACCAATCCCAGCCTCTGCAATATGAATCATTTGTTTCAAACATACGGGGTATATATACCAATCAAACGGACTATAAAATACCATAAAATAGAAAATAACATTTTTACAATATTTGGCCAAAAGTGGCTGTGAATGAGGGAGGTAGTGATTAACAGACAGGTCATAACTCAAGAATGGTAAATCGTATAATAATAGTTCACAGGTCAAAATAAAACTCATAATGAGAGGGACATGAATATGAACAGTTTAGTTACATAACAATTATACGATAAAAATATACTCATAATATTTGTTCATAAATGGATCCCGAAAATTACCATTCGTTATTCTTATCGGGACCTAACAGAAGGGGTTCAAGAAGGTAGTCACTTCAATATGTTATGAAGTTCCAGGGGCCACAAGAAGCACAGCCACAAGGAGAGGATTACTGTGTCTGAGAAGATAGTCAACATCATACAGAGTTCCTAGAACGAATTAAACTGCGAAATCGTGCCTGGAGGATAGCTCACAGACTCGTTCAAAGAAAAGATCAGTGTCAGTCAAGGTTACTTACTCTCACCCTTTCTCTTTCGCCTGGTGATCGACTGGATCATAAAGACGTCAACATCTGGAGAGAAGCATAGGATACAGTTGACACATAGGATGAAGCTAGACGATCTAGACTTCTCACATTATCTGACTCTTTTATCGCACACACAACAACAAATGCAGGAGACTTCGACAAGGGTAGCAGCAGCTTCAGCAGCAGTAGGTCTCAATATACAAGAAGGGAGAAGCAAGACTCTCAGATACAACACAACATGTACCAATCAAACTACACTTGACGGAGAAGATTTGAATGATGTAACAATCTTTACATATCCGGGCAGCATCATCGATGAACACGGTTGTTATGATTTTATGTCCGGTTTTTACCACGTTATTTATCCACCAATCAAAATACGACTTATAAAATCTTCGCACTGTGCCAAACCAATGACGTTCGACCGGTATGAGCAGCCTAGCGTCCTTACTGGTCCTATGTCCGCCTAGCCCGTCCACTTGAGTCCAGAATACCAATACCAGCTTCCAAGATGTGAATCGAACTGAATCGAATCGAATAATTTATTTCAAACATACTGTGCTTATATATCAACCAAAAAGACCGCAACGCACCATAAAATAGGAAATAACATTTGTACACAATAAAGCCAAAGGTGGCTGTAAACGTGAGAGACAGTAATTAATAAACTGAGTATAACATAAGAACAGCAAATCGTACAATAATAATTTATAGGTCAAAATAAAGCTTGTAATAAGGGGAATATAAATTAACATAATCTAATTATTGAATAGTTATACCATAAGACTGTATAGATAATATTAGTCAATTAATATGTTTCAGAAGTTACTCATGATTTAATCTTCGCTCGGATATAACAACGGTGGATCTGATGCATACGTGAAGGCACGGATTGGCAAAGCAAGAGCAGCATATCTACAACTGAAGAACATCTGGAATTCAAAACAACTGTCAACCAACACCAAGGTCAGGATTTTCAATACAAGTGTCAAGACAGTTCTACTGTATGGGGCGGAAACCTGGAGAACTACGAAAGCCATCATTCAGAAGATACAGGTGTTTATTAGCAGTTGTCTACGCAAAATACCTCAGATCCGTTAGCCGGACACTATTAGCAACAACCTACTGTGGGAGAGAACAAACCAGATCCCAGCGGAGGAAGAAATCAGAAAGAAGCGCTGGAAGTGGATAAGACATACATTGAGAGAAGCACCCAACTGTGTCACAAGGCCAGCCTCCACTTGGAATCTCCAAGGCCAAATGAAAAGAGGAAGATGGAAGAACACATTACGCCGGGAAATGGAGATAGACATTAGAAGAATGAACAACAATTGGATAGAACTAGAAAAGGCCCAGGACAGGGTGGGTTGGAGAATGCTGGTCGGCGGCCTATGCTCCGTTAGGAGTAACAGGTGTAGGTACTTAAAGTAAGGGTACACTTTCAATTATTCATAGACCGGGTGTAATTTTTTAATACTCAAGGAAAAACGGTCCTAAAATTCTGTATTGCTTTCTTATATTCTACCTGTTTATAAATCTTTATGTGAAACACCAAATCATTTACATTTTATTACAAAAACTTAAAACAGTCACCGAAAATAAAAATCACTAAGAAATAAACAAAGTTCTTTACATAGATAGTTGATCAATCAGTCGTTGACAGAACTTGAAATGTGGGACAAGTTTGTTACAATCCAAGCACAATGACGAAACTGTTACCAAGTAAAATAAAAAAAGTAGAAGCGAAAAATCATTGATATTACAAATTTTAACATAGAGGATTTGATTTGGAAGTAAGGTGAAATTTAAGATTGAAAAGTACATAAAATTATCAAAATCAAAGATTTAAGCGTAGGATGCAGACTTCTATCTTAATGAAACTGATCATAGCCACATGTTATGTAAACATCGTTCGTGATAAAACTGAACCTTGTAGCACGAATCAGTTCGACAGTATACAACTTCATAGAATTATATTTTTGTTAGATCATAAATGATCTTCTTCCAACCTACTCATATGATGGCTACTAATCGGCAAATGAGTAAACACGTCCTTATGAGAGGAGTTAAGGTTTTTGTCTTGAAAAACCAGTAAATGATATTAAATATACACTGAAGTTATAACCAATGAGTAATTTGTAAGAAATACCTCATTTTAGTTCATATTGTGACTCAGGCAGGTTATGGAACCGAACTTAACAAACCTTAAGTTTCGAACAACATTTCAGATCGAACCGTTCACCAGGTGTATGAACATATAAATGATAAAGTGAGAACAGGTATCTTGAACTATATGTAATAGGCTATAGTGTAACATCAAGTAATTACTTGGCTAAATTAAATTGTCTTAGTGACAGATATTCGTCACCATTGAGGGAAACATCCTAAAATTAGTTATTATCTAGTTAGCGATTTGTAAAAATCTAAGATTATCAATCTACTACTAAACAGTGGAAATAGTACATACTTTCGATTTATTAACGTGTATACAGAAAACAGTAAACATTAAATTAGCTAAGAATTCCAAATGAAGTTGAATTTCGAAATAATCGGTATGCTGGGGATCAAGTAATGACTAAATTAGGAATTACGAAAAAAGTAGTTATTCTGTTCAGCTAACGTTGGGCTTCGTACATTTATAAACCTTGTCACCAATGAAATCAGAGCATTAAATGACTCCAGTTTATATCTTAGGTTTCTATCAGAAAGTTTCATGATGCTAGCTGACGTTTTAACTGTCTTTTCTATCGTGATTTGAAAAATAATATCAAACAATACATTTACTATTTTCAAAGTACACAATTACACAGAGCGACAACTAAATAAATGCTTGGATTGACTCGGGTATACACAAAGGTGTTAGCTGAAAATTTAACTAAACAAGCTGGAGTTCCAAAATTATTAATTTTCGCAGCAAATAATAAGTTACAACTCATGATTACAAAATATCAACACCTTTATGTTTTGTGATTTCTGAGGTCTGGAATAAAGGAGTCAGTGAATACTTTCACTATAGAAGCGTATTTAAAAGGACTAGATAGTTGGAACGTTTGATACAGTGTCAATACACTGACAAAAGAAAGTTTACTGAACAGATTAGGCAAAAATATACACTCCTTCGCATGTTCTGTTAGTAGGTATAGAATGTATTTCATTTCATTTCTCAAAGTTTTCTTGAGAAACCGCTAAACAATTTTTTGAAAACAAAATTATATTCATGAGAATACAGACTTTTAGATCATAATCAATCACCGTAACCCGCTGGAAACTAAAGTTTGTGATTTTAGTTTTTGGCACATCAACAATAACATATTATTTTCTTACAAATTATTCCATATAAAGACATGATAAAATCAAAAATTCCTTATTATTTCAAACCAACTAACAAAGATTAATTTGATAAAGTGAGAAGTAAAGGTAATAACTAACGTTAAATAGCATTCTTTACAAACTTTTACAAACGTTTACACTGAAATCATGTTTATAATTTAAAGCAGTGCACGTAAACCTGAAAATTTATGTTTATCATTGTTTATAAAATTTTCGTATGGATTTATTTAGATTTTTAGTTTCCTTTTTTAAATCTATGTATGTTTGGAGTTAGGGGGGGAACTAATTTGATTCTTTTGATTGTGTTGATTGATTTCTTCCCTTATGAGTTTATAAATGTATCTGATTATAACGAACACACTGAAAAAAAGGAAATATGTTTGATAGTCTGTAATACCTTGTATATTTTATATCTATTTACATATAACTAATAAACTAGAAATATGATAATGATCAACTGAGTGATATTTAAATAGTAACTAACATATACACTTGTTTACTTTGTTCTTATATCTTTGTTACTGGACAATAGTTAATATAATATAGGTCATATAAACAATTTGATTAAGAAATGACTAAATGTTTCTGTACAGTTATTCCATAAAATGTATAAAATGGCCCATTTAAATTAGTTTTGAAAAATTTATCATGTACATCTTATAACGTTGAATTTGTAAATCTATCTATTTAGTTTAGTATATAATATTTTCACGGTATGTGAATATAACAGTTAGAGTGAAATGAAAGTTATGTATTTATTATATCAATAAAATTTGGAAATTTCTATCATTTCTAAGACATAAATATACACTAAAAAATAACATATTTCATCTCAAGTTTAAGGGAATACAACTTTTATTGGATTTAATATAGTTCAATAAAGACTGAATAGATATTCTTAAATTTTTGTTTCTTCTTTGATAATAAAAGCTTAGTGATCCAGTAATCTAATAGTTTTTACAACAGAATAATACAAGCAATTACGACTGAATAGTATACCCTTTGAAAAAAGTTATTCGCTAAAGAGACTCAGTAGTTAAATGAATAAGTCATTAACCTCTAAAACAATATGTTATATCCTAGTGAAGATTACATTACGAGTAACTTCTGAGACCTGTTAATAGAATTACATTATCTATAAATTCTTGTGGTATAACTATTCAGTAACTAGATTGTGTATATTTATATTCATCTTATTATAAGCTTTATTTTGACCTATAAATTATTATTGTACGATTTGCTGTTCTTATGTTGTACTCAGTTTATTAATTACTGTCTCTCAAGTTCACAGCCACCTTTGGCTATATTTTGTACAAATGTTATTTCCTATTTTATGGTACGTTGCGGTCTGTTTGGTTAGTATATAAACCCAGTACTTCCGAAATAAATAATTCTCATAGTGGAGGTTGTTATTGGCATTCTGGACTCAAGTGAAGGGCGAGGCGAGCAACGGACCAGTAGGATGCTAGGCTGATCAGACCGGTCGGACGTCATTGGTTTAGTACAGTATAAGGGCGAATAAGTAGTATTTTGATTGGCGAATAGATTACGTGATAACTAGAGGGTCATAATGACACAACACAATAGGTACTTTTTTCTGATCTAGGTGGGAAAATAAATATTGCTACAATCATATCCACCAAATGAATCCTAGATAGGATGAAACTTACTTATTAGAATTCACTGTTAATCACGATTTCATGTGTAATTAAATGTCCAGCAAAATAGTAATGTTGAAGCGTTCACTCATGAAATAGATTTACCAACAAAGAATAATGAAAATTCAGTCTTGATTACTGAGAATAGGATAATGCAAACTTAAAAATTACCAAATTGTAAATTAATAAAAAAAGGATATTTTTAAATAACATTTGAAGTCATTGTAATTCGTTCATAGGTAAATAATTTTAAACAAAAAATAACTACAACCAAGAATATTAATAGTGGAGAACACTTCACTTCTACCTGAAGTTTGTGCTGATGATATCGTTCAGAAGAACGATGAAAGCTCCACGAGCAAGCTATCCATTTCAGAAAACAAAACTCCAACAAAATGTTAGTAGTAATTTGATAAAACAGTTCAATCCAAAATATTTTTATTATTTTGTGCATTAGCAAATGTGAACATTTATTTCTCTTATCAATACAATCATTAGTTGAAAAAAACTTATAAATATTGAGATACAAGTAACCAGTGAGTTTCATTCTCATGTATATGAATATAGTATAAAAACATTTCCACCAGTATTTTGAAAAATCCATAATCAAAATATCGAATAATATTTGGGTATGACAGAAATTTTAATATAATGTATATTCTCGTTCAACATTATTTGTTCGTTTAGGGATAACAAAACTTTACCACCGTTTAGTTTACTATTACTACAGGAAAGTCCTACTTACTGCCTTTTTGTGGCGGGGGTGTTGTTTACGAAACTGAGAGGACGAAAAGTGAATGTCCGGCGTTTTGACCTGGTTGGTGGATATCGAGCATCCACCCAGGGAAGTTGGAAAACTCCGATCCCAAACCAATGGTATACATGGGCTCCAGGATCCTGAGGAAACAAATGACGTGTGAACCAATTATGGGTCACCGACTACCATAGGACTGCATCTCCTGACATTACTCCACTGCTTTGTGGATTAGACCTTGAGGTCAAAAGCTTGGGGTGTAACCCCCTAAGAAAACCACCTGCTTCTGTTTGGGCACCGGGGAAGTATCCAAGCTCTCACATAAATCAAATAATTTATGTGGTGTATCTGTTGGGTGCCTCCTTGTACCAATGTTTATGAATTCAAATAATAATAACAACAACTACTATTCCCAAAATTACAAGATTTGATAAATTTAAAATGGACTTTTATTTAGAGTCTACTGGAAGAATCCATGATAAGAGCTAGGCGAAATTTCTTGAAATATAAAGATCGAAAGGTCTTCTTTGTTGGATTTTAGAATTATACAAGTTAGTGATGTATATTCAAAGATGTGTAGTGACTTACTTTTATCACGAGAACACGATTGGTTTGATGAAAACAATTATTATTATAACCAATTGTACCAGTGCTTGTTTTAATGTGCTCTTTGTTAAACTGGGCTAAAAACACCCATTATACTTACTTCGATTGTGACCTTGTGCGAATCCGGTTACGCTCAGTAACCAAGCTTGTATCCTGGCACGATCTCGGTATTCTTTCGATACCACGAGATCGCCAGCAAATATATCTCGACTTGATCCATTAACTGCCTTCTGATATTTGGCTTCCAAGGGATTTTATGGATATCCTGGCACGCGTTCCTTTGTAGTGGTGTTGACAGTCTACCGCGACTCGACGCCACACGACAGATGTATTAAGGTCTTTTAAAGTTCATTGAGGAAATTAAAATCGTGAGTTTCTGTTTACCAAAAATAAATACGATTAGTTATACTGATCAAAATATAATTGTTGACAAATCTTATGTATTAGTATATCTTTCAATAAAAGAATTAGTTTCTACATTAATAAATGAAATCGGAAATTTGAACTACCACCACTCAGTGGTCTAAGAATATTATGCGTGCCAAGATATCTGATCGTCATAAGTTCAGTACAATCTACATTCATGTTGGCGTATAACGAAACATTTGTCCAATGCTGAAATAAGGGATTCTTCATATAAAAATATCTATTACTTTTACAGTATTCAATCATAATTCAAAATCAGTAATGTAAATAACATAGTATTTCTTCATGTTTACAAAGAATTGATATATGTATAGTCAATACACTATCATTATACAGTTTTAATTCATATCAACCTACAAAAAGTTCTCTGTCACTTGTAGCTATAAATAATTCATTAATAAACAGGCTAACTTCAAAATATATTGATAATAGAGGTGATACTTTTGAAATCTGCCTTAGCCTTTAATGTTTTTCTAAATATTAATGCGATAAAAAACATAATTCAAACCACCGGTTGGTTGATCTTTTTTAGATTCCTATCCTTATTCAGTTTCATCTGTGGGTTAATGTCATACTTCCGATTTCAATAATTCCACAGCTCAAGGATTCCTATTAAGAATTGTGAAAAATCTATCCACCTGTATTCATATGACTACTTTTCTAATATACGTTTCAATAATCACAATTCCTTTGAATCGACTGCTTTAAACAGATATTTTTTTTAGGGCTAAAGACAGAAAGAATGTTTTTTACAATATAGTTATCCTTTATGATAATAACAGCAAGAAACAAATGAATTCTTTGTATGGTATTACCTTTTCAGATGGACATTCAAAATGAACCTCATTTGTTTAGAACAAGACAAACCAACAAACACCATGAATGATTAAATATACATAAATTATCTTTGTCATGTATTTGTCATGTCAATTATTATGGTGTTATGAAATAAGTGGTAATCTATTTACGGTTTTACAGGAAAATAATCAGTAATGTGTTATTTAGTTATATTATCTCCTTGGTTTGCGTTAAAACACATTTAGATGTTTAATGGTAAATATGTCAAGTATAAAGTAAGTGTATGAGTGTTTTAGTGATCATCTATTGTCATTTTAGTTCATTTACTCAACACTCACTGTATGTTCATAACTGCAACACAATTATACAGTAATTTCAGAGAAGATAATTATTTTTTTCACTCTATGACTATTCTTATTAGTTGACTACCCTTTTTGGTACTGTTGTAATTATATCCAAATTCAAAAACACAGCTGAATAAGATCTATCTAAATCGTATTTATTATTTAAATATAACTAACTAGCAATGTAATTATAATAATCAATGAAAGTTGGCCTATTAAATATTGATGAAAGTAAATTCGTGCTTAGACTTGACTACATATGACCAGTGATGAGATTATGTAATATATAACTTTTCAATTAAAATATAATATAGAATTTATTTTTTTGAACGTGTTCATGAATGTTAACAATCAGTAGTTAAAGTATTGCATCATTCGAATTTATGTTACTTATGTGATTGAAATCTACTTTTATCTGACAATAACCTATTTTGTTAGCCATACAAATGTAAGCATGTCTAATATTATGGACGAAAATATTTCTTCTCAAAATTTGACATGAAATGTGATAAGTGAAAATGAGAATTCTAATGTAGACTAAAAACTATTTATCTCAGTATAGGGTTGTGGAGATTTATTAAGTTTTTGATTGGTATCAATAACCAATTGATGCTAGACCACCATTGAAAACCTGGAAGCACTGGACGGCCGTTTCGTCCGATTGTGGGACTCCTCAGCAGTGCGCATCCACGATCCCGCTCGCGGGATCCCACAATAAGACGAAGCGGCCATCCAGTGCTTCCAGGTTTTCAATGGTGGTCTAGCATCAATCGGTTCATGATGTCAATCAAAAAATATTTGTCTATTAAATAGAGGACCTATAGTTTATTCTTATTATAATGACATATACATTTTGTTGTAATGTATAATTATTAATAGATTTTCTTGTATACAACGTTAATTCAAAAGAAATATTAGACAAACTTCGGAAGTGTAAAAAAATGTCTATCATTTTTGTAGTTTTGCAAGGAAAAATAATATAAAGCTTGTTTCATAACTGATTGTTATTATTTGGATCCTAATGATTAAACTGGTGAGATTATAATTTATGGACAAACTAAACACGTATAAGATAACAGGTCTCGGATTTTGGTATGAAATTCATTCATCCATTTGGATAAATAGAGTTTTGGCAATATAGCTGATGTCAGTTCGTGATGAAAACTCTAATCTTAATCATCAACTATAAATCATAATTCGAATTCCTCACACAGGTTTATAACCCTTATTTGGTTCTGGTTAACATATGGACACTCTCAAGGTCAGTTTAGCGTTGCTCATAGGTCGTCCATAAATTATAGTCTCACCATTAAACTTTATTTTGAGTTATTTGCTTTGTATAACGTGTTCACTAATAAAATATCCACAGATTCATGATGATTTGTGCAGTTGATTGATGCCTGCTTTTGTGTTATGATTTAAAGTTTATTCTATTTAGTGGTGAACAGATCGAGTTTGGTGGTTTGACATAGTTCATATGTTTGATTGATTTACTATATTGGATTCTTTAGTGAAAAAAATGATATCGCTCATTAAACAGATTTATTCTTTATGTAATAATATGACTTATGCTTTGATCAACACTTTTCCCTTTGTCGTTTAAGTTAGACATATGTTAAAAATTTTACAAAATCAGATGCTTTATTTTCTCTAAACTTGTTGCTAACTAAAAATGTTATAGAAGCAATTTGTGGATTCGGTTGGTATGCGAACCATAAGCCCAAATACTAAATACATTATTACAAATTCAATCTGTTATTATATATATAAGCTTAAAAAGATGACGTTATTCCATAAAGAAAATTACTATTGGATGATAAGTAATCATTCAGTACACAATGACCAGTTCGTTTTGATAATTTGATTTGACAGAACAAATACACTTCAAATTAATCAATGATACAGTCTGTGATAAAGTTCTTGGATTACTTAGATCTTTACCGATGATACCCCTGAAAAACCAGTAATCTGTGCTCATCAAATCTTACATGATAAAATTACTGCAAACGTAACATAAATATAGCATCATAATAACTAAAAATTTTATTAAAATGGCATTGCTATTTTTAACTCCTATACATTACTTGAAGATGTGGCATCACTAAAAGCTCAATTCGTTGATTAGTAAAATGAACTCGTTACGTTAAGTTGAGTTATCACGTTTAATTAATCAATCTTTTTTTGTAAAAAAAGTCTCTGACCTTTCAAAAAGTCAGATTTTACATTTGAAAGAATTAGAAAAATTACTCATTAAGTCTATGATATGCATTATAATCAATTAGTCTATCATGTCAATGAAAAACCCATATTCTTACATTATTGAAGTCTAAATGTATAAAACATTAAAATACCTCATAGATCATTGTAGTCCTAAATTATTCTATAAACAAAATCAGCATTCACACAAATTTGTTAGTTTCATTGTTTACATTAAAAGTTCAAGCGAAACGCCTTATATATATATATATATATATATATATATATATATATCATGTGACATAATAAACTGAGGTTAGAATATAATTAACAAGTTTTTGCGTATATTAGAAAAGATCAATCCGTTCATCCAGTTCATAAACAATCGATTATAAAATGTTCAGTTTTATTCGCGTTTTATCAATATTACTTAAAAGCTTATTGTCTTAGTAACTAAAATGTATTTGTTAGAAATAAATTGTTGATTTCATAATTGAGTTAACTTGACTGATTCGATATGAAAATAATTTATCAAATATACCTCAAGAATTCAATGTTTATAATGTTGATTTGAAGTACTTACTCAAAGAAGTTCGAAAAAAAAATCACTAGAAAAGAAAAAAATATTTTACAGATTATATTTTCAGTTAGCGACTAACAGTGTCATCCGACTGAAAAGATTCAAATTTAGACAAAATACACACCTTGAATTTCATTGCTAGTCATTAACCACAAATATAATCAACATATGACCATAAAACGAAGTTCAGACGTACATTAAAACAGCGTGTATACTTATAGAGGAAAATAATATAGAGTACTACCTATTAAATCCTGGAAAATACAATACCTAACAAAGAACTGTATATATTCATCTCCTAAATATATTTTTTGACTACATTATCTAATTATTTGCCAGTATATAAATTACAGTTAAACTATTAAAGACAAGCGATGTACATTAATGGTGCTGCTGATGAGTTTCACACAAGGACAAAATAGATTGTATTTTTCAATAGTTTATAAGATTTTATCAGTCTGTTGAAGTAAAGAGAGTGACCTAAATGTGATAAAATGTAGAATTGACAATTACTTTTCTTTAATAACAATCGATAATATATTCTTCTAAATTCATTTGAATAAATAAAAGTACCTTTCGATTGAAAAATACAAAAAACATTAGTGTGACTTTTAATTCATTCATTGAATACATACAAAATTAAGTACTATTGACGCAATCAAACCATACAGCTGTTTATTTGAGTTAAAACTATTATTGTTGATAAACCTATCTACATAAAGAAAACGTTGGGACGAGGCTTTTTTCAAGCCAGTGTATAAGGGCTTAAATAGGCTTGTAAGTGTTTAGCAGTGAAGACGTTTACGCTATTTCATTTCTGATTTACTGATCTGTTTTTCGAAAAATACTTGAAATTAAAAGAAACAACAATGAATATCAATGAGTAAGTTAGAACAAAATGTGTTAGAAAGATTCATTTTAAGAAAGCCATATGCATATTTTGTAGGAAAATGTTAAAAAAATCATTGAGTACCAACAATGCTCTTTTGCTTTTCACATGAACTACTCCTGTACACACAACGAAAATCTCTCATAGTGGTATCGGTATTTCTGCTATGAATTCATTGCCTGTAAATACTTATATTTTAACGGATAGATTTTTAGAAGTTTAAGTTTAAAAACCAATTTTCAAATATCTGGACTATGAAGCTTGATATTCAATCACTGTTGGAGCCGATTACTTAAAAACCTTTCTGAATAATTACTCTTATTGTGTTGGCTTGGTAGATTTTGTGCAGTGATGCTAATCAAGGATGAATGTTTCATTATTAACATCAATGTTATCTATACGCTTATATTATTATTTGCAATCTCTTGTCTTCCATCTAATTTTAATTTTCTTTTGCTATGCTGATACCATGGGCAAGATTATATTTATCCCAGGTCTTTCGTTATGTAATCTTATGCTTCTGTCGATTAACAATGTAAATGTTAAATCGTCAAAAAATATCAAAGGTAATGAATCAGCTCCACAGATTACCTATTAACATAAACGATGATATACTCAATATTAATCTCATTCAGTTAATACCTATGTCTGTAATGCCTTCACAGAAAACTGCCATATAGAGTGTGTTTACTATTCATACCATTACAATATTCCAGTAGTATATAGACTAACTAATATTCTTTCGATTTATTAAATCAAAAAATGTCTGGTAAATAAATTTTCAATGTTGTTGGAAAAAAAGCGCCGATCTTACTTTATCAAATAACTTTTATAATTTTTTGAATAAAATATAAACTGTCAACGTAAACTACTCATATTACTTTCTTATTCATAGTTGTATCTAAAATGTTTGATTTTAGTAGTATTTCGATAAATTGAAACACTTTGTGTATATGTGCGATTGTTCTTTCTTTAAGTTAAATACTACGTGTTCAAATTCGTATTTAATAAGCTTGGCAAACCTGTGTAGTTACGAATCCCTTTAGAAATTGCATTGAAATTAATTATTTCTTTAAAATTTCCAACACTAGAATAGAGATGCTTCTAACCAGTATCTTAAATATTATAATATAGACATATTAGATTCCTGTGCAATCTGGAATACACTATTAACATTGTACACTGTTAGTAACATTAAATGTTCCATTGATTCAAGCTTAAATTGAATGTGATTTATTGTACAAGTTAAAGTTAGTGACAATTTCATCAATGCGTATTGATAAAAATATCTAATTATAAGGAAATACTTATTTAATGTTCCGATAGTAATATTAAATGATGGTTACCAACACTTTGAAATTTTGAAAACATTTTTATTATACTAAAACCCACTATTATTGTCATTATTATTATTATCACGAGAACCGTCATAAGTAAACTGGAGACACAAGTGTATAAGAAGCCGACCGACACAGATCAAATTCTCAACTACAGTAGAAACAACCCTAGAGCTCACAAAATCAACCAGGTACAAACTTTGTTCAAGACGGCGGAGAAACACTTGCAGCTCAAAAAATAAAGAAAAGTTCTTGAAGACCATCTTTCAAAAGAACGGCTACCCATTCAACTTCATCGAAAAATACCAACCGCACGCATCATCAGAAACAAAGTCAAACACACAAACCAACAAACGGATCACTCAACCATACATAAAAGGTATATCAGAAACTACAACGAGATTGTTGAAACCTTTCAGGATAGGTGCTGCACACAAACCCACAAAATCACTACAATCAATCCTATGCAAACCAAAGGATGAAATGACAAAAGAAGAAAAATCGAGCATCATCTACAAAATAAATTGTACTAAATGCAAAAATCACTACAGCGGCCAAAACGGACGCCCTTTTCATTTAGCCTGCATGAACATCAATTAGCAGTCAAACGCCATGACATGTACTTACTAATATCAAAGCACGTGGACAACTGCGGACACACATTCGACTGGAAAAATGTGAAAATATTGGATGGAGGCAATTCTAAAACCACCAGAGAATTTTTAGAAGTTTGTCACTCAGGTCAATCAACAAGCACATTGAAATCGATCCAATTTATCAACCAATCAGGGAAATTATGCACAAACATAGGACCGAAAATCAAATCGATGGGAGATACAATCAAAACAAAGTAAACAATGAAAAGTTTAAAGTCAACAAGAATCAGCTAACATCGAGGTTTATAGGACAAGCTGTGAACCATATGTGGAGAAATTCGAACACTTCACTTCTACCTGAGGTTTGTTCTGATGTTGTTCAGTAGAACGATAAAAGCTCCATGACCAAACCATCTAGCTCAGAGAACAAAACTCCATCAAAATTATTATTAGTTTAGGCATAATAATTAGTTAACTGGAGTCCAGATTTTTTTCTTAAAATTAATCATACAAGAAACAATACAGAAAATCATTTAATGAACTTTGTAAATGCTTTATAATTAATGAGATAATAAGATATTTTAATATATAAATATTGAATATTATAAACGTATATTAAGGTATTTGACTTAATTAATATTACAGTCGTTTTATGTTACATAAAAATCTATATCTACATAAAAAATGTTCTTGTCATAAAGTCAAATAAGAGAAATGAAGAGAGATTCATTAGATGACTATAATACGGTAGTGTTTTTCTAAAGAATTGATTATAATATCCATTACATCTTTGATCCATACAGATATAAATTTGATAGTTCATTATTTTATTTATTTAAAAGAAAAACAGAAATGTTTATTCTTCAGTAAAATAACACTAAAAGATTTAGAATAACTCTCTTTTTGTTTATACATATATATGCATAGGTGTTTTTCAAATGTATTATTATCTAGTCAAATACAGACTGTTGTAACATTGAATATGAAACAGTTTTGTCTAACTTGAGGAGAGCATATACTAAACAAGTATAATGCGAATATCATTATTATAGAAAAATCTGAACAGCGGAAGGAATCAATAAAGATTAAGATAAAAAAAAGAAGTATAAAGAGAAGGAAATCTTTTGAGAAATGAAAGATAACAAAACATATCCGGATTGGTTCTTATCAATTTTATTGATTTTCCGTGAATACGCGGATGAAATGTTTAAATAGACAATTATTTATGAATAAATTAAATGAATGAATAACTAAACTTATAGTGTTTCACCTATTCAGTTATCTCTCATCATGGATTTAATTAGTTTTCATAACATGTGATTAAAGTGAAGGGTTTAGTATTTAAGATATTTAATATTTTCAGTAAACAAATCTTTGTTAAAATAATTCAGTCAATAAGCAAAAAGGAATAGTGGTTAGCAGTGGAATCTAGAACGCGTGTTTCGTCCTATTTGTGACTCGTCAGCTGGATGTATCTGCATCGAAGAGTTGATGTTCATTTCGGGACTCAAAGGAAACAATACCAAGTTAATTCAATCGATAGTTTGATAATGTTTATATTTATTCATAATCTTCCAGTATGAAAATGTTAAAAATGTACTTATGTAGAAGAAAGGTATATTGTAAAATATATTCACATTATAAATCTCAAATATTGTTCGAATGGGGTATCACAATTTAAATCTGACCGTTGTTACTACCTTGAAGTGGTAGTCGGACTTCCCTATCGTAATGAACGAATCGAGCTATACTGTCTGAAACAATCGTTCCCCAATGTCCTACCATGCCAGACAGGTCGGTTGAAGAGCGATAAGACTAAAGGAAACAAACCCATGGTCCGAAGGCGAAGTTGTACTGCTGACTGTACAGAATTGTGGTGGCAGTAGAGCGTTTCCTTCATACGACCAGCATGATAGCATTATTGCCTTCACACAAGGAGGGGTGGGGTTAGAAAATGTCGACCGTAAAAATGCACATCTCGCTTTATCTCATGGATATCCGTCCTCGGAGGTAAGGTCTCAACAAGTAGGGAGCTAACACGAAAATTAGTCACAAAAAGGTCGCGTGACCGACCTCAAGCAGTTGTCCCCTGGGCACTGCGGTCACGCTCTCAGGGTCACCAAGACCACATCTAATCCAATTTCCTTTTCAGGCAGTTCCGGAAGAACCCTTACACGGCTTGGGCAACTCGGAAGTGATATCCGCCCTCATACCTCTAACAGCACTCAAGACCACTATGTTCATAATCGACCTCATGACTTAAAAGTTTAATAGACACGAATTAATGAATTAACAAATTGGTTTCATCAAGTAGCTTGAAATATAAAGTAAATATTTAATCTAATTTAGATAGTAACTACAAAATGGAACAATAACTGTACATGATTTTTCCAATTTTAAATGTAATGAAAACGTAACTCGATGTTACACGTAAAAAGCAAGTGTATTAAACCGATAAAGCAAAATTAAGACAATATTCATTTTCCTGAAAAACTTGATAGTTTTTTCGCTCTTCATCTATATCTTTAGGGGTTAATTATCGGAAATTATAATTTCTTTTAACTAAGTCCAAAACATGAAGTATTTATTTGAAGTTCTTTTTTCAACCGGTGAATTTAGTGAAATATTTTCATCTACCTTCTTACCAACTGTAATTTTGATTAGAGTATTAACAACTCATAAGAATTATTTACTTATATTTCTCCTAATTTAATTTCTTTTTCGGCTAATTAGATATGTACGCATATCATCTGGGTGATTGTTAATTAACCTGGTACTCTTTTACTTCTTTATCTCATTATTGAACTTCGATTAATTTTGTAATCGACTTATTGAGTGAGATAAAAGATGCATATACCTTCGATATGATACTTAGTTCATATAAGTACAGGTTATTTTTAAATTTTTGTATGATTAATGTTTTCAGTTTATTCCATTGCTACAATAATGTACACTTAATCAAGTAGGTTGGATATCTTTGTCTGAGTTTATCTTCACCTGTATTAATTAAATAAAAGGTATTCAATATAATAAAGTAAATTCATCAGTTATGAAAGTGTTGGTTATTTGCTTTCATTCTTCAATCTGTTTTATTTTAAATTCAAACAGTTAAATTCATGAGTCGATTTAAGTTAGACCACTACTGAAAGCCTTGAAGCCGCGGACTGCTGTTTCGTTCTAGTGTGTGACTACTTAACAGTGCGTACACATGACTCCGCATCCGGGACTCGAACCAAGGACCCTGAGCCTTGCGCACAAGCGCATGTCTACTAGACTACTGAGCTGGCATCCAAGGGTGTTAATATCTAACTCGCGCAACCGTTCATCCGTTGTCTGAGATGGATAACTGTCTCAAATCCGACATTTATTGCACTTCTCTCGTCACGGCATCTTTCCAGGTTTTCAATGGTGGCCTAACTTAGATTGATTTATAAATTCAACTGTTAAAATTACTATAATTTTCACGACTTCCCATTCTGATAATTATTTGTATCTATCAATACTGAAACAGTAACTACCCCAGGAGAAACTTAATTCTATTTAGAGAAACCTACAATACGGTTATATTTTGTCCTAAAGACGTATTTGATCTTTGATATTCTATTCTAGCCATTCGAAATATTTTCAACCTATCATTCATCAGAAATACGAAGCCTAATTTTGAATATTTTGTTGTTTTGTGAGAAAAATATCTAGTTAAATGACAATACACCTGATACTTGGTTTTACTAAGATAATTAATCATTTTATTGTAAATGATAAATAGCTTAACCATTCAAATAAGAAAACGTATTACCGAACTACAACGAATGAAAGTGGATAACGGATTTTATGGAAAATCAAATGTATAAAAATGTAAATTAAATGATGTTTATATTAATGACGACAAAAACGGGTTTCTGGTTCAAATATGCAGTGCACAATCATCAAAATAAATCAACAAGAAAAAGTGTAAAGGCTCTCAAGAAACGAGTAACATACAATATTAAAAGTGGTATACTCGTGAGCTGTCATCCAATCAACAAAATGTACGAGACCAGTATTTTATTGCTATTCGTCAGCAAGATGAATCTACTGATACTTTCTATGTAATACAAGTCCACATCATTTAGTATTAAATTTAAAAATATAACCTAGGTCATTTCGATCGTCTCGTACTGAGATTTCCACACTAAATGTTAAGTCTTGAATAAATCCTATCGATGAATTCAAATCAGATTTAATGAAGTCACGTTCATAGCTACGGTATATTTTTTGTGGGGAATTTTATTCTTCAGTTTCTTAACACAATAATATTGAAGAGACAGATAAAACATGTTCTGTTAATAGATAACTTAATATGTCCCAGAGAAAGTGAAGTGTGTTATACGATTACTATTTTAAGGTCGAATAGGTGATGTATACCCTATGATGCATACCCTAGTCATATCTATTCCATTTTTAACTTTGATTTGTTCCATAGCAATGCTACGTTCTAAATTAGATGTAAAGCCGTAACAGTTTCTTCAAAGTAACTTTATCTAAGACTAACGAATAATAACTGGTAGGCGATAAAAGAGATCGGGTTAATAATCTTATGCGAACCAACCAGCAAACGGTTGCCAGTATCCATTCCCCAGATATTACTCAATTCTGTCGGTTATTTAAATTAATTCGAAGTTAGTTATATCTTAATGTATATTTCAAATGGTGTTCCATCCATTTAAGGTTGGTTAAGCCTTGTCTCGCGAAGCCATTGAAGCTTTTTTGGCCTTGGTTTCCGTGTATTCAAGGTTGACAGATCCAGCGCGTGGGTGTGACTTCGTGGGAAAATCGATACGCCTGGGTTTCGGCGTTCAGGCATTGCACCAGGGGCAATTATACTTGACATGCATTCTGGTGACACCAGTTTTCACTCATCCATTCCTTGGCATACACATTGGTATACTCAATATGGGAGCAAATATACGTTACGTGCGTGCCAGTAATACATATTTTCCCTAAACCGTCCCATAACATACATATAGGTATATTTATCCACCTGAGAGGGTAGATAATCAAAGCTCCCTTTGCAAAGCATACCGAAATTAACTATCTCTTACTCATTACAAGGATGTTACCGGTAAAAAAGACCTTCATCCATACACTTCATGACATACACATAAGCGTAAGCATTCTCGGAGAGCGTTGATAAACACTTCTACCTAGAATTTGATACCATATCTTTTTATTATATCTTAGATTTATTGGTTCAGGTCGCTGATTTCATTAGATATAGGGCAGACAGTTCAGCTTACCTTCCTTTTGCGAACCCAGCGCGTAACCTTTGTATTTATATACATACATAATCACACAATCCGAAACTCATAAGTATACACATACATATATATATATAAATATATACATTGAGCAACATTTAAGATTTAGTGGACCGAGATTGGAAGTTTTGTGTAATATAGTTTACAGCGTCACGAGGAAACCTCAGGTCGGATTTTTCTGCCACATTTCAGATGGAGATTATATATTGAGGTCCACTTTTTTAATTAAAGGTTATAACCCTCCATTTTTAAATATGAACCGAAAGTTGAAAACGAATCACTGTATTCATCCTAGTTAGGAATGATGTAGTCATCATGTACAGAATAAATGTGTCAGTAGTAAAGCATTTTACTACTACTAAAAAAACACATTTAAGCTTCTTAATAGGTCATAATAGAAACAGAGTACTAAATTATTTATTAAAAGGTTATAAGATTCCTTAAAATTGACTTTCCAGCATTTATGAAAAGAATAATAAGAGACAATAAGAGACTTCTGAATGACATTTAAACTTTAATTATAATCCGGCGTCCTGCTTAAATATCTGGGTTACCTGTTCCTGCCATCTAGATATTTCAACAAGTTGTCTGTTTTCTTGTTTCTTTTAACAGGTCATTATGTCGATTAATTGCATAAACTATTCAAGTGCGCTTTTAAGAAAAGTTTACGACCTTTCTCTGTACAAGTTTTAGAAACGCACAATCTGAAACATCATGGTGGTTGGTAATATGCATTGAAAAGAACGAACATTATGCAGATATCGATTCTCGAACTGTTAACATTTAACTGGCGACCACTCAATATTTATCCTTAAAATATCAATCAAGAAATTAGAAACGGAAACTCATTAAACTACTTTGTGCTACGAATTCTATATTGTACCATAAATATAATAATAAATAAAGCTAATTATAATAATAACAATAATAATAATAATAATAAAGTAAAACACGTTTTCTATGTAAGTAATTAGTTTGCTAAAAACAATCATGTAAAATTATCACTATTAATAACATCACCATCATTATTAAATATGAAATAGAATATTTTAAATGTAAGTGAATTTAGGCAAGTATCATAATATATCAGGTTACCAAATAACCAGTAGTAACTGAGTTCAGTATGTTAAATGTAAATAAATCCAAGTTTATTAAAGCCATTTAAAATGAATTAAAGAAGTCATATGGTATAACAATAATTTCTTTGTAGTGGTTTTTAGTGGTTATTTTAATTCATTTGTTGAACTCTTATTTGATAATTATAAAAACCTTTGTGTTAAATAATATAAAGAATTATTAAAGATATCTATAACAGACATTTAGAAAATAGTACAATAGTAATTTTTTTAATGGTTGAAATCATGAGACAATTGAAGCTAGACCACCATGACAAACCTGGGAGCACTAAACGGCCGTTTCTTCCTAGTATGGGACTCCTCAGCAGTGCGCATCCATGACCCGCCCCCGTGAGATTCAAACTCAGGATCTAACAGTCTTGAGCGCGCGAACGCTTAACCATTAGATCACTGCTGAGGAGTCTCATACTAGAACGGAACGGCCGTTTAGTGCTTCCAGGTTTATCATGGTGGTCTAGCTTCAATTGACTCATGATTTGAACTATTTAAATTACTAAAATCTCTACAAAACCCTTTTTGATAACAATAGTAATTATCTAATTGGAACAGATCTAATGTATGTATATTTAATAACATTGAATTTCATATCCTATTCCAAAACAAATCATTATTAATTAAGTGTTAATCATTTGTAATTACAGATTACTAAAAATAATCAACATGTGAATATCTAAGATTTGTTTATTAATTAAGACGAATTATATAATTTGTATTTCATTTAACTTTATTATTTCTAAAGTGAAATCATAAGTGAATTTACACAATTACACTTTATAAATAACAAAAAAAAAACAAAAAGTAAAATAAAATAAAACTAACGTAAAATGATTCATGGTTGCTTCAGTCACTCATTTGATCATAATGTGTACTTTTAACGGTGATATTTATAAATTGTTCTAATTTAAAAATTTAATATTGGCATTGAAATAACTATATTGAACCTTATGCTGTAACTAATATTTACCAGAATATAATAATACTTTATATCTTTGTGAATCTTATTATATAATAGATAGTCTTGACTTCATACATCATTATTGTCTATTTTAGGTTTGGAATTTTCATATTAGAAAATGCTATTTTATCACGATTGAATGAACTTAACTTGTAAACTATAGTCCATAATTTCGTTACTTCAATAAAACAGAGACATTGTATCAATTAATTTTTATCTTCAGGTTAGAATACAAAATCGGAAGTTAGAAATTTCGATATGATAAGTTCCACAATTTTATAATTCTTAATGTCAGAGGTAACGGATGTTGGCAATAAAGCCTTAAACGATGGGTATTTTATTAGATTAACTTGCTGTTGTGTTACTTCGATAACAGGATATCAACCAGTTCATGAGCATTTAAAGGGTTCAACATCATAAGTGAATGCTTGGTAATAGTTAATGGAAATCACTCAGCTACAGGTTAGACTTATAATAATGGAATTGTAATATCAAGATTTCATAGATAACTTATCGAAATTTGTATCTAACTTTGCTCCCTTATCGTGAACTTTGCTAATCGTAACAGCAACTGCGTATATGTAGATCTACTCAGATTAAGTAAACATGTGCAATATCACTAGCGATTCCGTAAGGTATCATATTCATCTGCATTATATTCACTTTAAACACAGTACAGAAGACTAATCGGCTTATATATCAAGTAGATTAAACGTAGTTTGTCAAAGAGTATGAGAAGGTTACCTTTTTAGATAACTTAAATAAAGACATAGGAAAACAATGGTGGTTACTCACCTGGTTCTCATTTACATGTACAATGTTTCGCTTATTCTAGTTGATCGTATATATAAAATAGAACCTCCTACACGATCTGTTTTATTTATATGCTATGTTTATATGATCCATGAGGACTAAAACCCAAACTGTTGGTAATAATGAAAATACCTTAAATTCATTTATCACTCTAGTATTTAATATATACCAGACAATGATCAACATTTTAAGTCGAATGTCTTTCCTTTTGCATCATATCATCATTTTCTTTAATGTTTTTGTCTGGTTCAGTTGAAAAGGTTTGAAAATTCACTTCAACATTATGCTAAACATATTTCAAAAAAGACGAATTCTTAATTTCTGAATAATTCCCTAGAAATTTTTGACAGAAATGTATCATCGGCTAATTTATTGCTTTTCTGTACATTATTCAAACACTGTCAGTTTATCATCATGGCTCTACACTAATATATATATATGATTTACAATAATGAAATAATAATGTCTTGTGCAAAGTAGCAACTTCTTGATTGTCGAATAATTACTTTGATTATTATTATTCCTCCTTCTTCCAATTGCTCAATGTTAATTTATAATCGAAATGTCACCATGTAATTATTACGTAACGTATCTACTGGATGAGCATTATTTCATTATTGTATGTCGTATATATATATAGTAGTGTAGAGCCATGATGAAAAACTTAATTGAAAAGAAATTTCTTCGCTCGATTCGGTCCTTCTTTTTTATTAGGCAAATGTCAAAATGGGAATTTTCACTATATTGTCTGGTTGGTTCATTTCGACTTGTTTAGGCTACATATTGGATAAAAGTTAAAAATTTTACTAACTAAAGTTACATTAAAAAAATAATTAAAACAAAAAAAAGTGATCAATAGACAATTTTCTTTAAAAATAAGAATTCAAACAAACTTTTCAACAAAATTCCTATTTTGAAATGTATCATTTCGAAGCATAAGATGCCATTACATAATCAACCTATTTGTTTAACTATAATGTCAGGGATAATTTTAACATGCAATATTTATTCAAAAGGGAATTTTTAGGAAGAATTTGCAACAAGTGAAAATTCACTAGAATTCTAGCGTCAAGAACATAAATGATTGAGTTATTGTTTATAGGTTCAATTGTATCTTACATAAATTGAAATCATAAAAGAAAATATGTTTTCAGTTGTGTAAACAGTGTGTTGACAATTTCAAACGGTTCTTGAGCAAACATCTTTAAACTTAATGAGTTTTGATGGGGATACTGTTATTGATCTTCTTTCACTCTGATGACCTTACTTTTTACTTTAAGTTCAAACTCTTCTTTAGAACTCGGTCATTTTTTGAACTAGGTATTATGTAACATATAATAATTAATTTTGCAGATTCGAAAACCTATCTTTGTGTGTTTCATGAATTTCTATTTTAGGATACACATATCGTTAAGGTTAGAATAATAATTAACATTATGAACAATTTCCAATGACTCTAACAAATCTTTTTTTTTCTTTTTTATGAATCTACGTGCATATCACCTTCAAACTTGATTAAGAGTCTTTCTCCAATACACCCTAACAACGAGCTCAAATGAAATACAATAGAAAATTAGTGATTACTTAATTTGTTTTTAACTCAAACCAATCAGTCATAATCCGAAAACCAAAACTGAATGAATTAGCTTTAAGTAATACTTTCATTTAAATAAATGCTCTTATGTTCATCTATGTTAATCGGTTGTGTAAGAATGTTCATACTTTGTTAATTAAAATGCAAAACGGAATGCATTTAGCTGAAAACATATTTTTCGGTACTTTTAAATCGATATGATCAAATGTTTACAAACAAAAATTATGTCGATAAAATTTCTAGTAATTCAATTGTTATGATCAAATGTGATGTTGAAAAGAGCACACACAGCAACATTTTTCAAGTGTCCTTTAAAATACGTTTTTCACTAATAATAATAATAATAATATTACAATCGATCCCTCTTTTTTAAAACGACTAGCAGTTATAAATTGCTTAAACGTATAGACAGTGCATGCAAGAAGTGAAGTTATAGTTTAGGTTATATATTATGTAACTATGTATAATATAGTGAGTGTGGTAATATTTATATTATACCTTACTGATCAATGGAAAGTTGACTATTTGGTTAAATGTAAATTTTTTGTAGTATATTTTTAAGACTAACGCAGAAATGTCTCTACTGATTCGTAGTTTTGAAAATAGAATACTTTCAAAATGAAAGCCAAATTTGAGGGTAACTTTGAAATCAGCATATATGAGTGTAAATCTTATAATATTGATCCATTTTATTACATAACTACTAAACACTGCATGGGTATTTTTAACTTCATAGTGATTTTTGTGTAAAAAATAAATCTCTTCTCAAATCTATTCCGTTTTAAAACTGGATGACTAAGATGCTTCATTTTAATTGCGTTAAAAATAACAAACGATAAGATGAAAACCTACTGCTTTGGCTTTTTTATTTAAGGAAATATGAATAAAATGTATTGGAATGATCGAAATAGTTGTTTACTTGTTGTTGACTTTTAAGTCAGCTCAAATATACTAGTGAGGATTTGCTGACTATGGTTATCTGTAAAGGTTTCAGTGTTTAGTGACTGTGTCACATACAATACTTATGGCTGATTCTATACTTATTTAACGGATGAGTTTTGCGCGATTTTTGTGACGTAAGGCTTACTACATCTGTTAGCTACACTTCTTGATATCTGGCCCAGTTACATTTGACTTGTTCATAAAGTTGGGGATAACTCCAGCTTTTCAGGCCAAAAAAGGTAATAAGAACAAGACTCTAATGTAAAGTATTTGTTCAGTTAATGAACTGAAAAATGACAGTGTTCTGGGAGCAAAATATTGCTAAGATTGGAAGATGTTGTGAACAACCTGGAATATTAACTATCGGATTTACAAGTTCCAAGTTTGTTTTTGATTGTATCAATTGTGAAATATATGAAATAAAATAAATGTATACTGAACGCTTTTTGTACAACACTGACATTAACTATCCAAGAAGAAATGTTTGAAAGATCAAACCATTGATAACTGAGTTTTATTTCTAATCACATAGACATCAAGAATGCCCACGATGGATACACATGTATGTCTATTATATGAACATATCAATTATACAATATGTCATTTTGCTTATCACCGGTGTCAGAAATCGTTTTTATTACTCATATTTATTATGACACAGTATTAGATGTAGTCGGGAATTCCCACTCCAAAGATTAATTAAAAATACCTTTCTTACATATTTTTGCATACGTGGATTATCGAGAAAATAGTCCTGATTAGTTGTACGAGCCGTAGTATATAAAGAGTCCCGAATTTTAAGATATTGAAATACATTTCTTGCAAGTAAAGAACTTACACAAATAATTTCGAATGGTACTTAACACATTTCTTGTTCGTTAATAAAGATAGATTGTAGCTAATAGCGTAATATAATACACACGTTCCGTTCGATCTTGGTCTGATCAGCTGGATGTTTTTCCATTCCAGTTTTAAAGTTTACACTGAAACTCAATTCCAATACCTCTTGCTTCAGACGCCAACTCATCATTAACTGAGCTGTTGAGTTGGAAAGAGACTGATCAAGTCAATCCTTTCATAAAAACATTGAAAAAGCTCAAACATTTACATACACACTTTTATTGTTGGCTTGCAACTGATAATGCAACTAAACTTCGAATTTTTAAGCCTTTCACAATGATGAATATTATACTATTATTGTGATAATTTTTAATTGTCAACAAAAGGCGCTGATTTCATCCGTTATATGTTTAAGATGGATGGAGTTTCTAGAAGAATTGGACTTTACCTCTTTAATGCATCATGAAATTATATCGTTTATTACCCTACTTTATATGATCAGCTTTACAAAACATTATTAAATTTCTATCTCAACAATTATCCACTACCATAATTTTTCTCTTTCACTATTTGAAAGTCATTCGTCAAAACATTAAAACAAAATTTCTTTGACAAATCTACTATTCTGTGAATTTAAGCTACTATGAGTCAATATAAAAAACATTAGACTGAAATAAAGTAAATCTTATTGCATAATTCTTGTTATCTTTAATTCCAAATAAAATTTTAATTAATTAATTAATTCATAGATATTTTATATATAAATTTTGATAAATTAATTCCCCTTTCGTTACTAAGGTTATCACAGTCGATTCGTGATTGATCAAGTTTACTTCTAATAAAATTTTTATGCTAGTTGAGATAAGAAAAAAGTTCTTCTGATAAAGAATTACAAAAAAATCAACTTTCTCAATGTTTTAAATAATTTGAATGAAGTATAGAAACATTTCTATAGGGTATTTTAGATTTATGGTACTAGTGGGCAACATTCATACCTATAGCTTGTATTGAGTTATATTCACTATAACGGATTAGAGCAAAAGTATCTGGTGAAATAAATAAATAAAATTATAAATCGTAATGGAGAATCAATTTAGTTATCATTAATTATTTTGTTACGTAAGAAAAGATAACTGGAATGATTGTGAACAGACTAACAAAAGGATATCTAAAATCAAACAATCAAATATCTTTTATCTATTTTTGCGTGCTAATACGAATCTACTAATCACTCATAAACTTACTGTATTGAATCTTCATTCACCAGTAAAAAATATTTTTATTCTTCTGTTTTCGAACTGCATTATAGTAGTCACAGAAACCGCACAATTAATCAGTTTATTGGTAAAATAGTTTATCGATAACAGATGTAATATTTATATTCATACTAAAAGTTTAGTTAATGGAAGATTCGAACTTCCGTTTTATGTTGAAGAACACTGTTGTTTAAGTGGCCAATATTTTTCTTTTTGCTTTAGACACTATGCATTCTATTTAATCATTATTTATTTTAATGATCAATAACTATTTGTAATTAAATAAATAATGACTGATAAATCAGATTTATTATGTAAATTGTATGACTATTGACTTGCTGTTTAGACTGTTTAACACAGTGTTTAAAATATCTTGTTCATTACTCCATCTAAATCAAATTACATTAAAAGTCAGTTTTACATTATCATAAACTTCACAATTGGATGATTTCTAATTCGTAGGATGTATGGACGTTAGCATAATGAAATGATATTTATAATTTGTTAAATCAAACATGTAAGTGTTAATAGATTGTTTCGCACATAGATATGTATATACTAGTTAGAATTGAATAACCTATTTCATAAGTTCAATTAAATCACATCATACCAAAATTATATAACGCTTTTTAATTTCTCTCAAAAAAAGGTTCTGCTTTTTTCTAATTAATTGTTATAGATTAATATCAGGAAGGGTTTTTTGTAGATAATACAATGATTTAATAGTTGAGATCATGAGTTAATTAAAGCTAGACTACTATGAAAAACTTGAAAGCACTGGACGGCCATTTCCTTCTATTATGGGACTCGTTAGCAATTCGAATATAGATTATAGATTAATTACTGTTCATAAATAACTGATTCCAACAATTTTTTTGAAATGAAATCATGTTACTTTATGCTTCGTTCAGTGTATAATAATATTTGTCATGTTATTTGTTTTTCTACTTTCTCGTTTGACTTCATCCATCCGTAAAATAAAGAAATAATTATATATATATATATATATATCTTAGTAGTTGAATTCATGAGTCAATTGAAGTTAGACTGTGGTGCGTGCTACTTATATTGACATAAGTAGTATATAACGCGAATCAGGAATGTAATGTCTGGCAGCAGAAGATTGCGAAGATCAAGAAAGGAAGAAGGGGGATAGAAATGGAAGAACAATGAAGTCCGAGAAAATTATTGAACATTTTGTAAATTAGGTATTATAATATCGTTTTTCTATTTTACCAAGTAACTCTGTAATGTTATGGTGATTATAATTTGGTTGTCCTCATCTATGTTCTCCTTCACTACAAGACTACTATGGAAAACCTGGAAGCATTAGACGACACTACTGAGGAGTCCCATAGTAGAACGAAACGGCTATCCAATGCTTCCAGGTTTTCCATAGTAGTCTAGCCTTAACTGGATTATGAGCTCAACTATTGAAATTACTATAATATCCACAAAACCCCTCTGAATATCTATCTATCTATAAGTCCGTACATGTATTAGATAAAAATATAAGAAAGATGTTTACGGATTAATTTCATTTTTTTATTTTGAAAATTTTATTTCATTGCATAAATTCATCAAATTACCTCTAAAACATTATTCGTGTGTGTGTGTGCTTGCATGTGTGTTTGCGTGCAAAAAGTAGAAATATATCTGTCCTTTTATTACATAATTTAAAAGAGATGAAGGAAATGAATTCACAAAAACAAATAAAAAGTTTTTGTAAACAATGTACTCGCGAAAAATCATTATTATTATTATTAACATTTTTTTGGTGATAAATGATCATTGGAAATAAAGGAATAAAATAATTGGATTTTTTGTTTAAATTTTGATATTCCAATCACTTTAAATAGAGACACAGAATGATAGATTGTTTTCTAGAGAAAAACGATGTATTAGTTTCATAAAATGTTGAATCAAAGTTGAAGTATAGAACTTTATTTATTTATTTCTATGTGTATATATGTTTCTGAAATTCGAGAAGTTGAATATGTATACAAATTTATAGGATAATCTAGTCTAAAACAGTGTAATACATAGATTGTGATTTGAAAAGTTTTAAAGACAAAATTGTTTGGTTTTTTTTTAATTATTTAAAGTTATTCAAACTAGTAGATTGAATAACATATTGTGTTCAGTGATTAGTTATTTACTTAATTACTTACCTATTTGAGCCTGTTGTCCTTAATCGAGGAGCATCGGCCACCCACTAACACTCTTTATCCAACCCTGTCCTGGGCACTCCTTTTCAGTTCCTATTTATCCTTTATACGTCTGTTTCTATTTCATGGCGCAGTATGTTCTCTGGTTTTCCTCTTTTTCGTTTTTTTTCAGAATTTCAAGTTCGAGCTTGACTCGTGATTCAGTTTGATGATTTCCTCAATGTATGTCCTATCCACTTCCAACGTCTTTTTAGAATTTCCTCTACAGATGGGAACTGGTTAGTTCTCTCCCATAGTAGGTTATTGTTGATGGTATTCGGTCAACGGACATTGAGTATCTTGCGTAGACAACTGTTTATAAATACTTGTACTTTCTTGATGATGGTTGTGATAATTCTCCACATTTCACCTTCATACAGTAGGACTGTCTTCAAATTCATATTGAAGATTCTGACTTTAACATTGGTTGACAGTTGTTTTGAGTTTCATATGTTCTTCAATTGTAGGAATGCTGCCCTTGCGTGTACGATGATTAATTTGTTTCAAATATTTTTATTTGATACAATCAAATAAAACTAATTAACAAATGATAATAAAATATATCATAATATGAATTCAATTAGAAAGCTGATAAATTTAACCATATCAAATGTTCAGATGTTGATTATAAGCAAATCTATCTTAGAAACTACAGTCATAAATAAATAAAAAAGTGTTTTCGAGAGTGATAATTCAGTTTGCATCTCATCAAAACCCAGATTTTGTAGTAGACATAAAAATTTAATAGTAACAACAGAATAATGAATGGAAAAGCATATAGTTGACCGTAAAAGTAGAAGATTAGCTATTAGATATACAAATTCGTAAACAGAACTGCCTTGTTAAATTTTTGAATAAACCTAATGGATCAAAATATCTATCCATCGCTTTTTATGATCATTATTTAATAAATAATATCAATCTCGAGTGATAAACAGTAGTCAGAAGAACGAAATTATACAACCAAACTATAGTGATGATGACCTTTATTACATAATTGACTATTTTTGTATGAATTTACTGAGTTCATAACTGGAAACCATGTTATAGGAAGTCCTAAATCCTTGTCTTTCTATAAATAGATAACCCACTAATGAAATTAGATATGTGATACTTCATTTCACATATTGACGTGTCCAAGAGTAAGTCAACTTAATTAGCCTCTTTCCCTTCACTTCCAGATAATATCACAGTGTGATAAAAACTATCGTTGTGCTGAACAAATCTGGACAAACTATCACCTTTATTTAAATTTTTTTCTCAAAAAACGGTAAACAATTTATAGTTTTAGTGAAGTCAGAAGCTATAATTACTTAATAAATCGGGTTTTGACCTTACAAGGCCAATTTCAAAATAGTCTTATATGTACATGAAGAATTTCAAAATATAAACAAGCTTTTGATTACTTACATTTCACCTAAATACTAACTTTGATTAAGCCGAGATAAACAATTTTAAATAGAATATCAGTTAGTATTATGGTGTTCCCTTAGAGAAAAGATAGTGTCTGTTATTTATTAAAGTGATGGTTTAGCAAAATATTCATTGTTTAAGTATGGTTCGGTCCTTTGATCTCTATAAATTGGTTAAATTTAGTTTGATAGAATGAACACAGTAATTTTAATTGGATTTACGTGAAATATTTTTGTCCAATCAGGTAGAAGTAGACGTATAATGGATTCTCTTATCAAGTAATTACAAGGATATGCTAAACAGTGATAGTCCATTTAACATGTCCCACTTAATTTGTTATAAAAATATTTGAATGCACTGATTAATTTCCAAACAAGAACTTTGTACTCAGAGAATAATCCGACTTCTAGAAAGTTGAGTGCTTGTGTCAGATTACGCTAACAATCATTAATAATAATTATTATTAAAATGGTTAATTATAATTATTATTGATACTAGATCACTAATAACTATCACTTTCTTGTATTTCTTTTCTAATTCCTCAGTAATAAATATAATTAGTCATTCAATGTACTAGAGAATGATTTTCAATGTCCAGTAGTAATCAAATTGACTGTTACAAGTTTTAATGGGATATAATTGGTTTTGATTAGCTGAAATCAATACTCTGCGATGACACTGATTAAAATTTCTAAATAGCCAAAAAAATCTTTGCCTCACCTAGTGTCATTCATTATGACTCTGTTAGGTGCTTTTTAAAACGTACAGACTATCTTCAAATAATTTCCAACATTAAACGCTATGATTACAACATTATAAGTATTTAAAGACAGTGAAGTAAATCCTTGGATATGTTGGTTAGCGCTCATTGTAGTTTGTTGAGGATTAAATGTTTAATAATATGGATTCGAGTTAATGATTCATATTATTATTTTCCTTAGTCCAGGTTCATGCACTCCACCATGAGCCTCACCTTAGGAGTGAGGGTTAGTGTTATTACCCATCTTCCTAAACATAATTAAATGAGATAAGAGTCAAACAAACGACATACTGGTGAAAACCTTTGTACTTTATTTAAAACCCCGGATCGGTTGATGGTATACATTTTAGAGGCTCTTATCGAAACCCGAAGATTTGAGGCGTAATTCAGGATGTTTGTGAATCAAGTATCATTTTCTTTACCATGATACCTCAATGAGTTTGATAAATCAACAAACCATGATAAATATCTTATTTTGAATACATTTAGTTAACATACATTTCATGTCGCTATATTAAAAAAATCTTAATTGAAATATCCAGCAAGATTCGCGACCAACAAAAATTTACGAGCGATAATCTAGAGTCAGATTAAAAAATCAATATTAACTTGAGATTCGATTAAGTACTATGAAGAAGCTTTAAAACAATTAAGAATTCTGGATAGTCAATTATCATAACTGTAAGGTGAGATTTTAGATCTGATCTGAAACACATTGATGATAAGTAATTTTCATTACACCTTGAAAGAAGTTCTAAGTTAAAGATCAATTTAGATCATATAAATGGATCGATGATTGGTATGTTGACGTCAATTGATTCAATACATTTTCGATGAATACTAATGAACTTTTATAAGTATCTAGTTGAGCAAAACAATGAAAACACGTGATACCTTATTGTAATTAACTGAACAACTTCAAGATTTTTAAATAGTTCGTAATAAATACATTTTACAGAATGTAAGACTTGGTAAAAGAGAAGATTCACAATATTCTATTGTTTCATTGCTTCATATAAATTCATTCACTGTATATGACTGAAAATATAAAATTTAGTGGCAATTAGTTATTTGGATCGAACACTAGTATTCTAATTAATAACTTCCGCGTTACAGTAAAATTTGATATTTTTTAAATGTAGAAACTATGAATAGTTTGGGTTATTCGGTCAAATGTTAATTATAAGCAAATAAAAATAAATTTAGTATTTATCAGAACTGTTTAATAAACTTGAAGATAAGCAAAGATGGATATTGGCTAGCAGTGGAATTTAAGACACGCGTTTCGTCCTATTTGCGACTGGTCAGCTAGATGTACCTGCATCTAAGAGTTGATGTTCACCCTGGGACTCGAACCCAATACCATACGCCAATAAGAGATTGATCAATTACAGTCTTAAACATCAATGGAAAAACTCAAGTAAACAATACCAAGTGAATTTAAACTTGAAGATAGTTTTTTTTTAAAAAGAAGTATTTATTTCACTAGACTAATTATGTTGTAAAACTACTTAGTAAATATTCAGATATTCAAATAGATAAAAACGACATGTAAACCTGTTACGTTAAACTAGAGAAAATTCATGTGTTGATTTCGTTTTGTAAATACTATAATGAATGTTTGGATAATGTTCCCAAAAGAATGAATAAATGAAACTGACAGTAACTATATATATTTGTCTCTTTGACAGCAGTTTACACACACACTTATAAATCACAACTTTTTATTTGCTGTATCAATGTTCATTATTAAGCTACAAAATTCATCTAGGAGCTGACAATCTGTGTTTTCCATAACAGTCATTTTCAAACTGTATATTTATGTGTAAGCTGTAAATTAATGGTGGATAAAATAAAGATTCACTAGTAAAAGGCACGTTTATCCATCCTTTCGTAGGCTGTGGACAAGCTCCTATTTAGTGTAAACACTCTGTTGTTTTACGAATAGTAAAGTAGTGTTTGATCTATAAGTGTGAAACACATTGAAAAAGTCTTCAAATCAACAATCTATAATATCTCAAAATTATTGGTTGTAATAAACTCCACTTCATTTATTTTAGGAGATTCAGATAACCACATATTTTTAGTAAATGTCTGCTTTTCTGTTAATATGATACAAATAAAGTAACCTCTTATGAGCATAACATATTTTTTAAAATCTCATTAATCCTTACTGCAACATTGAGAAGACTTTAAAAAACTAATTTGATTGAAACTAAGATCTTAAAAATTAATGTGAAATCCTAATTTAAGTGGTTTGATAAATTCTTTAACCCTAATGATATCATATGAGATAACTATTTCTCTTAAAGTATGGAAAGATATAATCACACTTATCGGTATAAGTATGGGACAAACGACATATTCCTATAAATTTACTTATTATCTGTACAATATGAATAAATTCTAATTATTGTATAACTGGGCACTCGAACTTTAATTAACAAACTCTATGTTTCAGTGGTATTCCATTATAAATAAATTTTTTATTGTTGCTACACTTTACAAAACGTGTGAACGAATGTGATGTGCGGTTATTACATACACATCAGTGCTGTAGGGTATATATATATATGCAAGTTTTGTTTTATTGTATGGGATCACTGGCACTGAACTGCATTAAAACCGTTTACAATATAACAAGCCACATTTTGACCTTATACAGCTAAACAAATCGCCATGTGTTGCCGGAAATTATATATATATATATGGGTCCGCCAAGTATTAACTACTAAACATTATGCATTTTCAGATTAAAAATCGTGTTTATAGTTAAGGTGAAAATTTTCATTCAGTCACATGATAAATAAATAATGTATTAATTACTATGTATTGAAAATATTTTTTTAAATTTGATAATAAAGAAGGTCAATTTAATTATTTTGTGTATGATGAAATTCATTTATAACCGATATAAAATCGACTAACTTTCTATCAGTCAGCTTAGAAAATATTCTGGAATTTGTGAAGAACTTCACTCGCATAAGAATGTCTTTAAATTTCATTTTGGTAGAAATCACAAGTTGGATAAAAAATATCCATGCTCGGGTATTAGAGAAGCTCGATAACATGAACAGTGATAAGCAAATATTTAAATATATTTAGAGACTAACTGAAATGCGGTGGCTTGCGAATGACTTAAGTATTCCATTTCATCAATAAACTTTCAGTTGAGATAAGAAGATATTTGTCATTAGCCATGTGTTTCAGTATTGATCATTTGGATTCCGGTTAGT
The DNA here is from genome assembly GCF_000699445.3 of Schistosoma haematobium. Classification (NCBI taxonomy): domain Eukaryota; kingdom Metazoa; phylum Platyhelminthes; class Trematoda; order Strigeidida; family Schistosomatidae; genus Schistosoma; species Schistosoma haematobium. The sequence continues at coordinate 45,527,796 of NC_067196.1, read as the reverse complement.
ATTACTCTTTTAAAAATTCCCATCCACAGTAACAAATGTAGTTGTTGAGCCATATAAAAGTCAGCTTACTACTAACAAGACCAATTAACATATGAATGGATTGGTAACCCTATAGAAAAGAAATTTTTTGGGCTGGTAATTTAAATAATGAGTTAAATAACGAATTAACAGCTGAATAGCTATTTTATTATCTAAAACATAATTCGTAATAATTTAATTTTGTTGAAAATAGTATCATTTTTATCAACGCTTTCTCATGATGATATCTGAAACGCTCGATTGCGTGCTGAGACAGTTGAGCTACCTATTTTCCAGCTGTAAAAATATATAAATTAACCTATATTTATTGTAACATTGTACAATTAATACTGACAGTTCCTTACTGTAACAAAACTTATAGTATTAAATCAAGCTATTATTAATATTAGTGATAGTTCCGTTCTAATCAAATAATGAACTCAGGTAATTGACTTTTTATGTCTCTAAGTCTCCTATTTGAATCAATGAGTCAAATCGTGAATAGATGATTTATCAAAGAAGCAAAAGAACAATAGACTAAATTAACAAAGATCAGTTATAAAATCATTGAATCTATTCAACAGAACGCGACAAAACATTATATTCAAAAGAAACCGAAAAATAAAGGGAAGACCTGACAGCTTGTTGTGTAGAAAATGAAATTTAATGTCAAAAACAATAAATAACAGTGGTAAATAATAAAAATAACTGTTAAGATTGTAAATTATTTGTGCTATTTCCCTCCTAAAACAGTTGATAATACGTAACCAAAACATTTACCAACATTAGTACCTTTCCTCATCGATATCGGGTAGACCTTCTTTACAACTAGTGTGACATCCAGTTATTTTATTCGTTTCTCCTCGAATTCTTACTGTGTAGGTATTGCGTATTGATAAAGCATTTTTTCAGACCTATAGAGAGTTTTGTAGGTAATTGTTACACAGAGAGGACTTTTACATAATCCATCCCTATTCTCTCTAAATAACACAGATATGAGTTAGGGAGCCATTACCTTCATCCATAAATAACTTAAAGAGAGGTTAGGTAGTATCAGATAAGGATGCATTATTGTTAATCTGTTAAATCAGTGACTCATAAATTATGGGATTTGTAAATAATCCGATTTCGAGTTACTTTTAAATCCTAATGTTCATTCATCTCAAATGGAACTAACTTACATAAAATAACATTAAATAATAATAACCTATTTTTCACGATCTTAGCCACCAAAATCATACTTTAAATCTGAAAATAAGTGTAAAGTGAGACATAAGTTTTTGAACAATACTTAAATCCAACTATACAGTTGTCAATACCGTAGCTAAAACGCATAGGATTAGAGATAGTTGTTGTTGAGAATGTACCTCATATAATTTTTGAAATGGTCATTACAATTGTTCATCGCAGTAATTAATTTTGTATTAGTAGTAACAGTAGTAGTTGATACTATTCAGCTGAATCATTCAATATGTAATCAGTCAATAATCTATTTCATTAACTTAAGATAGATCGAAAACATTTCATAGAATATGACGGTATATGTTAATGTTAATAAAGTTTATTGATTATCTATGTTAAATAAGTAATAATCTAAACATATAAAGATTTGGATTAAATAAATGTGAAACAACAACCTACTGGATTTTATTACCAGACGGTTATTTAATTTTAAAAAATCTCCTTTTTTCAACTATGGACTGTACTATCAAATATGTTAAACATAGTAAATCTGTTTTTTTTATTTATTTATAAATATTTGATAAGATGACGAAAATGTATTCGCATTACTTAAAACTTTCACTTAAAATTAAGACAAGTAGTCAAATGACACAATTTGAAAATCCTAATTTTATTCCAAAATTGTAGTCATGCACACAAACACTATTTTACTTATATGAATAAAACTAACTTAATTTTTAAGATATTTTCAATTGAATTATATTCGTAAACAAAACGTTAAGAATCGTATATTATTAATATGAATAGTAAAAGTATAGGTAGTAGTATTAGTATTATTAGTAGTAATGATAGTACTAATAAAAATAGCGGTAGCAATAGTATTGGTTACAATATCAATATACTATTAAATATATATTTGTTTTACTGTAAATACATTTTGGCTACATCTACCAATAATCCATTATATACTTAATTAGCGAAAGTTTTCAGTAGTTGTATAACATGTATTACGTGTTATAGAAATATATTAAATCTAATAACAATAATGAAACTGATAATAAGGACACTAAATAGGTTCAAATTATAAAATGAATACATAAACTATTGAATAAGAATCTTCTTCCTTGTCATCATAATCTTTTTTTATTGTTACCTTCTATTGTTGTTGAGAAAATATTAAAGAAAGTAAAAAGACATAGAATAGGAAGAAAACTTAAAGAATGTTTCAGTCAGAAAATAATTAAAACGTAAGGCACCTGAAACTTAATTTTTGAAGAATTAATTAACCATAAGAAAAGTCAATTAAAGGTCTCAACTAGAAGTAACAGTATTAATGGTTGTAATGGTAACAATTGTAATAGTATAAATTAAACAATGTTTGATAATACAGTATAGTATAATTAATATGAATAATGAGCACTATGAATGACTGGCTTAATTGTAAATGGGAAGAGTAAGAAAAAAACCAAAAGACAGTACATTTTTTCAGACACAAGAAGTAAACTGAAGAATATCCTAAAGAGGCTAAATTAGATGTATTTGTGTTTTCTTAAGATAAAAAAATATTAAGGAACACATAAATTGAACACACATAAACGATATAATTATTTTCTTTTCTTAAATAGTAAAAACAGATTTTTTTTAAAAATGTTATGTTTTGCAAAAGATTAAAGAATAATTTATTTTCCTGAATCTTTGTCATCAACACAAACTTCAAAACCTGTTCCACCGATAGAATTTTTTAAACCAACCAAACGACATTCAACTAGGACAACAGTATTTCTTGTTATATTAGAGAGTTGTACAGCAACTAATGGTGCTTGATAATTATTCATTCTTAAATAGGGAAAATAATTGTTTGATATGACACCACTATAACAGAAGAAATTAAGAAAAAAAGAAATAATTGTAAAACTTTAATAATAAATTTTATTTTCGAGAACAATTACAAACTAATTAATAGAAAGAAATCAATTCATTAACCAATTGGAAACAATCGCTTATCAGCTGCTGATGATAATCATTTAAAATAGTTCACATTTCAGATTGGAATAGAATTAAGAATAAATCGATCATAATTTTAGTTAAATGAAACAAATTGGTTTCGAATTGATACATATCAAAGGAGAGTTATTTTTCATCTTACAGATGTAAAGGGAAAAAACTAATTAATCACTAATATGTTGAATAATAGTAAGCAATTGAAATGAAGTATGCACAAATATCACCTTTTTTTTCAAAACTAAGATCAAACAATCTGGCTATATCATTGTTTGATAATCTTAAGAAAATCAACTATATATCCTGTCAAACACAGATTCTCATGAATTTGAAATAAACAAGTGATCATAAAAACTATTGGCAAACAGTAAAGCATAAATCTAAGAATATTTAGTTGTATCCATGACTTTGTATTTAAGAAGAGGTAATATCGCATAGTTAATGAATTGTGAGTGAATTCAAACTACAGCATTCATCCATCTCTATGTTTATTTTGGGTGATGTATACTTGTTTAACAAGTTATTTATCTGGTAATTTTGGCATCTTTTAAACAAACGTTTTAATAAGTAGTATGGAGCTTGGTAAGATTGTTGAATTATACTAAGATCATGAATTAATCTGTGCTAGACAACTTAAAAAACAGAGAGCATTAAACAGCTGTTTCATTCTAGCATAAGACTCACCAGAAGTATTCATCTCTGACACCATTAGAAATCAAACCCAAAACCCTCGATTCTTCACACCACTGAGTTGGCACCCAGTGGTCCATATTTCCGACATAATTCCATATTATCGACATGCAAGTATAATTCACACTAATTATTTTTCTTCGATTGGATTAGTAACATTAGTCAAAACATACATACCAATCTGCACTAAAATGTTCTCCTTATATTGTCTCATTAATTATAGAAACACGTTGATAACTTCGCTTATGATTTGAAAGATTGAATTTTAAAAGCAATTGTATACGATTTAAATGTATAATACGTAAACACTTACTACTTCTTCCCATTTGGTGCTATGTGTTCTGGAAAGTATCTTACAATACCAAGGGATTCTTTATCGAATTCATTCTAAAACAGCAACATTGGCAAATCAATAAAAACTCTTCATAATATGGGACTAAACTGAAAAATATTATCCTTTTTAAAAAATATTATTAGTAGTGTCGCTAAAACGTACTGAACTAAGGTGATTTTTTATTTTTTTTTTGAGACTTTTATGTTCTTCATTAGTCAGTAAGCTGACTGTTGGGTGAAATTACTGACATGTGATTAAGAAAAAGTAATAATACTTAGTACGTACATCTTATTTATACGACTGATTGGTTTTTTTCAAAACTCCACGATTAGCTTTCAACCATAAGATTAATTTATTTCCTATGAATCAAGTCGTTTATGTCGATTTAGACTGATTATTCTCTAGGTTACCCACAACTAAGCAAAACATTTCATGGACTGTTACGGATACTCAATGGATTGTCTATGTACACACTCAGCAATATATATCAACGAGGCACTATTACAGAGTAACAATCAAACTCTACAACTGTGAACACAAACGTTTATTTGAGTAATCATATACCCCAAGGGTGTCTTCATCTGGTTCATCACTGATAACTTGATTTCCCTGTAAAGGTAACTTTGAATAGATGAAGGAGAAACTAGTTCACAATGGTTTACTCTGCAAATACGTCGCTGCACTGAAATGATGTTATGTCTTCTCTATGATGATGAAACAGACTATTTCTTGCCTAGATTATTGAATTAAACTACATACTAATCTTGTAAGAATAATAATATTTGTATAGAATGTTTTATTCTTTCTCACTACAAACTATGAAAGATGTGAGCAGTATTGGTTTTTTAAGTAGATTCGTAGGTAAATATTTTCAATAATTTTTCACTTAGAATGATGACAAACTCTATACGTAGGAAAATGATTTCTCCTGTATTCAGTACAATGGGTTTTGTGACTTTACAGTATGAAAACCAGTGAAATTTTTTATTCTGGACGGAAGTTTTATTATTTTTGTTTTCAACATTATGTCAAATTAAATTTACAAAAATTCACTTTTACATCGGTTTTCCAATTATTTGCCAGTTTTATTAACGTCTCTCTAAATATCGTTGTTTTTATTGCATATAGTTCTGTGATTCTGAAATATCTTCAGCTTGACTAATATCTGTCAGTTATTAAGTCACGACAATGATGTCTTGTTTGGACATCAGACGTTTTGCACTGAACAACATTAGTATGCACTGTGAATAATAGTATCAGAAACTATCCTCTTCACTGCATCATTTATCTATTCTATCATTTACAACATAACACTATGTATGCTGTCAAAACGATTGTTTAACATGATTTAAGCATACTTTAATTGACTTTAAACTGTTTCATTTATGTGCTGTGTTCCATTTGTATGGACAGATATAAGTAGTATGTAAAAGAAATTAAAGGTAGGATTCTTACGGACAGAAGAAGAAAATAAAGAGAAAAGAGAAGAGATCTGAAAACCATAGAAACAATAACAGAAATGAAAGAACAATGGATTTTATATAGGACAACTCAAGGAAGATGTGCAAATAATGTAACTCTTGTATTGTTTTCTTATTTTGAGTTTGATTTGTTGTTACTAAGTTCTCGTTCATTACACTTGCTCGAAGACTCAAAATTTTTGCTTAAGTAGAATTAACCATTTAGTCAATTGAATTTTCTCCTAGTGATTAATAAGAACACGTCCATTTAGCGAGCTTGTCTTTTTTGACTGGGTGTTGTAAAGATTGTAAAGTTTTAAATTCCATATCACAGACTGACTACAGTTAAACCACCATCGGAAACCAGGAGGAAATGAACATCTAATTTCTCTTATAATAAGACTCTACAACAGTATACAATCATAAATTTCACAAGGGATCGAATTAAGGACCTTCAGACTTAGCATCAAGCAATCATGTATTTTTCCCAGTGAATAACGTCAAGAAATAATTCCCGGATTTCTGGTGAGGAGTCATGGCCAGTGGGATTTCGTCATGATCAAACTGAAACAAGTTTCACCAATGAGAGCGGATGGTGAGTATGTAACATCCCAAATCAACTGAATTCAGAAATGTAAACCATAATATGGGAACTCTGTGGTCTGAAGGTAAAGCGCTCACCGTAATGCTTAAAAGTTTTGTGGATCATCCTTGGTGGGGTCGTCAATATCTAGTTCAGAAACATCATATTGCGGGATGAAATAACTGTGTTCATATTTCCTGGTTTTCAATGATTTTCTAATCAAATTCAATCTGTTATGTGAAATTTTAAGTAAATAATTTTCTTGAGAAGTTATCTATGTGATAAAAGAAATCAGCTCTAAAATTTTTATAATCTTTGAAATTTTAAGTTTCATAAACATATAATTAGTAATGGATTACAATTGTCTTCTGGGAATAAATTTCTTTTTGGGCATAACGTAAAAATCACAAGCTATAAATATTAAAACGACAGGTAATCCTGATGGAATCTCAGTTAGTGAACAACATTACAGGGATATATTTGGCTTGTTATACAGCACAAATCATCTGCAGGTAACATCACAACACTGTAAGAGCATAAAAATATCATACTTTAACTTAAAATCAAATGAGATCATGAACGAAATCTCGTAATTATTTTCAAATAATAAAGAAGCCTTATTTCGTTAAAGATACACTAATCAAAGCAACCAGGTTAAAAATTCCAATCTGTTCGAAGTACTGAGGCATAATATATTTAGTCTGTTTTATTCTGCTTGCCAGATCGATTCGAAGTGAGCCAAATTATTCACATTAACAAATCCAAGTACTCCTTCCTGCAACCATCATTCATGCTGATACTGAACACATGATTGGTATAAATACCAGGTGTCTAGTGATAAGTCTTTTTACGTTTCACTCTCAGGCTCTGATATAATGAAAGTGAAACTCTTGAAAATGGTCACGGATTATTGGGTACCCTGCCTAATGTCAGTAGACTTGTTGCATTCTAAAGATCCATAATTTGTTCTTTTTAATAACTCATAGGATAAGTTCATAAATGAGCTGCCTTCATCTATTACCATTATTATTATTATTATTATTATTATTATTGAGAATTATTATTATTGAGAAGAGATAATGAATTTTGAATAAGGTGGATCACAAGCTGTAAAAAATTGTTCACTTCTTTATATTCATCATATATTTAATAATCTTTACGGTCAGTTATTCATAGACTTATTAAGCATGTTAACTGTAACCTGATTTAAGCTAATTTAAGCATCAGATATTTTTGGAGGATGATATTTTATAAGTAGCAATGTTAGAATGTCCATTGTAATGAAGAGTACTTAATACAATTATTGCTATATATATATATATATATATATATATATATATATATATATATATATATATACAACCATCAGTACCCAGAACTTTGCTTGAAAGTTATAGTAATCTATTATTAATATAAATATGACCATAAGAATTCCGTATAAAATATTCTTATCCCAACAACTTGACATGTAGTATGGTTATATTATTACTAGAACATTTTAGTATTCCCCTAGTTGATATGATATATTAAGGAAGGGTGTAAAAAAAGTTAGTATCACTTACTGTACCTCCACATTCGATAGCAGGTGATGGAATCGATTTAGGATCTTCCAAATCAGGTAACCAACCGTAGATCTAAAGTATAAACAGAGTTATACAAAGACATATTTGCTTAGTAGAGTGTAACTGAAAACATGTTAAATTGGTTTACCTAATATACAGAGAGATTGTTGATTATGATTTAAAGGTGCTTGGTTAAAGATTAGTTCCTCAACCTTAATGAATCTTTTGTAATGAAGAAAATGAAAGTAGAATATATCGGTTATTCATATAATGGTAAAGTAAACTAGGTATATCTGACTAATCAAAACAACTCATACTTTCCTTTTTTGACTAGAAATAGCTTAAAATTTATGAATACCAACGACAGATAAATCACACATCATGCCATTTATGGGTAAGAATGTGTAACTATAATATGAAATTCCATAAATACATCTGATATATTTGTGAAAGACGTGAAGGACATCTAAACATACTCGATTTATTTTCAAATAAAGACATAGTTTTCCCTCCAATATAGTTTTCTCAGTTGACTGACATTCACCCAAAACACTGAGATCAAAGCTGCAGGGGACATCTGGATTCTGTGGATGCAAACCAGGTCCGCTGCACTCTTCATTTACACCTTTCGAGCCATATTTACTAAACAGTTCATTCACTTTATTAATATACGGTTGGTTGATTGTGGATTGGAAAGTTGCAACATGGATAAACGTATTAAAAGTGTTTGGTCTTGCAGCAAGTTCTATTCCTAGACAAAAGAAAAACGATGCCAAGAAATGAAATGAAATTTGAACTAGTTATCCTTTAGTTATTACGTGAAATTATTGATATATTCAGACACAATGTTAGATTGAGCTTCCTTCACATAACTCGGCTAACTAACTTCAAATAGGTTGAAGTTTGATTTTTTTTATATTTTAAATGGTGTGTTAGGAGATCTGGCCATTCTTGATAGCTATATGGCTTTAATTTGGAGATGCTAACAGTTTAATACGTAAACGTAGGATATAAAAACTGATTTCTAAGCTATAAAAATCTATCATCATAAACATGAACATCGAAACTGAAAAAAATAGACTAGAGGATATATGGTTTTCTTTTCAGTTCAATAATAACATGAGTTTTCTAAAATGCCCTTTATCCATTGTGAGAAACTGCCAAGAGTTGGTAAAGGGAAAAAATAATGCCATTCCCAATCATATCTTTTTTAACCATTATGAATCCTCAGCATTTAAAGCTTTTGTGAGATTTAACCACATGTTTCAATAAAAGGTTTTCTAAAATCATCTAAAACGTTCATTACAAGAGTGATGAAAGATAATATTGCTAATCTTAAGTGAACTTTACACAGAAATACACCGGTACTTCTCTAAAGTTATAAAGCAATTTGTACATTAGTTTATTTAAAAGCCTGGCTTAACAACTACAAGAATAATTCTCCAACGTCAAACTCCTTAAACTAAAAATCTAATATCATTGTACCGTGCATCTGGCTTTAAAAATCACATAGTAAACACGCATATCTGGCTTTTAGTGAGAAAAATAAAAGCACATTATGAAATTATTAGCTTCAAAAAGAAATATGCTTGACATCGTGAACGAAGTTAGTTTTAATGGAACCACTTTAAGACACTTCGTTATTCCTTTTATTTTGAAAATTCATATGAATAATCACCAATTGATGGGAACAATGAAAAACTTTTAGGCCGTAGGCCGAGGTATTGTTTAATGGTTTATAGAGAGAGTGGTAACTGCTAACACACATTTTACTTCATATATGTTAACTGTCTGAATCTTTTTTTTTATATTTTCAGGATTGCAACTGATCAGTCTTTTTCGGCGTATATGAATCTTGTGCGGATTGCCCTGATACTGTAATTAAGTCTGTCCTTGCTTGAAACAAATTTTACTCGTCTCTTTAATTCATAAAGGATACCTCGTCCATGCTGAAACCAGCTTAAAGACACAAACACATTTTGTGTCTCACTTTTATTGATTATTTTGAATAAATGTTCTTAAACCTCCTTTTATACGTTTCTGCATTTCAGATGGTTTGGACATAGTTCAGCGTTTAGTTTCGACTATTTCGCTGCTTATTTGAATCCTATCTAATTAATATGGTAAGCTTAGACACGTTTAATTGTTTTATCTAATGAGGAAAGTAATATTTGTGAACTAATAAAAATGCAAGACTTCCAGTTTGAAAAATATTTTTCCAACCATATAATGCAGTTTGCTTACAAATGATTTATGAAACAACATCCTGTATCAATTCATTAAATATGTGCAGATTATTCAAGTAACTTACAGTAATAAGGTAGACTGGTGTTTACATGCATTCTGAAGCCTATTTGTTTAAGCACGTCTTGTGCAAGTCAGTAACCCTATGTTAATGTATTTTTCACCGTCTAGGGAAACGAAACAACATGACTTAAGATTTACTAAAAATGGTGGTTTTATATGTTTAATATCACTATACTCATCGCAATATTTTAAATACTCATTTCAATAAGTGTTCTGATATTCCACGTTAACCAATGAAGAAAATCGCCCAACAATCTTTTTCAATAGATCTTTTATCATGTATTTAAAAGAGAACCAAAGTTGCTCCATTATCGAAATGAGTGTCTGATGAAACGATGGTGAATTTTGACCCGTAAAAAATTATTGAAGTCATTAAAAAACTACAATCATTCATACTTGGATCTCAGTGGGGAATTATAATGATCCAAATCGATCTGGTTAAACTTCTAAACGATTAATAAGAATCTTGCAGTTATGTTACATCAAAGTAGGTTGCGACAGTTAAGAAAAAGATGAAAGATATAGTTAATGCCGATTTCTAAGCTAAATGTAAAGATCGACTTTGTTTCTAGACCTATGCTACTAAAACTTAAGTCAGCTGGAACACCAAGATAAAATAACGATATGACAGAGTTTTAACACTTTGAAAATGCATGACTAATCTTATATATAGAAAGATGTTCTGTCACTTACGTACCAGGGTTATTATGGCTAAAGAGATTGTCGTATCCTTACTTTATTCTCTTAAAAAATCACATTTTCTTCTACTAATGTTACTTTCCTCAATTATTTAGATATTACTGGTTCATGAAACATCGTTTATCTCTTCTGGCTAGTTTGAAATTATTGAGCTTCTAGTGTACGTTAAACGATCTTACACTCGATGATTTTAATCTTTAAACCACCACTTTTAGCTTAAGAAGCAGAACGGATCCCATCACAACATCAACATTTTATGAGGTGCACACTGCTGACAATATTACTAAAAAGCTATATCGAATAATACCCATTTTGATATATATTTCTATCCCAATATTGCCTAGTTATCTTATATTTTGTTAATATTAAGGAACGTTTTTCTTTCAATATGCTGTACAAAGACTTGACATGTTCTCAAATTCTTGTGAGCCATCTACTATCCTATATTTTTTTCGTTATTCTTTCCTGAACTTTTGAAAAAGGGAAACGCTAGGTTATTTAGCGTCTTTGAAACTGCTAGTAGCGCTAATAGTGTATATATTGAATATGTTACAAAAATAGGTAAAAGTAACAATCTAAAACCTTGTGAATAATTAGCAAAAGTTATTTTATCAAATATAAATCATATGACTTATAATTTCTCCTTTTTTGTTAAAATAACATGTCTGTAAACTAGAGTCCACGTCCGTGCAAAGAAGCACAGATCTCCAAAACTTTTCTACTTGTCAATCATTTTGAGTTCCAGGGTATACAACTGTTAATAGTTCCTAAAAATATTTTTAAAAATGTTTGGTTCCTCCTGTTCTGAGATTTAAATAATTAAAAAGAGAGGCTTAAAAGCATTTCCCATAGAGGATCTTTTACCAGAGCACAATATTAAATTGGGTTATTTTTACTGTATAGTGTAGAATGTTTTGAAGGAAGTACAATCTTTCCTATTTTTTCTATCTAAAAGCTTATACGTTTTATAAAAAAACAGATGTATTATCAGTGAACCAAGCTTTTACAAAATAATTGTATTTGCAATCTAATTCATTTTTTTATTGCAAGTTTCCCTTCAGAAGGCTACTATGATGGTTTCTTTTGCATTGGGTAATTATATCGTTTGACTTGAATTACTAAACTAAAAACATGTAAACAGCTTTTTGATTAACTTCGATATTCCATCATATTGTTAGTATTGCCAGCCATGTTATTCATCGCACCTGTTGCAGGCTTGCTCTAATTATTTACACGCGACTGTTGATAGCGAGTATCGTGTACCATCATAGTATGGAGTGCTATTTTGCGTTCATGTAACATTAACTACTCTGAACCTCATCTCATTCATCAGTGGCTGCTACTACCTTCGTGCTCACACAAAGATTTACTTGTTTTCAAAAGCTGCCTCGTTTGCAGCTATTTATACACATTCTGTACATGTTTTATGGTTTTCATACCATATGTTGCTGTCAACACTATTATTTGCTCTAAATACATCTGCTAAAGATGTCTTCTAAAATTAAAAAAGAAAGATAAAAATTCCTACGTTTGTACAATTTTAAAATCAGCATATGTGATCGTGTAATAATGCCCTAACATAACAACCGGAGCTTATGACTAGAAAAACTGGCAAAGTTAAAATTATTCTGAAAAAAATTTGGCGGTTTTCATATCAGATTGAAATAGTATTCATATAAGATGTAAGCAAATATTAAACTGAATATAATGCGAGAAAAACTAACCATAAACTTCTCACTGTTTAACCTAAAAGGTTATGCTAGGTACTATACATTAACTAACCAGTGTATAATAAAGTAACAGTTTTTTCTTCTAAAAGGCACTTTTGTCTAGACCTCCACTCTGAAGCAACCATGCCCTAACAATGCAAATAACTGTACATTACTTTGGAAATCGATATTGCCTGTCAATTGGCGGTTACAACGAATCATTTTACATAGTATTAATTAATGTTTCATGCTAACTACCACAAATGAATCCAAGACAAAAGTTTTTCAAACCACCACTTAGTAATGACACATTAAAATATAGAGGATGTTTGCGTTTATCATATTTTTATGCATGACAGATAAGAATAAAAATAAGTCACTGAGTATCTTAGATCTCCGTGGTATTTCCTCAGCATTGTTACTAAAATTGGCAAGCGTTTTGGGCAGTCTTTCGGAAAGAGTACTTCTTTAGGTATTGGGTTGAAGTACTTAACATTCCAAAATAATTTGACATGGAAATCTTTATTTAATTTTTTACGCACGGCCTAGAGGTTTCATTTGTTTTATCACAGTTCCAGGAAACTTTCATCATTTAATCTGATCGAAACTAGAATAATTTCTTTCATTTTAAAGTGCGTTGTTTATAATGTATGATTTTTTAATATCCCTTGATATCGTGACGTTAAATGAGATGACAGAAGAAGTAATAGTTTGATGCTATGAATATATAAATGCAATTATTATGTCTGACTGTTGTAGCATCACGATATCTGGTACATGTCATCGCCAGGGTCATAAACTAAATACTTATAATTCTGCATGATCTATGATCAGCCAAATTCAGTGTTACATTAAAAAAGAATGGCAAACTATTACCGTTATTGAGGCGCTCGGTTTTGTGCTAAAACAACGGAAGACGTTTTAGAAAGATGTAAGGGAACGCTGAAAAGCACCTTCCCTTGTATTCTTGAGAAAAATAAAATATTAAAACACATTTTATACTATGTAAATAATGGTGGGTGTTTGAAGATTTTGATGGATTAAATATCTCTAAATTTTTGAGCAGCAACAACAATATGAATAGGTCATGAATCACATTACAATCACATATGTGATATTTAGGAAACAAGTAAATAATTCACGAACCTGGCTGAAATCTCAAAATGCTTTGTTCCCCAGTGAGTGTTGGAACTGTTTTACTGACGTATCCATACAGAAAAACTGATAGCATACCGACGAAGAATAAAGCCAAGAATGTGTATGCCACGACGTAAAATATGAAAATCAAAACTGAAGTATTTTATAGTACAAAGACCGAACACAAACCCCATTCTCTGCAAGTCCTCCCTAAAATTTCATGTTTTTCTGGATTATAGAGAGTCCTTTTAAACCTGGTGAAACGACTCTGTTGAACAGCTTTCTTCATTTTGTATGACGACAAGCTAATGCTGTCTTCAAATTACCGCTACAACAGTCAAGGTATTGGATAGTAGCTTAACTGTGACTGGTAAAAACAAATGACCTAACAAAGAAGACTTAAGTAAAATAGACATCATTGATAAAAACATGTAGTGTATACTCAGAGTATCTTTGTTCGACTGTATAATAAAAGCAGTCTTTTGTCAGTGAGCGGTCGAAAAAAAAGAATTCAATTTTTAGTTCCAGGCGCTCACAGAATGTCCACGGACGTATATTAAATTATCTGTGTAAAAAATTTTCAGCAATTGATTCTTAGAATATTTAAATAATCTTAACAGTGACAGCTATATGGTAAGAATATTCAATCAACAGATGAATATCAGGGTTAGTGTGATTTGATAAGCTTTTGAAAATCTTGAAATGAAGACCACATCAGCTAATCTGTAATCGAGCGAAATTCTTCCTATTCTCCCTATTTCTGTGCACTCCATGATCTAAGTCCAACAACTGTCACATTGAACACCTGCGTGGGTTGTGTAGCAGTAAATAAATCCCTAAGGTAAATAGTTCTGTAAGGCTTCAACACTTGATGCTGACCTTGTTAGTTTTGCTGTACTCACCCAGAAGTGAGCTTCCTGTCATGCGTCTCCACCGGATCACGAGTGATTATGCCATGCTAGGCATCTCCTACAACCGCTAGCTAGCTCAGCCCAAACTCTTCTCGAGATACCGATGGCCTTTCAAATATAACTTCGAAACTTTTCACCTATGACTTCTGATTTCGCCGGGTTGGCATCATTGGATTATAAAAGTGTTACTGATAAAGGTATGGTCAAACTTTGAATACTTGTGGCAACTTTACTTGCAACTGGAATACTTACAAGAATACCCGAAAAATATAAAACAATGAAGAAAGCTTTATACTTTTTATAAACGTCAATGCATATCCGTACTTAGTATTTGAGTGAGTAACGCGTTTGGATTTAAGGCTATAGGTGGTACATTTGAATTTAAATACGTACATGACCGTTGTCCGACTAATGATAGTACTGAATCAGTCCACTGGGCACCAAATGTAGACCGGTTAGTTCCGCTCTTTGATGTCTACAATAGAAATTTACAAGTTATTGCAAAACAACTGGTACACAATTTTATCTCGCCAAAAATCTCACTTTATACACTACTTATCAGCGATGTGGCTACCAACATGTGTTTATAAGACGAAATCCTCGGTTGAGACGCAGTTTCAGAACACGTTCAAAACTGACATCCCTCCAAGCCTGGATCGATGAATAACGCAATCGAAGCTGAAGTAAATGAATAGCCACGGAATTATTTGTAAATTCAGATACACACTGTTAAGAATAGTATCCGTTGCATAACTGTGGAAGTGACATTTTACTATGGTTTTGTAACGGCATAGGTTGATTGGTTAAGTGTTTACCTCAAACAACTAAGCATATATCAAAACAGTAGAGTTCAAGTATTCATTCACTTCCTTATTTTGTATAGGCATTATATTCCCTATTACCTTATATTGAATGTTGAGAGGCTTTGTTTGTCTGAACAGGTAATCCCACGCTTCACTGTGACTGCTTACTTTAGTTACGTACGCCTGTTACTCCTCGTGAAGGAGCATAGGCCGCTCACCCCCATTCTCCATCCAACCCTGTCCTGGGCAATCCTTTCCAGCTCCTTCCAGTTCATATTCATTCTTTTCATATCTACTTCTATTATCCGACGTAATGTGTTCTTTGGCCTTCCTCTTTTCCGCTTCTCTTCAGGATTCCAAGTCACGGCTTGCCTAGTGATGCAGTTTGATGATTTGCGTGATGTATGTCCTATCCATTTCCATCGTCTTTTCCTAATTTCTTCGTCAGCTGGAAGCTGGTTTGTTCTCTCCCACGAAAGGCTGTTGCTGATGGTATCCGGCCAATGGATGTTGAGTATCTTGCGTAGACAGCTATTTATAAATACTTGTATCTTCTTGATGGTGGTTGTTGTAGTTCTTCAAGTTTAAGCTACGTACAGTAGAACTGGCCTGACGTTGGTATTGAAGATTCTCACTTTGATATTGGTTGAAAGTTGTTTTGAGTGCCATATGTTCTTCAATTGTAGGAATGCGACCCTTGCTTTGCCAATCCCTGCCTTTACGTCTGCATCTGAGCCTTCTTGTTCATCGATGATGCTTCCCAGATATATGAAGGATTCCACATCTTCCAGAGTTTCGCCATCAAGAGTGATTGGGTTGCTGTTCTCCGCTTTGAATTTGAGGACCTTGGTTTTCCCTTTGTGTATGCTGAGGCCTACTGATGCAGAGACTGCTGCTACACTGGCTGTCTTCATCTGCATCTGTTCGTGTGTATGCGATAGGAGAGCTAGGTCATCTGCGAAGTCCAAATCATCTAACTGATTCTGAGCTGTTCCATTGTATTCCGTGTTTTCCTTCAGATGTCGAGGTCCTCATAATCCAGTCGACCACCAGAAGAAGGAGGAAGGGAGTGAGTAAACAGCCTTGTCTGACTCCGGTCCTTACTTGGTATGTATCTTTCAGCTGTCCTTCATGCACTACTTTGTATTGTAGTCCGTCGTATGAGTTCCGGATAATATTGACAATCTTCTCATAAACTCCTTAGTGTCGAAGAAGTTTCCATAACGTCCTCCTATCTACACTGTCAAATGTTTTTTTATAATCAATGAAGTTGATGTACAGTGACGAATTCCACTCAACTGATTGTTCGACGATGATCCGTAGTGTTGTAATTTGGTCTGTGCACGACCGATCCTTACGGAATCCAGCTTGTTGATCTCGAAGTTGGGCGTCTACTGAATCCTTCATCCGGTTCAGCAACAATCTGTTGAAGACTTTCCCTGGTATTGACAGTAGTGTAATGCGTCTGTAGTTTTCACATTTGCTAAGATCTCCTTTCTTTGGAATCTTGACGAGGTGCCCTTCTTTCCAGTCCATCGGCAATTGTTCATCCTCCCAAATCTTTTTGAATAGAAGGCGAAGTATGTTTGTAGTTACTTCGATGTCTGACTTCAGTGCTTCAGCTGGTATGTTGTCGGGTCCCGCTGCTTTCCTGTTCTTGATTTGTCTGACGGCCATTCTGATTTCTTCCTTCGTTGGTGGATTGACATCTATAGGAAGATCTGTGTGTGCTGCTTCGATGTCCGGTGGATTCATTGGAGCCAGCCTATTCAGGAGTTCCTCGAAGTATTCTACCCATCGGTTCCGCTGTCGTTGAATTTCAGTGATCGACTTGCCTTCTTTGTCTTCGACCGGTCTCTCTGGTTTACTGTATTTCCCTGCTAGTTTCTTCGTCGTATCGTTAAGCTGTTTCATATCTCCTTCTCTAGCAGCTTTTTCTGCCGTCGTTGCTAGTTCTTCCACGTATTTCTTCTTGTCGGCTCTAATGCTCCTCTTCACTTGTTTGTTCGCTCCTGTGTATTCAGCTTGTGCTTGAACATTCTCTGCTCGTGTTCGGTTGTTGTTAATTGTTGCCTTCTTGTTCTTCCTTTCTTTGATGTTGTCTAGAGTTTCTTTAGAGATCCACTCCTTATGATGGTGTTTCTTAAGGCCCATAACCTCTAGACACGTTGAAGTTAATGCTTCCTTGATGCCTTTCTAGTTGTCTTCCATAGTAGCTTCTTCTTCCTTCAGTAGATCTTGTAAGGCTTGGAACCTGTTGTTGAGAGCTATCTCGAATTCATTGAGTTTTATCAGTATCTCGAAGGAAGGGCTTATTGAACCTTTGTATTGCTGTTTGTCCACTTGTCCAGTTTTTCTTTAGCTTCAGTTTTAAATTGGCTACAACTAGGTGGTGATCTGAAGCTATGTCAGCACCTCTCCTGGTTCTCACATCTTCCATTGTCCTTCGGAATTTTTTGTTGATGCAAATATGATCTATCTGTGACTGAGCGAAGATCTAAATAAAGACTTATTCAATACTAGCCTGGTTTCTTCTGTCAATAGCACAACGGTTACCTAAAAGCAAGAAACTACTAAGCCCTGTGAATTACAAGTTTGATTCCATTTTTTACTATTAAATTTACTTTTTTCACGTAGTCGTGAAAGTAGACTTTCTGATTATTCGTAACAAAAGTTTGATGCATATATATATATATATTTATTTATGCATAATGTATTATTTATCTAAAGATATTTGTGTTGTGGTAACCATTTTCCATGCTAATTTTATTACTATATTGGTCCTAATCATCACATCAGACTCAATGCAAACGAAAAGCCTGAAGGACTTGTTACCAGGGGAGATGGACACTGCCTCCAGGTTTTCCAAGGTGGTCTAGCTTCAGATGACTCATGATCACATCTGTTGAAATTACTGTAAGATCCATTTTTAATGTCGTTTGTGTGAAAATCCTTCCATGTATACACTTGCAGTTTGTTTCTATTGATTCCTTTAGTTGTACATTTTGTCGGTTTTTTTGATTCCATTTGAATTGGTAGTTTTTGTATTTTATCATAGTTTTTATTCTCTTACGCCTTCACTAAGTTTCCATGTTTACTCCTGAACTGCATTTATGTTGTTTTACTTGATACTTAGTCTTGGGGGCAGCCATATTGGTTTGTTCCTCATTTTGATTGTGTTACTTGTATTGACTGGAATTGTGCATTTTTTGATTGTGAATTGTAGCACTCTTCCAGAATTGGAAACGCTTTATGTCATAAATCAACCAAATATTATCTTTTGAACGAATCTGTGCGTGGTCTATCCAGATAGGATAGAACAGCATTTGTTTGTTGCGATTGGTAATTTTCTGTCATCCTTTGTCAACTTCCTTATTTATTGTAATTTAGATTTGAGTAATTGAACAATTATTGGTTGGACAGCTGAGTGATCATATTTGTTTAGGTAACAATGTACATTTAAATTTATGATGAATTTTAGAACCATCATTTTACCCAATTACTTTGTTTTGGTTTCAACCGGGCAAGGGCGCGTACGTAATCCACCTAGACAGCAATTCTTCAGTCCAAACCTTAGTTTGGATCTTACAGACACTGTTATGACTACAAAATTCCGACTTCCAGAATTCGGTCGTAGTGACCCTGAGTTGTGGTTTGCTCAAATAGAGCATTATTTCACGAGATATAATATCAAATCTAAAGGAATTAGCTATATAGACTCATGTTCTATTGAGATTTAGATGGTGGTTGGAGGTAGTCAACAGGAAACCCTGGACCCGAGTTTCGTGCTACTTGGCACTCGTCAGCAAGGTGTACCTGTAATCCTGAGGGAACTGATGCTCCCTGGCGGATTCGATCTCGTGTCACCCAGCTTCACAGTCAGAGACGTTACCACTGAGCTATCCGAGCCGTGACTAACCTCCTGTAGGACTGAGATGTAATCACAATTGATTGATCACTGGGTGGTGATCAATGTCATGCTTGTCTAGTCCTTATTAGTGCAGATCGAATGCTACCGATCATGTGTCGAGTCACCTAGACTGTTGGCCACATTGCAACATGATCGATAGCATTCGATCTGCACTAATAAGGACCAGACAAGCATGACATTGATCACCACCCAGTGATCAATCAATTGTGACTCATGTTCTATCCTCCCTCCTTCAGCCGCCAAAGATGTCCGTGACTCGATTTTAAACCCACCACCACCACAACCGTACACCATCCTAAGAAGAGTGATAATGAACCGTTTATCATTATCAGACAGTCAAAGAATCCAAAGGCTTTTCTAAGGACATACATAAGGTGACAGGTCGCCGTCACAGGCTTTGCGTCACCTCCAAGTCTTAGTGAGTGATAACACAGTGGGTGAGACAGTCCTAAAGCAAGGAGAGATATAAGCCGTCCCATGCTACGTTCAACACTGTTTGGATGCACAAGATCCCGAAACCTCCTTATCTCGTTTAGCGCGTTTAGCCGAAAGAATAACGGAAAGAGGTTCTCCAACTGTATCACGCACGATATATCACACACAAAAAGAAGGACCAGCAAAAAACCCAGTCATAGAAGAACTAATTGCTGGTATTTATTGTCTCATTGAGGCTGTTGCCAGAATGCAAAGGAGTCATAGAAACAGGAGCAGGTCACCAAAATGACCAAGACCCAAGACACAATGCTGGTTAAAAATGTCCAGACGATCTGGGCAGTTCTGTTGGTATCATTGGAAGTTCGGTGTCAACTCAACCAAGTGCATGCAGCCATGCGCCTGGCCTAAATAGAATCTCAAGAATACGGAAAACGGAAAACCCCTCCCCAGGTCGCGACGACTGAGGAGGAGTGCCTAAACAGTCGCTTGTTTTATGTTAGAGACAGGAACTCTGGCTTGAACTTCTTGGTATATACTGACTTTGCTTTTAGTGTCACCCCTCGAAATAAAACTGAGCTGGGTAGAGATACATCACTAGTTACACTTCAAGATGCCAATAAAACTGAAATCGCGACATTTGGGCGGAAGACTTTAACACTGGACTTGGGGTTCAAGAGGCAATTCCCCTGGGTTTCCACTGTGACCGATTTAGATCTGGGAATACTGGAGGTAGACTTTCTAGAGACATACAAATTTCTAGTTGACACCATAAAACGACGCTTAACGCTGAAAGAAACTTCGAATTACAAAAAAGGCAAAGAAAGTCACATCACATCTCTCGACTTGATACAAACTCCTCCGGTAACAACAGCGAAATCCCAAGATATACTAGCAGAATTTTTTGCTTAACTAGACCAAACCCGCAGCCTTCTGAAGGCAAACTAAAAGCAAGTCATACGATGAAAACCGAAGGTGCACCTGTGTTTGCAAGACCCAGGAGACTAGCACCATATAAGCTCAAAATCGCTAGAGCTGAATTTGACTACATGTGTACTATCTGTCCCTCTGATGGTCAATGGGCATCCCCTTTGCATATAGTCCCAAAGAAGAATGGTGACTGGCGACTGTGTGGGGACTTCAGAGCCCTCAACCGTCAAACCGTACCAGATAGGTACCCATTACCGCATATCCAAGATTTCGCCAACGGTTTACAGAGTATGAAAATATTTACTAAAATTGACTTAGTCAGGGCATATCACAATACCCTGGTAGCTGATGAAGCTGTCCCCAAGACAATTATTACTATAACTTTTGGCTTGTTCGAGTTTGTTCGTATGCCATTTGGCTTATTCAATACTAGTCTGGTTTCTTCTGTCAATAGCACGATGGTTACCTAAAGGCACGAAAGTTGTACTGCAACTGCTTAGCACAAGCAGTCATACCAAGTCATTTCTCCCCCGTCTGTTCACCAGTTTCCCATGGCCAGCCAAAGTTCAGAGAAAAAATGGAAACTGTACTAAAAAGCGTCGTATATTTTAGACAAAATTTTAAAAAGTATGAATTATCACCACTAAATATTTCTGGTAAATAGTTTGCAGTGGTTTAAAATCTACTTACGATAACTAGCTTTTGTTTACGAACATCTCACATGACTTTGCTCTCCTATCTCACATAGCCAAACGTCAGGTCAGAATAGTCAGTGTGTCAGAATCCTCTTCAGCAGTATGCCTCAACATATACAGGGGGAAGATGCAGGCCCCTGAAATTCAATTCGGCGAACACTAACCCAATCACATTTTATGGAGAGGCTCTAGGAGATGTGGAAAGTTTTACGTACCTGGGCAGCATCATCAATAAACAAAGAGAATCTCATCAACATATCAAGGCACATATTGATACAGCAACTGCAGTATTCTCACAATTGAAGTTCATATATAACTCAAAACAACCTTCAACCTACATCAAAGTCAAATACTGTTTTTAGCACTATATTTTATAATCACACATAATCTCATACTTTCAGCTCCCTTCTGAATCCCCTCCACTTGTCTATTGTATGTCCATTCATACCTTGTTTACACTTATTTTCCTTTACCTATTAAAATGCTCTTGCTTAACAAATACCTTAATTAAAGAAAATTAGACCGAAAAATCATACCTTAAACATTCCTTCATGAATATTGGCTACTCTGCCTCTCGTCCTTTCTTTTACTTGCTCCCTCATTCAGCCCCCTTGAGATATGAAACGGGTGACTTCATCCTGCACCATCCTTAAAGCCTTAGATATTCCAAAGGGACATAACATTGCGGTTTCTAGGAGCTCCCACCTTCAATGGACCTATTCTTGACCACCAGTTGCGCATTTGCAACGCAACTTTCATGAAGCGCGCCAACCGTGATACTGACTAAAACCATCTACATTCATACCTTTTAAATTATCAACCCAGCTAAGTAACTTACTACAGTGGGTATTGTATCATTTGTAACAATTTGATCTTGCCTGTAAACTGGCATGCCTCATGTAACAAAGTGTTATTTGAGAATAAATTATTATTATTATTTTAAAATCATCAGTACAAACCTCAAGACAGTTGTATCATGCGGGACTGAAACCTGAAAAGCTACTACAACCATTATCGAAAAGGAACAGGTGTTTATAAGAAGATCCTTGCTTAGGATACTATAGGTTGTTTGGTCAGATATTTGACTATCCTTTGCACTTAATTGAGACTTTCATAGCATCACTCCAAACTATGACTGCACAAACGCTTATCTCTACGTCATATCTTACTGCAATTATCAGTTATTTTTCTCATTTTTTATTTCATTTTCGTTACTAATTTGGCGATAAATACATAGTCGTGTTCATAAACACGATTATTTAAATATATGCGTATTTCATGTCTCCTTTATTTCTATTCCCTCAGTTTTCCCCCCTTCTTTTTTTAAAGTCAATTCAATATTCCTCTCAATTACACAGAACCTGATTTATTATTGTCATTATTCTGTTATCATTATTATCATTTTTTTCTCTTTCCCAAATATGGCAAATATAATGCTAGTATTATTGAAACTTATGTATGGCATTCTTCAAGAAAACCGAAATGGTTTTATTCACGACACTTACGTAATCATAAGATGTCTGTGAATAATAATAATGACATTACTTTGAAGAGGAAAAGAAGATAAGAACAACCTACATACTGAAGTCAGGCACTTGCGATCGAACTAAAAGTTACTGCTACGCTTAGATACTAAGTACCCAGCACACATCCGGTAAAATAACGCTTGTAAAATTTTAAACGTTTATTCACAACCATGTTCATATTGATTTCAGCATACTAATTAAATACCCCATTAGCTGCCATCAGTACTTTCCTCAGAAGCCCGATAGAGAATAATAGTGAACAGTTTGAATTATAGGTGATATGCAAGGAATTACAAATCTCGAAAGTTAACGTCGAGTGATTCCAGAAGCATGTAGGCTATTCATATAATCATTCAAACGGTAAACGTTCATCCACATCAATAAAACATGGCAAGAACAAGAGAAATCAGAGGAATATCTTACATCGAGAAACGACTTGTCAATTTTTAATACTGAATCTCTAAGAGTACAAGTTTTATGGTATTCTAGAAGTGCTTAAGTGATGTTTATATAACTGTTTAAAATTAACAGTTTGACACTTAGATGTTTATTCTACAGAAGATGAGTGGTTGTGCAGAAAAGATGAGAAATAACAGGGAATGTAACTTCTCGTGATTCACCTCAAGATATTAGAAGCGCTTAAAACACTTTCCTCCAAAAACTGTTTTCTGTTTTCTTCCTGAGATGTATGAACAGAACCAGTTGCTTATCCACATTCCATTGTTAACTTTGGTAAACTTGATTGGTGGTCTAGGAATGGAGTACATAGCAGAGGTATGATCTAGAAATGCTCACTGAACATCCTGCATACCATTTTCCAATTTCAAAACCATATTGTGATACAGAACAACGGCGCCATCTAAGGTATTTACTTAGCGTTTTAAAGCGAACTGATATTTATCAGCATGTTATTTCGATGCAGGTTGAAGGCGAAGCATAAATAGTTTTTTACACTGTTTTGAGAAAAGGTAAGGTTATTGCTGTATGTTTACATTTAACATTTTTGTCGTTTGATCCCTTTATTGGTATTGGGATTATCGTTGTCTTTCTTTACAAAATACAGTCTTCCGAGTCTCCTACAAATTTTATAAATCTCGAGAAACGTTCTAAGGCATATCAAGAAGATTTGTTCAGTTTCCACTTTATGCCACGGATCCATTATAAGGACCGCTTCGACTAGAAGCCTGGTGTAATGTTTTAAAAACTAAAGGTAGATCACCGAATTGTCACTGAGTATTTTGTTCCACATCCCACTGGTGCAATCATATAAGAAAAGAAGTAACAAAACACGTGGATGTCGGTTAACCTTTAGCCGATCGTGAGAACTGAACCTGGGCAAAAAATTGTATCAATACTATTATTGAACTTGATAGTCTTAAATAAATTATGTATTGAGTAGAGAGATAATAACTGGTATGTTTTTTGCAATATCCCAATGGATGCAAAAATTGTACTTCAGACGTTTCGTGACTTAAGGTAGGCCACTTCTTTAGGATAAATAAACAGCCCGGTTATTAACAAAAAAAACGTGTTATTATTAGCATAAAAAATGGTCAGTGTCTATCAGTGGAACTGAACATATTTCAGTGTGTTAATAATAAAATCGAAAACTCATCATTGAGGAGAGCACAAACTCACCATTATGCTGGAGTCAAAACAAGTAATGATATGTAGATCACGACCAAATACCTTTTAGTTATAATTAAGGTCTTGAAAGCTGTAATAATGACAAGACTAACATTCATTGAAATGAATAAAAGTATTTATACCAAGTTTCACATATGTTGGGCTCAAATAAGAAGGTTGTATATAAATCACAGCTATCGAATTTACTGCTACATTGTAGTGACATTTCAATGACACATTAATCAAAGATGAACATGTGATAACTTGGAAAATGGATACTCAACATTTACCATGGAGATAAGGCCAAGAAAGGGGAGGGTATGAACATTTATTTCATCTAATCGGATGGCACGGCTCAGGTTTTCAGGCGTGTTCATCCTTGCATAATTTATCTGTTCTATTCCATCTAAATATATTGTCCTATCTCCAGCCTAAATGTGTCCTTCAAAAACGCTAAACAATATATCGCTGATTGTTACGATATGACGAGTCAGAATATATAACGATGTGACTTTCATGTAAGATCCCATAGATTAGTTTTCAACTCATGATATGTCTACAATTTTATAATTAGGTGTATTACTATAGCGGTACTAATAACGAACTGGACCACAATTCTACAATACTACTTATCCGTTAAATGCTAACATGAGAAGTTGGAATTATATAAATCACATTACCGTGGGTTAAAACTATATTTTATTATGATGTGCAGAATGCTGAGAAAGTGATTTTAGAGCTTGCGTATGTAGATCACTAACGCAGGTGATCTGTGTCAAATTATTGGAAGCCTACTCGAGTTAAACGGAGATGGTGTGACGAATCAGATAAAGCCAAAGTCACACCTCGAGGTTAGTACATAACGTGAATTACCATTTCGTCGTATCCGGGCTGCTTCGATGACCGTACAGCATAATTGACTTTATTATAGAACACATTAATAGGAGTGAGTACAGTGAACAGAGTGCGTTCATTGCAGAATGAGCCGGTCTATGTCGCCCGACTAGTTTATGTTCATTGCTTAACCTTGACGGGGATCGGTGGACCGTTCAAAATTGAGTGACATCGTTGCTGGATGATTCTGCCAGGGTTCAGTGACTTTTACTGACCTTACAAAACTCTCGGAAACTTCGACCGAATACGTTGGAGATGACTTTTAAGAAACCTTCGGGTGTTGCTGAGCTGTAAGACAAGTGGAAAAACTTATTAAGCAAGAACATAAGTGGAGACAATCAATGTATCTTAATATAAAATTGCAGAGTGTTTTGATAAAGTATAGGAACCATAGAGTTAGCAGTTCCTTTGCAGAGTTCCACCGCTTGTCCTTCACATATTCATGAGTTTTCAAGATCATAAATAATTTCCATTTTTCCTCTAATTCTCTCTGTTTCTATTTTCTTAGATCTCTGATGCAAAGATTTTTAAGCTTTTAAAAGGTCTACATACTACTCCCTGTCGATATGTTGAATCTGCGGCGCTCTGACCTTTGTAGCACCGTCGACTTGCTGTGTCGTCAAAGTTCGACGTCCATTCAACATCTGCGCTACAGAGACCTGTTGAACCATCTATATCCAGTTTCCTCCAAGAGGCCACACGTCCTACTGCCCCTGTCCGTCTGCAGCGACGAATACAGCCAACGCCACTCCGTCGAAACACTCCACCTGGCGTCACCTTTTTGCACCCGAGCGCCCTAACTAGAGCTTCCTCTTTCGGTACCACAACAGTGTTTGAAGGACTGCACTATCAGCAGCTCCCCTTTAGTAGCAACTGATGAAGAATGTAAAGCTGTTAACAACACAAATAATAAAAAACAATATGACTTTTTAGAGTTCTGTCAAGTCGTGCTGACTAGTGATTGTGTTCCTCAAATGAGCAACGTAAAGTTCGCCGCAAGAGTAGTGATACTACTACTTATATCGTACAAGCAGTATGTAACGCTAGTCAGGAATAAAATGTCTGGCGTCAGAAGGTCAAGAACATGGAAATGCAGGAACAATCAAGTATGAGACAGTTGACGGATATATGCAAACCGAACAATCATGTTTGAGACATTTTTCAAATTAAGTGCTAACTGTAAGGTTCGCAAATTTTATTAAGATGTTCTGTAGTTTTGTGTTCAAATACATTCTATTGTCCCCACTTGTGTTCTTGTTCACTACACTATTAGTGTGTTATCAATCGATCCTACATGTCTACACTTCCTTACTTACCTACGCCTATTACTCACAATGGAGCATAGGCCGCCAACCAGCATTCGCCAATCCACTCTGTCCTCGGCCTTCTTTTCTAGTTCCATCCAATTCTTGTTCATTTTTTTCGTGTCTATTTCCATTTCTCGGCGTAATGTGTTCTTTGGTCTTCCTCTTCTCCTTTGGCCTTGAGGATTCCATGTGAGAACTGGCCTTGTGGCTCACTTGGGTGCTTCTCTCGATGTGTGTCCTATCCATTTCCAGTGCTCCTTCCTGATTTCCTCCTCCGCTGGGATCTGGTTTGTTCTCTCCCACAGTACGTTGTTGCTGATAGTGTCTGACCAACGGATTCGATGTATTTTGTGTAGACAACTGTCAATAAACACCTGTATCTTCTGAATGATGGCTTTCGTAGTTTTCCAAGTTTCGACCCCGTACAGTAGAACAGTCTTGACACTTGTATTGAAAATTATGACCTTAATGTTGGGTGACAATTTTTTGAATTCCAGATGTTCTTCAGTCGTAAATATGTTGCTCTTGCTTTGTCAATCAGCCCCTTCACATCTGCACCAGATCCAACATGTTCATCAGTGATGCTGCCCAAATATGTAAAGATTTTTACATCATCCAAATCTTCTCCGTCAAGTGTACTTTGATTGGTACATGTTGTGCTGTATCTGAGAATCTTGCTTCACCCTACTGCTGCTGAGGCTGCTGCTATACTTCTCCTGCATTTGTCGTTGCGTGTGCGGTAGAAGAGCCAGATCGTCTGCGAAGTCTAGATCGTCCAGCTGCATCCTATATGTCCACTGTATTTCATGCTTCGCTCCAGTTTTTGACGTCTTCATGATCCAGTCGATCACCAGGAGAAAGAGGAAGGTTGAGAGTAAGCAACCTTGCCTGACACCGGTCTTTACTTCGAACAAGTTCTTCAACTGTCCTCCATGTATGATGTTGCAATGTAATCCATCATAGGAATTCCGTATGATATTGACTATCTTCTAGGGCACGCCGTGGTGTCGAAGAAGTTTCCATAGTGTTGTTCTGTCCACTCTATCAAATGCTTTTTCGTAGTCAATGAAGTTGATGTAGAGTGATGAATTCCATTCAATTGATTGTTCCACAATGATCCGTAGAGTTGCGATTTCGTCGGTACACGATCTATCCTTACGGAATCCTGCCTGTTGGTCTACACTCCCATTGACTTAAAAAGGAAAGTCGGACAGTGTGGTTGATAGCTTCTGTTTGTAACTTACGAATTCCAGTTATGTCTATGCATAGCAGATCAGGTGAAGGTACAAAAATATAATCGTGAGAAGAAATGATTTCGTTGAACGAAGTTATTGATCACTTCGTAGTTACAGTTTGAAAAACCGATGATTGTTGTTACGATCAGTAAGAGTCGTAGACTACAGACCGATAGTGAAGTTGGCACGAAGAAGTTGTCTTTACAGTATAGCAAATATCGAGTGCTGTATATACGTTCCAGAATCGAACCGAAAAATATAGAAGAAAACGTAAGAAACCAAGAGTGTTACTTCTATCTTTTGTCAACGACATTGGTGCAAAATGCTTTCAGTGTTGAGATAAAGGCGATATTGTCAATTTCGGTTTGAAAAAGTTTCGGTCAACCACATAAGTTGTGATTCGCGCGAATATCTGTGTCTTCAGACCACCAATTGAAATGGATATGATGATATGATTAGGATACATATTCGGATGCCTTCTATTAGGGCGCATTCAGCATTCAAAATGGTTCAAATGGTTGTGGACGGAATAGAAGAAGCTTTCGTCTAACAGGCTTCTGTGTCTAGTAGCAGGGGATCACCAAATCCTCCAGGCAGGAACCTAGGTATGTTAACAATAAAAGAGGAAAAGAAATTGGTAAATCATAGTGTGATGCTGTCCTTGGTCCTTAAGAATAGGTCAAGTTGCCTCTTGAAGGACTCCTGAGAAGTCGCTTGGACTAGCTCGGCCGGCAGCAAATTCCAGCTTTCGACAACTCTTAAGGAGTAGAAGTTGTGTCTGCATTCCGTCTTGCTATGTTGTGTTTCCAGTTTCTGGGTGTTACCCCCTAGGTTATTATTCGAACCAAGCTTGAGTAGGTGTTTAAGAGGATATTCAGAAGTGTTAAGAATACTATAAGCCATTAATAATTCACCTCTAAGACGCCTATACTCTAATGGGTAAAGATCTAGTGAATGGAGGAGTTCTTCGTAAGGTTTAGATTTGAGTCCTCGAACTGATTTCGTGGCTCGCCGTTGGACACGCCCCAAAGTGACCTTGTCCTTTTGTAGTGAGGGGGGAGTACTATGTTTCCGTACTCTAAATGGGGACGGATGAAACTATTGAAGATTGTATGGAAAGTTCGTCCGTCAAACTGTCCAAAAATGCACTTCAACGTTACCAGTGCAAGGTTTGCTCGGAAGGCATTTTTGTCACAGTTAGCGTAAGACTTCAAATCATAGGGCATCAGGACTCCTAAATCTTTTTCGACTTGGGATACTACTAGAGAGGAGTTTCCTAAGTTGTAACTGTAGTTTGCGACATGTCGCAGATGGACTACTTTACACTTTGAAGTGTTAAAGGTAAGTCCGTTATCGTCTGCCCAACTTTGAAGTCGAGTCAGATCCTCCTGAAGTGCCTGTGTACCGTCTTGGATGCGTATCTCTCTCCAAAGTTTCACGTCGTCGGCAAAAAGTAATAAGTCTGACGTTACCTATTGAGGGAGATCATTTGTGTAGATCAAGAAGAGAAGAGGTCCTAGTACTGAGCCCTGGGGGACCCCACTAGGACATTCCATAGCCTGAGATAAAGTAAATTAACTCTAACCTTAAAGTGTCCATTTTTTAGGTATGAAGTAAGCCAATCGATTAGAGGTGGTCTGATACCCAATCGTATCAGCTCATTGATAAGACATGTATGGTTAACCTTATCAAAAGCTTTTGAGAAATCAAGGTAAATGATATCAACCTTTCCCTTGCGATCGAGGATGCTTGTCCATATGTCCACCGCAGTCAGCAGGTTGGTTATACAAGAGTAACCCTTCCTGAAACCATGCTGTTGGGGTGAGAGGAAATTTAAGAACAGTAGATAGTCGTTTAAACCGTCGCATATCAGGGACTCCATGAGTTTTGAAGGTAATGACAGAAGAGCCACCGGCCGATAACTTGAAGGTTCATTGCGTCGACCTCCTTTGAAAATTGGTGTGATGTGAGCCAACTTCCAATTTTCCGGAAATTCGCCTCGGCTTAGCGAGTGTGAAAACATCACGCTAAGCGGCGTTGCCAGGATTGAGGCTGCCTCCCTCAGTATGGCAGGATGAACCATATCCGGGCCAGGAGAAGTATCTAGTCTTAAGTGCTGCAATTTACGGAACACCAAGTCAGCGCTTAGGTTCACTTAGGAGAGTTTTTGATGGAGTTTTGTCCTCTGAGCTGGATGGTTTGGTAGTGGAGCTTTCATCGTTCTTCTGAACGACATCATCAGCACAAACTTCAGATAGAAGTGAAGTGTTCGAATTTCTCCATATGTGTTTCACAGCTTGTTCTGTGCACCTCGATGTTGATTGGTTCTTGTTGACCTTAAATTTATCATTGTTTACTTCTTTGTTTTGGTTGTGTCTCCTATTGGTTTGATTTTTGTTCCCATATTTATGCATGGTTTTCCTGATTGGTTGATAAATTGGATTGATTTCAACATGTTTGTTGATTGCTGATTGACCTGAGTGCCAGGCTTCTAGAAATTCTCTGGTGTTTTTGGAGTTTCCTCTGTCTAAGATTTCTACATTTTCCCAATCGAATGAGTGTCCGTAGTTATCCACGTGTATTGAAATAAGTGAAGAAATATCATGGCGTTTGACTGCTAATTGATGTTCATGTAGGCGTAGGTGGAGGGGACGTCCGCTTTGTCCGATGTAGTGTTTGTCGCAGTTGGTACAGTTTATTTTGTAGATAATGTTTGATTTGTTCTCCTTTGTTATTTCATCTTTTGGTTTGCATAAGATTGATTGTAGTGATTTTGTTGGTTTGTGTGGCACACCTATCCCGAAGGTTTTCAGCAGTCTCGTTGCAGTTTCTGATATTCCTTGTATGTACGGTAGGGTGATCCTTTTACTGATTTTTGTGCCTGACTTGGGTTGTGATGCTGTGTGCCGTTGGTGCTTTTTGATAAAGTTGATTGGGTAGCCGTTCTTTTGAAATATGTCCTTCAGGTATTTCTCTTCATTTCTTCGTGCTGCCAGTGTGCTGCAGTGTGTCCTCGCCCTCTTGAACAATGTGTGTACGCAGTTGATTTTGTGAGCCCTTGGGTTGTTGCTGTTGTAGTTGAGAATTTGATCTGTATGGGTTGGTTTCCTATATACTTGAGTTTCCAGTTTTCCTGTATCAGTTATGGTGATCAATATATCCAAAAATGCTAGTTGGTTGTTTGACTCCTGTTCCATTGTGAACTTGATGTCATTGAAAACGTTGTTGATCAGTTTGTATGTGTTTTCCAGTTCATCCTTTTTGACGATGACGAAGGTGTCGTCTACGTAGCGAATCCAAATTTTTGGCTTGATCACTGGTAATATCGTGGCTTCTAGTCTTTGCATCACTGCTTCTGCGATCAGTCCTGATATTGGTGATCCCATTGGTGTCCCTTTTGTTTGTTTGTAGATTTTGTTGTTGAATTGAAAATATGTTGTTAGGCATAAATCGATGAGCTCCAGTAGACTTTGAATTTGAAGCGTCGTGTATTTGGTGATATTTGTGTCGTTGTTGAGTAGTAGGGATATAGTTTCTTTTGCTAACTGTGGTTCAATTGAGGTGAACAGTGCAGTTACGTCGAAGGATATCATGAGTTCGTCGTTGTTGATTTGAATGTCCCTAATTTGGTCCAAGAATTGTGTTGGGGATTTGATGGAGTGTTTGGCTGAATCTACTAGATGTCTCAGTATTCGTGAAATTTCTTTTGACTTAGGAGAGTCCTGTGGAATTGCAGATGAAACTGTCGTCAATAAAGTTGATGTCAGCCGGTTGAAATGTTTGAGAGTAATGTGCCGCCAGAAGGTCAGCGGCGTCGCCATCGTTGTTGGTCGGGCCGTTAAGACCTAGCAGTTGGGAAACTCCTGTTTTGGCTTGACGAAGAGAGGCTGCATAACGGAATAGGCTTCTAGGGTTAGAGGCAAATTTGTCCATAAGCTTTGTCTGGTACTGAAGCCTGTCTTCTCTTATAGCCTTCGTGCATATGTTCCTGATATGTTTATATTGTCTATACGCTCCGTCGTTATCAGTTCGTTTGTATTCCGCCCAGCAGTGCCTTTTGCGGCTTAGCAGGCGAAGGGTACGGTTCATGATTACTGTAGGTGGCTTGCAGCTTTTGGGAACCGTTTGAGGAACTGAATGGTTTGTAGCACATAAGAGCGTGTGCAGTAAGAAGTCCCGATGACCGTCCACATCGAGTTGAGGGTGAACATCCCAAACCACCTGTTGTAGATAGTCATGTAGAGCTGGGACATTCAACCGTTTAAAATTCCAACGCAAATTATTGTTGGGATACCTTAGCTTAGTTTTGATGACAAAACTGAAGGCTATGACGCATGATCGCTCTTTCCCAGAGGAGCCAGGATTGAGAGGTTGTCAACTAGGAATTATTCGTTTGTGAATACACAGTCTAAGCGCGATGGTGTCTGACTGTTTCTCCAATGAGTTGCCGACCTCACATTTTCATATAAGCCCAAGTCATCGATGAGGTTGAAGAACCGAGCTTCAATTGAGTTGTCGCCTCCAGTATACGTGTGCTCCGTGAAGTTGACTCTAGGGAGATTAAAGTCCCCTAGAATCAGGATGTGTGTGAAACCGAGACGGGTAGAGCAGGATAGTCCTTCCAGCATACGACTATCGTACTCGATGTCGGCAGTTTGCTTCCTGTAAATGACTCCGACCAGACACCTCGAAGCACTTGACAATCTAACAGAGCACCATATGGATTCCTCCAGATTGTTAAACTCGAGGTTATGGACTTGGTGCACCTCCAAGCAAGAGATTATGTATATGGCTACTCAATTCCCCCCAATTCCTTTTTTATATGTCCGAGACTCACAGAACCACCTATTTTGAGGATTTATTTACCTCTGCAGGTTTCCTGTGCACTGCCCAAAAAGCAGAAACCTGTTCCCAGAATCTATACAAATTGTTTGTTGAAAATGCGTGGAATCGTGCAAGATATAAAGTGAAGGTTGACTTGAAGGTTAGGTTGCCAGAAGCGTCTTGATGGATGTATTCTGTATCGATGTAGCAGTTATTTTATCGGCAGTATCACCTTTGAAACCTCTGCGTATTCTTGCTTCACAGTCTCTTTTTGAAAGCATTGATGTGGAACCAGTATTTCTCAGTGTGATTTGTGAATACTGTCATATGAGTATGCTTATGAGTTGTTTTCCACTGAAAGGCCAAGGAAACAAAATGTACTTTCAATAAAAGGTTTCATCCTTACCATTTGTTGGTTCCTTACACGTCACTTAAAGTTGTTCAAAATACTACATAAAAGTTGGGGCCTTCTGCTTGGGAAATTTTGTGTGTAATATTTAGCTTCACTTAGTTCACTTGCCATTTGTGTATTTCTTCCTCAAAAACCACCTGAGCATAGTGGAAAGCTTTTTGCTACGAAATGTAAACTGTCGCAGTTACTAATTAGTGCCCCATATGTTCCTTTTTTAATAACTATGTCAAATGGAGTTTTGTGAAGTAGATCGTTCATTAACTTTGCGGCCATGTTATCGTGACCCAACTTTTTCGTCGAACAGGTCCATGACTTGTGGTGTTCAGCTTTTTCGTAGACCGGCCACTAGACAGCTTCAATGTTTATGGGCAGAAAATAGTTTATATTGGCTACGATAAAACGGTGGAACCAATAATATATTTTATTCAGCTTCCGTGTTATTTATGCAGTTTATGTGTTAAAAGTATGTCGATCCCCTATTTTTGGTCTCGAGTTCATAGTATATGATGCATTTTGTAAATTCTACGTTTTATTTCCCGTATTTACAATAATTCTGCTACTAAATAACGCCGATCTACATGTATAACTGCTAAGGTCATACCTACACTAAGAGCATGTTAGCCGTTTATTATATCAAATTACGAAACACCTGCGAAGTGGTTCAGTTTTTTAACACTGATGATATTCACTCCTTAAACTGGTTTGTGTTTGTTCCTGGAATATTACTAGACAAGAGTAGTGAGTGCATATCATCGTTCTGACTTTATGTAAGTTTACTGTAATAGCATTCATTGTGAACAAAATTACTTCTGATACCAGTATATTGTTGGCCTTTCCAACTTTTTTTTCCGTAGAATTTAGACGTATATTTATGGTAATTCTCGTTTAACCAAGTTAAGATAAGGTGATGATTTTTTCCAGAATTTATTTGGCTCTACAAAACATGTTTGAGTATGCAACCACCATGGAGGTAGACTTCACTAAGTAAAACGATCCAATGAGTCAGAGAGATTTGACCGCTTTTCCTTTAAATTTTTGCAGGTTCTGAAGCATCTACGTATTTGTTAGTGCCCAGCCGTAATCATATTTACTGACCTTAAGGCCCCATATGAACCTATAAATCAACAGGTCCTATCAGGAACTTTCATTAAGAGGTGCATTAACGTACCAAAGGTCTCTAAATCGGACATTATTTGTCTCGCCAAAGTTCTATTTGATTTGTCATTTAAACTGATTACATCAACTGTTCTTCTGGGTTCAGTTTTAATACAGACATTTTAAAGATTTGTTTTCTGCCTAGAAACGTATAGGCTCAAAGTGAGAAGATGATAGTTCTTACACTGGCAAAATATAGGGTTCCCTAAATAACAGTACATGAATGTTTGGGATGTTGTCTTTTATGATTAATTTTCGTGTTAGCTCCGTACTTGTTGAGACCTTACTGCCGAGGACGGATATCCGTGGGATAAGGCGAGGTGTGCATTTTTACGGTCGACCTTTTCTAACCCCACCCCTCCTTGTGGGAAGGCAGCATCGCCGTTATGCTGGTTGTCTGGAGGAAACACCTAACTGCCGTCACACTTCTGTACAGTCAGCAGTACGACTTCACACTCAAACCTTGGTTTTGCTGCTTTTAGTCTTACCGCTCTTCAACCTACCTGTCGGGCATGGTGGGACCTTGAGGAACGGCTGTTCCAGCCAGAATAGCTTAATCGATCCATCAAGATAGGCAAACCCGACCCCCGAATGCCCTGGTACAGCCGAGTGGGGGGCCGCTCTCCCTCTCGAAGTGCTCTCACATGGCCACGGGTATATAGCCACGGCCAGGGAAGTCCTATTCACTGCTTCAGTATCCTGAAGAAACAAATGGAGTATGAACCGATTATTGGTCACAGTCTACCATAGGACTGCATCTCCTCACGTCGCTCCGGGTGTGGCCCCCTAAGAAAACCACCTGCTTCGGTTTGGGCACCTGGACAGTATCACAGCCCTCACATAAATTAGATGAAATTTGTGTGGCGCATATGTATCTGGTGCCCCCTTATACTATGTGTTGGTCCACCACGTCAAGGCAGCAACAACGGTCGGGCTCAGAATCGATCACAATGGCGTAGGTGTATACACTCTCTATCTTCCCTTAAGCTAAGAGATTAAAATCGCTTCATATCTTTCTTGCTACGAACTAATTCTTTGTTCCTGTACTATGTCCTTATATGCAATCTTTCTTTTACATATTACCACCACTACTTCTATGAATCTGGTATTCATCTTGTTGTGCTAATGAGGTATGGAAACTTGGACCGATGCACATGTGTGCCTGGTCCTTCGTTATAGCTGACTGACTGATTGACGTTGTCTTTTCTACATAAATCCAAGATATTGCTTCAAATCCGGTCTGCATCAGTAGCCAGTCAAAATACAACGGATTATTTGGTCATCCTGACCACTTAATTTACTTGTGAAGTCTCATAGGTTTTGGTGGGTCAATGGCAAGATAACGACATGGATACAAGAGCATTGTTAAGTGAAGGGAGGATGTTAGGCTATTAATCACATAGCAGATACATTATACATAATTTTGATTGTAATAGGCCTTTGGAGATGATTGTTACGTTTTTGATGGAGTTTTGTTCTCTGAGCTGGATGGTTTAGTCGTGGGGCTTTCGTCGTTCTTCTGAACGACATCATCAGCACAAACTGCAGGTGGAATGAATGTTATTTATCACTTCTTTATATAATTCAATCATCTAATATCATAGATGTTTTGTTGTATGAACTTACTTACTCATTGATCCTCGTCTAGTTTCCCAAATCAACTGCATCTGCGATAAACAAGTTATTTTAGTGAGCATGACATAATTATGAAGTACTTTTTGTGCTTGAAATCTTGTTCTATCGTTGGTGCTGTTTACTTTTAGAGCAATGTTAAAATGTCCAAATTTTAGAATATGTGATATCAGTTAGTCATAAACTTCATCATATCTGTCGATTTATTTTGCCTTGTAGTTGTTATTAAGATATTTTATGTTAGATGATAAAAGAGCATATGTAGATGTCTTTTTCCTGTACGTCATATGGCTAATCCATTTGACGAAACAATATTAGAAGGATTTATATGTCCAAAATGTATGGTTACGTTTGGAACTCCTGATTTATTGAGTCAACATTTCAAAGTAGAACATCGAAGTATCAATATCCCAGAAAATGGAGGTTTGAGTTATTCTTACCTTGATAGCTGTTAGTAGAATGCTTATCTGTAACTAATCCTGTACTCAAGACACAATCAGATCCAAATACCTCAACTGCGTTTTACGATCGAAAGAATGAAATTCAATCAATTGGTAAGCTTTTTAAATATTCATTTTAGGTTACAGGCGTTTATCAGTCTCTGACGTCGAAATTCATACAGTTGCGGAAAAACCATGTTAATCGCAGTTCATTAGAAACAAACCGTTTGTTAATACGTTTGGAAAAATTAATTGACGTAGCAGAAACACATGAAAGTGACCGAAAAGGTAAACACTTCACGATGAATTTATTTATTTTCAGTATTTGAACAAGCCATTGTACCGTGGATTGATGCAAAGGTAGACCTTTGTCCATGCTGTGGTAAGGGATTTGGTTTAGGCGCTGAAATAGCTTTCCCAGATGAAGATGACGTGTACTTGAACTCCACAGAAAACAATGCAAGCATTTCTAGGTTTTGGCCTAACAAAATTAGTGTCACTCGTTTAACAAACGCTATTCTGGACTATAATCCTGTATACCGCAGGCGACATCATTGTCGTTTATGTGGATATGTTTTGTGTGCCGACTGCAGTTATTTTATTTCTATACATAATGCTCGTGGTCTTCTACATGCTCTTAACGGACAAGATTTATATCTTTTTCCGGTTCCTTCGAATGCATCTGATACTAATGATCATCCAAATTACTTACTGGAATCAGAAGTTATTTTTCGAGAAGGAAATATTTCTACTTCCCAAAACGGTAAGTGATTTCGATTTGATTTTAGTTATCAGTTAACTGATTTTCCGCATAGCAAGTTATTAGTTCTTGTTAGGTGTGAATCATTTCCAGGAAGACATTGTTTTGATCGCTTCCCAGTACTTCAGGTCCAAAGTATAACCAAGCACATCTATGATAAATTCAACGTTTGGACTAAGTGACTGAAAGTTTCAGTACAAATGTATTTTAGTGAGATGCTTTTACTTAAAACAAGTGAGATACAGTTGTGTTGTAAATATTTTCTAAATCTAAATATTTAGTGGGTATTTTATTATTCTGATACTTTATTGAACATGTTTATAGGACCATAAACGTTAACTTGGGATAAAGACTGAACTTTACTGGAGTTTTCTGTATGATCTTCGTGCTAAGATCATTTGTATTAAATTTTTCAAGACTATTGACCATGAATTTGTGAATTTGAAGGCTCGGAATCCTGTTAGTTTTACTTACTCAGCCAGATCATGCGTGTATACATTGGCTTGAATTCCGTAATCATCCCCAGAATTAAGCTCATTTATTTCGACAAACAGTGGGTTAAAATGTGCTTTTTCTGAAGTTATTTCATATTTGATGTTTGTGTAGATAATTAGAAAAATAAGTAGGCATATGATGAACCAAAAGAATGCTGCGGCATAGTGATGGTCACTCACGAGATCGAATTATCGACGTAAACCCCCGAACGATTTGAGATAAAAAAACGAGACTACTGATGTAGTGTATGCTACTTATGCTTGCAGATATAAGTAGTATGTAACACCAGTCGGAGGGGAGTGTTTGTGAGCAGAAGGTTGACAATATTGCAATGAAGAGAAGAGAGGTGGAAACTGAAGGCAATCAAGATAACATCAATAATGAAGGAACAATGAAGCTTATAAGTGATAATTCGAAGATGTGCAAATGGTGTACTTGATGGATGATTTTCACACTACTAAACTACTATGTGACTGTTCATTAATAATAAGCTGAGTTTCCTCACCTTAGTTCTTTGTTCACTATATTGGCCAGAAATATAGATTCCTATCTAACAAAATATACTTATATAGAAGTTGTTGACAAAATAAATATGACAAGACATCCTAAATACTTGTAGGATATCAGTTTTGAAGATCCTCCACTCTTTAGTGAATTGAGACGTTGCTCTTTATATCAGCGTCAACCTTTAATCTGAAAGATAAGGTTTTCAGTCAGATTTCTTATATAGCGCAGAGTGAAAAATTAAAATGGATCTATTCTAATATTTTCATTATAATCTCTGTCATGAACACCTGTAATGCTTCCTGAGAATACAAAATCAAGTAACGTAATATGCCGATCGTTTTCGTCGTATAATGTAAAATCGGTGACGATTAGAGTAAATTGTCAAATTTTCCTATCATCTAGGATCAGCCAGTCAGTCAACAACGTAGAACTTCGTATGCGCGTACATCAGTTCTAGTTACCATACAACATTAGCACAGAGAGATACAATTGTTGATTCAAATCCTATAATGGTAGAGGTAGAAATAATATAAGCAGTAATCAGAAAGATTAGGGTTTGAAGATGTTGCTAAAGGAGTATGACCCAGTGAAATAAATTTGGAAAGAGAAAAAAAGAGACAAGGAGAATTCAGAAGATTAGAATTTGGGAGGACACAAAGAGTGGATGTATCAGTGCCATTGCAAACGATTTTGAACCATGTCATTCAATATCTCAGATAAAGTCTCTAGGATAAATGTTCTGAATTTGTTTATTACTAACTGCCAATTGCTCATCGGTTATTGACCGGTTCCATAAATAACTTTTCAGTTTCCTTTTTATTTTAGAATTATCATATCTTCATTATTCTGTTGTTTAGGTTATGAGTTGCGTATATGTCCTATTTGTATAAACATTTTGAAGAGGAAAATTAGTAGTTTGAAAACGTTACCAATCAATACCCCAATTATCCAAATGCATATAGTAAGTAACTCTGTGTTATGTTTTTCATGATGCAACGTTTATACTTGGAATAACAGATATGATTAAGTACAGTAATCTCCCTATCAAGGTATTCCATCATTTGAATTCAGCCCAAACCATATCTTATTGTCTCAATTAAAAACAGGCTGTAATTAGTACTACTAAAAAACTCAACGAATTCAATACTAATCTGAAAAATAGGTTCCAAGCATTACAGGATCTATTAAAAGAAGAAGAAACTACTAAAGGGATCAAAGAACCACCAACTTCAACGTGTCATGAGGTGCTGGATCTCAAGAAGCATCATCATAAGCAATGGATTTCTATCGAAACCATGGACTAGATTCAAGAAAAGAAGAGCAAGAAGATAGCAATTAACAACAGCCGAACAAGAGTAGAGAAAGTCAAGGCACAGACCAAATACACCGGAGCAAACAAACAAGTGAAGAAAAGCATTAGAGCGGACAAGCAGAAATAAGTGGAAGAGCTGGCAACGATAGCGGAAAAAGCTTCAAGAGGAGGAAATATGAGACAGCTGTATGATAAAACGAAGAAACTAGCAGGGAAATGCGGTAAACCAGAGAGACCGGTCAAGAACAAAGAAGGTAAGATAATCACCGAGGTTCGAGAACGGAGGAACAGATGGGTGGAACCTTTTGAGGAATTCTTGAATAAACCAGCTCCATTGAATCCACCAAACATCGAAGCAACACACAGACCTTCCTATAGCTGTCACTCCACCAACGATCGAAAACAATCAGGATGGCCACCAGACAAATCAAGAGAGGGAAATCAGCATGACCTGACAATATACCAGGTGAAGCTCTGAAATCACATATAGAAGTAACTGTAAACATGCTCCACGTTCTATTCAGGATAATTTGGGAGGATGATCAAGTGCCACGGACAGACTGGAAAGAAGGACACCTCATCAAGATACAAAAGAAAGGAGATCTGAGCAAGTGTGAAAAATACAGACGCATAACCTTACTAACAGTACCAGGAAAAGTTTTCAACAGTGTTGCTGAACCGGATGAAAGACAGTAGACGCCCAACTTCGAGATTAACAAGTTGGACTCCGTAAGGATCGATCGTGCACAGACCAAATTGTAACACTACGGATCATCGTTGGTTGTTCAACGATTATCCTTAGTGTTCCCTAAATGCCCTGGTACGGCCGAGAGTGGAGGGGGGCCGCCCTTCCTCTCCAAATGCTCTCGCACGGCCACGCGTATGCAGCCTTTGCCAAGGAAGTCCTACTCACTATCTTCTTGTGGCGGAGGTGTTGTTTACGAAATTGAGAGGACACAAAGTGAATATCCGGTGCTTTAACCGGGTCGGCGGACACGGAGGACCCACCTAGAGGAGTTGGAAAACCCTGATTCCAAACCAATGATGCACATGGGCCTCAGTATCCTGAGGAAACAAATGGAGTATGAACCAATTATTGGTCACCGGCTACCATGGGACTGCATCTCCTGACGTTGCTCCACTGCCTTGTGGGTTAGACCTTTAGGTCGAAGGCTCAGGGTGTGGTCCCCTAAGAAAACCATCTGCCTCGGTCTGGTCATCTGGGCAATATCATAGCTCTCATACAATTCAGATGAAATGACAATGATTATTGGAAGTACTGCCCTCACTCCTACTGCAATTCAAACAACCCATACCCATTTGATTACATTCACTTTTATTTTTTTGTACTACGTCACTTATCTACCCTCTTCCATCTTCACTTTGCGTATTCTTACTTTTCAACCTATACAGCAGCTCGCTTCTGGTGGAAATTCTGTTCTATCTGAACGTTCTCAAGTCACTGACTGGTCGAAAATTGGATGCTACCACCGAATACGGATACTGAGACAGTTTTTCTGAGACCACGTGCACCATTCAAACTGGCTGCCTTCAACGTTCGCACACTAACGCAGATCGGGCAACAGATTGGGCTGGCTATGTCTTTAGAAAGTCTTAATATCGACGTTTGTTGTCTATCCGAAACCCGTGATCAAGACTTTTGTGAAGTACTACAAATTCACTCTCTGTCGCTTCAAAAGACTTGTTTCACGTGCGTTTATCTGGGGATTTTGTGGCACCTTCGTCTGGCCTTGATGGCGTTGTCTCACTTAGCACTAGAGCTGAGGCAGCACTAATTGATTGAAGCCCCATTAACAGTTGGTTATGTGCTGTTAGATTAGAGAGTTCTATTAAGGTGAGAAGAAACCTGCGTGAGAAACGATATCTTTTCGCCATCTCCGCCTATCGTAGCCCGGATGCGATTGAGGATGAATTTTAACACCAGTTAACTGTTTTTCTCGATCAGACTGTCCTGCCCTTCATGGTCGGTGACGACTGATCCACCAAATGAGGCAGAAGTCCTCAAGGAACTCCAAATCTTGAAGTGTTAAAAAATCACCGGGCCCTGATTACCTACCTCCGGCTCTTTTTAAAGACTGTAGTAACTTTCGGGTTAAAGAACTGACTACGTTGTTTACGAAGTTCTGGAAGCTGGATAGTGTTCCAACATCATG